>NC_042615.1:601747627-602374716 GCF_901001135.1 Rhinatrema bivittatum
ACATGGCCTCCACAGTGCATGTTACTCCTATGGCAAGGTTAGCCATGAGGGTCACCCAATGGACTTTAAGATCACAATGGATCCAAGCCATTCAACCATTGTCCTCTCCAATTCAAGTAACCGACCAGCTACGTTCATCTCTACTTTGGTGGGCTAACATAGACAATTTGCGCAAGGGCCTACACTTCCAACAACCAGTCCCACAGATAACTTTAACTACAGATGCATTCACCTTGGGTTGGGGAGCTCACATAAAAAATCTCCAAACCCAGGGTACTTGGACAAAACTCGAAGCAACATTTCAAATCAATTTCCTGGAACTTCGAGCTATACGTTACGCTCTGCTGCGTTCAAGGACTGCCTTTCACACAAGACTGTTCTGATCAAACGGACAACACAGTAGCCATGTGGTACATCAACAAACAGGGAGCTACGGGCTCTTATCTCCTTTGCCAAGAAGCTGCACAGATTTGGGACTGGGCCCTAATACATTCAGTGTTTCTCCGAGCCACTTATCTAGCGGGCATCCACAACGTAGTTGCAGATCTCCTCAGTCGTCAGTTCCAACCACACGAGTGGTCCCTGGATCCCTTAGTAGCGACCAGGATATTCCAACGTTGGGGACACCCAACAATGGACCTTTTTGCATCACAACTGAATCACAAAGTGGACAGATTCTGTTCTCTATACAAACAGAAAAACCAGCCAGCCAAGGACGCCTTTGCTCGCCCTTGGATCTCAGGCCTTCTATACGAGTATCCTCCGATACCGCTCATAACCAAAACTCTCGTGAAGCTACAACAGGACAAAAGGGACCATGATACTCATAGCCCCATATTGGCCTCGACAAGTATGGTTTCCCACACTTCTAGACCTCTCGATCAGGGATCCAATTCACCTGGGGGTAGCTCCCAATCTCATAACTCAGGATCAGGGTCGGTTGCGCCATCCCAACCTTCAATCCCTATCCCTGACAGCATGGATGTTGAAAGCTTGATTTTACAACCCCTCAATTTTTCCATAAATGTATCTCAAGTGCTTATAGCTTCACGTAAACCTTCAACACGAAAGAACTATTCTTCGAAATGGAAAAGGTTTGCCTTGTGGTGCATGCAAAATAGTATAGATCCTTTCTCCTGCCCCTCAACTTCTTTACTAGACTACTTGTGCCATCTTTCAGACTCTGGTCTCCAGACTTCATCTGTAAGAGTACATTTAAGTGCAATCTCAGCTTACCATAACAAGATGGGAGATGCACCAATATCCATACAACCTCTTGTCAGCAGGTTTATGAGAGGTTTAACTCAACTTAAACCACCAATTCGGCCACTAGTCACAGAATGGGACCTGAATCTGGTCTTAACAAGACTCAGGCGTTCCCCTTTCGAACCCATGAATTCCTATGATGTTAAATTTCTCACATGGAAGACTATCTTCTTTATAGCCATTACATCAGCTAGAAGGGTTAGTGAGTTGCAAGCACTTCTACCGTACTCACCCTATACAAAATTCCTACATGACAGAGTGGTTCTCCGTACACATCCAAAATTCCTCCCCAAGATAGTTACGGAATTCCATTTGAAACAATCCATAGTTTTACCCACATTCTTTCCAAGGTCTCATTCTTACCAAGGAGAACGGGCCTTGCATACCTTGGACTGTAAACGTGCGCTAGCATTTTACTTAGACCGCACTGCAGTCCACAGGAAATCCACTCAACTCTTTGTATCTTATGATCCAAACAAACCAGGGAAAGCAGTGGGCAAACATACTCTATCCTATTGGCTAGCATATTGTATACAGTTTTGCTATGAAGAAGCAGGCCTTCCTCTCCAAGGGCGAGTATAGGCACATTCAGTGAGAGCAATGTCAACCTCAATAGCACACTATCATTCAGTGCCAATTCTTGACATATGTAAAGCAGCAACATGGGGTTCTCTTCACACCTTTGTAGCTCATTACTGTTTAGATAAAGGACGACAAGATTCAGCCTATGGACAATCTGTCTTAAAGAACTTGTTTCCAGTTTAATCCCAACTCCTTCTCCATCCAATCTGCTGTGATCTTCGGCTGCCTCATTTTCAACAACAATACTTCACTGTTGCTTCACTACAAAATGACTCAGCCTCTAGCTTGCTAATCACCCATCTGTGAGGACTAGCATCCTGCTTGTCCTGGGATAAAGCAAAATTGCTTACCTTGTAATAGGTGTTATCCTAGGACAGCAGGATGTAGTCCTTACGAAACCCACCCGCCACCCCGTGGAGTTGGGTCCGATATATTTATTATTTTATTTTTGCTAAAGCTTATTGCTACATACGAGACTGAAGGGAGACCCCTGTGGCTGAGAATATCATGGCATGCTGGGCATGCTCAGTGGCCTCACAGGGCCAGTCAAAAGTTTCTAGAAACTTTGACAGAAAGTTTTCCCGCAATAGGGCTCCGTCAGTGACGTCACCCATATGTGAGGACTACATCCTGCTGTCCTGGAATAACACCTATTACAAGGTAAGCAATTTTGCTTTCCCTTCTTACTCTCATTCCCATCTCTGTCACCTCCCAGCCTCACTTCCCCGTTTCCATTCTTGTCTCCCCCAAGCTGATCCCCTCACTTTCAGCTCCTCTCTCGTTCTCTACAGCTAATCTCTCTCCAGCTGATGCAACTCTCAAGCCCTTCCCCTGCCCCCCCCCCCCCTCCCTGCCTCTGATCCTTTCCTTCAAACTGCTCCTTCTCTAAATATCCCCCTGGGCCAGAGCCAGTGGCAATATTTTGCTTTGGGCCTGAAGTCCAAAGATAGACAAAAACTGGTGAGAAGAGTGGGCAGGCTGATGACAGGGGCAACATATGTCTCTTGGACAGGTTCAGTGATATGTGAGGGGAAAGGAGCCATGGCAAGCTTCACCAGTCTGTGCACACTCAGCCCTCCCCTCCCCTTATGTCTTGTCCCAAGCCTGATGGTGACCTGCAAGAGGTAGCAGCATTATTAATGCAAGTCAGCACAAGATCTATGAGCCGGTGCAAGCCCACATGTCCTACAGCAGCCCCAGTCCCTCCTCACGTATGGCTTCTTGTTACCACAGAAAGTCATGTGAGGGGAGGGCCACAGCAGGGCCTGTGAGTGTATGCTGACTCACAGGCCCCCACAAATCCTTCCACTACTAATGCTGCCACTTCTGGTAGTTTGGGAAGCCGTGTCTTAGTGTCAAGCTTTTTCTTTCATTCTGAAGGGTTGTCACTTATAGAGGGAACACATTTTTTGAATGATTAGGTTTTTCACTTTTTTTTTTTTTTTTTTTACAATTATTATTGATTAGACTATGGGTTTAAAAGCTCTATGGCTAAATGTATCTCTTAAATTTGCAAGGGTATCCTTTGCAATTTACTTTTCAGGGTTTGTCACTTTTTTTTTGGATAGAGGTTTTGTAAGGTATTAAGTCTCAGATCTATAATGGTCATATTTTCTAATAAGGGAGTGATTTATCTTTAGGTTTTTGATTGTAACATGATTAGAATATTTAAAAAGTACAACAAAAATGCTGCTTGCAATACGTATACAGCCCCTCACACTAGTACTTGGTAGAACCCTCTTTTGCTGCAATATCAGCTTTAAGTCAGTTGGGATAAATTTCTACCAGCCTTGCACATTGTTTGGGAATGATTTTTGACCATTCTTCCTGGCAGATTTGCTCTAGGATGTTCAGGTTGGTTGGATGATGCTTATGGACTGCAATTTTCAAATAGTCACAGATTCTCAATTGGATTGAGATCTGGACTTTGACTTATCCATTGTAGAACATTCATCTTTTTGTTGTTCAACCATTCCTGTATTGCTTTGGCTTTGTGCTTGGGATCATTGACCTGCTGAAAGGTGAACTTTCTCCCAGGTTTTAGGGTTTTTTTTAGCAGATTGAAGCAGGTTGTCTTGCAGTACCTACGTGTATGTTGGACCATCCATCTGTCCCTCAATTTTAACAAGATGCTCAGTCCCTGCTGAGGAAAAGCATCCTCACAACATGTTGCTGCCACCCCTATACTTCACTGTTGGGATGGTGTTTGCTGAGGAATGGGTAGTGTTAGGTTTGTCCCACTCATAGCTTATTGAATTTTGGCCAAAAAGCTCCATTTTTGTCTCATCTGACCATAAAAAATTTTAGCTGGGTCACTTTGAAGCTTTCTGGCAAACTACAGATGTGTTTGATGTGGATTTTCTTTAGTAATGGCTTCTTTCTAGCCATCCTCCCATGCAGGCCAGTTGTATGCAGAGATCTCGATATGGTTGACTGGTGCACCTCCACTCCAGTCTCAGCCACTGAACTCTATAGCTCCTTCAAAATGATTGTTGGCCTCTTTAGGTTCCATTATAAGTCTTCTCCTTGCTCTGATGCTGAGTTTTAAGGGACAGCCTTATCTAGGTAGAGGCTAGGTGGTATAATGCAGCTTTCTTTTTTTCACAATTGATCCAGAAGTACTCACTGGGATATCCAAGTACTTTGATATTATTTTATAGGCTTTTCCTGTCTTATGCATGTTTATAACTTTATCTTTAATTTCCTTAGAATGCTCTTTGGTCTTCATTTTCACAGATTTCCTTCAGATTCACAGGTTGACCAGCAGTACTGGAATTAGCTGACCTTTTTAAGAGGCCAATTGTAAGCCAAGTGATAGGGCATAATTTTCATCTGTGTAAACTCGGAGCTTCCACAGCACAGGGGTTGAATACTTATGCAAGCAGAATTTTTCAGTTTTTAATTTTATTTTACAAAATAGGCAGAGAAATAATGAATTGTGACTTTGAAAATGTACTTTAAGAGCATACTGGATTGCAAACCCCCCCCCCCCCCCCAAAAAAAAAAACCCAAAAAACTGGAATAATCTGTCTCTCATTTGTAATCCATACAAATCTGAGTTTTTAGGGGGTAAAATACTTTTTACAAGCCAGTGTATAAAAAGTTTGTTCAGTGAAGCAAAGAGGAATGTGGGAAGCATCTGATCTGCTTGATCTTTGTTGCTTTGGAAACAGCATCAAGTGCCATGACTGTTGGAGCATGCGTACTCTTGGCTATGGGTTTCTGGCCTCCACAAAGACATGCATGATAAGCTTGCAGATGTGCTTTGCACCAATGAAAATCCTCTTTGGAGAGAAGGTCACAGTGATAAAGGACCTCTGTTCATGTTTTGAACTTTCACCACAGTCACTTCATCTGCCCTCCAATCCAGGAACTTTGCAAGTGTTCCATCAGCAACAGAGCTCAAGGCCTTGCTAATTTGATCACAGAAGCTCAAAACCCCAGGTGGCATCCCAGACTAAACATAGGATGGGGTTTTGGCTGATTTCATGCTGGAGAATTTTGCCTGTTGTGGGAAAGCTAATGTTTTATGTAAGGTAGTTGCTTCTGGTAACTTTGTACCTTGGGTTCATTAGGTAGTAAAGGAAAACTTCAGATTTAAGTTCCAGGAAATCCATCAAATCACCCTCAAAAGGGGTCTTTTCTTTTCAATTTGCTCTAGGATCTACTACCAAAGAAACTCTTCTCCCTCTTACAGACAAATATGGTTGAACCTGGTCCATCACAGAAAAGAGGGTGGGAATGTTACTCCAAGTACCTCTTGATATCCAAGAAACTGGGGGAAATGTCATCCATTCCAGATCTAAGAACCTTGAATCAGTTTCTAGTTAGTGTTGAAGATTTCCCTGAACCTTTGTTAAACAAAAGAGACTGACTATGTTCTCTGGATCATAATGATGCCTGTACCCACATAAAGATGCATAGAGCTCTCAGGATTCTCAGAGTTTCTTGTAGGAACCATAGTATTTCTAGCATTATATACTGCTGTTTGACCTGTCAGCTACCTCTATTTTCACAAAATGTCTAGCAGTTGTCGCAACATATCTGTACAGACTATGGGGGAGTCTTTGTGTTTCCCTATCTAGATAATTGACTGATCAAGAGTTCCTCTCAGAAAGAGACAGGTGCTGGAGTTACTAGAGTTTGTAACAATTATCCCAAGTTGAATTTGTATCCATTTCAGTTGGAGTTAAATAGGGGTACTGCTAGGCACAAATCTGGCAGAAGCCTTCCTTCTGGCCAACAGGGACATTGACTTAAGATTCAAAGCGACAGGGATCATAAAACGTCAGTAGAGATAGTTTGGGACATGTTCAGGATCTTAGACTACATGGCTTCAACAATTTGTCTTGCTCTTATCACATCCCAACATGACATAAGCCCAGTGGACCCTAAAGTCTGAACGCAATTAAATCTTGCAGGGACTGAAAGAGCTTAACTGTCAAGAACAGCTCAGATACTGTCTTGGTGGCTAGACAAAGACTTACTGTTCCAAATTTCTCTGTCAAATTGTCATGACAAGATGCCTCAACCTTGGGATAGGTTGCTCTGCACCTAGAATGTTTGGTCTGTCCTGTAAAGAAAATACCACATCAATTTCCTGGAGCTTGAGGCAGAACTGAACATTCTAAGAGTTTTCATCAATTAGCCAACACAATGGTTTTAGTCCAGACAATCAGGTAGTAGTCTGTAAATATGTATGCATGCATATGAGTGTTGTATGTATGTGTGTATATGTGAATATGCATTTGTAATTAGATTGGTAATGGTCGTACAAACAGTCCAGGGTTGTTTGGTTGATTTGGTAACAGTACAAACATTAAAGATTTATGTGTTTTAATTTGTTTTTATTCCTATGTTAAATAGCTTGAGTCACTATTTTCCATAGTTGCTTAGCTAGTATACTTTATCAAATTTTTTTCTGTTTGACAGCTGAAAAGGAAGGAGTTGGCCCACATGCAGGCTCTGGCAGAGGAGTGGAAAAGAAGAGATAGAGAGAGGGAGGCACTGGTAAAGAAAAAGGTAAGAAAAGTCCTGTAAACTTGGCAGTATGCTGCTCTGGGGATAGGGTTCAAGTCTTGGTGGTGTTGCACTTAATTTGAAGTTGTTTTGAATGAATATATATTCAAATTGATCCTTAAATGATACTGCAAACAATGGGTGTTGTAAATATAATTTGGCTGTACAATAAATAGTGTAAGTACCTGATGTATTGCTTTTATATTTGTGTGATTTGGAGATAGTCACAGAGTTCTATTTTCATATAAAATTGGGTTGAGTGTTGGGAGGGGAGCTTCCTTAATAATGCTTACGTATCAAAAACACTAAATGAAATGTATAAATCAGTAGCCAGTTAAGATCACTATAGATACTTCTATGAACCACCAGGACTTCAAATTCAAAGCTGCCTTTTTTCAGTCTAGGGACTTATGTATTAAAACAGTGGTTCCCAAACCTGTCCTGGAGGACTCCAGCCAGACAAGTTTTCAGGATATCCACAATGAATATACAATACATAAGGTAAATTTGCATGCACTGCCTCCATAGCATGCAAATATTATTTCATGCATATTCATTGTGGATATCCTAAAAACCTGACTGGCTAGGGTTCCCCAGGACAGGTTTGGGAACCTCTGTACTAAAGGTTTTCTCCTATTTTGTTTCTATGGAGAAAATGCTTAGTGCACAAGGCCCCAGAAAGAAATATCCTGTGCTTCCACCTCCTAAGCCACATAAGTGTGCTTTTTAATGCAGGTAATAATAAAGTCTTGGTAAATTTAACTAAGTCTGTTTCCCTGCTTGCTGTTGGAATGATTAACTTGATAACAGCAGCAGCAAAGAACAGTATATAACTAGAGTAGAAGGAGGGGTAGAAAAATTCACACAAGTCTGTAGGGAAAATCTTTTTTTTTTTTTTTTTTTTTTTTTTTTTACTACAGAAGCAATTGTAGAAGTATAAATAATGTTCTCAGGTGATATTGGGTTTAATCAATCCATTAAGAACTATTTTTATTCTCCTAGGGTAAGCAGGATGAAAGACCTCACATGTAGCCCGGCACGGAAAACTTTTGTCAAAGTTTCTAGAAGCTTTGCCCAGCATGCTATTTTCTGTGCATCCACGCGAGGTCCCCTTCAGTCTCTTCTTTTCTGCGGTGCAGTTGCCTTGCGGTTTGTGGAGCTCCGCTCTTTTTCTTATTTTCTCGACAGTATTGGGTTTTTTCCCATCTTCCTCGTCAGGTCCCCCCTTCGTGATTGGTGCCTCCTCGGCGTGGTAGGTTATTTACTGGCTTTTTTCCTTCTTCTGCGGTCAATTCCTGACTCCTCACCTCGCGGTGACTGCTAGTCATCGACTTCATGCCAGGTGTTTTTATGGTGTCTGATTTTCGGCAGTGCCCCCTATGCCCGCAGACCATGTCCATCATGGATCCGCATGAGGTTTCCATCATTTGCCTGGGGGCCTCGCACGACGTCTGTGGGTGTCATCTGTGTGATCAGATGACCCCCAAAGGTCGTTGGGCAAGTCTTGATATGATTGAGAAACTTTTCGGTTCTTCAAAGTCTGCTCCTTCCACGCCTGCTTTGGAGCCTTCGATACCGAGAGTTCACGGGGAAGCCCATTGATACGCTCCCTCTTGCTGTTCCTCTCACCACATCTTCAAAGGATCGTGAGGACGGTGACAGATCCTCTGTGATTTCACCAGTGTCCTGGACAATCGGGGTCTCTGCCTCCTTGACACTGGGGAAAGATCGGGCCGAGCAGCAAGGAAAGTTCTATAAGCATCACCACTGGTCACCATCTGTGCACGGTTCCAGTTCTGGTGCGGTACTGACAGTGGCCATCCCACCACTGAAGCAGCACCAGCCATCGGAGGCCCCATCCTCTGATGTTCCCAGGCGTCTCAGGCATTCCTCACCTCTATCTGTGCCGGGCACCGTGCCACCTCAGAGACCTGAGAAAGAGCCGGTGGCACTTCGTCCCTCTCCCTCAGTCCTGGCCTCATCGGACTTTTAGGAGGAGACTGACCTCAGGGTGCAATCTGCGGTGCTCAGGGCGCTTCAGTTAGTTGAGCCACCCGTGCCACCAGCCCCCATACCGGTGCCAGAGCCTACATCGTCTATTCTAGCACCTTTGCTGGAGCATCTAGACATCCTTTTATGCACTCTACCCACAAAGCTGATGCCCAATGGGGCCTTCGGTTCCCCAGTGGCCACCGATGTTGCCCACTGGTACAATCCCAATCATCAGGTCCTCAGAGGATGAAGATACGGCCGGCACCGTGTTCCCGAGGCCTTGGTTCCCGAGCCCTTACCGGGTCCTTCTAGCCTCCCATGACCGCTGGTTCCCTCAAAGCCAGGAGAGCCGTTGATTCCTGAGGTGCCCTCGAGGCCTCCAAAGTCATCTGAGCCCCCAGGGCTGATGTCCCTCCCGGACCTCGATCACGTCGCGCCGGCCCTAGTGAGGAGGAAGGGGCCTTATGACCCTTGAGGAGATGATTCCACTGAGTCATCCTCCGACTACTCGGATGACTGTCTATGAGCCCTCCCGACTGAAGAACAGTGTCATTCCTACCCCTCCCCCCTCGAGGACTTGTCCTTCGCGGGGTTTGTCAGGGCCATGGCCGAAACCACTCCCTTCCAGTTGCTCATGGAGGAGGATGTGCAACAAATGATGCTGGAAGTACTCCAGTTTGACACTCCTCAGGAGATCGTGGTGGCTCCCATCCACGACATCTTCAAGGACCTTCTCCTTCGGATGTGGGAGCACCTGATCTTGATTTCCCCTGACAGTAGAAAGGCTGATGCCACCTATTTGGTACAGCAAGCTGTGGGGGTTTGAGAAGCGGCAACTCCCCCACTAGTTGTTGAGAAGGCCAGCTGCTCCTGCTTGCACGCTTCTGCCCCCCCTGGGGCAGAAGCCCCAGGGGGGGCAGAAGATTGATCCTTGCAGAAAGGAAGTGATGATGTCACTTCCACTTTTTGAAGTGTTGTGACCAAACTGAAGAATGGATATGAAGCTTTGATGAAGTTCAAGTGAATTAAAGATTTTTGAAAAAATTCGTGACTTGGATATACAATTTTTGTGTGTCCCTTGGTTGGACTCACATGAGATATTAGACGTTTCCCCTGAGGAAGCCTGCTTGTCAGGTGAAACGGAGATCTTCGTCAGGAGTAGTATCGGGAGTAGTGACGGGTGGTACTCGAGTGAATTTCATTATGGCAGTGATTAATGAAGGAGAACTGTGAAGCTCTAAGCCATGAGAATTTAACGGAGGAGAGCTGTGAAGCTGAAAGCTATGAGAACTTGCACTTAGAAGCACTTTAATACAATATATGGGTTGATACATTTGAATGTTATATTGTTTATGATTACATCTTGTTTATGAATAATTTCTGCCTATATGACTTTCACGTTTGTGATGTTTTAAATGTATGACTGTATATGTGAGTTTATATTAAGTTGTGTCTTTCTTAAATAAATGTGTGTTTTAAATGATACATGTTATATGATATAAGGTTCTCCTTATTTGGGTAATTGTGTATATTGGGGAACCAATATTTGATTATTTTCCCTCAGTTATTGTATACCCCCTGGGGCGAGAGCATAGGAAGCTTGATGCCTTGGGCAGGAAGGACTTCCAGGGTGCTATTCTGGTCGCCTGTATTGCCGCCTACCAGCTATACATGACCCAGTACAACTGGAACCTCTGGAAGCGAGTTCAAGACCTTGCAAAGGGTTTGCCTCAATAGCAACAGGAGGCGCTCTTGGCCATCATCCTGCTGGGTTTAGAAGCTGGCAAGCATGAGGTGCAATCTACCTACAATGTCTTTGAGACGGCAGCCTGCGTAGCCGTGGTTCGCATCAGCGCCCGGAGAATGGCCTGGCTCAGAGCTTCCGACCTCCGTCCAGAGGTACAGGAGAAGCTAGCTGACCTCCACTGGACAGGTGACAATCTCTTTGGATATAAGGTCTGAAATGCGGTAGAACAATTGAAGGACTACCATGACACCCTTCAACAGCTCTCCGCTAACGCTTCTGACACCCCCCCCTCCCACGTCCTCGGCCAGGAAGTCCACCAGGCTGGGATCCTGGAAGCCTTTCTATAGGCAGAGGAAGTATTATCCTCGCCTCCCACGCTTGCACACCATGCACTAGCTCCAGGGGCTGCTCTGCCAGTGGCAAGCACCCAGGCCCACTGGTGCTCCAGCTACGGGTTTTTGACTAGCGGTGAGGGAGCACGAGTCCCCTGACGCCTTATCCCCTAGTGGGAGGCAGGCTCATCGGCTTCACCCATCACTGAGAAGAGATCACTTCGGACCAATGGGTCCTTACTTTGTACCCCTGATGGATGAGTCTCAACTTCAGTCAGCTCCCAGAGACCTCTCCCCCATGTTTATCGTGGGGTTTGTCCGCCCAGCAGGTCATTCTTCAAACAGAATTCTCCACACTTCTGGGAGTAGGTGCAGTAGAGCTGGTCCCTCACCCCCAGCAGGGCCGAGGGTTCCATTCGAGGTATTTCCTCATTCTGAAAAGGAATGGCAGCTTGCGCCCCATTCTTGACCTCAGGGCATTGAACAAGTTTCTCTCGAGAAAAATTCAAGATGGTCTCTCTGGGTACGCTTATCCTCCTCCTCAAGAGAGTAGACTGGCTCTGCTCCCTTGATCTCAAGGAGGCTTACGCTCATATAGCCATCTTCTCCAGCCAAAGAAAATACCTCTGTTTTGTGGTGGGGAAGGCCCATTACCAGTACAGGGTGCTGCTTTTCAGGTTGGCCTCAGCCCCCCACGTTTTAATCAAATGCTTGGCGGTGATGACGGCCTATATCAGGCATTGGGAGGTGCATGTCTTCCTGTACTTAGACGACTGGTTGGTCAAGAGCGATTCCCGCGCAAGGGCCTTGAGTGCTTTAGCCCTGACAGTGCAAACACTGCAAGCCTTGGGGTTCGTCATCAACTACCACAAGTCTCACCTCCGCCTGTCTCCTCAACTGGACTTTATAGGAGCCAGACTAGACATGGCACCGGTAAAAGTGTTTTTATCCTGGGATCGGACTCTTGCCCTCGCCTCGTTGGCACCCTTTTCTGCAGCAGCCAAAAGATGACTGCCTGCCTCCTGCTCCATTTGTTGGGCCACATGGCAGCTTCAGTCCATTTCACCCCTCTCATCCATCTGTGCATGCGGAAGGCTTGGTGGGTATTGCGGTCTCAGTGGCGACAGGTCTCCTAGGACCTCGAGACTTGCATTGCAGACACGGAACCTCTGTGGAAGTCTCTGACCTGGCAGGAAGACCTCTCCAATTTGGGGCAGGGAATTCCTTTCCAAACTGCTCTGCCTCAGGTGAACCTCATCACAGATGCCTCCCCTCAGGGCTGGGGAGCCCATGTAGACGGCATCCACACGCAGGGTCTCTGGACTGTTAGCGAAGCCCGTTGTCAAATAAACTTTCTGGAGCTTCGGGCAATCCGTTACGCCTTGTTCGCGTTCCGAGACTGGCTGTCACGCAGGGAAGTCCTGATCCGGATGGACAACCAGGTGGCGATGTGGTATATCAACAGACAGAGAGGCACGGACTCGTTCCTCCTCTGTCACAAGGCAATGCAGGTGTGGACCTAGGCCCTGTCACAGGGGATGTCGCTATGAGCAATATATCTGCCTGGCAATCCGAACGTGCTAGCGGATTTGCTGAGTCGTTCCTTCCAGCTGCACGAGTGATCCCTCAACCCAGAGGTAGCGGCCAAGCTGTTTCATTGGTGGGGTATACCAAATATGGACCTCTTCGCCTCCCACAGATTCACAAGGTGAGCAGGTTTTGCTCCCTGTCGACGAGGGATGGATATCTGGCCTGCGATGCCTTCTCCCTCCACTGGGGGAGGAGCCTGCTGTACGGATTCCCTCCTCTACCGCTCCTCTTGAAGACACTACTGAAGCTTCAACAGGACAGAGGGACTATGATCCTCCTGGAGCCCTTTTGGCCCCGATAGGTCTGGTTTCCGTTCCTTCAGGACCTATCTGTCAGGGTCCCTATCCGGCTGGGGACTGCTCCCAATCTGATCATGCAGAATCAGGGCACCCTGCACCATCCAAACCTCCAGACATTGGCCCTGATAGCTTGGATGTTGAGCGCATAGTCCTTCAGCCCTTAGCTCTTTTGGACAGTGTCTCCCAGGTGCTGGTGGCTTCTAGGAAGCCCTCCACCAGGAAGTCCTACAGCTTGAAGTGGAAAAGATTCTCCATCTGGTGTGCAGGGCATGGCCTGGATCTATTCACATGCCCCCTTCCCCAGCTGTTGGATTACTTGTGGCATCTTTCCAAGTCTGGGCTTCAGACCAGCTTGGTCAGGGATCATCTTAGCACTGTCAGTGTGTACTATCGAGATGTTACTGGTGTGCTCGTATCAGTGCAGTCTTTAGTAGGCTGCTTTATGAGGGGCTTGCTCCAGCTGAAGGCCCCTCTTCAGCCTCCTGTTGCGTCCTGGAACCTCAACATTGTCCTAGCATGGCTCATGCATCATCCCTTCGAGCTGCTGCGTTCCTGCGACCCGAAGTTCCTCACCTGGAAGGTTATTTTTCTGGTAGCGATTACTTTGGCTTGTAGAGTCAGTGAACTTTAAGCCCTGATTACGTACCCACCTTACACCAGGTTCTTCCATGATCGGGTGGTCTTGCAAATGCACCCTAAGTTTCTGCCTAAGGTCGTGACTGATTTCCACCTTAATCAGTCCATTGTTTTACCCACCTACTTTCCGAGGCCTAATTCCACCCAGGGGAGCGGGCTCTTCATACCTTGGACTGCAAGAGGGCCTTAGCTTTCTATTTAGATCGTACTGCTGGCCATAAGCAGTCTACTCAGAGCTTTGTGTGCTTCGATACCAACAGACTGGGAATGGCGGTGGGTAAGCAGATCTTATCCAACTGGCTGGTGGATTGTATCGTCTTCTGCTATGCGCAAGCAGGCCTTCTGCTAACCAGCAGAGTAAAGGCTCACTCTATGCGAGCCATGGCAATGTCGGTGGCGCATTTGTGTGTAGTCCCCGTCAACAAAATTTGCCGAGCCACAACCTGGAGTTCTCGTCACACGTTTGCGGCTCACTACTGCTTGGACAAGGATGAGCATTAGGCCAGTGCCTTTGGTCAATCCATCCTGTGCAGTCTGTTCCAGTCCTGAATCCAACTCTTCCTGCCTCATGCCTCTGGTGGGAACCAGACAGTCCCCTGTCAGCACTGCAGTTGTTGCTGTGCCCTTTGGCACCTTGTTCAGTAGCTGTTGGTTTCGCCTGTTAACAGGGACAGTCTGGAGCTCGGTATTCACCCACATGTGAGGACTGCCACCCTGCTTGTCCTAGGAGAAATCGCAGTTGCTTACCTGTAACAGGTGTTCTCCTGGGACAGCAGGATGTTAGTCCTCAGGAATCCCGCCCGCCTCCCCACGGAGTTGGGTTCTCCCTCCGGTTTGTTGTTTTATTTTTTGCTTGTATTTTTTTCTGTGGTATGAGACTGAAGGGGAACCTCACATGGATGCGCAGATAGTAGCGTGCTGGGCATGCTCAGTGTGCTGGTCAAAGCTTCTAGAAACTTTGACAAACGTTTTCCGTGCCAGGCTCCATTGGATGGTGTCACCCACATGTGAGGACTAACATCCTGCTATCCTAGGAGAACACCTGCTACAGGTAAGCAACTGCGCTTTCTGTTAGTGTTGTGTTTCATTAAGATCCCTGTATTTTTCCATTTGTCAGCAGGCTGAATTAGCCATAACAAATGGGTGACGTCATCTGGCAGCACCAAGCAGAGTCATCTCTCCTAGCTAGTAGAGTTTTGAGCTCTGCTGAGTATGCGTGTGAGAGTTCCCATGTGGGCGTTGCATCGTGAACCACCTCAATCATTTTTTTTTCTGAGCACAGCACAGTCATGTACTCTGTTTCTCAGTTCATTTTTTTTCTAATCTCTAAATGTTCAACTTTTCTTGTCTCACTGCCTCTGTAGCCCCAAACAGCATCTTTAAGTGCTACTTTAAAGAAAAGGAAAAAAACTTATTCTAGAAAATACCAAGTAGCCCCCTTAATTAAGATGTCTGGTAAGAAAAAGGATGCCCTGAGTGAGTCCAAAAGCTGTGTAGGCGGTAAGATTGTGTTCATAACTGCTGGACACAAGCTTTGTTATATTTGTTTTGGCCCAGAGCATGACCAGGTGAACTCCTATGCCTCTGAGAGAATGTCCCTGAATTCCAAGCAGTCTAGGGCCAATCATATAGAGGAGATGCATGAGTCTTTCAGGAGCTGCAGTCACTCTTCTACCCACAGCTTCATTTGCCTCCTTGAGTAAGGGAATGAGCTGGAGCTCTTCCAAAACTCCCCCTATCAGTGCATTGGACTGCGGCCTCTGGGTCGAGTAGCTGCATCAGGGAAGAAGTTCCATCAATCAGCAGACCTAATGGCATCAAAGAAGCATAGGATGCATGGAAATGATTAGACAACAGCACCATCAGTACATAATGCATCAATGCATGATGCGCTGGCAGAATTCACTGCACTGATGCCTTCTATGTACAGCACTTCATCACAGTCAAGACGCAATGCATCAGTGTGAACGAAGTCCTCCTTGAAACATGTTGCCTCGACAATGCATTCAACACCATGATCTCCATGTCTGATGCTTCTCTTCCAACGCATACGGGGCAAGCCACTGAGTCTAGCACTGGGGTTGCTCCTATACTCCTGTACCCGGTTTCACTGACTCAATCTGTGTTAGTGCTTCCTACTCAGCACCTCCTTCCACTAAGTCATCGATACGGGGCTCGGTGCATTCGAAGAAGTCCTCTTCAAACTCTTCCAGACATTCCAGACAGGGGATGCCTGTGCTAATGGTGTCTATGTCAATGTCTTGATTGTCCTGTTAGGGCCCAGTGTATGGTACGGTTGTATTGGCCCAGTCTCAATCTCCTTGACTCATGCCTGTAGTGAAGGGGGATCTGTTGCCTATGCCTCCTCCTGGTGTAGATGCCCTCTCCCCTACCAGGCTGGTAGCAGCAGGTACCATCAAAAGACGCCAGACTCTATCTGCTCTGTTTGGTTTCTGAGGAAGATATGCTAATCACTCTGGATCCAAGACCAAGCCAGCCATATGACCAGGTGAACAGCTTAGTGAGAACTTTATTCGCTTCCATGAATGCTGGAACTCTGGGATCTTTTCATAGAAAAAGACCATATGGCCCGTCAGGTCTGCTCTTCTGCCCAATTTAGTTTTGTAATTTCCATTTCTCCTTTAGAGATCCCTTATATTTATCCCATGCTTTCTTGGATCTAGATACTGTTTTTATTTCCACTACCTCCACTTGGAGGCTGCTCCATGCATCCACCACCCTCTGTAAAAAAAATAAAAAAAAATTTGCTAAGATTACTCCTGAGTCTACCACTTTTCACTCTTATCCCATGATCTCTCATTTTAGAACCTCCTTTTCATGTAAACCACTGATGTATTTAAATGTCTCTAGCATATCTCCCCTATCTCGTCTTTCCTGTAGGGCAGTGGTTCCCAACCTTGCCCTGGGGATCCCCAGTCAGTCAGGTTTTCAGGATATCCACAATGAATATGCATGAGAGAAAATTTGCATGTTATGGAGGCAGTGCATGCAAATTTCCTCTCATGCATATTCATTGTGGATATCCTGAAAACTTGATTGACAGGGTTGGGAACCACTGCATGAGAGTGTATATGTTTAGATATTAAACACTATCCCCATATGCTTTAGAACAGAGACCACTGGAGACAGATGATTCTCCATAGCCTGGGACTCGGGAGGTGAACGCTGCAGGCACAACTGAGGCTCCTTGTTATTGTCATTGAATATCGGGAGCCTAAAAACTTATTTATTTTTATTTATTTATGCAGTTTTTATATACCGTTATCCAGAACACAAGGTTCTATCTTAACGGTTTACATAATACAAAATTATAAGCAAAAAATAATAAGATAGTTAAAATTACTTAAAAACTAAAATAGCATTAATATAGTTAAGAAATAAAAAAGTAAAAATTGTCCACGGAAAGCTGTAGACTTATATACCGTCTTGAGTATTAGCTCTGTTTGCTTGTAAAAAGCACCACATTTTGAGATCTTTCTTAAATTTCTTCAGGTTGTCCTGCATTCTTAGATTTAGTGGCAAACTGTTCCAAAGTTTCGGTCCCACAACTGAAATAGCCCTTTCTCTTACTTCGCTCAAATGTGCCGATCTGACAGTATGTACTGATAATAGGCCTTTATTAGATGATCTCAAGTCTCGTTGAGGTAAATGCAATTTAATAGTTGTATTCAGCCAGTCTGTTTTGTCTCCGTAAATGATCTTATGAATCATACAGAGAGTCTTGTGTTTAATTCTATATTCCAATGGCAGCCAGTGCAATGATTTTAAAACTGGCTTAATGTGATCACTTTCCTTAGTATTCGTCAATATCCTAGCCACTACATTCTGAATTACCTGGAGGGGTCATGTAGTGGATTTAGGAAGTCCCAACATTGTAGAGTTACAATAATCAAGTCCTGAAAACACTAACATCTGTAAAACATACCTAAAATTATATGGAGAAAGCATCGGTTTCAAATGTTTTAAAAGCCTCAATTTACTAAAACCCTCTTTAACTTTTTTTGGATATGTGAGCTTTAAAAATTAGTTCGTAATCGATAATCAGACCAAGGTTTCTGGTAGTGTTAGTTAGATTAAACCATGTTTGGTCATCCAGCATAATTATCTTTTTTTCTTGGCTAAAATTTTTTCTATCTAAAATCATAAAAACAGATTTATCTATATTTAAAACCAGTTTCATTTGCACAAGAAGTTGACCAATAATTTTCAAATACATGTTTACCATTTTGAAGGTTGACTCAATATTACTTTCTATTGGAAATAATAGCTGGATATCATCAGCATAAATATAATATGTTGAGAGCGGTGTTTTTCGTGTGCCCATGGGCCTCAGCCCGACCCAGACCTTCCGGACTGAGCCAAGGGTTGACGGTGGCTCCGCGTGACTGAACAATCATGCCCTCGGCCAGGCTGACAAGCTCCCATGGCCAACATCCAAGGATGATGGAAGGTGAATGGTCCTCCGACCATTCCGGGCCCTTTCGGACCTGCTGCAAGCAGCATGGAGCAGCAGGCCTGGCCTGAGGTTGAGGGCAGACGGACCTTGACACGAAGACTTGGATTGATGCAACAGCATCACATGGCACGAAGACTCGGGGTTGATGCGACGGCATCACATGGCATGAAGACTCTTGACTTCCACATAGGCAACGCAAGGCATGGACATTGGCACTGTCTCTCAGGGCGCCCTACTCAGGCCACCCTCGGGACTGAGTCGCGGACCACCCTGTCCCAGTACGCGCCCTACACAGCCCCCAGAGGCTGGTCACGGACCATGACAGGAGCGGAACAGCACAGGAACACACATCCGGGACTTGACGGCTCAGGAGCACAGGACAACCGTCCACCAGCAGGCTAGTCCACTCAGGAGTACTGCATCTGAGGGACCCCCGGCCTACCGGACCAGAAGGCTCGAGAGCGTTGAAGGCGAGAAGAAGGAAGGAACATCTAGGAAGGCAGGAACACCAGGACGTAGGAGAACGAGACACCTGGACAAGGACCTCAGGCAGAAAGACATGACATGGTAGAACAAGAAGACATCATGATGAGGAGCTCCACAAGACTAGAAGACCTTACATGGACTCTGGCAGGCCGGAGCCTCCAGAGCGAAGACTCCACGACGATGCAAGGCCAGGAACAACAGACGGAGCAGCCCTTTATAGGGCTAAAGCAGGAAACAGTCACAAAGATGGGGCCAAGACACTTCCTGTGTCTGGCCCTTTAAATGAAGCAAGAAGACGCAGCTGCGCGCCTAGGAAGAGAGCAGGAGCTGTGCAGGACCGCGGACAGCGGCCTGCACCGACGTAGTGCGTCAGAAGAGGCAGGGCAGGCCTGGGACGCAGGCCCAACGTGAGCAGCTGATCCAGCCGCTGCTGGAGGCCCCAGGGGCGGCTCCAGCCACCACTCCAGCCCGGGGTTGTGGCCTTAGCGCCGCGAAGAGGAAATCGGAGGCGGTCCCAGCCCCGAAGAAGGCTGCGGCTCCGGCCACGGAGCAGAAGAGGATCGCAGGCGGCCTCCGGGCCGCGTGGGCAGGCCGGCGGGGTACTGCCGCATCGGTGAGGATCCCAGCATGGGTGAGTCAAGGCCTGCTCGCGGGGTAACCCGCGGGCAGAGCGATTCATAACATAAGTCAAGCCAAGACCTGTTGTTAAATGACACTGAGGTAATAAATACACATTAAATAAGGTGGCTGATAAGGCCGAACCCTGTGGGACACCTGTTGTTAATCTTATCTGACATGGTATCTTTAATCCTAGTAGTGAATGTTCTATTTTCTAAAAATGATTTGAACCATTTTAAAGTAATGTCTTCTAGACCAATATCATGAAGTCTCTGAAGGAGGATATTGTGATCGACTGTGTCGAAGGCTGCCGAAAGATCTAACAATACAAGAACAAAGCTTTGACCTCTATCAAAATCTCTAAGGACCAAGTCTATCAGAGATAATAATAATGTCTCAGTACTAAATAATTTATGGAAACCATGCTGAGTTGTGTAGAGAATCTCATTGTTTTCCAGATGTTCACTTAGTTGTCTATTTACCACTTTTTCATTTAGTTTCGCTAAAAAGGGTAACTTAGAAATCGGTCTTTAATTGTTTAAAATAGAGGGATCTAGATCTGATTTTTTAAAAATTGGTTTAACAACTGCATTTTTCAATGAAGTTGACATAATTCCTTCAGCGAGGGATTGGTTAACTATGGCCGATAAGGTTGTACTAATTGGTTCAATACATTGTTTAAGCGTTATTGTATTTATTGTATCCTAGGGATGATTGGCAGGATTCATATTTTTTATCAAATTATCAATTTCAATTTTTGTTACCGGTTCAAAATGTGACCATTGTTCTGATTCCTTTTTTGGCATATTGATGATTTGGGTAGAAAACTGATCTAAGGTCTTGATCAAATTATCAATTTTAGTTTTAAAGAATAAGGCTGCTACTTCACAACGTGATTCTGGTAAAGATTCACATTTCAATGGGTCATTTGTGAGTTTAGGTACAATATCAAAAAGAGTTTTAGGATTATTGGCGAATCTTTGAATTTTGGCATTAAAATATTGTTTTTTAGAATTATTTATCATTCTTTTATAGTAAGCCAAATAGATTCGATTGTTAGTTAAGCCTAATATCGACTGGGTTTTTTGCCACTGTCTTTCTTTTTTTCTTAATATTAATTTGTTATGTCTCAAATCATTATTATACCAGGGGTTTTGTTTTTTTGAATCTTTTATAACTTTGGTTTTTTGAGGATTTATTTTATTTGCTATTTCATGTGTAATATAGTATGACAAGTATTTGTCGCAGATTCAATGTTACTTATTTCAATATTTATTAAAGCTTCTGCTAGTTCATTAGACAATAGATCTATATTATATGGTTTTCTGTATTGGAAGGTAGTTTTTTTATTCATTTCTTTATCATAATTTGAAAAAGCAATATTTGCTTGTACTAAAAAGTGATCAGACCAAGGGACTGGATTAATAACCAACCTTTGCATTTTTGATATCTTGGTGTTTGCAAAAATTAAATTTATTTTATTTTATTGTATACTTTTTTTTTATACCGACCTTCATGAAAAATATCATATCAAATCAGTTTACAAGCTTTTATTTTATTTTAAAAATAAATCTAAAGCGTGTCCACTTCTGTGAGTAATATTGGAAGAAAGTAGGTTGAAACCTAGAGCATGTAATGATTCCACTAAAGTGTTACAAGCAGGGGATCGTGGTGTGCAGTTCATATGGAGATTAAAATCGCCAAGCAGAGTTGAGGGTTTTTCTAGATTTAAAGTTATTGATAGGTATTCTAAAATAGGTGAAATATTGGATTCAAGTAAACCAGGCGGACAATAAACCAAACAAATTTGTAAGTTATCTGACTCAAATACAGCAATTTCATGTCTTTCAGGCGCATCTAAGGCCTGTTTTTTTAACTTTAAACTTTTTTTGTTTACTGATTAATAATAAACCGCCACCTTTGCGCTGTGACCTAGGAACAGAAATGACATTGTATTTCTCATTAGCAATCTCATTTAACACTACCATATCGGGGGTTTTTTTAGCCATGACTCCGTTATGGCTATAAAATCTAAAGAAGAATTTCTTAACATGTCATCAATTATGGGGGTTTTCTTTGCGATAGACTGGATATTTATCAAGATAAAAGACAATAATAAACAATTGTTTATCATGTTGAGGCCGTGGTAGTTATGTTGATTACATTTAAATTTTGATCCATTTTCCTTTTCGATTTTTTTGATCGTTTGGTGTAATAAGTTGGTCCAAGTTTTCTATGGTTAATCAGGACTGGGATCTTTTTTTATTTGATAAATTTGATCTAATTCAGAGTTGGCATCCATTTCGTAATTTCGTATACTTAGGGCTACACGAAGGGGCTCACAAAGGGGTGTGCCCCTTTGTCATGCCCCCTTCGGCGTACGACACCGTCGCACGATGCCTGAGGTTCCCTGCTCCGCTCAAATAACCCCCTCGACGCCCTGCTGGTGACATTGGTGGGCTGAGTCCTTCTCGCGGGGGGAAACCGGCGCGATGTACCTGGGAACTGGAGGGGCAGCTGTTGTAGCGGGCAATCCGAAGGCAAGGAGCCTCGATGTCACAGAGGCAGGCTGGCAGAGGAAATACCAGGAGAGAAATTTGAACACTATGAGCAAAAAAAACATACATCCAAGACATGTTGCACTGGAAACAATTTGGCATCAATTCCTCAGAAGGAAAAGTCCCAAGGCATCACCCCTCCACATCTGAAGAACCATCATGCCAACGCAAGTAAGCTGGTAAAGGTGCCAGAAGAACCATGGACAGATCATGGCTACTACCTTCAGCCGTGAAGCCCAAGTGAGATCTTCCCACTAATAGGGAAACTGTCCACACCAAGTCTCTCTGATTGAAATGCTACCTGGAAGCATTGCTGTACAGACACTAGGCACCAGCATTTAAAAAAAACAAAAACTAAACCCCAGCAGAAAAAGAAAGCCAACACAGTATCTCATAGCATATCAATCTTGAAAAAAGTAACAGAAAAAATTAAACAATCAGGAAAAAAAGAAAATATATGGCCATCAAAACAGGGGTCTGTGGTGTACTGCGAAGCAGTATTTACTCACCCTTCATTACCCCTTATTGTAGCAATGAAGACACATCAGGCAGGATTCATGGCAAGAAGGGAAGTGAAGAGAGGGGCTGACCTGACCACTCCCGTGGGTCCCTTTTTATTGTACATACATCCATAGCATACAAATGTGCCATCACATCATTGGCTCCCCTCTCCATAGCATACAGACGTGTCATTATATCATTGGCTCTCCTAGCCATAGCATACGGACGTGTCATTAGACCATTGGCTCAGGGGGTGTGTACAGATCATTTCATTGGCTGCTGAAGCTTATACCATATATGTGTCTGTCTTTTGCATGCAGCTAACTACGTGGCAGCTAGGTATCCTCTCCTTAGGCAGTGAGGGTTAATTATAAGCTAGAGATTTAAGATGTGCTAGTCTTGCTGCATTCAGTGCAAAGGTCAGAGAGAAGGGAAGTTAGAGTTAACCCCTGACATGGCCTGCTGGCAAAGCTCATAATTCCCCACATCTCACCTTTTCTGTTTTTATTTAAGCAGCATAACGAATATCTCTGTATCCATGCTTTAGACCCCTACTGAAACCTGCTATGCTTTGCGTATGGGCTGGAGAGAGGGGAAGGGGGAAATGGAGAGAAAAGCTGAGTCGGCGTGGTGTGCCAGCTGCCGCAGAGCTCTTGAGTCTCCACATCACCCAGAGCTGGTGCAGCGTGGTGTGCCAACTGCTGCAGGGCTCATGATTCACTATTAAGCAGCATACAATATATCTTTGTATCCAGGCTGAAAGCAAGGTTTCAGTATGGCTTTGAGGTTGGGTGTGCACTGAATACAGCAGCACAGGCAAATAATTAAGGCAATTACAATCATTATAATAGGAATCACCCTTTTGAGCTAAAACGGTGTCTAAGGCATAGCGGTTCTGTAATGCTACTTCTCTCATTTGAGAGACTTCTGTTGTGAGTAGTTTTAATGCATGGACTGTCTGATTAAATAGGGAAGTTGTCCAGTTAGCTAGGGTGTGTAAGTCCCTGTAATTATCTATGGGACTCTTGATCGCCTCCCTTTTGTTACGGAGTCTTGCTTTAGGTAAACTGTTGACTGCATAGTATGAGGGGAGGATGTAGCCTAGAGTGCATCTGCCTGTCCAATTGGGGGGAATTCGCATATATGCTCTACGCCCGCATAACATCCAAATGTTTCCTAACAGATTAGTTGACATGTCATTGGTATTTTTAATTTGTGTTATCATTTGGGCTACATAACTACAAAGGGTAAATCCCTCGTCCCCTCTATACTCTCTGCACCTGCTTGGGTCTCCCACTGCACATCCTGAAATCTGCCAATTGCACATATGTGTAGTATAATTATGTAAGTGTTCAGTGATTATGGGCCCATCTGTACGTGCGTTAAAATGTGTTCTATTCATGGCTTCTTGTAATACAAAGGTTCGGTTACAATATGGATATTTCCCCATCTGAATCCCTGTACCATTGCCTGGATCATATTCCCAACAAACATAGAAACATAGAAATGACGGCAGAAGAAGACCAAATGGCCCATCCAGTCTGCCCAGCAAGCTTCCCTCATTTCTTCTCCCATACTTATCTGTTTCTCTTAGCTCTTGGTTCTAATTCCCTTCCACCCCCGCCATTAATGTAGAGAGCGGTGATGGAGCTGCATCCAAGTGAAATATCTAGCTTGATTAGTTAGAGGTAGTAGGGGTAGTAACCGCCGCAATAAGCAAGCTACACCCATGCTTATTTGTTTTTACCCAGATTATGTTATACAGCCCTTATTGGTTGTTTATCTTCTCCCCTGCCGTTGAAGCAGGGAGCTATGCTGGATATGCGTGAGGTATCAGTTTTTTTCTTCTCCCCTGCCGTTGAAGCAGAGAGCTATGCTGGATATGCATCGAAAGTGAAGTATCAGGCACATTTGGTTTGGGGTAGTAACCGCCGTAACAAGCCAGCTACTCCCCGCTTTGTGAGTGTGAATCCTTTTTTCTTCTCCCCTGCCGTTGAAGTTATGCTGGATATGCGTGAAGTATCAGTTTTTCTTTTCCCCTGCCGTTGAAGCAGAGAGCTATGCTGGAAATTTGTGATGTATCAGTCTTTCTCCCATGCCGTTGAAGCAGAGAGCCATGCTGGATATGCGTCGAGAGTGAAGTATCAGGTACATTTGGTTTGGGTGTAGTAACCGCCGTAACAAGCCAGCTACTCCCCGCTTTGTGAGTGCGAACCCTTTTTTCTTCTCCCCTGCCGTTTAAGCAGAGAGCTCTGCTGGATGTGTGAAGTAACAGTTTTTCTTTTCCCCTGCTGTTGAAGCAGAGAACTATGCTGGATATGCATTGAAGTGAAGTATAAGAATGGAGTGATCAAGCTAGTTGAAAGGCATCAGGAATAGAGGAAGGTGGAGGTAGTAATTTGGATATTTGGTTTGGGGTAGTAACCGCCGTAACAAGCCAGCTACTCCCGTCTTTGTGAGTGCAAATCCTTTTTTCCACATTTCCTCTTGCTGTTGAAGCTTAGAGTGATGTTGGAGTCACAGTAACCATGTGTATGTTTATTGAATAAGGGTATTGTCTATTGTCTCCAGGCAGTAGCCATCATTCTGGCGAGTCACCCACTCTTCATTGGCGGCCTCTTGATTTTATGGATCCACAGTGTTTATCCCACGCCCCTTTGAAGTCCTTCACAGTTCTGGTCTTCACCACTTCCTCCGGAAGGGCATTCCAGGCATCCACCACCCTCTCCGTGAAGAAATACTTCCTGACATTGGTTCTGAATCTTCCTCCCTGGAGCTTCAAATCGTGACCCCTGGTTCTGCTGATTTTTTTCTTATGGTAAAGGTTTGTCGTTGCCTTTGGATCATTAAAACCTTTCAAGTATCTGAAAGTCTGTATCATATCACCTCTGCTCCTCCTTTCCTCCAGGGTGTACATATTTAGATTCTTCAATCTCTCCTCGTACGTCATGCGATGAAGATCCTCCACCTTCCTGGTTGCCCTTCTCTGTACCGCTTCCATCTTGTCTTTGTCTTTTTGTAGATACGGTCTCCAGAACTGAACACAGTACTCCAGGTGAGGCCTCACCAAGGACCTGTACAAGGGAATAATCACTTCCCTTTTCTTACTCGATATTCCTCTCTCTATGCAGCCCAGCATTCTTCTGGCTTTTGCTATCGCCTTGTCGCATTGTTTCGCAGACTTCATATCATTAGACACTATCACCCCAAGGTCCCTCTCCTGCTCCGTGCACGTCAGCCTTTCCCCCCCCATCGAATACAGTTCATTCGGATTTCCGCTCCCCATATGCATGACTTTGCACTTCTTGGCATTGAATCTCAGCTGCCATATCTTCGACCACTCTTCCAGTTTCCTTAGATCCCGTCTCATTCTCTCCACTCCTTCTGGCGTGTCCACTCTGTTGCAGATCTTAGTGTCATCCGCAAAAAGACAAACCTTACCTTCTATCCCGTCCGCAATGTCGCTCACAAAGATATTGAACAGGACCGGTCCCAACACCGATCCTTGCGGTACACCACTTAAAACCGCTCTCTCTTCAGAGAAGGTTCCGTTTACCATCACACATTGTCTTCTGTCCGTCAACCAATTTGCAATCCAGGTCACCACCTTGTCACTCACTCCCAAGCTTCTCGTTTTATTCACCAGTCTCCTGTGCGGAACCGTATCAAAAGCTTTGCTGAAATCCAAGTATATGACATCGAGCGCTCTTCCTTGGTCCAATTCCTTGGTTACCCAGTCAAAAAAGTCAATCAGATTTGTCTGACAGGATCTTCCCCTGGTGAATCCATGTTGCCTCTGGTCCATCAATTCTCCGGACTGTAGATAGTTCACTATTCTCTCTTTCAGCAGAGACTCCATTACTTTTCCCACCACCGAAGTGAGGCTAACCGGCCTGTAGTTGCCAGCCTCCTCCCTGTTCCCACTCTTGTGAAGCGGGACCACCACCGCTCTTCTCCAGTCTCTCGGCATCACTCCCGTTTCTAGGGATCTATTGAACAGGTCACACAGCGGACCCGCCAGAACATCTCTGAGCTCCCTCAATATCCTTGGATGAATCCCATCAGGCCCCATGGCTTTGTCCACTTTCAGGTTCTTTAGCTCTTCCCACACATTTTCTACTGTAAAAGGATTTTCATCTATTCCACTTCCCTCCAGTTTCTTGTTGTGTAGAGATGGTCCTTCTCCAGGGTCTTCTTTAGTGAACACAGAGCTGAAGTATTCGTTTAATATTTCTGCCATTTCTTCATCTGTCTCCACACATTGATCATTACCACCTTTCAATTTCACTATACCACTTTGGACCTTTCTCTTTTCGCTGATATATCTGAAAAATGTTTTGTCACCATTTTTTATCTCCTTGGCAATCCTCTCTTCTGCTTGATTTTTTGCCAACTTGAGCGGCAGTCTCTTGAATACGGCTGCCGATGGGTATTATGGTATTACCAACTGGAGAGTTAAGGGGATAACCTCCCGGCCACGGGAAATTCATCTGTCCTGTAAGATTAAATGGCACGGCATGCATCATTAGTCCTCCGCGGGTATGGGTTGGCATGTGTGTGCAGATTCAACAGTCTGTTCGATTCAACAGGTGTGAAAAGTTCTGTGCATCGAGGATGTACATGTTGTTCCGCCATAGTCCTTGTTCAGAAATCGCCATGGCAGGAGGGAGAAATAAAGCAAAAGAGGAGGGTGCAGAACACAATTGTTAATGAGTTGGCATTCAGGCAAGAAAAGGCAGCTAATAAGTTCTCTGGAGTTTTCTCAAGGCCTTGCTGTTCCAAGAGTTGTGCAGATTGGTCAGATAGCGCTTTGATCTGTCCCCAGGTCATGTGATGCTACTTTTTGCGAGGGGTCCAGTCTCTGTCCTTCTGAGGGCTGTGGAGGCTCAGGGAGAAGTTTGGGATCGGGTCCTGTAGACCTTGATACCACGCCATCTTTCCACGGCTTCACACAGCAGATCGGAACCCAAAGTGGACCTGTGGGAGCAAGCACAGCAGCATATCCTCGTCCCCATGTTAACAAGGGAACAGGACCATGCCAGACTGGGTTAAGTAACATTCTATACAAAACTGACAGTTGTGGGTGACTAACCTAGTCCCATAATGATTATCCATGGCTGTGGTCTGATTTGAATTTGATATGTTTAGATGATTTAAAGTGAACTTAAAGTGAACAATACTTTGTTCAGCCAGTCCTGCTTAGGGGGAAGTCCAGGGGCAATCCCTGCTTTTTATTTATGTTTGTCAAGGGCAATTTTTAGGGTGTGGTTGGCTCGCTCCACAATGGCCTGCCCTGTGGAGTTGTAGGGAATGCCAAATACATGTTTAATGTTCCATTATTGACAAAAATTCAGCAAGGGAATGGCTGCTGTAAGCAGAGCCATTATCAGTTTTCAGAACAGAGGGTAATCCCATTATAGAAAAAGTTTTTATACAGTGATTAATAACATGTTTGGTAGCTTCTCCTTTTTGGGGTGTGGCCCATAGAAAATGTGAGAGAGTATCAATGGTTACATGCAAAAACTTCCAGGGGGAAAAGGGGGGGTATTGGGTAACATACATCTGCCAGATTTCGTTAGCACGTAAGCCTCGTGGGTTCACGCCCATGGAAGGGGCAGAGGTGACTTGTGAATATTGGGGGCATTGCTTTACAATGGTTCGGGCTTGTTCTCTCGTCTAAGGAAGGGGTTACATATGCTCCAGGAAGAGAAGAAGCAACATTACAAACATACTGGCTATCAGAAATAATGTTTAAATCAGCATTCATAAAACATTGCAAAGCGAGAATGACTGCAGCTATACGTACGTAAAGGTATCATTCACTCTTAGATGTGGGATTTGAGGGCTGGAGTAAGTTCCATAAATGTCGTAGTCAATCCTTCAGCAAGGTGTATCAATTTTTCATTCATCAAGGCCTAATTGTGATATGTGCTTCTTAAGGCTTCGCGTATCTAATATAGGAAAAGAACTGAAATTCAAATTAATTAATGAGGAGATTTCATCATGGCTATAACTTTTCTATTACTAATCTTATATAATGTTTTCCTACTTTATTATTAAAACAATGAAGAAACAACTTAAGTGTCATATAAAGATGTATCAGAAATAAATTTAGATCAAAGATCAAAAATCAAAAAGGTGTGTGAGAAATGTTTGAAAAATGTTAAAATAAGCTGCAAAGTGTTCATCTTCACATCTCTCATGGCAGGAAGGCTGTCAATCTGGAAAATATTAAAAACTGGCACACAGCAAAAAATTATTAAGATAATGATTAAAGTGAAATTTTTACTTTTTTAACCTTGGAGAATCAATTCTATTATTCAATTTAATAAAATCAATTTGGATTTGCAAGAAAAGGCTTGGGAGGGATTGCTTTAGATGTAGCAATCTCTGTCAGTAAAAATTTTAAGGTTCAGAATTCTGTATAAAATTTAGAAAAAGAAAATAAAACTGAAGTTTCTTTAAGACAGGAGGACTGTAGACCTGAAAAATAAAAACTAGTATACAACAGAATTATTAAAATAATAATATAGTACAACTGGTAGAATAGCATAGCGCCTCCTAGTGGAGGCACCATCATTACTTTATAGATTGCAACCTGGAACAATAAATTCAATCAATAATACTCTGAGCTTAAATTCAATGTGGAATATCAGAATACAATATCAATTAATTATTAGAATAGGAACTTAAACACGCTGTTCGTTCAGCTCTGTCTGCTTACACGCTAAAGCAACTGTTACTACTATTAAATGTCCTTGTCAGTAACCTCAGTTCAGTATTAAAGAAGTTTGAAAGTATTGAAAAGGTTCAGTATTGAAGGTTGAGGGAGAAGGAGGTTTGGATCAGCAGGAGATCTGATCTGTCTCGTGCCCTCCTTTGAAAGCTGCAACACACAGTTGGGGCAGATAATTCAGGAAGGAGAGGTATAGAGTACGTGTTGTGATAAAGAAATGTATCAGAGATATAACAGATACAGAAATTAGGGGGAGAAACTGCAGTACTAAGTCCAGTTTTTTCTTTTCAAAAATTCTCCCTTCCCCTTACGAATGGCAATTAAGAGTTAACAACAGAAAGACAGAGTGAGGGGGAGGTCTAGTGTAGGGATGTAGAACAGTGTTTCTCAAGAGAAAGTAAACAGAGGAGAGAACTTCATTCAATGAATCAAGTCTAGAGGTACTGAAAGGCAGCACAGTATAACATTAACTTAGTTAAATTATAATCCTTATACAAGAAATGTGCCAGCAACTGATAACATAACTAGATAACATCAACCAGAGACAATGACTGGCAAGGATTTGCTGATCTCTTGTAAACAGATTCAATCTTAACTAACTTTGTCCTAAAACGAATACTGCAGTAAAAATACAAATTCTGTGCACTGGCAATGCAAGCAATTGCTATAAAAATTAAGGCTCAGAGAAACGGAGTCATCCTAAATCTGGTCCTATTTAACTTTGTTAAAGGGGAACATTTCACATTAAGTTTACACAGTGTCCTGTCCAAGTTTCACTACAGTTACAACGTAAGGCTCTGCATACACTTTCTGTGGGGAAATGCTCTCTAAGTATGCAGACTTTCTGTAACTGAATAGCAAAGCCCAAGATAAACATTCCTTCCAGGTTTGCTTTGTTTGCTCAATCACTTGGTTTAATCTGGTTTGCAACAGAGCATTGTATTGTCTCATTAGATCATTTCTTTCATGTTGATACTGGTTTTGTCTGTAATGCTGCTGCAATATCAGGAGTGCGGCTGCCTGGCCCAAGGTCATATATGCTAATTTCTTTGAAGACCTGGGGGCATAGTTACTGCTTATGGCACTCCGGGCGGTATTCAATTCAATTGCTGTCAGGGATCCCTCTAGCAACCCTCGGGTGTAAGAGGAGTGGAACCCTGCCTCCTTGATACTTGTGCAGAGTTCTCTAAGAACATTATAGGGAAGGGTGGACCAACTATATTCTGTCCCACCTAGTTCTTTGGTCCTTTCTGTAATGGAAGAGGCTTGAATCCCTTCCAATAATTCCTCCCTTGTGAAATTTCCATTCACTTGTTCTAGGTGAAACCCCATGCTGACCGCAGCACATAAATCGTTACAGGGAGCGGCGGTTTGAGATGGTAATTTACCTGGACAAATCGGTGATGCAGAATCAACAACTGTCACAGGCAATGGCAGCTGGGGGTACAGGGAGCTGGTTGGTGGAGGGAGGCTAGCTTCTCTGAATTCAGTGTCTTTAGTTTCCTGGGGTTTTTTCTCTGAGGTGGACGCAGAGGAAGCCACAGAAGCCGTGGTAGGGGACGGTGATGTCCCCAGATATTCTATCGCTTCTGTGCATTTTTGCAAAAGCAACAATTGCCTTATAGGAGCTCGTGGGGGCGTATGCAGGCTGTTGCCTATCTTAATCCAATCTTGGACATCCAGAGTTCCAGCCTCTGGATACCATGGGCAACGGCAAGCTATTTCACCTATCAATTTTTCTAAGTCCCCTAGTCTGACTTGTGCTATTTCTCCCTTGGTGACAAAATAATGATTCTTTATTATTTTCTGCAGCTTTCTTGCATGACACGTCTGCTTAGCTGACAGTTCCCGCCCCCCCCCCTACTCACGATTGTTGGGAGCAGACTTGCTGAAAAATTACTTACGATTACGGGAGTAAGTCTGCTGTTGCGGTGGCCACCTAGGCTGTTCCAGCCGAGTGAGCAGGGGCTATCACGTCGGGGTCACCAGATATTGTAGCAATGAAGACACACAGCAGGCAGGATTCATGGCAAGAAGGGAAGTGAAGAGAAGGGCTGACCACTCCCGTGGGTCCCTTTTTATTGTACATACATCCATAGCATACAAATGTGCCATCACATCATTGGCTCCTCTCTCCATAGCATACAGACGTGTCATTATATCATTGGCTCTCCTAGCCATAGCATACAGACGTGTCATTAGACCATTGGCTCAGGAGGTGTGTACAGATCATTTCATTGGCTGCTGAAGCTTATACCATATATGTGTCTGTCTTTTGCCTGCAGCTGACTACGTGGCAGCTAGGTATCCTCTCCTTAGGCAGTGAGGGTTAATTATAAGCTAGAGATTTAAGATGTGCTAGTCTTGCTGCATTCAGTGCAAAGGTCAGAGAGAAGGGAAGTTAGTTAACCCCTGACATGGCCTGCTGGCAAAGCTCATAATTCCCCATACCCCTTCCCCGGCAAATTTATAGCATTCGCTCTCACACACAGACCTCAGCATCTCTGCGAGCCACCATTTGCCCCATATGTCCCATATGTTTGCAGCCAACAGAAATTTCTTTGTTGTATCAACTGTATCAAAAAAAATAGTGGAGGGCGGCCCCCGGCATAACTTTGAGCCATGCAGGATAGAGCAGGGCGTACGAATATCCTTTGGCCTGTAAGCCTCATTTCACCTCTTGGAAATTTGTCTGCTTCCTCTGTACAGTCAAGGAAAAATCTTGGAAAAAACATAACCTTATGTGTATAATACATGATCGATGATTGCAGTCTAGCCTTGGACATCATTTGGGCTTTATCCACAAAGCTATGGATTTGAATAATTACTGCCATCGGTCTACCCCTGGGTGGCAGTGGAGCTGCCAATGCCCTGTGAGCTCTCTCTGTCTTCATGCGGCCTTTCTGAGTCTCAATCCCCCAGTACCTCCAGCAGTCATTTTGAAAAAAAAAGCTACTGGGTCCTTGCAGTCCAAGTTTTCTGTCAAGCCCAACACTCTTTAAGTTCTTTAGCTTACCCCTATGCTCCATGTTATCAGTCTTTTCCAGCAAGGCTTCATGTTTCCTCTCCAGTGCACCCACCTTTGATATGGGCTGCGTCAGCAACATCTCAAGCTCTTCGACCCGGGTGACTTGTTTTGCAGAGCCGCGACAAATTATCTTGCACTGAGGAGACTAGGGTAGCCACCTTCTCCACAACTACCACCAATTTCAAATCAATATTGTCAGTGAGTCGCTGTGAAAATTTATCAAACATTTTTTGTAATTTTGTAGTATGCACTGCCGAGGCGGGGAGGGCCGGCCACCAGTCCTCCTCCTCCAAGCCGGAATCCTCAGACATGCACTCTGTTTTGGCGGCCAGTTTCTTTGTCATCTGCTGAAATTTGGAAGTTTTATCTGCCCACATTGCAGGAATAGACTTTTTAGACATCGTGTCTGACAAATTGGGGCCAAAATTTGCAGGAGAGAATATAAGAAAACTGTAAAATTAGGCCAGAGGAGCTATTCCTATGCACGTCTGCCACACAGCAGAGCATCACATGACCCCCCTTGGAAACAAGAACTTTTGATCTTTAAGTAAATGCTAGTGTTTATTCTGGAACAATTACTAACCTGCAGTCGACTTTGGCTGCAGGTATTAAGAATAATTTGGTAATTCATCACAAATGTGAAGTTTTGGAGAATAAAATGTCTAAAAATCTTTGATATTGAACTTTCCTCAAACTTGTTTTCTCTTTGGTTTGGGGTTAAAGAAATATGTAATTGAGGTTCTTCAACTTTCTCCTGATAAGTATTGTGTGCAGCTCTGGTCACTACATCTTAAAAAAGATATGGCAGAATTAGAAAAGGTACAGAGAAGGGTGACCAAAATGATAAAGGGGATGGAACAAATTTCCTATGAAGAAAGGCTAAAGAGGTTAGGACTCTTTTTAGCTTGGAGAAGAGAGCTAAGGTGAGATATGATACAGGTCTGTAAAATAATGAGTGGAATGGAATGAGTAAACGTTAATCAGTTTAGTCTTTTGCAAAGTACAAAGACCAGAGATACACAATTAAGTTACTAGGTAATACATTTAAAACTAATAAGAAAAAATAATTTTTACTCAACACATAATTGCCAGAGAATGTGGTGAAAAGCTATGTGTTGCTGTGTTTAATAAAAGGTTTGGATAAGTTTCTGGAGGAAAAGTCCATTAACCGTTAAGGTAGAGTTGCAGAAACCCACTGCTTATTCTTGGAATAAGCAGCTTGGAATCTATCTGCTTGGGATTCTGCCAGGTGATTGTGACCTGGCTTGGCCATTGTTGGAAACAGGATACTGGGCTTGATGGACCTTTGGTCTAACCCAGTATAAGTTTTATTTTCTATTGTTCTTAGAATTTTCTTTTATCTAATTCCTTTTATTTTCCAAAGACAAGCAGGATGGTAGTCTTCATACATGGGTGACATTAGATGGAGCCCGGCAGGGTCCCTCTTCAGTCTCTTCCTTTCCGCGAAGCTGTTGCCTCGCGGTCGTGGAGCTTGCTCTTCTTTTTGCAATTTTTGCAGATTTTCTCTTCCTGCATCGTGTATGGTCTCTCATATTTTTTTTTCAGGTCCTCTGTCTTCAACCTCGTTAAGTCCATCGAGCTTTTGCAATCAATCGCCGACAGCTTCATCACCCGGTGTCTGCCTACCATCGACCATGCACCGCATACTTTTTGCGATGGCATCGACTGGCTTTTGCTGGTACCCCCAGTACCCGCAGACTATGTCCATCACAGACCCCCATGAGGTCTGCGTCCTCTGCCTGGGGGCATCCCACCATGTCTGTTGTTGTGATCTCTGTGCCCGGATAACCCTTAAGGGCTGTCTGGCATGTATTGATGGAAACGTTATTCAGTTTCAGAAGATCAGATCCATCGTCGACTTTAGGTACCTCTACCTTGTTAGGGAAGGAGGTTCTAGTCTTAACCCCCCACAACCATTCCCCGGCACTGAGTTAGGAGCTGGGGACTGACCGCTGTTTTTGGTGTCCCATTCCCAGTTGGGTTCCTCACCGTTGCCATCGGTTCCAGCCAGACTGTGTTGACCTCCTGACAGCAGAAGAAAGTCTGTTCCACAAGACTTCTCCTATGCATGGTTGGTCAGGTTGGTGGCACAAGATGCAGGATTTCCTCCAGTACGTGGAGCCTCCTAAGGAGATCATGGCAGTCCCCGAGTGCATGAGAGTCGTATGGAGTTATGGATGAGGATGTGGGAGAAACCCTTTCGGTGACTCCTGTAAATAAGAATGTGGACGCAGTATATTTCATCTAAAAGGCTCCCGGATTTGACAAGCACCAGCTACCATACCAATTGGTAGTGGTTGTATCCGCTCTCAAAAAGGCCAAGCTCTCTTGGACCCACTTCTCTTTGCCTACATAGGACCATGGATACTCTTGGAAGGAAGGTTTTTCAGGGAGCTCTGCTTATTGCCTATATAGCTGCCTTCATGGTCTAGTACATTCGGGACATCCGGAAGCATGTGCAAGCTGTGGCCAAGCTGCTACTTCAGCAGCAGCATGACCCCCCTCCAGTCACTGGTGAATAAGGGTCTGGAGTGTGGAAAACCGGGGTCCATTCAACCTAAAACTTTTGGAAACCAGCATCGAGAGTCACTGCCACAGGGATCGGTACCCACAGACTCGCCTGGCTGCAGGTCTCTGATCTCCATCCAGAGATGCAGGAATGACTTGCTGACATGCCATTCATGGGAGAGAATATCTTCGGAGTTCATGTGAAGGATGCAGTGGCACAGATATGTGATCACTGTGCGTCGCTCCGTCAGCTCTCTGCAAGCATTAAGGACCCAGCCTCCTCATCTAGGAGGATTCAAAGATCAGGTCCAAGAAAGTCTTCTGCCCGAAGAGACACTATCTTCCACTGTCTTGATCCTTATCACAAAGGGCCCTCATAGCCAACCTAGGGGTCTCTAAGCCCCTTGCCAGTGCCTCTGTCAACTCAAGGGACAGGGGTTTTTGACTGGACCAGAGAGCATTTAGCCAGCATCCCAGTACCTATGTCAGTGGACCTCCCAGTCGGGGGCAGTCTACGCTTCTACATGAGCCAGTGACCCAGTGCAGCCTGTGACATGTGGGTCCTCAGCAGTGTACAGAAGGGGTAAAGAGTAAACCTATTGGGTGTCCACCAAGTTGCCCCTCAAGTTCATTTTAGGGACTCTTAGTTCATCAGGATGTAATCCTTGCGGAGCTCTCCTCCCTCATGGCCAGGGTAGTCGAGCCCATTCCACCAGGGCAAAGAAGGTGGTGATTATACTCCCAGTACTTTCTGATTCCAAAGAAAACTGGGGGACTTTGTCCCATCCTAGACCTAAGGTCCTTGAACAAGTTTCTAAATAAAGAAAAATTCAAGATCATTTCTCTGGGCACCTTCATTCCTTTTCTATAAAAAGGGTACTGGCTATTAGAGATGTGCAGAGAAAAAAATTTCATTTTTTAAATTATTTTTTTATTTAGATTTTTATATTCTGCTTTTCACACTTATTTTCAGCACTTCAAAGCGGATTACATTCAGGTACTGTAGGTATTTCCCTGTCCCCAGAGGGCTTAAATCTGTTTCTACCTGAGGCAATGGAAGGTAAAGTGACTTGCCCAAGGTCACAAGGAGTGACAGTGGGACTTGAACTGTTATTCAGTTCGTTTTCAGAAGCTTTTTCATGAATTTTGGTTCATGGATTGTTTGATTGGTTTTCATTCTTGAGGGAAAAAAACCAAATCAAATAAAAAAAGGCGAAAAAATGAAAATGAGGCCTCGCAGATGCTCCTGTCTGCAAAAATGCTGGGGCCAGGATCCTCCCCAGACCCCACTTACCCTGTCCAGTGAGGATCTACTGGTTTCAGCCTAGACCCAGGCCAAAGCCACGGCCTTGCATAGGTTGAGCACACTGTAGCTTGCACCCCACCTCTGCCTGACTCAGAGGCCAGATACTAACGCCAGGGCCTTGGCCAGACCCATGGCCCAATGCAGTAACGACCTGGAGGCCGGGTCCTGACACAGGGGCCTTGGCCTAGGCTGGTGGCCCGGACCCGGGCCCAATGCCGTAACCTGACCAGGAGGCCGGGTCCTGACTCTCCTCAGCCTGGACCCAGACCTGAGGCCAGCTCCCAACCCTAGGATCAGGCCCAGTCCTCTGTGTTCAAGCCTGGGAGCTCCCCCATCTGTCTTCTTTCTTTGGCTCTTCACTGCCAAATGACGGCATCCTTGAGTCTCATGGTGGTCTCCAGGTTGGGTCGCAGCGTCAGGCTTGGGTCTGGGCCAAGGCTCCAGTGTCGGGACCCAGCTCCTCCCGGTTGGCTCATAGCGTCGGGCCTAGGTTCGGGCCAAGGCTCCGGCATCAGGACCCTGCCTCTGGGTCAGGTTGCAGCATCTGGCCTGGGCCTCAGGACCCGACAGATCAGGTCAGTTCTTATTTATTTAATATTTTTAAATTTTCGGGGACCTTGGCCAAGACCCTGGCATTGCGGTCTGACCTAGGCAGCGGTCCCTGCTTTGGGCCTCAGCCTATGTCCTAGGCAAGGCCCCAGCTTCAGGCCTAGAACTAGGACTGATATATATATTTTTTTTAAAACAAAACAAAGAATAATGTTAGTTTCATTTGGGGGCCCGATTCAGTTTATGGCCCTAGAATGAAATAAATTAGCCTTATTCGTGTTTTGCAGTTTCATTTTAAACAATTGCATATCCCTACTGGCTATGCTCTCAATCTAAAGACACCTACACTCACATCAAGATCTTCTCCAGTCATTGAAAGCATTTCATATTTGTGGTGGGGAGCCAACACTTCCAGTAACTCATTCTACCATTTGGGCTAGTGTCTGCCCTGCAAGTTTAACACAAAATGCTTATCTGTGGTGGTGGCACATCTTCACAGACTGGGACTGCACATGTTTCCTCATCTGGACAATTGGATGATAAAGAGCACCTCTCAGGCAGGGGCCAAGGAGTCCCTGTGCTAAATCACCAGGTGCTGGAGTCACTAGGGTTCATCATAAACTACTCCAAGTGCCATCTCAGCCCATTACCTCAAGTGGAGTTCATCAGAGCTTTGCTACACATGGCTCTGACCAAGTGTAGCATCACAGCAAAGATCCAAGTGAGCCAGCAGATGTCAGCATGGCACATGTTGAGGATGTTGGACCTCACGTCCGCAACCATGCATGTTATTCCCATGGCATACCTTTTCATAAAAAGAGCCCAATAGACCCTGCAGTGCTAGCGGTTTCAGGCTACTTAGGTTCTTTGGATCTGAATCCAAGTCACTCCAGTGTACTTGGTCCTGGTGGTGAGAAACTTCCAATTCGGTATGGAGGGTTTCCTTTCAAATACCTTCAGTACAAATTTGTTTTGACATCAGCTGCATCCACCCTGGGATGGAGTGACCATGTAGATGGGCTTAGCACCCAGGGCATTTGTTCCACCCAGGAATGTCAGCTGCAGATCAACTTCCTGGACTTCCAGGTGATAAGGTAAGTGTTATGGGCTCTGAGATCGGCCTTTCAACAAAATTGTTGATCCAGATGGACAATCAAATAGCGATGTACTACATCAACAAGCAGGAAGGTACAGGCTCTTACCTCCTGTGTCATGAAGCGATCCAGAATTAATTGTGGAGCCTCTCTCAAAGGATGGTGCTTGAGGCCATGTATCTGGCTAGTCTAGAGAATGGGGTAGCGGACAGACTGAGTTAATCCTACAGACTCCATGAATGGTACCTGGACTAAGGAGTAGCAAAACAGTATCTCTGCCTCTGGGGGATGCAGGATGTGGAGCTGTTCATGGCCCCTTGGCAAAGGAAGGTCCATATCTGCTGTTCCACCTTCATGGTACACAGCAAGTTGGGCTCAGATGCTTTTGCCCTCCAATGGGGCTAGGGTATTCTGTATATGTATCTTCCAGTTCCACTGGTGGCAAAGACTTTATTGAAGCCCAGGGAGGACAAAGGGAATATGATCCTCATAACCCCTCATTGTCTGAGAGAGATTTGGTTTCTGCTCCTCCGGGAGTTATACACCTGGAAGCGGATCAGACTGAGGACTTCTCCAGATCTCATCACTCAGGATCGGGGTAGGTTGCAGCATCTCAAACTTCAGGCCCTTTGGTTCACATCTTGGATGTTCAGAGGTTGATCCTTCAACCCCTTGACATCTCGGAGGATATCTCGTGCACTCATAGCTTCCAGAAAGCCTTCCACCACAAAGTCCTTTGCACTGAAGTGGAGGAGGTTCTCCATGTGGTGTGAGCAAAGGGCTCTGGACCTTTCTCCTGCTCTACACAAAAGCTTACTACCTTCTGCATCTCTCCAATGCTGGTCTCATGACCTAACTCTGTTAGGGTTCATCTTAGTGCGATTAGCACATATCATCATTGTGTAGAAAGTAAGCCCATCTCTATACAGCTTATAGTTGTACATTTCATGAGGAGTCTGCTTCATTATTAAGGCCTCCTGCTGTGTCTTGAGACCTCAACATAGTCTTAGCTTCTTTGAGACAACTGCGCTCCTGTGACCTGAAGTATCTGACCTGGAAGCTCGAAGTTTTGGTTGCAGTCACTTTAGCATGCAGGGTCAGTGAGCTCCAGGACTTAGTGACTTATCTATCTCATACCAAGTTTTTCATGATAGGGTGGTCTTGTGTATGCATCCTAAGTTCCTGCCTAAGGTAGGGATGGACTTCCATCTTAATCAGTCAATCATGCTTCCATCATTTTTTCCCAGGCCTCATGCTCACAGATGTGAAATAGCCCTGCACAGTTTGGACTGCAAAAGAGCCTTGGCCTTCTACCTGAAATGGACAGAAGCCCATAGACTGTCCACCCAGTTTTTTGTTTCTTTTGATAAAAGCAAACTGGGGATAGAAGTTGCCAAACAGACGCTATCTAAATGGCTAGCAGATGAAATTGCTTTCTGTCATGCCCAGACAGGATTGCATCATGGGAGTCATGTCAAAGATCTCTGTCTGAGCCATGGCAATGTTGGTAACCCACTTGCAAGCAGTCCCTGTGGAGGAGGTCTGCAAGACTGTGATGTGGAGTTCTGTCCATCCACATCACATTGTTTGTACAGGGATGGCTGATGTGACAGCAGGTGTGGATGATCTGTCCTTCGGAACTTGTTTGAGGTATAGAACCCACCTCTGTTCCCACCTAAGGCCTGTTGTTTTTATTCAAGCAAGCCCCCTCTTAGGATTGAAAATGAGGGAGGAGAAAAAGCAATTTAAGGGAGATCTATTAAGAAAAATTTTAAAAGATACTCAAAAGGAAAAGGCATAGCATAGACATCCAGCGCTACTAATTTTTCTTCATGGGGGCACCAGAGAAGAAGTGATTGGTTTCCTCGACTCAACAAATAATTTTAACTGTTCAGGAGAGAAAAAGATAAAGCACTCATCTCCTTTTCTAATTATACATTTGCAAGGGAAACGGAGTGAAAAAGAAAAGCCTAAAGCAACAATATCTTGGCGGATGGTTAAAAACCCTCTTCATAAATTTGAGTAGTTGAAGCTAAATCAGGAAAAAGTTTTACGGGTAAAGTATAATAATTAACAGGATACTTCTTGAAGTATTTTTTCATTACTGTGTTTAAATCACATGAGAAAATAAAAGAATCTAATAATGTTCCTCTATCAATAACCTCCATTGCAGAATTCTCAAGAAAATTAGGCAGATCATTTTGAAATGAAGTATTTACTGCCACTGTAGAAACTATAGGTTTAGGAAGAAAAAAAACAAGTGTTTATTGATGGTAGATTTTCACTTGTAAATCCCAGGACTTCTTGCAGGAATTTCTTCAATGTTGTAAAAGGAATTTCCCTAGCCACTCTTGGGAAATTAAGAAAGTGCAAATTGAGGTGTCTAGCATTGTTCTCCAAATATTCTATACATCTTGCAAGGACCTCTCTGTATTTCGCTGTGGCTACATTAAATTCTTGAAGTTTCTTTTCATTTTCTTCAGTTGCAGATATTCTAGTTGACATCAGATTAACCTGAGTTTGCATTTCCAACAAATTCTGCTGAAATTTAGAAACAGAATGGTCCATCTTATTTATTTATTTATTATTTTTGTTATACCGAATTTCATGACTAGCATCACATCAACCCGGTTTACAGTTAACAATGTGTGTAAGGCAGAGAGTAACAAAGTAAACAATATTTCCAATTCAAACTTCAAGTACAGTAAAACAATAGTAAAGATGTGAGAAAGTTACAATAAAACAGGGGAAATTAACTAGGATCTAGAAGAGGGGAGAAATAAAAACAAAGAAATATTTACATATCCGCCAATTGCATCAAATAATGTAGTTGTATAGCAAAATAAATAAATATAATAGAGTTATGAAGGATGGAGTAAGGTGCTGCGTGTGCGAGGGTAGTTGGTGGATTTTTATTTTAGTCCAATTTTTGAATATGAGTTTGTGCTGATGGTTGGAGGTTTTAATCGAGGCCTGGGAACGCTTTTTTGAAAAGCAAAGTTTTTAGTCTTTTCCTAAATGTTGGAGTGCATGGTTCTTGCCTCAAGTCAGGTGGGATAGAGTTCCATAGAGTTGGACCTGCTGAAGAGAAAGAGAAATCTTAACATTTAAAGTTTTTAGTGTAGTCCCGAAACCAGCCACAAGATCCCACAGGCCATCCAATGTCACCACCTCAGATGACACAATACATTTATACAACAAGCCGTAAAGCCCGTTAAAACGGGCTACATCCCTCTGTCTCTCACCTCCCCCTCATTCTCTCTCCCCTCACTCTTCACCACCCCCCTCCCCCACCCACTCCTCTCCACCCTCCCTCTCCTCTCACTCAGTCCCCCCTCTCCCTCACTCCCTCCCACTCAGTCCCCCCTCTCCCTCACTCCCTCCCACTCAGTCCCCCCTCTCCCTCCCTCCCACTCAGTCAGTCCCCCTCTCCCTCCCTCCCTCCCTCCCACTCACTCAGTCCCCCTCTCCCTCCCTTCACCCACCTCCATTTCCTCCCGGCGCCGTAAGCGCGACTTCCCGCAACCCTCACCCGGCTCCATTAACTCCTCCCGCTCCTGCCGGCAGATCTCGAGGGGGGTCACTCCCGCGCGCGCGGCAGTGACCCCCCCGAGATCTGCCGGCAGATCTGGGGAGGAGAAGTAGCGGCACCGCGCGCGCGCGCGCGGTGCCGCTACTTCTCCTCCCGCTCCTGCCGGCAGATCTCGGGGGGGGGGGTGTCACTCCCGCGCCCCCCCCCCCGAGATCTGCCGGCAGATCTCGGGGGGGGGGTGTCACTCCCGCGCCCCCCCCCGAGATCTGCCGGCAGATCTGGGGAGGAGAAGCAGCGGCACCGCGCGCGCGCGGCGCCGCTGCTTCTCCTCCCGCTCCTGCGGCCCCACCGCCATTTTTTTTTTCTGATCGACATCCTTGCCCGCACATGCGCAGTAGAGCTGCGCTCTACTGCGCATTTGCGGGCCGTCGGTCACAGGCCATTTATAAGGTAGATACTTATGATGGTTCTCATTGATTCAATATCACAGTATCTAGCACTAGTATGGAAGAACCAGTAAATACAATATCACCAGTGTATATCATAGCTTTAAACATCCAAAAGAAATTGTGTACAGAGTTGAATTGTTTTGCATAGTATGTTGTGTGTAGTTAATGCTTTTTGTGTGATTGAGGGTGAATCCCTTAGAATGGTGGTTGATGGTTTTTAGAATGCATTTTTCTAATATATTGTGTTACATTTTTATTCTTTTAGATTAATAAATAATTTTGGAAAGTATTTATCATTTTCTTTTGTGAAACTATTTACAAACACTTTTTAAGGAAGGTCTAGAAAAGGGTGCCAGATTCCAAAGATGTCACCCATATATATGACTAGCAAACTGCTTTCTTCAGAGGATAAGTAAACCAGTTTGTTTTATGTTGCTTCCAATAACGCACATGATTATAGTCTAAACCGACTGCAATTCAGCTTTAAAAATGGACAATTTGAAATGTCTCTACTTCAGAACAAAGAATCATCTAGATCAGTGGTTCTCAACCTGTTGTTCATGGAGCCCTAGACGTCTGACAGATCATAAAAGAGGGCCCGTGAGCTGTGGGAGAAGATGAAAAAGCCTGCGCCAAGAAGAAGCCCAATAGGCTGCCGCCAGACTTCATCCCGAGGTGGCCAAAGAGTGAAGAGGGCCTGACAGGCTGCTAGCGCACTCCATCTCGCCAGTGCCAGGAAAACAAAGCAAGGCTGCTGGGCTGCCGATGCACCCCATCTCACCAGCGGCAGAAGAACAAAGCAAGCCGCTGGGCCACCAACGCACCCTATCTTGCCAGTAGCAGAACAATGAAGCAGGCCGCTGGGCTGCCGACGCACCCCATCTCGCCGGCAGCAGAAAGATGAAGCAGTCTGTGGGGCTACCGGCAGGCTTTTGAGGAGGCTTGGTGAAGAAGGGATGTTGATGAGAGGCAACCTGTGTGAATGAGAGAATGGGAGCTTGTATGTATGAATGGGAAAGAGCGTGTGTCTGTGTCTGTGACAGCAAGAGCATGTGTGTATGAGAGAGGGAGCCAGTGTGTGAGAGCATTTGTGTGAGAGAGGAGGGAGTGTGGTATGAGCATATGTGTATGAGAGGGAGCATGTGAACGAGAGCCAGCATTCTAAGAGAAGAACCATATGTGTGTGAGCATGTATGTATGAGAGAGAGGGAGCAGGTGTATGTTTTTGAAGGCATGTGTGTGAGAGAGTGAATGAAACTGTGCTGTATGTGTGTGTGGAGGAGAGGAGAAAATTTGTGCGCCCTTCTCCCCAAACCCACTATCTATGGCAATCTCAGGGTGACTGGAAATCAAAAGTTCCCAGGTATGGAGAATGGGGAATCTTTAAATCCTTATTAGTTTTAATTGTTGGCTGCTGTTTGTGTCTAATGTTTTGAAATATTTTATTGTTTGGGAGATTTAAAAATAATTTTTATAAGTTTCAAATTATTGGATGTTGTATATGTCGGTTGTTTTGAAATATTCTTTTTATTAGTATGGTTTTACTATTGATATTTTATATTTCTTGATTGTATTATTTGGTATTTTATAAGGACTGGTGAGGTTTCTGTTTTTCCACTGTTGTAATGTATGCAAGAGGTTATTTTCAAAGGATATATGTGCATAAATGTAACATACTATTGTAGCAATTTTCAAAAACCATTTACTCGAGTAAAGTGCATTTACACATGTAAAACCCAATATTGAATATGTAAATTAATTTTAAAATCAGGCCTACAGAATCTTCCTGCTTGCGGTTTCCAGTTCAGTTTTTGTCTGCACAGTTTTAATATTTTTGGTCTCTGTATGCTGTATTTGGTGAGAGTCTGTCTGTGTTCTTCATGTGACCTAGGTGAGCAATTTTGCTAGCGTGTGGTTTCTATATAGGGATCTATAGCAGCTTGACTTGTTCTGTTTTTTCCTAATAGGAGGTGTATTGGTGTTTTAGGACCTGATGTAATATTTGCAGTATTGCCTTTTTTAGGGGTAAGGTGGCTACTCTTTGAGTCTGGTAATTAGGATGTTATCGTGTAGCAAGTTTCCTATAGATTCTGAGTACATTTTTGCAGAATTTTATATTATACAATATTCCTGGTAGTAAATTTATATATTATTTTTCTGTTGTGATTGGTAAGGGGAAATGTCCTTGTTCTGCTCTGCAGCTTTTGTTGAGGGAGTTTCTGTGAATGCAGGGTATTCTAGAATGTGACGTGCAGGTATTATATTGGGATTTGTCCCACTCCTATATAGAAGAAATTTTGATTGATGCACTTGAGTAATTTTAGTGGTTATTTTACTAGATGGTTGAAACTAGTCAGGTGTTTCTTTGTTACTTAGAAGGTTCTTCTGTTTAGAAATGCAACTGACATGCATGTTCAGCACTTTGCATTAATAGTGCAAAGTGTTTGTAGCAGTGCTTTATGAATTGGGTTGTCCTGACTCTTCATATATGGAATTTGGTGACAGGCAGGTGAGGAGAGAGCCACTGGATCAAACTAACAAGGTAGTTTCCCTGTCATAGATTTTCTTTAAAAATAGTAATTATAATTAAAAAAAAAGAAAAAGGCAGCACCATGATTGGGAGGGGGGGGGGAGGGCTTAAAAGGGAAATATGTGCACCAAATCTCTCCACATTTACCTTTTAGTGATGTGAGCCTGCCTCAAACTTCCCTCTTTCCCCCTTTCTCCACCAGAATCTCTTTGCATTACAGTCCATCCCAACTAGTCTCCCTCTATCTCTTCACCAGTTCATCCCCACAAGTCTCTCTCTCTCTCTCACACTCCACCAGTCCATCCCTGTAAGTCTCTCACCCTCCACCAGTACAGCCCCACCAGTTACTCTTTCACTCCACCAATCTAGCCCCCACTAGTCACTTTCACTCTCCACCAGTCCAGCCCCGCCAGTCACTCTCTCTCCCTCCAACAGTTCATCCCTGCCAGTTGCTCTGTTTCTCTCTCTCCACCAGCCCATTCCCATCAGTCGCTGTCTCTTTGCCTCCCTCCAGCAGTTTCTTTATCCCACAACTCTCTCTTTCCTTCCACCATTCTATTCCCTCAGGTCACTCCAGGTCCAGATACAGCTGTGTAGCTGCTAGTAGTTACACTACATAAGTTACTGAATATGAGTACATTCTTGCAAGTTTACAGCTGTGCTTTGCAATTATATGTATTCAGTTTATATCAGTAAGCATTATTTACTAAGTTTTATATATTATCAGTGAATCTGGTGTGACTATAATTATTTTTTTTATTACATTAATAACTTTTCTATATTTAACACATAACTACAGGTAAATATGAAAGAAGCATATGGGATCTGTGAAAATTTTGGAGAGTAAAAAGGACTCCACATTCTCAAATAAGCTGGGAACCCCTGGTCTAGACAAACTATCAAATGTATAAAAAAAAAGTAAAAACAGTGTTTGTTCTTTAAGGTGGCAGAGTACAGTATTTTGGAAGAACAGCTGCAGAAAACGCTGGCAGATTTGGAAAAACGTGAACGTCAACTTACCAGTGCTGAAGCAGAGGTAAGCACAGTCAGATATTTTAGAAGAAACTAGGGATGTGAATCAGGCTTCGGATGATTGAAAATATCGTCAGAAATCGGGGGCTCCCCCAAAACGATAGGAAAACACCACGATATTGATCGTGGGGGTACCCTTATCGTTTTGGGGGAGGGCGGGATAAACGGCACACAAAAATAACCCCTAAACCCACCCTGACCCTTTAAAACTAACCCCTTAGCTTCCCCCACCCTCCCGACACCCCCAAAAACTTTTTACAGGTACCTGGTGGTCCAGTGGGGGTCCCGGGAGCGATCTCCCGCTCCGGGCCGTCCTCCCGGGCCGTCGGCTGCCACTAATCAAAATGGTGCCGATGGCCCTTTGCCCTTACCATGTGACAGGGTTATCCGTGCCATTGGCCGGACCACCAGGGGCTTTTGGCAAGTCTTGGGGGACCCTCCTGACCCCCACAAGACTTGCCAAAAGTCCAGCGGGGGTCCGGGAGCAACCTCCTGTACTCGGACCGTCGGCTGCCAGTATTCAAAATGGCGCCGATAGCCTTTGCCCTTACTATGTCATAGGGGCTACCGGTGCCATTGGTCAGCCCCTGTCACATGGTAGGAGCACAAGATGGCGCCGGCCATCCAGTGCTCCTACCATGTGACAGGGTCCGGCCAATGGCACAGATACCCTGTCACATGGTAAGGGCAAAGGGCCATCGGCGCCATTTTGATTAGTGGCAGCCAATGGCCCGGGAGCAGGAGGATGGCCCGGAGCGGGAGATCGCTCCCGGGACCCCCACTGGACCACCAGGTACCTGTAAAAAGTTTTTGGGAGGGGTCGGGAGGGAGGGGAAAGCTAAGGGGTTAGTTTTAAAGGGTCAGGGTGGGTTTTTTGTTTATCGGCTAGGGCGCAGCCGATAAACAAAACCGCGATCGGGCCCGATGCAAAAAAACCCACATGTGAATTGGAACCGGAATCCGAACCGATTCCGGTTCCAATTCACATCTTTAGAAGAAACATTTCAATTCCTATTTTTACTCTCCTCCTTTGTGTATTATCTTTAAACTATGGTTTCACTGGGAGTCTTTTGGCTTTGAGGGAAATGGACAGACAGCAACAGAAAAGTACTATGAGGACTGCTGTTTGCAAAAATTTTATATCACTCCAGATTTTACTTTGATTTTAATGAGTCATACTTAATGTAAAATTTTAGTTTATACCTTTTCCTTTTTTAAAAAAAATCATGTATGCTAAGTGTTTTCAGTGTTGAAGCAGGAATGGCTCAAATACAATGGAAATCTTAAAATATTCCTGAAATTATTTATATGCCACTCCAGGAGATATAGCGAGATCAGTATTCAAATCCATTTAGCTGAATAACACTCAAGATATCCAGTTAAATTGCAACTTTTTGAATAAGTCATTATTTGACTACAATTTAGTTGGCTAAAAAAAGAGGTGTTTCAGGGCGGTCTAAGTTATCTAGCTAACTTAGCCAATTTTCAGTTGTAACTGGCCAAATAATTTGTTTTCTGCAGATAAGCAGGCTGAATTAGCTATGACTTTGGGGGAATGACCTCCGGTCCTCTATGTGGCGGAGCTTTCTCAAAGCACACAGAGCACTGCTCTATATGCCTGTGTTGGAGTATCTCCCATGTGACTCCCATCCTGCCTCAGTCTTGTTCTTTCAACACTGCTGGGTGCGTGCGGAGCTCTCTCTCTCTTACTTTATTTTTGTTATTAATTTAGTTACCTTCGTTCGCTGTTTGGAGGAAGATTCACAACGGATGGTGGAAGCTGGGTCTGTGCTGCTTGTATCAGACCAGGCGTCATTGAGTCTGTTCCAGGGCCCAGATGGGCATTCCCTGAGAATGAGGGCAGAAAGGTCCTCTTCGGCAAGGCCCTATGGCTAGCCAGAGACTCTGTTAAGCACCCCGTGCTGGTTCAGAGTGGAGCATCGTGGAATGTCCAGCCACCCGATGCATCCAATGCACCCAGCCACTCGAAGCATCCGAGCGCTTTTTTGACAAATCTGACACATCGGTGCGCCTCATCGAAGCAGATGCTTCCACTTGCTTCATCCATCCGATGCAGCGAGGCATTTGTGTCAAAGCGGCAGAGTGACTGGTTGAAGCTGGGGCATCAGCTCATTCGGCAGCGGGTATCTTCCCATTTGGGGATCCCAAGCTGCGTACCTCCCTTTGCTGGCACAGAGGTGTCGCGACCTGATTGAGGTGCAGGGGAGAGTTGGCAGATGCATCCGACGTGCAGGGTCGATGCTGGACGTATACTGAGCTATGGAGGTGTTGCTCCAACATAAATATAGGCAAGGCCTAGGAGGCCAGCCAGCAGGTGTACGTGGACTTACCTTGTTGGGCCTCATCAGAGGAGAGCATCGCCAATCGGTGAGATGACTAGCACTTCCGAGATAGGTTTGCACGGGAAGAGTTTTTTGAAGGGGCCTATGTTCAAAACTCTCCGACCGAACACCTCTCTGATCAGGATGACAGAGTGGGGAGACTGTCAGTCCATCTTGCTTACACACATGGGGTTGAACCATCCTCTTGCCTAAGAAGGAAGAATGTTTCTCCTGTCCAGTGCATTGGTCATGTCGATTGAGGTTGCCTGACCCCAGGTGGAGGTTCATGTCATACTATGACCGTTTCAGATATCGACAAAACAGGGTTAGTTGTGACTGGGGCACCAGTGATCCTGCCACAGTGCTGAGGAAGCTGGTCTCGCTATCAGTCACATGGGGACAAAACCCTTCAACTCATTGGAGAAAGAGATGACTTAGGGCTGTAACAATGTGTTACAGACCAAGAAAACGAAGTACTAAATTCAGCAAATTTCTTTGGTGGCCCTGGGCAACAGTCGGCATAAAGGAAAATAAAATGTGACTACCCAAATCCAAGGACCATGGTCTGCAGCTGGATTAGTGGCAGGGCACAGTGCTCAGCCAGCAAGTGTCAACCAGTCGGAAAATGATAGCGGCATCAGCCATGCGATTTATATGTAACCTGCTAATAATCGAGGTGGACAACACGGGGATGCAATGCCTGCACCCCTCACCAGACCAGATCAAAATATGACGAGTGCAAGAGGTGGCAACTCTGGTGCTAGTCACCCTCCATGGCGGCCCAAAGGAGGGCCATTCACCAATGGATGTACCATGTCTCCAACAAAGACGGGGGCACCCATACACATCAGATTCAAACCCAATTGATTCCAGTGAGGGTAGTAATCATGGCCCGCATAGGTGGCCAGAGGACAATCCCCTAGTCAAATGAAGGAGGAGGATCGACTCTGCAGACAGCTGCCGAGAAGCGGGACTCGTCTGGCAGTAGACAGGAGCCCAGGCCTCACACTCTGAATAGCCACAGCCTGTGCAGGGATTCCACGGTCGACGGATGCAGTGACACCTTACTCCTGAGAATGGGAATCTAGCCACGCAGTGGCAGGTTACCTCATCAGGTGGGGATCATCCTAGTATATCTTGATCTCCAAAAGCAATAGGGAATCTAGGCTCCCCCATCTGCCCACATGGGCTTCGCCTAGTACAAGATGCTTCCCTCTTCCCAGAGATGAAGAGACTACCGTATAATTTCCTCATATCCCACATTCAATGAGGACCACTCAGAGATGAAGTTCGAATGGGATTGGAATCACACTCAGGACCTCGATGGTCCACGGAGACCATGGAACGCTTGCCTGGTTCATCCACCCATTGGGAAGCTAATGCCCATGGACAAACACGAGGCCTGCTGTCAGGAAAAGTGATCCTTCCTCCACCTGATGTGCTCCTGCTAGCATCCAACGTTGAGGAGATTGAAGGACACATCAACATATCTGAACTTACCGATCCAGAAACACAGCATTGAAGGGTCTTCCAGTAAGTACCCTGCCTGGAAGGACTGCCATGGTAATTGCGCCAAGCATGCAAAGTGGAGTGGAGAACAAGGATCGAACCTTCTCTGCTAACCAGGAAGCGTGTAGAAGAGTTTTTCCCCCATGCTGAGCAAAGAAGGGCAATGGCATCGGACAGGGCACTTCAGCGCCAATCCAGCGCCAATCCAGCCTATCATCTCCTCAGGATGACTCCCTGGTGTCATACCTAGCGTTGAACTCCAGATTACAGAAGGATCCTCCCGCTACGCCAGCAGTGAAGGAGAGTGGTCCCGAGAAACTCTAGCCTAAGCCTGACTCAACCCAGGTTTCTGCTATATGCATCTTTGGACAGCTGTCACCAGAGACATCATGCTGGGGGGAAGTCCACCCAGGTCACCCTCAGTTCAGGAAAGAGGGTCAATGAACGATGGGTTCTTATTCACTGCTTCATCGTACCTCAAATTTCACTGTGACAGGGCAGTGCTATGAACGAGTCCTCGCCCTTCCTGGGATTATCTCAGCTCTCCGTCTTACTCAGGCGATAACTGTGCAACCGTCTCCTGGAGCCGCTTAAGGCAGACACAGAAGGCGACTTCACATGTTGGATCCCAAATCTGCTCAACATACTGTGACCGCTATGTACACTCAGAGTCTAGCACTCCCAACTGGGGCGTCCTTCAAGATGAAGTGCCTGGGCTCCGGGTCCTAGTGCATCCTGTCTTGCTCCAGCAAACATAATGTATTCTGATGCTGCGCCGAGGCCACCAAGACACAGCAATTGCGGCATCCTTCGCACTACGAGGGATGCACTTGTCATGGACATTCGCGAGCCGCCATGCAACCGTTTTTGCATGCCTTACACATTACACCGCTGCTGATCAGCAGGTGGCCATAAAAGGTAGAAAGGATCGACCCAGCCTCTGTCAAGGACAAGTGAGAGACTGTCCGCGACCAGGTTGATTGTGTCATTAGAAACTGGAAGAGGTGGTACATTGCCCCCAGGGGGCGCCAACGCTCCAACCTTCCAGCTTGGAACTCACCAAAGTCATGGCTAATTCAGCCTGCTTATCTGTGGAAAAGAGCAAGTTTGCTTACTGTAAACAGTGTGTTCTATCGATAGCAGGATGAATTAGCCATGTAATTCTCGCCCACCTCCTCGGACAGTCTCCTATTGGACTCCATACAGAGCTTGGATAACAGACTGAGGCAGGATGGGAGTCACATGGGAGATATTCCCACACGGGCACATAGAGCACATCTCTGTGTGCTTTGAGAAAGCTCCACCACCTAGAGGACCGGAGGACGTTCTCCCAAAGTCATGGCTAATTCATCCTGCTATCCCCGGAAAACACAGTTTACGATATTTATTTATTTATTTATTTTAATTTTTTCTATACCGGCATTCGTGATAATATCACATCAAGCCGGTTTACAATAAAGAATGGGTGATAACCGGAACAGAGAACGAAATAATATGAACTATAAATAATATAGATGCAGTTACAATAAACAGGGAGACGTACAACTAGGAGCAAGAAGAAGACAAGATAGAAACTTTAACAAAGTGTATAAACCTGTAGAATGGAGGAATTTCCAAAAATGGATGTTTGAGATTAACAATGAATTGTTCCGTACAAGTATGTAGTTTAACAATAAAGGCGAAATCATAAGTAATGAAGATTCTGGATGATAATAATGCTTAGGGGTAGGATACCAGGATGGTTATAATAATAAAATATGTTGATTGGAGGTTGAAAATCGGATAGAATAGTTTTTAATCTGCGTCTGGGAAGGCTTGTTTGAAAAGCCATGTTTTAAGTCTTTTTCTGAAAGTCAGTAAGCAGGGTTCCTGTCTAAGTTCCGTTGGTATGGAGTTCCAAAGCGTGGGTCCTGCTGTGGAGAAAGCCCTATCTCTGTAAGTTATGTGGAGGGAAGTTTTGGAAGGCGGTACTTGTAGTGACTCTTTGTAGTACTCTCTTATGGGTCTGGAGGAAGTATGTTTTATGAAAGGGATTTGTAGGTTGAGAGGAGCGATTTGTTGGATGGATTTGTAGATTATGGTGATTGACTTATAAAGAATTCTGAAATGAATTGGTAGCCAGTGTAATTCTTTAAGGATTGGGGAAATGTGCTCTCTTCTCTTTGTATTTGTTAGGATTCTGGCTGCAGTATTTTGAACCATTTGTAGTGGTTTGGTGTGTGCTGATGGGGTACCTAATAATAAAGAATTGCAATAGTCTAACTTGGAGAAGATTATTGCTTGTAGGATAGTCCTGTAGTCATGGTTGTGGAACAGTGGTCTTATTCTTTTTAGAACATGCAGTTTATGAAAGCAGTCTTTAGTAGTTTGGTTTATGAAAGCTTTTAAATTAAGTCTATTATCGATGATTGCGCCCAAATCTCTTACTTTTGTTGTTTGTAAATTAGTTTGAGGAATTATGGGTGTGTGGCAGATCTCAGAGGATATGAGAAGGAGTTCCGTTTTTGAGGAATTTAGGATTAAATTCATACTGGAAAGGAGGGAGTTGATTTCTTGTAGACAATAATCCCAAAGCTCGAGGGTTTTTTTAATGGATTCTTTGATTGGTATTACAATTTGGATATCGTCGGCATATAGGTAGTGTTTAAGGTTCAAATTGGTTAAAAGCTGGCAGAGAGGGAGGAGGTAGATGTTAAAGAGGGTAGGTGAGAGGGATGAACCTTGGGGAACTCCTTGTGATGAAGGGTAGCGTTTAGATTCTTTGCTGTGAATTTTTACCTTGAAGCCTCTATTTTTTAAGAATGAGTGGAACCAGGACAGTGCAGAGCCTGTTATGCCGATGTTCAATAGTTGGTTTAAGAGCATGGAGTGGTTAACAGTATCAAAGGCGGCTGAGAGGTCCAAGAGAATCAAAAGATAGGACTGGCCTTTGTCTAGGCCTAGGATGAGGTAGTCTGTTAAGGAAATTAGGAGAAATTCTGTACTTAACGATTTCCTGAAGCCATATTGTGAAGGGTAGAGAATTTTGTGGTCTTCCAGGTAGTCTGATAATTGAGAGTTAACCAGTTTTTCCATGACTTTAGCAATGAACGGGAGGTTTGAGATAGGGCGAAAATTGGAGGGGTCGTCTGGGTCTAACTTTGGTTTTTTCAAGAGCGGTTTGATTGATGCCATTTTGAGGTCGTCAGGGTAGAGTCCTTTAGATAAAGAGCAATTGATTATGTCTGCCAGAGCTTTAGATATGGTGTCCGGAATAAGGAGGAGTAATTTGGAAGGGATTTGGTCTAATGGGTGTGTCGATGGTTTCATATTTTTCAGTATTCTATGGATTTCCGAAGTTGTAGTGGGTTCCAATGTGTTGAGTGAGATGTTTTTGTTATGGTGTATAAAGGTACTATGAGGGGAAGAAGTATTGAGCAAATTCTTAGAAAGAAGGTTGGCTATTTTGTTGTTGAAGAAGAGGGCAAGTTCCTCTGCTTTTTCTTGGGCTTTGTTAAATGGAATGTCAGGTATGATATGCAAACTTGCTCTTACTTAACTGGATATTTTTAAAGATATCTAGTTAAGCAGCACTGTATAACCTAAAAAAAAAATAATAATTCTTTGTGGGCCTGTGGCCCAATTCCCACCCTTCTTTCCAATATTTTAACGGGCCCTGCTTGACTGAGCAGCCCCATCCTCCAAACCCCTATTGAAGATGGAAGATTTTTTGGAGGTGAGGTCACAGATCGCCCCCATCACCTCCGTCCCTATTCTGTTTGCTCTTTTCAAAGCCTCCCTACCCTCTACCCATCTGCAATCTCAGTAACCTCTACTCCTCCATCACAGACCCTGAAAACCTCTGCTGGGAGCGAGGTAACCTGTTTTACTTCCAGCACTGCTGCTGGTAGAGGTTACCTCACTTCCAGCAGGGTTTTTTTTTAAAGATTTATAGTAGAGAGTGAGGAGGGTGGACAGCAGGGAGGTTTTGAAAAAGACATAACAGGGGAAGGAGAGGGTGGAGAGTCATCCCCCTCCGCCCCCCCCCCCAAATAGGTCTCTTCAGCCTGGCGGGGCCCATTTAAAACATTGGGGGGGGGGGGGGGGTTGGGAATCAGGCCTTAGGCCTGTAAAGGACTTTCTCTTTTTAGATTTACAGTGCTATTGAATGGGCTATCTTTGAAGATACCAGGTTAAGTAGCTAGTTATCCAGCCACACAAGGCTGGATAACTTAACTTAACCAATTGCATTCAAATATAGCCAGTGAGGTTTTTAAATTATCCTGCTTTTTTAGATATATTTTTGTTTGATGGATTGAGGAGCAGTTCTATCCTGTTTTCTCTTTGCAATTTGGCACACACATGCTCTTAAGTCTACTGTTTTGTAGTGCTTTATACCACCCCACAGAGAAAATACAAACTTCATTATAAATCAATATTATTTATTAAGATACAAATTCCTGTATAAACAATTAAAAACTATCACACTCACACATCACATTCATTCACCCATATTTAAAAATCTAGAAAAAGTCACAAATATTCTTAAAAATTATATAACATTATTACCCACATGTAATATCCCAGATTCTAATACTCTCTATATAAATATATGATCTGTTTCGAAACATCAGCTACCACCCAGGGAAGAGATCTAGGCATCATGTTGGATAGCGCATTGAGGTCGTCTGTTTGGTGTGCTGTGGCAGTCAGGAAGGGCGAGCAGAGTGTTGGGAATTATTGGAGGGGGGAATGGTGAATAGAATGGAGAATGTCATAATGCCTCTGTATCGCTTCATAGTGAGACCACGCCTTGAGTGCTGTGTGCAGTTCTGGCTGCCACGTCTCAGAAAAGATATAGTTGCAATGGAGAAGGTGCAGAGAGGGGCGACCAAAATGGTGGAGGGGATGGGATAGCTCCCCTGTGAGGAAGGACTAACGAGGTTGGGACTTTTCAGCTTGGAGAGGAGATGGCTGAGGGGGGATATGATAGAGGTGTTTAAAATCATGAGAGTTCTAGAACAGGTTGATGTGAATCAGTTATTTACTCTTTCAGATAATAGAAAGATTGGGGGGCACTCCATGGGGTTAGCATGTGGCACATTTGGAACTAATCGGAGAAAGTTCTTTTTCACTCAATGCACAATTAAACTCTGGAATTTATTGCCAGAGGATGTGGTTAGTGCAGTTAGTGTAGCTGTGTTTAAAAAAGGATTGGATAAGTTCTTGGAGGAGAAGTCCATTACCTGCTATTAATTAAGTTGACTTAGAAAATAGCCACTGCTATTGCTAGCAACAGTAACATGGAGTAGACTTAGTTTTTGGGTACTTGCTAGGTTCTTATGGCCTGGATTGACCACTGTTGGAAACAGGATGCTGGGCTTGATGGACCCTTGGTCTGACCCAGTATGGTATGTTCTTAAATAATCAACGTAGACCAAAAATATCGGCGTCTTCCTGTCTCAAATAATCAGCACGGTACTGCATCAAATGATCAGCGTGGTCCTCTAAAAAAAAAAAAATAATAATTAATAAATAAAATAAAATATTTTTCCTTCAGTGTTGTTAATACCTTGAGGGTTACCTGTTTTGTAGTGCCTGGTATTCCCTCTTTGTGCCAGGAGTTTTAAACACCTGTACAACATTCCCAAACCCTGCTGGCCTTAAGAGCAAGCGCCAAGTCTAGGAGATGAACCTGGGTCTTCAGCTCAGCAGTACATTGCTTTTGCTGAGCCATTTTGCCATCCTATAGTTTTAAATAGTGATTGCATTGAATAAAAATATTTATTTTTAAATTTTAGCTCAGAAAAGTAAAGTCTGAATTGCAAGCAGATCATGAGCGTGGCCTTCAGGAGCTGCATGATTCTATGCGGCGTGTTAGAGATGACTGTGTGCACCAAGTAGAGATGGAAAAGTCGAAAATAAAACAGCTGGAAGAGGACAAGCTTCGGTTACAACAGCAGGTAAGTGAAAGACTGGCATACTCTCTTCTGGAAAAGTTAAATTGCTTTCCTCGTCCTTCAGCTACACCAGTCCAGAATCTATAGGTTATCCTCTCATCTAGCACACATGGAGGCAAAATTGTTTTTTTTGTTTGTTGTTTTTTTTAATGACATCACAAGTTTATATCTAGAACTAATTCAGTCCAGTGTTGTCTGCCTCCAGCCGCTGGATAGACATTTTTTGAATTCAGTCGTTATAGAACAGAAGGATTTATTTATTAGGAATCAGCCTCTTACTATTTTCTTAGCATGAATTTTAAGGCTATATATGGGCCATGCTCCTATGGATGTTTCTTCTGCAGTGAAGTGTGCTGTGAAAGCACCATTTGACTTGTTTTTCTGGTAAAGAAAGAGGAAAAAGGTAGTTAGTTACTACTTTGTTAAGCTGATTGCCTTGTTACAGCCTTATACTTGAATTATTTCAAGTTGATTTGATGGCTGAGAAAAATAGTCACTACAGCGTTTGTGAAGCTAAGAGCACATCCACTGAAGGAAGTCTGTGCTCTCTTTGCCGCAGTAAATCTGAATTGCCGGTTAGCTACTTCCATCAAAAAGACTTCCTCCACACGCAGTCTTCACCCAGGACAATTTCTTCCTCTGGAGAGCCATTAGCTTCAACAGTTCCAACAGCTGACTTGGTCGCATCGGCCATCTGGAATCGGCCTCCTGGAATAGCATACAGGGCAGGACCCGTACCGGGGCTGGACTTCCTTCATGAAACAAAGCAGGAAGTTTCTAGCACTAGTACAGGTGCCTTTTCTCCTGACCTTAAGTTTTTGCATCAGGCTTTTCATGCCTTACAGGATCAGCAAAAAGGCATAGCAGATCATGGTCAAGTTGAAATTTCAACTTCTGAAATTTCCAATAGCTCATAAGAGAAAGAAATTGGAATTGGAGGATCAGGAAGCTCTCTCCTTAGAGGTGGATTGTCCCTCTTATTTAAGATTTGAGGATGATAAAAGTGGAAGTGGACTGGACTTATTGGAAGACAGTGAGATTCAGTTGGGAGAAAATGAACAGATCAGATTGTTACAAAAGGAGGAAATGTCAGCACTGATTTTGCAGGCTGTGTCGGCCTTGAGGAAGAAAAATTTGAAGAATCTCCAGGTTGGAATCCAATCTTGAGAGGTACACAGAAGACAGCTTCTTTATTTCCTCTGCACTCGGAGATTGAAGCTATGATTGTCAGTGGAAATCTCCAAAGGCTGGCTATAGGCACCTAAGAGTTGTTAATAGGCTGTATTCTATACCACCAGAGGTATTGGATCGTCTTTTCCAACAACCAACAGTAGATGCGATGGTCGCTGTGATAGCCAGAACTACCATCCCTGTGGCAGGGAGTGCAACCCTTCAGACTGCTCAAGATAGGAAGCTAGAGTCAGTTCTTAAGCATCTTTTTTCTGCAGGTTCCTTTGTGCTTCAGGGAGCAGTCTGTGCTAGCTATGTTTCTAGATATCTGCTCTGCTGGATTCAGCAATTATCTGAGATTGAAAGCACCACAAAGTTAGTTGGCTACTGCCTATTTGTCTGTTGCTTTATATGACATAATTAGATTTGCAGCTAGGTCTGTAGCTATTTCTGTGGAGCTAGATGGCTTCTATGGCTAAGAAATTGGTCTGCGACTCATGGGCCAAATCCAGACTTTCGCATTTACCCTTTAAGGGTAAATATCTCTTTGGTGAGGAGCTGGATCTTTTGATAAAAGATCTGGGTGATTCAAAAGTTCAAAGATTACCTGAAGATAAAACCCATCCCAGTTTTCAACTGTATTGGGATTGTCAATTCATGGGAGCTAAAAGATATAGACCAGGTAAGTAAGGAATTCCTCAGTTTTCAAAAAGTAAAGGTAGATCTCAGGCCTTTCGAGGGATAAGAAGAGCAAGAAGTGATTTTACCTGGTCCACCAGAGCTTCACAGAGTATGCAATGAAACCCAGAGGATTTATTCTCTAGGTGAGCCTACAGGGGGCAGGTTACTGGCTTTTCTTGAGGAATGAATCCTGACAAATGGGTTTTGGATATAATCCAAAAAGGTTTCACCCCAGAATTAAGAAGATTTGTAAGAGAGAATTTTCTTATCTCACCTGCCCATACTCCAGTCAGGGTTGCCGCAATTCATTGAACATTGAATAAGTTGATTCAATTATAGGCAATTTGACTGGTTCCATTCAAGGAACGTCAAAAGGGATATTTTTCAATTTATTTTGTGATTCCAAAAAAGGACAGTTGATTCAAACCCATTTTGGATCTAAGGGCATAAATTATAATATATATATCCCTTAATTCTGGATGGAATCTTTTTGCACAGTTATCACTTCAGTTCGCAAGGGCGAGTTTTTATCATCCCTTGATTTAAGAGCCTTACTTTCATATTCCAATAAAACTAGATTTGCAAACATTTCTCCAGGTTTTTTTTTTTGTTTTTTTTATAGTGTTTGTTGCCCTACCTTTTGGGCTGGCAACAGCTCCAAGAACTTTTACAAAAGTCATGGTGGTTGTAGCTATCTTTTTAAAAAGGAAGGGAATTTTGATTCATCCTAATTTGGACGATTGGTTAATAAGGGCCAAATCATATTCCAAGGGAGTAGCATTGCCGGAAGCGGTAGTTTCATTACTCCCAGCAGTTAGGTTGGGTGATCAGTTTTGCAAAACGTTATTTACAACCCTCACAAACTATAGAACATTTAGAGGTGGTATTCAATATGGCTGCAGGTATGGTATACCTACCACAAAAGAGAATCTCAAAGATTTGTTCCCAGGTGAAGTTTTTCAGTTCAGCAAGCACCAACTGCTTGGCATTACCTGCAGCTTCTAGGTTCAGTGGCTTCAACTGTGGAATTAGTTCCTTGGGCAAGGGCTCATATGAGACTTCTACAGACTTCATTCCTTTCGAGTTGGAATCTACAAGTTCCAGATTATGGTGTAGGCCTTCCATTTTCAAACGAGATTCAAGCGTCTCTAAAATGGTGGTCATATCTCCTGAATTAGCAAAAAGGAATGCCCTTAGAAAGTCCTATTGGGATCTGCTAACAATGGATGCCAGTCTATTAGGCTAGGGAGCTCATTATATGAATTATTATGCCCAGAGTGAAGCTTAATGGTCTATAAATCGCTTAGAGACCAGAGGCATCATATTTGCTCTGTTAAATTTTCAGAATCTCCTTCAGGGCAAGGCAGTGAGAGTCTTATACGACAATGCAACAGCGGAACATGGAGTCAGGGCATTTCGGAGGAGACAAATCTCTTGTTTACTTGGGCTGAGAGCCATCTATTTCAGTTGACAGCTCAACACATAGCAGGCCAGATCAATGTTCAGGCATATTTTTTAAGTCAGAATATAATTTATCCTAAAGGGTGGGCATTAAGTCAGGATGCCTTTTTTCAGATAGTGCAAAAATGGGGGCCACAACAGATAGACTTGGTGGCCTCCAGTCAAAACAAGAAGGTAAAGACGGTTTTTCAGTCTCCGCAGAAAAGTAGGCAGCGAGGCAATGGATGCTTTTCAACAAAGTTGGAGGGGTTACAAGTTCTTGTATCATTGTCTTCCATGGCCGCTAATAGCTCGTGTGTTGAGAAAAATAGAAAAGAAAATTGTCAGTGGTCTTAGTAGCTCCAGACTGGCCACAAAGGCAATGGTATCCAGAGCTAAGGAGGTTATTAATAGATGAGTCTCTACATCTACTGCAAGTCAAGGGCCTTCCACATCAGGGGCCTGTAGAAATGGAGTATCTAGCTTCATTCTTGCTTACAGCTTGGTTATTGAAAGGGCAAGGTTTGTAAAGAGAGTTTACTCCCTCTCTGTGATTATTACGATGTTGCACTCTAAGAAAAGAACTACTTCTCTATCTTATACAAGAATTTGTCGCATTTTTGAGGATTTTTGCAGAAATAGGAATTTTTCTCTATTGGTTGCACAGATGGGGGATATTCTAGCCTTTTTATAGCGTGAATTGGATAAAGGTTTAGCTTTAAATTCCTTTAAGGTTCAACTAGCTGCAATTTTTTTGTTTTTATGGACAAATAAAGGGTAGTTTGGTTTACTCCTAAATAGATGTTTCCTATTTTTTCAGTGGGGTGAAACATATATATCCACCAATCAGAAATGAGTGGGCCCGTGCCCAGATCCCACAAGTAACCGTGCACTGCGCGTGTTGGCCCGGTTGAGTCTGACCTGTGGCACGGCTTCCCTTCCTTCCGCCGCCTGGCACGGCTGCGTGGGGGAAGAGATAGGATTAGTGGTCATGGGATGATGACGTCGCGGCCCTTTAAAAGGCTGCGACTGAGGCACATCCGGCCTCTTCCTTTCCCATTCAGCATATATGGAGGAGGGCCCCAGCATAGAAAGACGGACTGCCGGATGGCACCAGTGAGGTGCAGCTTGGTTTGACATGGCGCGGTGGGATTGGGCCGCAACTTGCTGCTGCTACCAGCGGAAGGGTTCTGGGGGCCAATGATGGCTTTGCCTGCTCCTTCTCTTTGTCTTCCTCTGCCCTGCCATGCTGACTATCTTTCTGTGGCCGTCCGCGGTGTGGATGGTGCACCCCCCGGGGCAGATTGGTGTCATTCCTATGGGGACCAGGTGGGCATCGAGGGGCCTGGGCATTCACCGGAGATGGCGTGGATCAAGCCCTTAGAGTGGAGCTCGCCGTTGTGGTGGGGGTGCGCCTTTGTGGCTCGCCCTCTGAGCGGGGGGCCTGTGGGGTTTGGATGCAGTGGAGGCTGTGGTGGGCTCCGGGCGCCAGGTTCAGTGGCGATATGTTCTGCTTGGGGCCCGAGGCCGAGCTGAGAAGCATCACTTCCGGTCTCTTCTTTTCCAACTCTCCTCCTTGCAGCCAATCTTCCTGCAGCTGTCCACAGTGTGGACACTGTGGACAGCCCACACCCCACCAGGGCAGTTTGGCATTGTCCGGGGGACCAGGTGGGCTTCAAAGGGTCTGGGGTTCTCACCGAGACGGCATTAATCAGGCCCTTGGAATGACGCTTGCCATTGCGGTGGAGGCATTCCTTCTTGGCTCGCCTCTCTGAGCTGAGGGTCTGTGGCATGTGGGTGCAGTTGAGACCCTGGTGGGCGCTGGGCTGCACACTGGCTTATTCTACATGGGGCTCGAGGCCAGCTGGAGGAGCCGGCTGCCCCCCCACCGGGAAGACTGCCGTATTTTTGGTCACTCCTCGAGGTGTTCCAGTCCTCCTGGGAGGTGGCCATGAATGGTTGCATGTGTCCAGGGCCTTCCTTGGGTCGGTGGAGGCGGGTCGCTCCCTCCTCCTCGCCCAGGAAGAGTTCAGTTTGGATTTGTTACAGGGAATCAGAGTTGCAACACTGACGCTATGGGGAGGAAGGGCCGACTGAAGGACAGGCGAGGTTCTCACGGTCCTTCTGGCAGCTGCAGTCTCCCATGGGTTTTTGGCTGTTTGGGTCTGAGGGGAAGAAGGCACTTGTCATGGCCCTAGATCGTCACAAGATAGGGGGCCTTCGGGGGGCCTTCAGTTTAGGGCTGCTGTGGGACTCCTAACCTCTTGAATTGGAGTGCCCTGCAGATGGAGGTGTGGATTTGAATTCCACTTCTGACATGCTCCTTCTTTGGAGAGGAGTAGTAGCCTAGTGGTCAGAGCAATGGGCCCTGAACCAGGGAAGCCAGAGTTCAATTCCCACTCAAGGATTACAAAAGGCAAATTATCTGTCCCTCTGGCAAAAAATAAATGCAGTGAATAGCCATGGGTCCCCTCCCCCGCAGCATTTTTGGGATGCCGGGGCATTGCAGGCCTAATGGGGCCGGACAAAGAAAGAGAGTAAATATCAGTTTTAGGTATTTTCATATTTGGTGTGTTCTTGCAAAATGTTTCTTTAAAAGGGAAATGTTAAAGTTAGCATAGTTGGGGTAGGCTGTGACATTTTAGTTTGACTTTTTTTTTTATTACTGATACTTGAAATTTCATTGCTAGTTTTTTTTTATAGTTGTTTGTAGGTTTAACGGTAGTAGACTGGCTGAATTAGTTCTAGATATGACATATAAGCTGGTGATGTCATTAAAAAAAAAAAAAAAATCTCTGCCTCCATATATGCTAGATGAGAGGATAACACACAGGTTCTGGACTAGTGTAGAAGTATAGGAAAAGAAATTAACAGATAAGACATAATTTCTCCTTGCTGAGGACAGGAATACATGTAGACAGTAAGTAAAATTTGTCAATATCTGATGAAATATTCAAGGTGGGGAATATACCTGGCCAATATTTTGAAATTTCTCAAAAACCTTCAAATGGAAATAGGAGCAACTTAAAAAAAAAAAAATTCCACAGAACTAATGGAGCAAAGGAAAAACAAGCAGCACAAAAGGCACCACTCAGCAATCACAATTAAACAACCCCCACCAAATCCAACACCCGCAAAACTTCCCAACGCCTAGTCCAGAACTCGCCTAATGCCACCCAGCGCTGACAAAATGGCCCTAGAAGAGGCTGCCTTTTATTTCCATGCAAGGAAACAGATGGACACCTGAGCACCACCACTCACACCCCAGGTCAGCCTAGGTCGCTTCTATCAATCAGTAGGGAATACTGCAATATTTTGAAGCTAGTGCTGGTTTCACAATTTTCTGTGCGTCTGTTTTAATGCTGGTTTTGGCACGCTTTTTAGGCTTACTGTGGATTTTTAGTGCCAGTTTGATTTGCATACCATTAGTTTACTGAATCGAGTGAGGGCGCATGTTTTTAACATGCTTGGTATAAAACACTTTGTGTTGGTTTTGACGAGGATTTTATTATATTGGCCCCTTATTAAATAATGGCAGATGAAAGGCATTTTGGATCTTTGTGTACCATCATTTACTATGTTGCTATATACTGGCCCATTGTGTTGAGATTTGTTTTCACCCAGTAATGATCTCATTCTCTCTTGCATTTACTATATCGTATGAGCAAGGACATTGGGAAAGTATGCATGCCAAACTAAAAAGCAAGTGCTCTCGGATTATTCCCAAATCTGCACTTGAATACTGCATTTGAGTGTATCCAGATTTCTTGCATTGCAAATGATTTTTAATTTAAATAAAATGTTTGGGAGTGGGTGATTTGCACATGTTCATTCAAGTATGTGCTTAGTAGTTTAAAAAAAAAAAAGGCTAGGAATATTAAACTGTCAATTTTTAAGCCATCTGTCAATAAATTAGGAGAAAAGGATCACAAACACATTTTTCACATTAAAGCAAAATAAAGACCCAATAGTAAGTAAAAAAAAAAAAAAAAAAAAAAGTTCCATTTCAGTGATAGGTGTGTGGTATGTATTCAGTTAACTAATTCAAGATGCAAAACATAAACATATAGCCTATTTCTACACATGGTGAAATGTTTGAAATTCATAGTTTCTTCTTGATTACTCCTTTAGCATTACCAAAGGGATTGGAAGGAAAGACTGGGTGATGAATTGTGCACTGGAACAAACACAACCATATATCAGTGGGACTAAATCTTTTAAAACAAATTCCAATTTATGATTGTCTGGAAATTGTTCCCAAATTCTAAATTAGTTGCATGTTCATCGTTTCCCCCCTTTTTTATGCTTTTATTTTCCCTGCAACTTATCAAGTAATACCATAAGGCCAGAGGTGCACAGCATTAAGCCATTAGTCAGAGAAATCTTTCTGTTTTAGGCTTTTAAATCATTTTTTGGCTGTACAAAGCATTATTCACTTCCTCTTCCAGACATTCCTGAACAAGTTCTACTTGAAAAGTTGAGTCAATAATAAATACTTTAAAGATATACCATGGCTTTTTCCAGAGTCATACTATGTATTACTTGATAGCATGGGGACTGGATGCAAATCTCTAAAATATCAACTGTCATGTCAAAGAAGTTTTGTGAAGAACTATGTTTCTGTTTATTATCCTTTGTATGTCATCAAGAAATAGGCATCCATTTCATTTTTTTTAAACCAAAACCATTTTTTAAATCCTTTTTGTATGTCTTCCTGTTCTTCCAAAATGTATTATTTATGAAGGGGAAGTTTATTCAGTCTCTGCCTTTTGTCAACTGACTGGTAGAAGTTTAGTCCAAAACCTAATTAGAAGGATTTTTCTACTTTGGACCTTTCTGAGTACCTGCCGTCAGACAGTTTTCTTTTTCCTCTCAGCAACTTCTCCAACACTGGGAAGCTTCTGGCTGACTGCTCTTCAACAGGAACTCCTTAGTACTCCTTCCTCAGATGGGTAGTTTCCTTTTTACAAAACTCCCATTTGAGACAAAATCCCTTCTCAGTAAGAACTTCTCCAAACTTCCCAAGATAGATGAGGAATTTCCAGCACATTTGCTTTCTGATGACCTCTTCCCTTCAGATCCCATTACCCTGTTGAATCCAGGACCTCTTTCTTTCCTGGAATTACTGGGGAGCCCTCCCTTGGGTCTCCATCCCCTTCACTAGACAGGAGTTCTTCTTTTTCCAGACTTTTCTCAGTTGTGAGTAGGGCCCACTCTGTAGGGAGATGACACCCTCAGAATGTGGTGGGCAGACTGACTTCTCTTGGTTCTGTATCCCTTAGTAGACATTTTCCTTATGAATCTATATGATATGGCCACAGGAGTTTATTAAACCAATGACTCCTCCCACTTGGTAGTGTCAAACCTCCTACCACACTCCTACCTACACTGACTTGATCTCACTAACAGGGGCAGTGTCTGTTGAGACCACAGATCCTCCATTGTTAGCATATTTGGTCTTTTGAGACCATTGTGACCATTGCAGTTAAGGGCAACTCCATTAGTAAGGAGCAAATTAAGGGTCCCCCTTACTTTTTTCAGTGTTTTCAATACTTGTCTTTTATTTTAGGGAATTGTAGAATTACTTTCATTATAACTGGCATAATATTTGACTGTACTGTTTGTTTGCTTGTCTGTTTTTTTATTATTAGCTTCATGATGCAGAGCACAAGTTTAAGCTCTTGGAAAAGGAATTCCAGCAGCATAAGGAACAGCAAAGCAGTAAACCAGAAATCCGACTCCAGTCTGAAATAAATTTTCTCACATTAGAAAAGGTATCTTGGTTTAAAAAAAAAAAAATTATCACACTGATTAATTTAAATGGCAGAAATCAGATACAAATCCGCCTTTCAGAAATATTTGGTAAATTATTATTGTTTTGTGACTTTTTATCATTGCCTCCAGAATGAAACCTCATTTTTTGCCAAGTTTCTTTCCAGTTAACTTAAAACATTTATCAGTCAAGAAACCTAGTGCATTGCTATTAACCATAAAGATTGTGAAAAACATGGATATCCTCTTTATCTAGTCAAACCAGTCCAGACGAGTAGGTTATGCTCACTGACCAGCAGATGGAGACAGAAATAAAAAATGTCACTGTTGTCACAGTTTATATGCATCCGTACTCACCTTAGCTTTCTAGTATTCTGTCCCCAGCATGATCCCATGCTGTGAATGTGGCCTGTGAAGCTAATAAAGAAAATTGTGGAGTCTACTCCTGAGGTGAAAGGCTAGTTCTCAGTCCCTCAGTTGTGCAGAGTCCTTGGTGGGTGGTTTCTCACATTCAGTTTCTGAAATTGAGCATGACCCCTGAGACGAAAGCATTGAACTCCCTCTCTTGGTTGAGCTAGCCAGGACCAGGGGGCTTCCAGGGGCTTCTCTGGGTGTTAAGGTGGTTCCCCCACAAACACACACACACACACATCCCTCTTAATTTCTCCAGCTTTCCTTCCCACCTCTTTTTGGCTGCTACTTCTCCTTTAAGCAATCAATGCTAAGCTGTGGTGGAACAATTTAAAAAAAAAAAAAAAAAACTCTCTGTTCAAAAGCCCTAATCGGGGCAAGGCGGCTGGAAATTGGTGAATAGCATCAGAGGTACTTCTCCACTGGGCCTGGGTGGGCCACTAAGATTTCTACCTATGGATCGCAATTCAGTGTTTGAGGAGGAAGGAAGCCAGATGCCTGAAATGGTGGTGGAGACAGAGCACAGGAAGAAACCACGCACTGCATGACTTGTAGTCTGGAACCTGTACAAGTGGGGGGAGTTTGGCTGCTTTTTTCCCCCACAGGTATAGAGCCTCAGGGAACGTTCCAATGCCTCTAGTTTGAGCCTGCTGGGGACTCCACAGTACATTAGACTCTCTCTTCCCACCAGACCCTGTGTTTTTCTGAGGCAGGCCGGTGGCCATATTGGGCCTGCAGAGTGGTGAAGAAGAGTGAGGAGCCAGGTGCGGTTGGGGTCCTAATCTCCAGCTTCCTCAGCAGTGGGCTGTTTCCCACATAGAGTGAGTCATCCTTGATCTAATATCACAATCTAATATCACGTTATAGATACAAACCAAGGACTTCAAATATTCAGCCATTAATCATGCCATTTTTACATAGCATTTAATTTACTTGTATACTGTTCAACCGTTTATTCTTTCCTATCTCTTCCTTCTTATCCAAGTTCTGCTACCCTTGTTATTTGTAACTGCTCCTTCGATCACCACAGTTCTAGTTGTTGTATTTAATGCACTCCCGTTCCATGTAAACCAGCAAGATATGTGCTCATGATTGCCGGTATATAAAAACCTTAAATAAATAATAAATAAAATCTATACTACAAAGTTAAGCACTATTTTAAATGTCTGGCAGGTGCTTGCATGAGCAAGGGGGCAGTCCCGAGGTTGATCTCAGCCCTTGCAGTTCCTTTGAGATATAGCACTGAGGGTGATATAGAGAGGAAACAGTACAGTTTGTAGCAGAGGGAGAGATTAGAGTCCTACATGGGGAGAGTTAGAAGAGGGGATATTTTCCCTAGCAGCAAAGATGGCCTTTTTAATACTGCATCTCCTTCATAGGCAGCGTAGTATTCCTGTTTTCCCAGTCCTCTATATGCTCTCAGCCTTGCAGAGGGGAAGAGGAGTTTCCCAGTGCCTAAGAGGACCCTTTTATAATCTGTATGTGAAAGCCATTCCAACTTTTCTTACTTTGTAAAAAGTTTAAAATCCAATTGTTCTTGTCCAGGGCTGATCTTTCGTGGAGGTGCTTACTAGCAAATATTTCTCTTTTCCAGACTGGACACGTTGGTCTGTACACTGACCAGAGAGCAGGATCCCAGTGCTGGGAGGTGCTGTGCTTAAGCGTTCTCAAATCACAATAGTCAGTCCCTGCTTAAATGAGTCTTTGTGATGGCTAGCATGGCACCATGGTTGGCAACCTACAGTTATAAGGTAGCAAGGCCTGGATGTGTCTGATGCATCTTAGGCAAGGATTCAGTGGGGGATTCTTCACTGTTATAATCAGACCAATACATATTTTGAATCACTGTGACCATCTGCTTTGAGTATAGTTTCCATAGTACCCACTAGGAGGTCTTTTGGCTACGGAACTGTTCAGCTGATTTGTTTTTGGTTGCAGTGGTTCTGTTAGAACTTAGTCTTTCTACCTGATTTTCCCTGAGGGGGAGGCAGGTAGGGTATTTACAACCTTAGAGGTAGATCTTAAAAAAGTACGTGCAACCAGCACAAACAAAAGTACGCTGGATTTTATAAGATACGCGCGTAGCCTGCCTCCGTTCCCTCTGTGTCCCCCCACCTTCCCCTCCCCTACCTTTGTTGGACAAGTTACGCCTGCTTGAGGCAGGCGTAACTTGCGCGCACAGCCTCGGCATCCCCCGGCACAGGCCGCAGTGCAGGGGGACTTAGGACCACCCCTGGGCCTGCCCTCGGACACGCCCCCGGCCTGCCGACACGCCCCCAGACACACTCCCTCCCACCCCTTTTACGAAGCCCCGGGACTTACGCACGTCCTGGGGCTTTGCGCTCACCGGCGGCCTATGCAAAATAGGCGCGCCGGCGCACATAAATCCGGAGGATTTACGCGCGCAGGTCTTTTAAAATCTACCCCTTAATATCTTAATCCATGAATACATGGAATATAGTACAAGAGGCTTCCATCTACAAAAAGGAAAAAAAGGCATCTCCTGAGGGGAAATACCTGTTCACTCCTTCTATTCAACAGGGTCTCTACACAGGAAGGAGGAACATAAAAAACATGCAATTTGCCATACTGGATCAGGCCAAGGCTCCATTAAGACTGCATCCTATTTCCAACAGTGGCCAATCCAGGTCACAAGTGCCTGGCAGGGTCCCAAAAGGTTGATAATCTCCATGTGGCATATCCCAGGAATATGCAGTGGAGTTTCCCAAGTATGTGAGAGGGGCAAAAGCCGGGCAGCATCATTTTGGAAAATGGCCACCGCTGGGCCCGGAGCCTTGGGGGTGCTATGGGCCCCACTGGTGTCCACCAGGGAGACTTTGAAAAGTAAGGTGAGGGTTGGCTGTTTCAATAAAGGGAGCCCCAGGTGATTAGAGTGGGGGGACCCCACTGGAACACCAGGAATGGTATTTTGAGTAGAGGGGGTCCAGGAGGGTGGTATCCCAGGGGTGGATTGTTTTGCTGAACGGAAGGGATTGTGGGCAGGCTTGCACTATTTTAAAAAGTAAATTTTTTTTATTTTTATTTTTTACTTTTTACACAGCATGGGAGTGGTGGTGGGGGTTGCAACCAGGAGTTATATGCAACCCCCCTGAGGTTGTGCACTGCTTTTGGGTGGGAGGGCTTACTTGGGGTCATTGGCCCCTTTTAAGCAATGGCAGCCACGCAGACCTGGGGCCACCATTGTGCATTGTTTGGGGGGCTTTTGCTCCTGTGGTATTTTTCTCCATGGGAAAATACCAGGGGCTGCATATTTTCCCACAGGGAAAAATACCACAGAAGTCACAAAGCGGCAAGGTCATTTACCGCAGCTTTGTGTCTCCCTCAGGGAAAAATACTGCAGCTTAGTGAATGAGGCTCAATTTTGCCCCACACTGATGTAAAAGGAAAATCTCCCTCTAACCGAAAGTAGAGGTAAGTGACAAATATAATAAAGCAAGAGCATATTTCTAGTAACAAGAGACCTGATTTACGGTCTGGGCAACATGGAGTTTATCTTAGATGAAATCACAACAGTTGACAGATTGTCCTCCTCCCCATTTGGGATCTTACTGTTTTCAAAAAGAGAGAAAAGTGAATTATGAATTATTTGAGAGTGCATTTACAAAGAAATTCTAATTTTAGCTCTAATTTCTGCTGTTAGCTTTGTTTATGGCATATTGTGCTATAGAACCACATGGATGATTCAGTAACTTTCATCAGATAGATTGTAAATACATTTCACTGGTGTGAGCTAGCAGAACCAAAGGTTTGTTAAAATAACTATTTCCTAGCATGTAGCAGATGGACTCAGGACCAATGGTTATAGTGTACTCCTGTTAGCAGTTGGAGACGGATCAGATTTCAAACTGATGTCAGCTCCTAGTACATATACCCCTGCAGGAAGTGCAGCTCTTCAGTATTTTCCATCTCCATAGCAGTTATGGACTATCTGCACGCTCTCGCAGCGTTTGAACCAAATCCAAAGAAGAAAACCAAAATTAAAGGGGAAAACCTACCTGAAGACGAGCCCCGCTCTCCTGCGGTGATACCCTCAGGTCCCTCCCCCAGTTGAGATTCCCGAGGTGATTTCCGTGGTCCCTCGGAGGAAAGCGCCTCGGTCCGGTGGCCGAATCGCGGCGAGGACCTAGCCCCCGATCCTCGGGCGCGGCTGAGAGGCAGCGGGTGCACCCCTTGAGCGCGGCGGTGAAGGTATTGCCCTCTCCCCCCGCAGCCGGAGACCACCCGGATCGAAACCGGGAAGCGCCGAAGACAAGGTAAGGGGGAAATCTGCTGTTTGAATCCGGTCTCCAAGGACCGAGGAGGAGCACAGGTCACCGATCGGAACCAGTGCCACTAGGTTGATCCGCCCTAGCAGGGCCAGGCCCCGGCTATTTCCAAGGGTCTGCCCACTTGGAGACCCTCTGAGGAGGTCGCCATATTACCCACATGCTCGCCGTCGCCATCTTGGCCCTATTCGCTGCTCCGCCCGCTGTTCGATCCGAGCGCACAAATCGAGCTAAGCGCACAAAAATCCTTGTGCGCATAAACGTACGCGCACATAAAACCTTGCGCGCATAAGTTGCACGCACAGAGCCGGGCGGATATCTACGGCTAGGCGCATATCTGCGCGCACATCTCAGGCGCACTGGAGCGCACAAGAGCTTACGCGGCCACAGACATGGCACCTCTAGAAACAGGAATTAAAGCTCAAGGCCTCTGCCCTGCATGCCACATCAGAGCCGCACAGAGCGAGGAGGCAGAAGCCCTGTAAGCACACTGTGAGGAGGTCCTGGGAGATCCAGGTCAGGGCTAGTCCCACCCAGAGCCCAGTGCTAGCTCCTCAGGGGGTACCCCGGACCTAGCAGGCCCCAGTGGGTCCCTCCCACAGACGGGGACCCCCAGAGAACCTGCGCCCCTGAACTTAGGCCCAGCGTCGATATCTTGGGTGGAATTATTCAAGGGGATTCATGCCTTTGTCAAGATGCAAACTGCACCTCTGGCTGATCAGTCACATGCTCCACTGGAGGACCCTCATGCCCCAGGACCCTCGAGGCCCAGGCACAGTCTCCCACCACTCAGAAGCCCCACCTACGGGGACACGGATTTCTCCGAAGAGGAAGTTGAGCCCCTGGAGGAGGGGGAACTTCCCTCGGGGACAGAGCCACACCGAACTATGAGATGCTTCTTCGCAAAGGATGAGCTCCCGGACCTCGTATCCCAATGTCTAACGGAACTCACTATCCCGGGCCAAGGCACCTTGGGGGAACCTAGAACGAACCCCCTGCTGGAGGGCCTTCGCCAGACGTCTCACCATTTTCCTCTCTTACAGGCGGCACAACAGCTAATTGACCTGGAATGGAATGCCCCGGAGTCCACATTCAAAGGGGGACGAGCCTTGTCAGCCATATACCCCCTGGACCCAGTGACCAAGGAGCTTCTGGCATGCCCTAGAGTGGACGCCATAGTCTGCGCGGTCGCCAAGCGCACTACCATCCCAGTGGAGGGAGGAGCGGCGCTCAAGGATGCACATGACCAGCACCTGGAAGCCATCCTAAAACAGTCATTTGAAGTTGCAGCCATGTCACTGCAGATTGTGGCCTGCTGCACCGTGGTGACACGTGCCTGCCCATCACAAGCCAGGAACAACACTCCGGGAGAAGACATGGAACCAGCAGTATCATTCCTCACTGATGCTGCCTCCAATCTAGTGCGCACAGCAGCCAGAGGAGTGTCATCCACAGTGGCGGCCAGGAGACAACTCTGGCTTCGAAGTTGGTCGGCTGACGCCTCTTCCAAGACGCGCCTCACGAGGATGCCCTTCAAAGGATCCCTCCTGTTCGGCAGCGAACTAGAGAAACTGGCCAACAAATGGGGCGACTCCCCATTACCACGCCTGCCGGAGGACAAGACGAAGAGAAACCAGCATCCCTTCCAAAGGTCCGCCAGGGGCAGAAACTCGCAGTGCCTCAACCCTTACAAGAGCAACTATCAAGCACCCTGCCCTACAGGCAGGAACCAGTCCTTTCGGACCAAGCACAACAAGAGGGGAGCCAGCTCAGGGACAGGCCCCAGCCGCGCCCCACAATGAGAATCAGCCGACCCATCCAAGGGAAGATGCCATAGGGGGCAGACTAGCCCTATTCTACCACAGATGGGTCGAGATAACTTCGGACAAGTGGGTCCTAGCCATCATTCCGGAGGGGTACTACCTGGATTTCCTTCGAACCCCTCCGGACAGGTTCGTGGAATCCCCCTGCCACGACCTCCTCAAGAGGGCAGCAGTGGAAACTACTCTATCCAGACTTCTGGCCCTCGAGGCCATAACCCCGGTGCCTACACAGGAAATGAATACTGGACGTTACTCCATCTACTTTGTCATACCCAAGAAAGAGGGTACATTCAGGCCTATCCTGGACCTCGTCTGTCAACCGCCACCTAAGGATCCCCTGCTTCCGCATGGAAACCCTACGATCCGTCACACGCGCAATACAACCAGGAGAGTTTCTCACGTCCCTGGATCTTTCGGAGGCCTACTTACACATCCCAATTCATCAGGAGCACCAGCGCTACCTACGCTTCAAGGTCCTGGATCGTCACTATCAGTTCCGGGCACTATCCTTCGGGTTAGCTACAGCATCCCGGACGTTCACCAAGGTAATAGTAGTGGTGGCAGCAACACTGAGGAAGGAAGGAATCCTCATTCACCCTTACCTAGAAGATTGGCTGATCAGGGCAAAGTCACTGGAGGAAAGCCACCAAGCAACCAGCAGAGTCATATCACTACTGGAAAGCCTAGGTTGGGTGGTAAACACAAACAAAAGCTCCCTACAGCCCTCACAGTCGCTGGAATACCTAGGAGTCCGATTCGACACCAAAGAAGACAAGGTCAGCTTGACCCCCACAAGGAGATCAAAACTGCGGAACCGGCTGCAGACCTTGCTGAGCGTTCCTCGTCCCACAGCATGGGACTACCTGCAAGTCCTCGGGCTGATGGCATCCACCCTGGAAGTGGTGCCATGGGCGCGAGCCCACATGAGGCCCCTACAACGCTCACTTCTATCGTTGTGGAGCCCACGGTCCCAGAACTACACCGTACATCTACCACTCCCGGGCAGAATCCGGACCCAGCTACGGTGGTGGCTGCAGACCAGCTACATGAGCCGGGGATCAAGACTATCCTCCCCAACCTGGACCCTGCTCACCACAGATGCCAGTCTACACGGATGGGGAGCACACTGCGAAGAGTTAACCGCCCAAGGACGGTCGAACGCAGAAGAGGCGGGATGGAATATCAACCGCCTAGAAGCACGGGCAGTCAGACTAGCCTGCCTGCGGTTCACCCACAGACTCCGAGACAAAGCAGTCAGGGTGATGTCGGACAACGCCACAACTGTGGCCTACATCAACCGACAGGGCGGAACCAGAAGCCAACAGGTGTCCCTAGAAATAGACCTCCTGATGGTGTGGGCGGAAGCAAATCTCCAGGAGATCTCCGTCGTTCACATCGCCGGGAAAGACAACATCACGGCAGACTTCCTCAGCAGGGAAAGTCTAAACCCAGGAGAATGGAAGCTGTCATCCACAGCCTTCCAGATAGTGAATCGGTGGGGTCCCCAGACATGGACCTTCTAGCAAGCAGATCCAATGCTCAAGTACCCAGATACGTCAGCCGCAGGCGGGATCCGCAGTCCCAGGGGATCGATGCCCTGGTACAGACCTGGCCACTGGGGACCCTGCTATACGCCTTCCCGCCGTGGCCCTTGCTGGGAGCAATCATACACAAGATACAGCGACACAGGGGACTAGTTCTTCTGGTGGCTCCAGATTGGCCAAGAAGACCCTGGTATGCAGACATGAGAAGATTACTGGCAGGGAAGCCACTACCCCTGCCCCCACACAGAGACCTACTACAAAAAGGTCCGATCCTTCACGAGGACCCAGCTCAATTCTCTCTTACGGTCTGGCCATTGAGAGGGCCCGCCTGAGAGAGAGCGGATACTCGGGGGCGGTAATAGATACTCTCCTCCGAGCATGCAAGTTCTCCACATCTCTAACGTACATAAGGATCTGGAGAGTTTTTGAGCCCTGGTGCGAAGACCACAACGTCAAGCCACGCGCCTCCAATGTCCCCGTGATCCTTGAATTCTTACAGAATGGACTACAGAAGGGTCTGTCCCTCAACTCCATCAAGGTACAAGTGACAGCATTGTCATGCTACGGCTCCGGGAGCGAGGGCAACAGCATAGCCTCGCACCCAGATGTATCACACTTCCTGAAAGGAGTCAAACACATCCGCCCACCACTAAAGTGGCCAGTACCTCTATGGAACCTCAATCTAGTCTTGGAGTTCCTAGCGGGATCTGCCTTCAGACCCCTCCAAGGCCTGTCCCTCCGTCTGTTAACCTTAAATACGGTGTTCTTGCTGGCCGTGTGTTCGGCCCGCCACATCTCGGAACTACAAGCACTGTCCTGCCATGAGCTGTTCTTCAGACTCACCCGGGGTCCATCCAACTACGCACGGTGCCCACCTTCCTCCCCAAAGTGGTCTCACACTTCCACCTTAACCAAACCATCTCACTACCAACGATGGATAGCTTGAAGAATTCGGAAGAAGCCCGTAGTCTACGCCACCTCAACATCGGCAGACTCCTATCCAGATACCTGGAAATGGCGGAACCAGTACGAAAGACGGACCACCTTTTCGTCCTTCACAGCGGAAAGAGGCAAGGAGAAGCGGCCTCGCAGGCAACCATTGCCCGCTGGATCAAAGAAGTCATCAAGGCAGCCTACGTAGAAGCTGGAAAACCTCCACCTCTACAGGGCAAGGCCCATTCTACCAGAGCCCAGGCGGTATCCTGGGCAGAAACTAGAATGTTGTCACCTGCCGAGATCTGCAGGGTGGCAACGTGGTCCTCCATCCATACCTTCTCCAGATTCTACCGTCTGGATGTGCAGGCTCAGGAGGACACGGCATTTGCAAGGGCAATTCTAAGTGGACCATGGGCAGCCTCCCACCCGGTTCGGGAGTAGCTTTTATACATCCCATTGGTCCTGAGTCCATCTGCTACACGCTAGGAAATGGAGAAATTACTTACCTGATAATTTCGTTTTCCTTAGTGTAGTCGGACTCAGCATCCCACCCTTGGCTGCCGTTATACATGGTTTTTTGTCAATGAATCAAGGGTAAGCCATGTTTTCATCTACCTAGGGCATCCACCCTGCCGGGTGTTGATGCTTTCCGGTTGAGTACACTGGCGGTCTCCAGCTATAGTCAATCAACCAGTTCAAGTTAATCAAGTTAATCATGTTTTAAACGTTCTAACAAGTTATGAAGTTATTTAAGTTAATCATATTATTAAGTTAATCAATCAGTCACACTTATATCCACAATGCTTTTTGTGGAGAATACTGAAGAGCTGCACTTCCTGCAGGGGTATATGTACTAGGAGCTGACGTCAGATTGAAATCTGATCCGTCTCCAACTGCTCACAGGAGTACACTATACCCATTGGTCCTGAGTCCATCTGTCTACACTAAGGAAAACGAAATTATCAGGTAAGTAATTTCTCCAATTTTTAAATAAGCAGAAGCCTTTTGGCTTCTTGTGCTCACCTTTCTTTTAATATTAAAAGATCAAGGTGACTCTAAATAAAGATTGTTATGATAGTGAACCCTTGTGCTGTGGCATAGTTGAGCAGTCTAGTAGGTGAATCTACCAGGCCCTCGTTGAGAGCTGGCAGATGTGCCCTTACTGGGACTGAACAGGAGTTTTACCTGTACCAGCCCTATTCCCTGCAAGTTGAGCCCTTGAGTTCCAGGAGCCAGCAGGACTTAGGTGAGTGTTCCTGAAGAACGGTAGGGAGAGAGTCCAGATTCCAACAGAGATCAGAGCAGGCAGTGATCAGAGAGTGGTAGGGGTCCAAAGCAAGTGTCAGTACCAAGTGGAAGGCAAGAACATAGTCCAGGTCTTTAGCAGAGGTCAGTACCAGGCAGCAAGCAAGAACGTAGACCAGGTCCATAGCAGAGATCAGTACCAGGCGGCAAGCAAGAGCGTAGTCCAGGTCCGTAACAGAGGCCAGTACTAAGCGACAGGCCTCTGTGTAGTCCAGGGCCACATAATAGTGGTTAGTACCAGGCATCAGGCCAGGACAGATAGGACAAGGCAAGATGACACCAAGAATAGGACAGCAGGCAAGGCAGGAGACATATTAGTGAGGTACTGAGAAACAGGGCAGTTGGACTTAAATGGGCAGCCTTCCATGATGTCATGAGACAGCGCCTCTGAAGCTTTCTTGCCAAGGGACCTATTAATGTGGGGAGAGTGCCAGCACCTGTGGGCTTGTGCAAAAATGGCAGTATTCTTGCCACAAAGGAGGAAACCTCAGCATCTGGCAAGTCAGTGGCTCCCAGGGGTAAAAGTGGCTGGTCATGGGGCTTTTCCACGACTGACCAAACGACACAGTACCCTTCTTTCTAAGCCTCCTCCTTAGGCCTCTTGGCTTTAGCTTCTGAGGAAAATGCTGATGGAATTCCTTGATGAGTTTCAGGGCTTGGATATTGGAAATGGGTTCCCAAAGTGGAGAATTTCTTGGACCTCAAATCTAGTATCCTCTTCAGATATTGCTTCTATTGGTCTGGGAATACGATGTGATGGCCATGACAAAACAGGTTTAAGAAGCAAGACGTGGAATACATACTGAATTTTAAGCATAGGATGGAGTCTTAGCTGGTAGGCAACTGCTCCAATCTGCCAAAGGATGGGCAATGTCCCAATGAAAACTTAGCAGATGGATTCTTGAGCTGGAGGTTGTGGGTACTCAGCCATAGCAATTACCCTGGTTTGAGTTGAAGTGCCGGCCTGAGCTGTCTGTCCGCTTGCTTTTTAAATCTCTGGCTGCCTTGGTAAGGAGTTGGGTTGGCAGTTCTGCCACAAGTTTTTGATGTCTTGTCCCAGGGTATTAACTGATTGACATGGAATTGGCACTGGAATTGACACTGGTATCTGTGAGTGTCTGCCGAATATAATCTGGAATGACGATGAACCCGCTGAACTTCCTACAAATTTGTTGTGGCTGAACTGTGCCCAAGAAAGAAGGGAGGCTCAGTTATGCTAACGTTCATTGACATACGCTCTCAGGAACCCTTTAAGGACCTGGGTGAGTCTCTGTCTGGCCTTTGCTCTGCAGATGGTAGGTTGAGGTAAAATCCAATGTGATCCCAAATTTCTTGCATAGCCCTTTCCAGAAGCAGGCAGTGAACTCGACTCCACGATCAGTAAGAATATTCCATGGGTAAGAGTGGGCTAATTCCAAACTACCCTTTGGAACACAATGCCTGTCGAACTACGACAAGAAGAATGCACAAAAACATTCAAACGGAAGCTGAAGACCTGGCTCTTTACCAAGGCATACACCTAATTTCCCCACTTTCCCCACCCATCCCCACCTACCCTCTCCCCCTTTCCTCACTCCCACCTTTAGGTTCCTCCTTCGCCCCTTATCTGTTCAGTCCTCCTACCTGCTCCTGATTTCTCAGCTCGCTTACTCCTTTAACCCCCTCTCCACCCCTCCTCCCCTCCCCCACCCCCTCCCCGTCCCCCCTCCTCTCTCTTCTAACTCTACACAATTATCTTTCTATGGCATTGCTATTTTTATGAATACTTTGTATATATTGATACTCTATATATATTTGTAAATTTTGCTCATAACGTTTTGTTTGATTATTTCCCGCCTTTATCTCCCCTCCTCATTTGTTCATATGTTAATTCGTTATATCTGTTCGATGTAAATCGCCATCCCAGGCGCCTGTTTCAGTTACACTGTAAACCAATGTGATATCCCTGATGAACGTCGGTATATAAAAATTTTAAATAAATAAATAAATAAATAATTCTGGTGCAAATGGAAGTTCAGAAAGAGCTATCTTGGAGAATCTATCATCCACTACCCAGGTGATAGTACAGCCATTAGAAAGGGGAAGGTCAGTGACAGTCAGTGTCCAGATGGGTCTAGCGTTCCTCGGAGGCTGACAATGACTGTAACAGCCCCCAAAGGCGAGAATGGGAGCTCTTATGCATAGAACAAGTGGAGCAGGATTCTACATAGTGCTGCACATCACTCTTCACTTGGGGCCTACACTAATAGCTGAGAATTAATTTCAGAGTCGTCGTAACCCTAGTGTGCCCAGCCAGGCAGACGTTATGGACCTATTTGGGTACTTTTTCCCTCGGTCGTTTAGAGACTATTGTCTTCCTAGGCGCAACTGGTACTTCTGTGGTGACCACACTTCTTGCTGGGTCTATGATGTGGCGATGAAGTATCAAGGAATTTTCAGTTTTGAAAGACCATAAAAGGGTATTGGCCTGTTGGTTGTTCTCCACCGGGCAGTACCATAGTTTGAAGTCGAAGCGATTGAAGAACAACGACCACCTGGCCTGTCTGATTCAGACATTGGGCCTATGGGAGATATTCCAAATTCCTATGGTCTGCATAAATTACCATTGGATGTCTAGCCCCCTCCAATAGAAGGCGCCACTCCTCCAGTGCTTGCTTTACAGCCAGAAGTTCTCTGTCTTCAATCATATAGTTATTTTCAGCAAAGAGAATGATTTTGAAAAGTAAAAGCATGGCATGAAAGTCCCTTGATCGTTGTGTTGAGGAGTATATCCCCTATCCCAATGGCAAAAAAAGCATCTACCTCCAAGATGAAGGGGTTTGATGGATCTGAATGTTGGAGATAGGAATCTCATAGAAATTCCTATTTGAGGCTGGCAAAGGCCTGTATGGCTTCTTTGGGCCAGTGTCTGGTGTCTGTACCTTTTTTAATAAGAGCGGTGAGGAAGCCGCAGAGAGGAATATCCTTGCACAAACTATCAATAGTAACTTGCAAAGCCGAGGAAGCATTACAAGGCCAGTTTGCAATGGCTTTTACCTTCTCAGGATCCATAAGTAGACTGTGCCAGGAGACAATGTGTAACCCAGCAACGGTTATTCTTCCTGTTCGAATGTGCATTTCTTGAGCTTGGCATATAGGTAGTACTCTCGGAATCTCTAATACTTGTTTTACATTCCCATAGTGCTGTGCTTGGTAGCGTGAAAAGATGAAAATATCATTCAGATATACCACCATGTACGAGTACAAGAGGTCCTGGAAGATCTCTTTGAACTTAAGCTAGAAGACTGCAGAAGCATTACAAAGGCCTAATGGCATGACTAGGTATTCATAATGACTCTGATGTTGAAGGCCAACTTCCATTCGTCACCCTCTTGTATGTGTATAAGGTTATAGGCACCTCTGAGAACAAGTTTTGTGAAAATTTGCACTCCCCTTAGGTGGTTGAAAAACTCGGCAATTAAAGGCAGTGGATAATGGTTCTGCTAGTAATAGCATTGAGGCCCCTGTAATCAATGCAGGATCTAAGCGATCCATCCTTCTTCATGAAGAAGAAACCTATAGGAGATGAGGAGGTCGGATAAACCCATTTTCCAGGTTTTCTCAGATGTATTTTGCCATGGCTTTGGTTTCAGGAGCAGACAATGGATAAGACCCTGCTCTCTCAGAGGCATCTTCCCTGGGAGTAAGTCAATTGGGCAGACTTATGACTTGTAAGGTAGTAGAGTCTCAGCCTCTGTTTATTAAAGACATTTGTAAAAGCTGCATACTGAGGGGGAAGACCCGAAAGGTCAGGAGTGATTGTCCATGCTATGTGACTGGAAGAAGGACCTGTGAGAGAAACAAACTTCCTGGCAAGATGGGCCCCAGCGGGCAATTTGTAATATTTCCCAATTTATAGAGGGGTTGTAAAGCATAAGTCAAAGCAATCAAGGATGACAGAGTTGACAGCCCTGGGTAACACATAAGACAATAGTTTCCTGATATAGGAGGCCAGTCTGGAGTGTATGACCAATGCGAGGCATCGGGGTAGAGAAACCTCTGAGTCGGGTAAGTCAGCAGCACGTGGGGGTGAGTACTGCTGGTCGCGGGGCTGTCCCACAGCCAGCCAAACATTACAGAGATACTGCATCCCTGTTAGTTTCTTGACATTTTTATTTATTTATTTGTTTATTTTAGGTGTTTTATATACCTTTGTTCCAAAATAAGATTTTTATCCCAAAGTTACCATAAATGCTGGCAGCTGATTAATTCCTTGAACCCAATGTTTGTGTCAACATAATTCATATGAACCAGTTGCATCCTCTGTGTGAAGAATATAGATCCAAAGAGCATTATGAAATTACTAAAGAGCAGCTTGAATAATTTGCAAAATAATAACTTGGATAACAGTTTTTATTTAGTTCAGTGTGTGTATAAATGTATTTATTTAGTTAGTTAATCTTGATTACTTGCCCTACCCTTCCAGCCCAGAGCGAGTTACATGACATCAAATCTGCCTAATACAGAAAAAATGTTTACTATATACAATTATCAGCAAATAAAACTATTCACCCATATCCCAATACTCTTTCCCATTTCTCCTAAAACTCCCCTTCCAACCCCAGCCCACCCTCCATCCTTCATCTCCATGACCCCAACCCTCAACCCACAAGCATCATTTGCATCTCCTCACTTCTCCACCTCAATATAAAGTCAGTCTAAATTAAAAACAGTTATCGCTATAACGATACCACATCTTCCCTTAATGACCAAACTGATCATCAGAAGCTTCCACAAAAAGCCATGACTTGAACTTTTTTTCAAAAAGATAAATAATTCAGTTCAATTCACAGATCCAGTGGAACAGAGTTCCATACCAAGGCACATAATAGCTAGATGCCTTTTGTCACATAACCAAATTTTAGAAACTGAGAAACATGACGGCAGAGAAAGACTGTATGGCCTGTCCAGTCTGCCCATTTGTCCAATTAATTTAGTGTTATAGTTCTCATCACTTCCTTAGAGATCCCCTATATTTATCCCATGCTTTCTTAAATTTAGATTCTATTTTAGTTTCCACAACTTCTTCTGGTCTCTGGGGGAGGGGCAGCGCTACTGAATTGTACCTCTTATCTCCTTTATATGTGATTTGAAAGACCCAGAAAGGATACATGTTTGTCTCAGAATCAGACTGATTTATTTTCATGCATTTCAGATTTACCACTTAGAACAAAATAAAATCTTATGCTAAGCAAAAAAATCCTTAGCATGGAATACACTTCTTTTAATTAGTTTAGCAGTTATGAATAAATAAGATATATTCAGGCCAACTTCAACTAGTTAGAAATTCAGCATTTCTGTGTGTCCTGTCTCTGAAATACAGTCCACCTCTCCACTGAAGTCAGAGAATCCATTTTTCTACATGTACAATAGTACTTGGGGGTTTTTATTCCTACAGGAAGACTGTTCCACACATCCACCACCTTCTCTGTAAAGAAATATTTCCTATGATTACTCCTGAGTCTATCCCCTTTCAACATCATGTCATGACCTTCTTTCTAGAGCCCCCTTTCCATTGAAAAATGCTCACCATCTGTGCATGGATTTGAGATATATTTAAATGTCTCTATCATATCTCCCCTATCTCACCTTTCCTCTAGAGTATACATATTTAGATCTTTGTGTATCCCTATATGCTTTAGAATGAAGACCACTGACCATTTTAGTAGCTTCCCTCTGGATTGACTCCATCCTGCTTACATCCCTTTGAAGCTGTGGTCTTCAGAACTGTACACAGTATTTCAAGTGAGGTCTCACTAGGGACCTGTACAGGAGCAATATCACCTCCCTTTTTCTGCTGACCATTCCTCTCCTATGCAGTCAAGCATCCTTCTGGCTTGGACCATTGCTTTATCTACCTGTTTGGCCACTTTAAGAACATCAGAATCAATTACTTCCAGAACCCGTTCTTCCTTTGTGCTTAGAAGAATTTCACTTCCAATACTGTACCCTTCCCTTGTGGTTTTGCATCCTAAATGCATTACTCTGCATTTTTTAGCATCAAATCTTACTGCCAGATTTTAGATCATTCTTCTAGCTTCACTAGATCCCTTTTCATTTTCCATTCCTTCTTGGCTGTCCATCCTGTTTTAGATTTTGGTATCATTAGCAAAAAGACAAACCTTTCCCATCAACCCTTTTGTAATGTTGCTCACAAAAATGTTGAAAAGAACCGGTCCAAGGACCAGGCCCTGAGGCATACCACTAGTAACAACCCCTTCCTTCAGAGAAAACGCCATTTACCACTACCCTTTGTTGCCTTCCATTCAGCCAGTTTCTAACCTAGTCAGTCACTCTAGGATCCATACCAAGGGTGCACAATTTATAAGTCGTCTTGCGAACCATGTCAAAGGCGTTGCTGAAATCCAAGCGCGCTGCCTTGATCCAACTCTCTGGTCACCCAAAGAAATTGATCAGATTAGACTGACAAGATTTACCTCTGGTAAAGCCATGCTGCCTCAGATCTTGCAGTCCATTGGATTCCAAAAATTGCATTATCCTCTGTTTTAGCAGCAATTTCATCAATTTACTCACCACAGAGGACAGACTAACTAGACTGTGTTTCCCAGCCTCCTCCTTATTACCACCTTTGTGAATAGGAACCACATCCGCCATTTTCCAGTCCTCTGGAACTACTCCAGACTCTAAAGAAGCATTGAAAAGTTAACCCAGCAACGCTGCCAGGACATCTTTAAGTTCCCTTAGTAACTTGGATATGTCCCATCTGGCCTCATTGTCTTATCTACCTTTAGTTAGCTCCTCACGAACATACTGTTCTGAAATTGATTGAGGTTTACCTCACTTCTAATCTTCTTTGTGTTTGTTTTATGTGGTTCTGCTTCCAGGTCCTTCCACATTGAACACCAAACAGAAGTATTTGTTAAGCGATTTTGCTTTTTTTTTCATCAACCTCTACATATTCCTCCTCTTCACCTTTGAGTCTCACAATGCCACTTTTGCATGGCCTTCTGTCATTATCATTATAACTAAAATAAGTCTTGTCCTCCTGTTTTACCGTATTTGCTAGTTTTTCTCCTATTTGAATTTTTGCATTCCTGTCTACTTTCCCAGCTTCTCTTAATTTTCCAGGTATTATCGACTGTCTTTCTCTTTCTGCAATAAGAGCATAAGAACATGCCATACTGGGTCAGACCAAGGGTCCATCAAGCCCAGCATCCTGTTTCCAACAGGATGCTGGGCTTGATGGTACGTGCCAGGGTACGTACCATGGGCTTGAGGGTACGTGCCAGGCCATAAGAACCTGGCACGTACCCAAAAACTAAGTCTATTCCATGTTACCGTTGCTAGTAATAGCAGTGGCTATTTTCCAAGTCAGTTAATAGCAGGTAATGGACTTCTCTTCCAAGAACTTATCCAATCCTTTTTTAAACACAGCTATACTAACTGCACTAACCACATCCTCTGGCAACAAATTCCAGAGTTTAATTGTGCGTTGAGTAAAAAAAACTTTCTCCGATTCGTTTTAAATGTGCCACATGCTAACTTCATGGAGTGCCCCCTAGTCTTTCTATTATCCGAAAGAGTAAATAACCGATTCACATCTACCCGTTCTAGACCTCTCATGATTTTAAACACCTCTATCATATCCCCCCTCAGCCGTCTCTTCTCCAAGCTGAAAAGTCCTAACCTCTTTGAGTTTATGAATTTATTATGAATGCTAAACTTTTCTCTTACCTTTTCAGCTACTTCTTTAGAAAATCATAACTTGTTCTTTTTCCCTTTATTTACATTCCTAACAAAAAGACTTAGTTGCCTTTATATCTCCTTTTAGTTTTGCCCACTTCCCTTCTACATCCCCTAGATTTTCCCATCCAGCTAACGACTCCTTAAGGTACTCCCCCATTTTGAGAAAATTAGTTTTCCTGAGGTCTAGGACCCTTGCCTTAGAATGAACCTTCATCTCTTGCATCCTAATGGTGAACCAAACCATCTAGTGGTCACTGGTTTCCAGATGATCATCCACTACAGCATCAGAAGTGCAGTCCCCATTAATAAGCATCAGGTCCAGCATCGCTCCTTCCCTTGTGGGTTCCAATACCAGTTGACAGAACAGTTCTCTTTGTAGAGAATCCTGGATATCCCGCTTCTGGAAGATATTGCAGCTTGATTCAGCACTGATATAACTAGTAATGCTAATTGTAAGGCATGCAATTGCCTTAAGGAACATAATCTACAAAAATGTTAGCTAAATACTCAGGAATCTGTATTTGATAGGCTTTAAACATTGTACAAAGCACCTTAAACACAATTTTTGTTCATTTGAAAACTAATATTACTTAGATAATAAACGTATAGCATGAACAGACTATTTCTTATCAAGTAGCAATCTTGCCACTGTTTTGTAATATTTGAAAATGCATAACATCTCTTTTTGGTAGGCCCCGGTTAAGTATATTATAATATTCCAATCTATTAATCACTGAATGATGGATTATGGATGCCAAATCTTGAATTTGCAAAAAACGGTGTCCTCTACAGATCATACGAAGACTGGCAAAAATGCCATAGATCACAGCCTTGATTGATCCTGCATAGGCTCAATCAGTTACTTCCCTGCCCCATTCCTTCCCCCCCCCAGTTATAATATCAGTTACATTGTAAAGCCCTGTTGGCTGAATTTGCTGTTGTCTGGAAACAGATGTGATGTCTCGTGTGAATGTCGGTATAGAAAAATATTAAATAAATAAATAGGCTATAACACAGCATCCTGAGCACAAGGATATATCTCAAGACTTTTCACGTCTATTAATCCACAATATTTCTCTTTTCTGGATCCAATTTCAATATGTTTGAATATAGCCAAGTTGCTACAGCTTTAAACAGTTATTCAAATTAGCCCCTATTGTACCATAGTTCCCCTTTACCATTACTTTGCACTGCACATCATCTGCATATAAATGACAATCTATCCCATACTCTTCAATAATTAGAATAAATTGACTCAAACTTTAAATAACAAAGGAGAAAGTACTGATCCCTGCATTACCCCTTATTCAACAGGTGCCAAATCTTCAAATTTTCCCCACAGGTTGATTTTTTCCTATAACATACTCATTCTCAAATGATCCCTCTACTTCAATCTATCTAAGCCTAAGCAGCGACAACCAATGATCTATGGTATCAAATGCTGCGGACAGATCCAGAAGCACTGACATGTAATTACCCTTGGCCACAGCCATCCGAACACCATAAATTGTAGCAATCAAAAATGGACTCATCCCATGGCCTCATCTAAATTTCAGTTGCAAACAATGCAAAGCCCCAGCTTTTTCAGTACTTTCTCCTTTATTTAAACAACTGGGAATAAACTGCCTTTTCCAATACCTTACCAATAAACGATAAGTTTGACACAGAGTGATAATGTGATAATATAGCAGGATCAAGATTAGCCTTTTTCAAAATAGGATGGATAATTCCATGTTTTAGTAGCAATAGGGCATAGCCCTGCTGCAATGATGAATTCACTGAACACTACGATAAAGGAGCAAAAAACTGCTGTCACAAATTTTGATAGCAGTGGATAAAGTTGAGAAAACCCAATTTCCATTAACTTCAAAATATTTATTTCAAATTTGGAAATATGAGAAAGTTCCCCTAATTGATTAGAATATCTTCCTTTATATTCTCTTCTAATTTGATCATTTCTCTCATCCAAATGTACATCTTGATCCTCTCCTACCTCTAATGAATTCTAGTCCCCAAAATTTGTTTTACCATGTTCATCTCTCGTTTGGAAAATCATTCTGTTTCCCTTCTTCCTCTGAAGTGATAACCCTATTTTTTTCTACAAAAAAAAAATAATAAAATTCCCAGCTCTAAGACTAAAAGTATGTTTTCTGTTATCTGCTGGTTCCCTCCTATGAGATCTTTGAAAACTTGGACCAGCTTCCTACAGATTCCAACTGTTTAGTAATAAGCATTAGTCTTAGGCTTATATACCTTAGCATGCAATCTGCATCTTTCTTACTACAGTTTTTTCCTTCTTCTAAATTTGCTCCAACAGACAAGTTTGTTCTCAAACCAGGGTAGTACCACCCTGCCCTCTTAGGGGTAGATTTTCAAACCCCGGTGCGCATAAAAGCCTGGGGTTTATTTGCGTTGCCGGGCCTTACGCACGTCGGGCCAATTTTCAAACAGCCTGGCCATGTGCGTAAACCCCGGGACGCATATAAGTCCTGGGGCTTGAAAAAGGGGTAGTCTGGGGGGCGGGGCTAGAGGCACCACGCACAGCGGCCATTTGCTGCTGTGGCAGGGGATCGTGCACTGGCAGGGTGCCGGCGCTCACAACTTGCTCCTGCTCCAAGGCAGGAGCAAAAGGGAAAAAAAAAAAAATTTAGGGTAGTAAGGATAGGGATAGGGGGAGGGCAGGATAGGGGAACGGCAAGGGAGGTTAGGCTAGGGGGTTGGGAAATTCCATCCCAGTCTGCTCCTTAATTAAAGTGGACTGGGAGGGAACTGTGGAAGGCCCCAATGCGTTGCTGTGCGTATTTGCTAAAGTTGACCCCGCCTTGCCGTGCCGACCAGCATTTTATAAAATGCGCGCAACCATGTGTGTGCGCCAGGTAGCGTGCGCACATGGACGTGCACACGTAAGTTTTGAAAATCTACCCCTTAGCTTTTACACTAAAGTATGTTCAGGTATTACTGTGTCCATTCCCTCTTTCAGTTTAAAATGCCACATTTAAACTTGTTCATGCAAAGATTTTAAACTAAAGCTGTCCTTACTAAAATCTAAATTTTGAATCGGCTGTTAGGGCTGCCCAATTTCTGCTCATAACTGAAATCATTTGATCTCTTTTATCATAGCACCTTCAACTGAAAAAAACAATAAACAGGGGTTCAACCGAAAGCTACAGAAAATTTCTTTTAAAATATTTCCACTTTCTGAGTGAAAAATGAAATCCAAAGTTTAACTTGCCTGATGGGTGGGGAAATACACACACACAAGCTAGATTCCATAATGTTTCTTAGAAAAAAAAGAAAATAAAAAAATAATTCATCACCTACACTTTTCTATTAAAATTTCCCAAAACTACCATCTTTGGAAATTTAATGACCAATTCAGCTGTAAACTCCCCCTGGCTACTGCCACCATCCCAACCGCTCCTAGGGTCGGATTAAAAAAATAAAAAATACTTGTCCATACTTTCAAAATTTATATCATTTGCTGGGATAGAGGATGGAGACATTGTTTGATTAAAGATTAAATCATCACATGTAGCAAATATTTTCCAAGCTCATGACCAAGAAATGGCATGTGAAAACAGCCTGACTTCATTTCTAGCATCAAATATAATACTGGTTTTGCTGCAGGAGGAATATATTTAAGGTATTGACCATCTGCATCCATTCCATAAGTATTAATGATCCAAAGTATCTTTTAGGTAAATTGAACTAGTATAGACCTGGTCAAGAATTGAAATCTTCTCAAAACTGCTTAATGACAGTGACTTCTGCTTAAAAGTAGGTTGAAACATTTTGTAAATCGAGCTTTCTCAATTGTGGCCCCACAGATATGGAAAGAATTACCAGATTCAGTTGAGGTACAGTTAAATTATCTGAAATTCTGCAAGCAGGTGAAAACACATTTATTCCCTAAGGTGGCACAAGCAAGGCAGCTGGGTGGTTACTATCTTCTTTTTTTTTTTTTTTAATATATATTTGATTAATTTATTTCAGTTTTGTTTCTTACTTTTGATTTGTTTCATTTTTTTTATTGTATTTTCTTGTAAGCTTTTATTGTTCGTATACAGATTATGCAGTTTATAAATGTGTTAAATAAATCTTGACTTAAGGCATCTTTCTCTTATCTTTCTAACACCCCAGAAATATTATATTGCTTATGGTTTTCAACTTGATTTTTAAACATAGCACATACTCAAAGGCAAAAAATTATAGCAAAGCATGAAATTTATTTTCCACTGTCTTAATCCAAGACCTTTAGCAGTATCACTCTAAAGAACATTCTGGGTTGGCATTGAAACACTAGTAGATGAATTCCCTACCTTTGAATTTGCCTGTGAGTTGATGGAATTACTTGGCTGACTTTGTATAAGCCTTATTGTCTCTATATCATGCCTGGGATAATTAGATATGATATATTTATTTCATAGGCTTATATTCTGCATGCATACTGGACATTTATATGGGCATTGACAGAACAGTAAAAACAAAACAAATCACATGATAAAAATAAAAAACTAAAATCTGGAATAATTCTCGTTAAATCCCAGATAAAGCATTACAAGCACTTCTAAGTAATACTGGGTAAAATCTTTTCAAATAAGTTTTCACTTTTTTTCTGAAGGCTAATGAATCATACTCCTCCCTAATAAATGTTGGAAGAAAATTCCAACTTATTGAGCCAGTCATAAAGAATGCATGTATCTGTGTACATTGTAAGTGACCGCAGTGGAAGGAAGGGGCAATAAGCAACAATTTGCTGAATGGAGGATTTGGGTTGGTGTGTTATGGAGGTTGGTTTAAATCATTTCTTGACTTTAACCCACTGACAGAAAATACAACTTATATGAACTTGAAATTAGGTTTATTTTTCAACATAATCTCCCATAATGCTGCAGCATTTGTCCAGCCTGGTGTACAAATCCCTGAATTGCTAATTGGAGCTGGAGCAAATTGGACTTTTCACACATGTGTGTCTATAGTTGTCTAGCACGACCTTCATCAAGAACATTTGCTTCCAGTAATTTTTCTTAAAACGTGCTTGAAGTCTTTTGCGAATTTCAGGAAGTATCATGCTGTCGTTTACTAAATTTTGTTATAACTTTGTTTCATAACTCAACTTGTACATCTGTCCACCATTTTATCTGTCTTTTCGTGCATGTGCAGTTAAACCACATTACAAAATAAGGAATAATAGTAGAACACTGGCACATACCAGTGAAAACATTTATCCTACAATATGCTGGGAACATTAAGTCTGGGAATAACTTGAACCACCCTCATATTAAATTTTGATAGTGCTTTCACTGGAAGGAGTGTTATGGAAAAAATAGTTGCCCCCTTCTGGGTTTATAGACAGTTTATATCCTTTTGGTAATATTAGTGGTCCTTTACTCATTTGAAATCCACTAGAGATCATTAATGTTGTTATAAACCATTGATTAGTAGAAAATGTCACTTTTCTAAGTGAACAAATGTTGCTGTGTTATGAGCTTTTTCATAATCATTATTACTTGTTGATCCTACAAATCAAAATATAAAATACACTCATTCTAAGGTTCTGATCATACCCTCTTAGCTTAAAATTAAAAATGAGGCACACTAGTGATGAATTTAAATTAGTTTTGATAACTGTTTTTGATAAGATGAGGGTGTATGTAGTGTGCCTGTCCTTTTATCACTCCATATTTTCTTGTCACGAGTTTGTTAAACCTTTGTTTGCTATCCATCACAAAGTGGCAGAAAGACATGCAGAAGGGTAAATTATAACTAACTAGGAGGCATAGTTCCTGACAGAAGAGACTGCTTTAGTTGAGGGGGAGGAATGGGAGATTTTTTTTTTCAGTCAATCATGCTAATGAGTCTGTGAAGTATTTATGTAGACACTACCATTACACAATACATTCTAGAAAGGGCATTGTTTCTTTAGTGGGACCTCCATTTGCCTTTATTTTATTTTATTTGCATCACACAGTTTTAAAATCTGCACAGTAATAAGTGGAGTGAATGCTTTATCCCTTAAAAATGTCAGCATGAAAACATTTAAATTGGCTTCATGGAAACTTGGCTCAATGTGAATATGGCTCATTGAGGGATAAAGGTTTTGTTCTAAGTTAAGGCTAGTTAGCTCAAAAAAAGCTGCCATACTTAATCTTAAGCAGTTTATAATGTTTGGGGTGATATTGTATTTTATTATGACTTAAATGTCCTTGGGACTTAGTTCCATTTTGGTGATTTTACAAAGTATTCTAAAATGCAGATCCAATGCCACCACGTTTTTCATACTGAAGTTATACTTCTGCAGTATCATCCCAGAGCAACTACTGTATATTTTGTTTGTTTTCTGGAGAGACCTGATGTCTCTAGCATGCCTACAATTGAAATGCGTGTTTCTTTTTTCTTTGTATTTAAACTGGGAAAAAATTGGAGATTCCTTTGTTCTTTAAAACAGAATTTTTCTGAGAAGATTATGAATGGTTTGGGAAACACAAGAGTATTTCACATGAAAGAGACTGCTTTTGAGTTCCATTCAGAATAAATAGGAACTTGAAGCAAGAGCATATTTTGCATTATCATTTGGGAAAAAAAAAACCCTGTAAAACTCCCAAACTGTTTGATCTTTTGAGCCAACTTGTTTCCCTGTTCAAGACTTTGTGAAAGTATGTTCTTAAAGCAAGGCAAAGTTAGCTTGAGTTCATCTGTATCAGATTGCTTATAGCAAGTAAAAGTAAGCATTTTGATTCTGATTTTGTAATTGTTTTTCACATCTTTTAAAAAGACAGGTGATTAAATGTTTTCTATAGATATATGTATATTATTTTTCCTGTTTTATTACATGTAATAGCAAAATACACTGTATCTTTGAAGGAAATAGTCCAAACATTATCACTACAATAGTTACATTCTGTGTGTTGTATCATTTTTGTATACCCGTCTCCTTTCTAAATTTTAGTTTTAGTGCTAATGCATTCAAACAATTGTGGGGTATACTGCTAAGTCTATTGCCAACCCTGTCATTGGGCCAGAAAAAATGCGTTACTAGTGTGCTCATGAGTATCTAAATGGGAGTAGAGCCTAAGTTCAATCTAGTGGTACAAAGAGAGGTTGTCTGACCATAAGTAATTTATATTTAATTACTTTTTTAAAGGTGGTTTTGTAGGTTCCCCAATTCTGTAGCTGTAGAGGGGCATTGCTAGTCTGACACAGGTCCTGGAACATGCTGGGAGTATAGCTAATATGATGCTCAGCAGCTGTATAAACAGCAAAGGTCAATTATTCAATGTAAAATTTAAATCCACAGCCTGCCTTAGCAATTTACAGGAATATTTATTTTTAAAATGCATTTTGCCAGGCCAGTGGTTCTATTGGTAAGTATTGTGCACTGTCATAAGGTCGCCAGTTTGATCCTCAGGTTGAATTTTTCTGTTCTCCCGATTGACCAGAGCTGGCAATGCTGTGGAGGCAGTATTCACATCCACTGGCTAGGAGAGGATGGAGTAATGCTTGTTGCCTCAGGATAACAAGTAGTGGTTGCATTCAGAGCCTATGGTGGCAGAATTCTGGAAGGAGCTCCAGTACATGGTCCCTGACCCAGGATCCTCATTTCAATGAATGGATTAAATGTAAGTTTGAAGGAGATATAAAATGGAGGAAAAAATTGACAGGAAGTTTTTAAAATGTATTTAAATTTCTATTTTGCCTTTTTCAATAAAATTGTACAAGGTGGATTACAATGAATCACATAAAACATCAAGATAAAAATAGACATAATAAAGCAAGCAATAAAATTCTGTATAAAATCAGTTGCCAGGAGTAAAAGTTTCCAAAAATAGCTCTTCATTTTCTTTCTAATTGTCAGCATAGTTGCTAATGATGCTCATGGTACCAGATCCCCTGAAGGGGAAGAATAGGGATTAAATCTCTCTGCTTGGAGTTTTATTTTGTTCTGCTTATCATTATACCAGACACATTCTAGAGAAACAGTTCCTGTTACTCAAAGATTTCAGGCAGCATGAACTGCTATTTTAAAACAGTAGTATTAACAATTTAAAATAAATGTTCATTTAGAAGATAACTTCTTAATTTCCCTCTTTCCTTCTGATTTTCATTTCATATGAGGAAATAAATGTTTGAAGCTCTTAAAGTCCCCTACTATTTAAACTTCTGCCAGCAATCTACATCTGAGTAAATAAGGGTATTATTGGCTTTTATCTAAACATAACACAAGCATCTCATTGATATGTTGATGGATGAAGATGGCACTTAGAAATGTGACAGGATCTCCAAACTGGGGCCACATCGGAGGGCTTGGTACTTAGAGAGACTTTGAGTGAAGAATTCTATGGTGTGTGTTTGTTGGGAGAAGCAGAAAATTGTATTGGGCCACAGTACCAGTGAACCACCACTAGATGGCATAAGAAACCATGTTGTCCTTTGTGTTATGCTGGTTAATAGGAATGTTCAAGTACAATTGTTAAGGGTTTCTAGTGTGTGCTTCCTTTTAAGAGAGCTGGAAAGATTATCCTATAGAAAAGTGGTCTAGGAGGGTATATAATCTGGGTCGAGTTTGGTAGGAGTTGGAGTCGGCTGGAAGCTAAGAACCTCCAGCATGGAGTAAAACGATTGAGAGAGCCAGCCTTTGAGATGGTGGGCCCAGGGGCCCCTCCATTGGAGTGTAGGCCCTGCAGGGGCTTTTCCTCTGAAGGGGAAAGGTCTGAGGCCTGAAGTGGATGGTGCTTTCTTCCCCAGAGGACATAGTCAGGAAAGAAGAGAAAGTTGAGAAGGGGTTTTCTGAAAGGAGGAGTGCCCCCGAAAGGAGGACCAGAGTGCTGCTGGCAGGATGGAAACAGGAATTGTGGGGAGAGGTGCCTGGTGGTCCATGGAGAGTAAGTACTTCCTTTAAAGGACTTCTGTAGATCGTGAAAAGCAGAGGGGAAAAGAGTGCAAGATGTGTGGGGTGTATTAGTGACCACAAGTAGCAATTTATGGATGAGTCCCATATTCCACTTGTTAAGGAGTGAGTTGTACTTGAGCAATGTAGGCCATACGTTCCTGCTGAAAGTTGGGTCATAGATGTAATTGGGAGTAAATTAGGAATGTGAACCCCGCATTCCTGTGGGAAGTATGTTTTGGAGGAGGTAACCATCTCCTTTTCCCTACTGGTCCCCATTGAAATCTGCAGGGTTCCGACATGAAGCTCCCTACACACATTTGCCACTCATTACTGCTTGGACAAGGATAGTCGACAAGATGGTGGATTCGGCCAATCTGTCCTGTGCAATCCTTACCAGACTTAAACCCAACTCTTCCTACCAAAAGCACCCTGGAAGTTGAAACCAAGCTGTTTCCCTACTGCCCAAGAGTACGGCAGTTGTTATTGTGCCCATTGGTACCTTGTTCGGTACCTGTTGGTCTTAGTTGTTAATGGGAACAGCCTGGAGCTTGGTATTCATCCATCTGTGAGGACTACCATCCTGCTTGTCCTAGAAGAAAGCACAGTTGCTTACCTGTAATAGGTGTTCTCCTAGGACAGCAGGATGTTAGTCTTTAGGAAACCCGCCTGCCACCCTGCAGAGTTGGTTTCTCCTTCATTTTTGTTATGTTATTTTTTCGCTTGTATTTTTTTATGTTACGAGACTGAAGGAGGACCTCGCGTGGACGTGCAGATAGTGGCATGCTGGGCATGCTCAGTGTGCCAGTCAAAGCTTCTAGAAACTTTGGCAAACATTTTCCATGCCAGGCTCCATCTGATGATGTCACCCATCTGTGAGAAATAACATCCTGCTGTCCTAGGAGAACACCTGTTGCAGGTAAGCAACTGCGCTATCCCTAGTAACTAAAGGATGGGAATGAAGAAAAGAGGTAACCTGCATGGAGCAGCAGTAATTACCCTTAACAGAAGGCAAGGGCTTAACAGAAGGTACGGAAGGTAACCTACATGGAGCAGCAATTACTACCCCCAAAAATGTTTGTTGGGCAGACTGAGTGAACAGTTAGATCTTTTTCTGCCATTATTTGTTGAAAGGGAAGAATGGAAGAAAGGGGAAATCTTTTGGAGATGGTATCATAGTTGTTCTGGTACAGTGTAATGTTGTAACCATTTTGGTTGAGAATTCTCTTGAGTTCTGAGTTATTCAATAATTGTTCTGCCCTCTACATTACAGTGCATAGTTGCTGACGGTAATTCCAGAAAGTGTTGATGGGTTGCATTATACTTTGGTGTGGATTGGTGATTTGTGACAAGCCATGGGCTGCTAGCAAAAAGGATCGAGAGACATATGGAGGGAGCAAGGTTCACCAAAGGGGAGATCTAAGAAAGTGTCTTTGGGTCTAGCCCAGAACAAATAACTTACCCGACTGTCTCTAGCCCAGGTCCATATTGCCATCTGCTTGATCCTAAAATCCTGAGAGTTTGATGCTTCATAATTCAGCGATGTCGAAACCTCTCGACATGTGTTTACAAGAAGGAGATGTTTAAAGTAGTGTGGTGATTCTAAAAGGTTCACACTGTTTTATTCCAAAAAAAAAAGTAAAAGTCTCAAAGAAAATATATTAGGAGTGAAAATCGAAACATAGAAATATGACCAAAGAATCCATCAATAGTCAAGAAAAAGGGAAATGAATAGCAGTGCACATTATATTGTTTTCTTAAGGAAACATGCACAGCCATAACTTTTTGTATAGTATAGATAACTGCATAATTTAATTTTGTGAAAAAAATATTTAGATTGGAATCCATGAATGAAAGCCTTAGGTACATAAGACCCTAATCATAAAGCCTTATGTTCAATTACATAGCTTAACTTAATTATACTGTTAATATATTTCCTGTGGATACAGGTACATATGATAGAAGCTGTATAAATTGTTTCTTCTGGGTAAAATATGCACCAAAAGACTATATTTTCAATTGTGAGTGAATTTGTTGAACTTTGCCCACCAGTTCCATGGCACATATTTTGTACTCTCTTGGAAAACATGTACATTGATTTAGAATACTTTACAAAATAAGTTGGGCTTAAGTAATAATTCTTATTTTGCCCCATTAAAGCAGTGGTACCCAACCTGAGGCTTAGAAGCCACAGGGGGCTTATATGCAATATTTAGTTTTTAAAGTATAGAATGAAATAAAGTTGATTCTCTGACAAGCCTAAGAACATAAGAAGTGCCATGCTGGGTCAGACCAAGGTCCATCAATCCCAGCATTCTGTCTAAGTGGCCAGTTCCAGGTCACAAATACCTGTCAGATCCCTAAAATTGATTTGTTTCTTGTATGTCACTCCTACAGATAAGCACCGGCTTTCCCCAGTCTACCTGCTAATAACTATTTATGGACTTTTACTTTAGGAACTTGCCAATCCTCTTTTGAATCCTCACTATCCCCTAGATTCATCAATATGCTATAATAACGGATGGATAATGCTTGTGGTAAGAAAAGGGGCATATTTATGGAATCTATAACAGGGTACCATCAAGCTAGGGCAAGATAACATAGTAGAAACTTTCCTCACTCCAAATGACATCAAATCTTCACCTCTGTGTACTGTGCTGTTCATTGGTCTCACTCTGCATCTAAAACTCACCTCTAATCACTAAACCACCACCACCTCACCTTGAGCTATTAGCTGGCCCTCCATAGAGAGATAAATAGTTGACTACTATGAAGGCCTTATAAATAGGTGCTCTCTCTCGCGCGCGTTCTCTCTCTCTCTCTCAAATAAAAGTATTGCGGGGTGCGTAAATTATTAAATTACCATAAACATGCCCCTTTTTCTTACCATGGGCATTATCTAGGGGATAATGAGGTTTCAAAAGAGGATTAATGAAGGAAACACTTGGTTATATTAGAGGAATACAACTGTAGCATGACAGTATTATGATGGCAATTGCCGATGGAAGGTGACCGAGACTATTTTTGAAAAGCAAATTGTGAGCCACAGCATTGGGAAAGAGATTCAAATAACATTAGGATGGTTGAAATATCGAACAATGAGGCATAGTGGTCAATAGCCACTATTTCAGTCATTGGAGTGTGGAAAATTTTACTCACAGGTGTTTATGGTAGAAGCTTGTTGGTTTTAATGGACAGCCTTCCTGTTTTTGGAAATATGATTGTTGTACTCCATAAGTTAAGTATCAGCCAACTTGGAACGTTTTAATAACTGCCAAAGTCTTTCTAATGATAATACTGAGGATCTCCTGTAACCATTGCCTATGTGCTGTTATTAGCAACACATAGGAAGAATATTGTGTTTAATTATTGAAAGTATCATTTATTGAATGCGTGAGGTGGATGTGTGGTGTGAATGTTAGGGATTTTGTGTGGTTTAATGTATTGGGATAGTGTGAAAAATTAATGAATTTAGTGAATTTTTGGTCTCAGTTGATTTTTGCTATAAAATTTTTAACAATTTTTGAAATGATACACGATGTGATATTATGAATACGTTAGGTATATTAAAGTTAGTATTTAAATGTATAGATTGTGTTTATTGAAACTGTTCATTTCATATAGTATTGTAGAGTTAGCTGCTCAACTTATGCGGCTAACTCCTCTCCTTCCTGAAATGCTTCCTGCCTGTTTCCAGAACACTCCCAATTTATGCTCCTAAATTCTAGTCACATAACTCATTATCCGGCTAGAATTTAGGAACATAAGTCTTTTAATATGTTAGCTTTGCCATTTAGATGGATAACTTTTGAGTTATCCGTCTAAATGGCTTTTAATATGAACCTCCTTTATGTCTTGCACCAGTGTTCCACTGAGAACTAGATTTAACATAATTCCCGCCCTCTTGTTGGTTCCATGATTAACTGCTGCATTAAGTAGTCATTGATGGCTCCTAGGAACTTTACCTCCCTTGCATGTCCTGATGAGACATTTACCCAATCGATACTAGTGTAAGTGAAGTCTCCTATTATTGTGTTGCCCATTTTACTATCCAGTCTAACCTGTTAGCAGTTCGCAGTCTGTTTCCTCATCCTGGTCAGGTGATGGCAAAATATCCACACTACTGAACTCTTCCCTTTTACCCTTGGAATTTCTATCTATAAGGATAGAGTGCAGTTTGTTGACTGCAAGACTTGTATCCTGCTTGACTCTGTGCCATTCTTAACATATAGTACCACTTCTCCAACAATTTTATCTGCCTTGTCATATCGATATATTGTGTATCCTGGTATCAGTGTCCAATTGGTTATCCTCCTTCTGCCAGGTCTCGGAGATGCCTATTATGTCTCTATCTCCCATTAGCACCATACATTCTAACTCTCCAGCTTTATTTTTCAGACTTATGGAGTTTGCATACAAACATTTTAAAGTAGTTTTATTTATATTTCTATTTTTATATGTACCCACAACCAACTTATTGTCAAATGATGCAGGCAGTTTGGAGTCATTTTTATCTGCAAGCTCTGTATTTAAATACATCTGGGGGGTTTTTTCAGCTTTTGTAACCACCTTTCTACCAGAACATTCTAACTTGGTTTGCCAGTATCCTTTGAAGATATCGCCCTCTAAACCTGTCGATATTGGCTCCCCCTTCCCCAGAATGTTTCCCAGTTCCTAACAAACATATAACACACTTCCCTGCACCATTGTTTCATCCATGCATTGATTGTCTGAGCTAAACATGTAGACTATAAGAGAGCTGTCTTTTATAAGTGGAGTAAAAGCCTTAAAAGTCTTTGTAGGTTTTTTGTTTCTTTTGATCCCAACAGGCTGGGCTTTGCTATGCAAAAGACCACTATGTCTTAATTGAGTTTATAACTGCATTTCTTACTGTTATGCTTTGACAGATCTGACCTTAAAAGGGCATATCAAGGCCCATGCTACCAGGGCCATGGCATTATCTGTTCCCAATCTAAGGCCTACCGCCTTAGAACTGTAAAGCTGCAACTAGGAGCTCAGTCAACATATTTACCAATCGTTATTGTATTGACATGGCCTTCCTTCTAGATGCTGGTTTAGACTGTCCATTCTTGATAGCTTGATTGTGGAGTAGAGTCTGACTTCCTCTTCTTCACCCACCTTGCATGAGCCCATTTAGCCCAAAAGCTAATAAAAAGCTAATAAATAAAATACATTTTAATGGTTTAAAGTTGTCTTTCTTGTTCTATGTTTTGGTGTATTGCAAAAGGAGGGAAAATACAAAACTGGATGTTTTTTCCTCAAAGTATTTTTTTGATTGCCTGTTGGCATCTTGTCTTTCACCTTTTATTGGGAGGGGAAAAAAGCCCTTAGTTAAGAGATCCAATGTGTGTGGTTCTGTTGCTTATATCTGTCATCAGAAAAAGCATATTCTATCAATAAGCATGCTGAATTGGGTGACATTATCTAATGGCACCAAACGGACTTCTCCCTCCAAGCTGTAGAGCTTTGAGCTCTACTGAACATGTGCAGGATTTGTCTCATGAGCCTCCCCAGTCATTTTTTGTCCATGCTAAAGCACAGACGTGTACTTAGTTTCTCCTCTACTTTTCCCTTACAATGTATTTCAAAAAGTTTTTTCTGCCTTGCCTTGGTGCTTCTGTAGTCACACAAAAAGAGCTTTTAATTGGTACCTCAAAAAAGAGAGGAAAATGTCATGCCAGAAGAAAAAATCTACAACAGCGAATGGATTTAAGATCTGCCAATGTGAAAAAATCATGTCCTTTACCTATGACCATGAGTGTTGTAACCACTCTCTAGGACCAGATCACAACCAGAAAAACTATGAAATCTGCGGATGGATGTTTCCACACTCAGAATGCTCCAGGTAGGAATGGAAGAGCTGTGTAAATCTCTTAAGGAGTGGCAGTAGGTCTTCCTCCTGCAATGCAGCATTCTCTGCCTTCTCGGGAAAGCATTTGAATCAGTCGTTCAAAAACAGAATGTTGGGAATTATTAGAAAGGGAATGGTGAATAAAACTGAAAATGTCATAATGTCCCTGTATCCGCTCCACAGTGAAACATAGAAACATAGAAACATAGAAACATAGAAATGACGGCAGAAGAAGACCAAATGGCCCATCCAGTCTGCCCAGCAAGCTTCCCTCATTTCTTCTCCCATACTTATCTGTTTCTCTTAGCTCTTGGTTCTAATTCCCTTCCACCCCCGCCATTAATGTAGAGAGCGGTGGAGGAGCTGCATCCAAGTGAAATATCTAGCTTGATTAGTTAGAGGTAGTAGGAGTAGTAACCGCCGCAATAAGCAAGCTACACCCATGCTTATTTGTTTTTACCCAGATTATGTTATACAGCCCTTATTGGTTGTTTATCTTCTCCCCTGCTGTTGAAGCAGAGAGCTATGCTGGATATGCATCGAAAGTGAAGTATCAGGCACATTTGGTTTGGGGTAGTAACCGCCGTGACAAGCCAGCTACTCCCCGCTTTGTGAGTGTGAATCCTTTTTTCTTCTCCCCTGCCGTTGAAGTTATGCTGGATATGCGTGAAGTATCAGTTTTTCTTTTCCCCTGCCGTTGAAGCAGAGAGCTATGCTGGAAATTCGTGATGTATCAGTCTTTCTCCGATGCCGTTGAAGTAGAGAGCCATGCTGGATATGCGTCGAGAGTGAAGTATCAGGTACATTTGGTTTGGGGTAGTAACCGCCGTAACAAGCCAGCTACTCCCCGCTTTGTGAGTGCGAACCCTTTTTTCTTCTCCCCTGCCGTTTAAGCAGAGAGCTCTGCTGGATGTGTGAAGTAACAGTTTTTCTTTTCCCCTGCTGTTGAAGCAGAGAACTATGCTGGATATGCATTGAAAGTGAAGTATAAGAATGGAGTGATCAAGCTAGTTGAAAGGCATCAGGAATAGAGGAAGGTGGAGGTAGTAATCTGGATATTTGGTTTGGGGTAGTAACCGCCGTAACAAGCCAGCTACTCCCGTCATTGTGAGTGCAAATCCTTTTTTCCACATTTCCTCATGCTGTTGAATCTTAGAGTGATGTTGGAGTCACAGTAACCATGTGTATGTTTATTGACTAAGGGTATTGTCTCCAGGCAGTAGCCATCATTCTGGCGAGTCACCCACTCTTCATTGGCGGCCTCTTGACTTTATGGATCCACAGTGTTTATCCCACGCCCCTTTGAAGTCCTTCACAGTTCTGGTCTTCACCACTTCCTCCGGAAGGGCATTCCAGGCATCCACCACCCTCTCCGTGAAGAAATACTTCCTGACATTGGTTCTGAATCTTCCTCCCTGGAGCTTCAAATCGTGACCCCTGGTTCTGCTGATTTTTTTCTTATGGTAAAGGTTTGTCGTTGCCTTTGGATCATTAAAACCTTTCAAGTATCTGAAAGTCTGTATCATATCACCTCTGCTCCTCCTTTCCTCCAGGGTGTACATATTTAGATTCTTCAATCTCTCCTCATACGTCATGCGATGAAGATCCTCCACCTTCCTGGTCGCCCTTCTCTGTACCGCTTCCATCTTGTCTTTGTCTTTTTGTAGATACGGTCAACACCTTGAATACTGTGTACAATTCTGGTCACCACATCTCAAAAAAGATATAGTTGTGATGGAGAAGGTACAGAGAAGGGCGACCAAAATGATGAATGGGATGGAACAGCTCCCCTATGAGGAAAGACTAAAGAGGTTAGGACTTTTCAGCTTTGAGAAGAGGGGGGATATGATAGAGGTGTTTAAAATCATGAGAGGTCTAGAAGGGGTAAATGTGAATTGGTTATTTACTCTTTTGGATAATAGAAGGACTAGGGGGCACTCCATGAAGTTAGCATGTAGCACATTTAAAACCAATCAGAGAAAGTTCTTTTTTTACTCAATGCACAATTAAATTCTGGAATTTGTTGCCAGAGGATGTGGTTAGTGTATCTGGGTTTAAAAAAGGATTGGATAAGTTTTTGGAGGAGAAGTCCATTACCTGTTATTAATCAAGTTGACTTAGAAAATAGCTACTGCTATTACTAGCATCAGTAGCATGGGGTAGACTTAGTTTTTGGGTACTTGCCAGGTACTTATAGCCTGGATTGGCCACTATTGAAAACAGGATGCTGGACTTGATGAACCTTTGGTCTGACCCAGTACGGCATGTTCTTAAGTTCTTGTCCCCATCTGCAAAGGCCAAAGCTACAGAGTTGAATTCTGTTGCTCGAATGCCATCAAACCATATGTAGCGTTAATCCCTTGAGTCGGTCCTATCTACATCAAAGAAACATAATCCTCATGATGTGAGTCGAGGCTGATGCCTTTGGACTGTACCTCTTCAGTGGCACTGTTATAGGCTACGACTCATGGTGCATCAAAGCACTGTAAGTCTGAGGCATTAATGTACACCTACACTTATCAAAACATGCTGCATTGATACACCTGAAGCAATGGATTCACTCAAAGCACAGTGTATTGACACACCTGATGCATGGCCCAGCAACGCAAGCTACATTCGTGCACCCTACACCAATTGACTGAGGCAAGTTGTTCCCAGGACTGGAATACCCGATTCAGTACTGGTGCCCATATCTCAAAAAGTATAAACAGAGCATAGAGGCAGTCCAAAGAAGAGCAACCAAAATGGTGTTGGGTCAGCATCAGAAGGCTTATGAGGAGAGGCTGAAGAATCTGAATATGTATACCCTGGAAGAGAAGAGGTGCAGGGGAGATATAATAAAACCTTTCAGGTATCTGAAAGTCTAATTATGCACAATCATCAAACCTTGTCCATCGGAAAGAAATTAGTAGAGCAAGGGGTCACGAAATGAAACTCCAGGAAGGATGACACAGAACCAATGTCAGGAAATATTTCTGCATGGAGAGGGTAGTGAATGCCTGGAATGCCCTTCCAGAGGAGGTGGTGAAGATGAAAACAGAGAAACAATTCAGAGGCATGGGATAAACACTATGAAGCCCTAAATGCTAGAGGATGGAAATGAAAAGAGTGCGTAGGGGTAACTTGCTGGTGCAGCAGTTCCTACCCTTAACAAATAAGCCTTGATAGTTTTGATGCAGCTCCAGCATTGCTCTTTGCTTCCACGGCAAGGATAAAGGGAAATTGGATTCAAACTGCAGCCAACCAGGGCCTTGACTTTTATGGTCTTGGAAACTGACAAGCATGGGGGTAACCTGCACAGCACGGCAGATACTAGCATAAGCTTGCTGGACAGACTGAATGGATCTTTTGGTCATTTTCTGCCATCGTTTCTGTGTTTAAGATAGATGCATCTTTACTCTTCTGATCAGGGATGCCTTCTCATCAACATGTCCTGGTTTACCCTATGCAAGCCAAATTGCTTTTGACATCTCCCTCCTGGGACCCGAGAGGATTGCCTACACAACAATTTTCTGGCCATCCAAGATCTGATGGAGGAGGAGTCAGATTGCCCTTACCTCCTCCATTGGTCAGAAGGCTAAAACCTCCAAGATTGGTAGCAGAAGATCTCTGGTTACAAAACAGCAAATCCTGCCCAATAGTGCTGCTGTCCTCAAATAAGCGACCTTTCACTATGTTAGAACCAGTTCTGGTTTCAGAAGATGATCCTGAACTCACTTCAGACCAAAGGACATTCCAAATTGCAGGGTTAATGAGTTTCTTTACCTCACTCTCAAAAGATACAGGTGGAATACTCCAGCCTCTTATTTTCAACTCTTATTTCAGTGATGCTTGACTAGAGTCCCAAATTCACTTACAGGTGTATGTTCATCATCAGAACCTCATATTAGAAACTCTTCATGTACACACTTGATTGCAGCGGAGTCCAGTTTACCGGAGGCTATAGACCAGGCTGCTCTTCCAAAACTTCAACCGGAAAAACGTCCCTCTTCTCCTTCTTTATTGGAGTCCTGGCTGAGTGAGCCAGTACCTCTCAGATCAGATGAGGAATCCACTGGAATACCATTGGATCTATCCAGATTTTCCACAGCATTCTTCTCCAATGATAGACCTCACCTGTTGTCAATTTGTTGAAAAGTTAGCAGCTGGACTAGATATTCATGTCCTCAAGGATAAAGGTCCATGAAAAGAGTTCCTAGGTCTGCTTTAGATCCTGGATACCCTAAGCTGAACCTGCTGCCTTACCAGCTCATGACATTCTTAAGGCATTAATTTGAAATTGTGGGAAATGATCATATCTTTTCTTCCATCTAGAAAACTGCACTTCATATTTTGAGTTTATTTCCTGGTTTTGATGTGGTATACCTGCCATACCAATCTATTGTAATGGAGTCAGCTATGAAGAAGGAAAAGACAGTTATTCCATCCGAGAACTAGCTTAACTCCCATGCTTAGGGGATGATTTTTTTGGAAAGAAGCTCCAAGAAATGGTCTCACAGATAAAAGACCAGATCCATCTGGAGGTAGTATCTCTACTCAAACATCAGGCAGTGGAAATCCTCTCTGCGTTGCATCACGAACAGGGTTTCTACTTCAAATGCATCCTCATCCCCAAAATGTTGTGGGGGATTGTGACCAATCCTGAACCTATAGTTCCTCAACAAACCTATATCCTATAGGAGAAATTAAAAATGAACTCCCTCAGCACAATTCTCCTATACATTCAACAGGATGACTGGATGTGTGCCCTAAATCTCAAGGACACCTATACTCACATTCCAATCCACACAACCCTTTGGTTTCACTTATGGTTACAGATGGATTCGTCCTACTACCAATGCAAAATCTTTCCATATGGCTTCTCTTCTGCATCCAGAATATTCATCAAGTGCCTTCTAGTAGTGGCAGAGCACCTTTGTCACCAATGGATTCAAGTTTCCCCATACCTGGACACCTGGCTGATCTTGGCAAGTTCTTGAAGTAATTCTCCACACTCTAGGTGTGACCATACATCTTCAGAGCTTAGGGTTTCTCAGCTTCAAGAAATCAAATTTGCAATCCACTCACACCCTTCACTTCATAGATGCTTTGATAGACTCCATGCTTCAGAAGGCATTCCTGCCCAGTAATTGGAAGGCAACCATGTTCTCGCTCATCTATGCTTAACTTGTCAATCCAAGGTCTAGTGCCATGTGGCTCCTAATGACACTCTGTCATATGGTGGCAGCCATCCACTAGTTCTTTTAACCCTCCTTCACATACAACAGCTCCAGTGGTGTCTTGGGTCTCAGATTTCAGTGGGATCTGTTCACTCAACCCTGTCTTCAGTAGTGTGTATAACACCACCGATAGCATGGGAATTGCTATGGTGGTTGTGCGCTCAAGTGCTTCAGGAAGGTGCTCCGCTCTGGTTGTTTCCTCATCAACTCCTTCTCGCAACAGGCACCTCCAACCAGAGGCTGGGGAGCCCCCGTGGTGGTATCTTTCTATACCCAGGGTTTTTAGTTTTCACACACATCTCTTTTCCAAATCAGTCTTTGAAGCTCAGAATGGTATGGCATGCTCTCACCTCTGCAACAAAAGCATCCTGATCCGAAAAGATTTTCTTTTCTGTCCTTAAGAAGCATGGGGCCTATGACAGTATATGGAAGACATACTGGCTGTGAAGATAATGTACTGACTGATAAATCTTTGTACATCCCTAAATAAAAAGTTATAAACATTTTTTTTTTAAAAAGCATCCTGATCCAAACAAGCAACAAAGTTGCCATAGTCTATGTTGTCAAATAGCGAGGAACAGGATTGTGGCTCCTCTGAGAAGCTCTGAAGATCTGGAACTGGATAGAATGTCATGAAGCAATCCTGCAGGCGACTTATCTGCCAAGTATCTCAACATCCTAACTGATTGTCTTAGCAGAATATTTCAGCCTCACAAGTGGTTTCTGCATTAATCAGTAGCAAATAGACTATTCAACTTCTGGGATCTACCATCAGTGGACCTGTCTGCATCACAGCAAAGCATAAAACTAAATCAATTTTGCTCCATTTTACCAAGCGATCAGTCACAGGTTGTTTTTTTCCTTGACTGGGGCCAAAGCCTCATGTATTCTTTTCCAATAATTCCTCTCATACCTAAAACAGTGTAGAAAGTCCTTCAGGATCACACCCACACCTGATCCTCATAGCACTGGTGTGGCCCAGACAAGTTTGGTATGCATATCTAGACATGCTTTCAGCAGCCCTCCCATATCTCTGGGATTAGACCCTGCTCATCTAACTCAAGATGACAGGGTGCACTTTCTTCCCAACCTTTCAGCCCTCAGCCTCACAGCTTGGATGTTGAACACTCAGTAACAATAAAAAAGATTCAGCTCAATGAAAAGGAGTATTTGAAGCTCTGGGAATACCTCATATAGGGCCACTGAAGGCTACAAGCTAGTGCATACAGCTCTAGAAGATGCTAGGGCTTTTTAATTATTGGAATCCCAGAGTTGATGATTCTTAGAAAAGCTATCATATAGGTGAGAACAAGCAGTCCACTATATAGATTGTGTATTACCAGTTCTGTAGAGTTCAATTCTGAAGCTGCCGGTGTGTTATAGCTTAGAACTTCTTATGCATACTGCATGTTGTCCGACATTGCAATGTTTCGGGTAGTCCTTCTTCAGGGAAACCGAATGGTTAGATGCCGGCGGATGCAACTAGTAAGCAACCTAAAGTTGGAAAAATGTAAACAAACAGTCCTTTTGAAGATGAAAACATCTTTAACCGATGGCAGAAGAATTATATATCAGGACACCTACTTGTTGTATAGCGGTCAATGCGATGAGACCTTTAAATATGCTGAAACAATGAAAAGAATTCAACTTCTTGAACGTGGAATTCCCACGCACTCCAGTTATTTATGGGGTACCAAAAGTACATAAAACTTTATACAGTCCACCCTGTAGGCCGATAATATCGGCCAATGGCTCCATTCTGGAACCATTAGCTAAATTTCTAGACATATTCCTACAACCAGTGGTTCGACAGGCTGCTTCCTACATACAGGATACATCCGACATGTTGCAGAAACTGGCTCACATGGAACCCATTCCTCCAGAAGCATTTCTAGTTAGTCTCAACATAGAAGCTCTCTACCCCAATATACCACAAAAGGAGGCATTGGACCTCATCACTGAAATCTTATCAGAAAGACAGCATCCACAACACATTCCATCAGAATTTTTATTGGCATTAACAGAATTGGTACTTTTCAATAATTTTTTTGCATTCGAACAACAATTTTTCCTACAAGTCCATGGAGTCATGATGGGGTCCCCAGTTGCCCCTGATATAGCTAACTTATTTGTGTCCAAATTTGAAGAAACTATAGTTTATCCATCACAGTTTTTTGCACACATACGACAATGGTCACAATATATTGACGACATTTTCTTTATCTGGACTGGCACCGAAGACAGCTTGTTCCAATTTCATAATTGGCTTAATCCCATCCTAACTTGAAGTTTACATTATCGCATCATCAAGATCAACTAGCGTTCTTAGACATCCTCATTAAATAAAAATCTACAGGGATTCAAACTACATTATATCGTAAAACTACAGATAGAAATAATTTTCTCAGATTTGAGAGCCATCATCCGCAACGATTTAAAGAAGGCCTTCCAGTTGGACAATTCTTTCGAATTCGCAGAATATGTTCAGAACAAGAGGAGTTCATAGATCAAGCCATCAAGTTAGGCAACATGTTCCAAGAAAGAGGCTACCCTAACTATACCATTAAAAGAACCTTTAAAAGAGCTAGATTCTCTGATCGAGATCAATTGCTACAATACCATAATAAACCACCATCACCCAACCTCATTTGCATTTTGCCCCATACAGTATCTACGCAACACATTAAAAACATTATCCAAAGAAATTGGCATGTCCTCAGTCCACATTCCATCTTTCAATCACCTCCTATGTTTGCTTACTCCAGAGGAACCAACATCAAGCAACATATTGTGAGGGCATCCCCACAGCCCAAATTGATTGCCAGCACAGAAGGTCAAACCCAATGTGGGAGATGCATTTTTTGTGCACAAGCACTCACAGGCATTGAGTGGACGGACCCTAGAAGTGGTTTGAAAATATATAGAAAACAAAGGGTCGATTGCAACACAACACATGTTGTATATGGTCTGTCATGCCCCTGCTCGTTGATATATATTGGCCGGACTAAATGGCGTATTCGCATCCGTTTAAGTGAACATAAAAACTGTATTAACATACAATAAGGACATCAAGGCGCCCACAGTTCAACATTGCATCAATCTTAACCACTCTTTTGAAGATTTTAAGTGGTTTATTCTGGAATATGTCCCCCACCTGTGGCGGGGTGGAGATAGGCAATCTACACTCAATTAAAGGAGAATCAATGGATCTTTCGCCTTCAATGTATGGAACAGACAGGTTTGAATAAGAAAACTGAATGGTTCTCCTTAATTTAACTTATCCCACAAACTGCTTTTGTCATGATTTGGTTTCCGCGCTAGCATCGTTTTGTAAGCAAAATGAGGCTTCCCCGATTTAAACAATATGGCCGCCCTATGACGCGTTTGTCCTTTTTTGGACATTTTGACGTCTTCTCTGCTCATCTGTTCACTGGGATCAGCGGACAATATGACTACTTGATGACGTACTAATCCATTTAAGGGTAGATAGGCTTCCCCAGCCTTTTTCAAAATGGCTGCTGCATGACGTACATGTCCTTTTTTGGACATACTGACGTCATATCTGCCCATCAATCTTCGGAATTGGCGGCCTCCAGCAGCCTTTAAATGTCAGTGTCCTTCTTTTGATCGCTATCAATGACAGACCCGGGGTATGCAGTAGGATCGCACTGCATGCGTAAGTTTTTTTTTTTCGGTTTTCAAAGCTCCATCCTTTAAAACTGTGTGCCTCAATGCTGTATAAATATTAATCGTTTTCATGCCTACCTTGTTTCAACATTTTTAAAGGTCTCATCGCATTGACTTATTGACCGCTTTATAACAACAAGTAAGTGTCCTGATATATAATTCTTCCCGCCGTTGGTTAAAGATGTTTTTATCTTCAAAAGGACTGTTTGTTTATATTTTTCCGACTTTAGGTTGCTTACCAGTTGCACCCGCCAGTTGCATCTAACCATTCAGTTTCCCTGAAGGACTACCCGAATCATTGCAATGTCTTTTTTTTTTAATTTTCTCTTTATTAACTTTTATCAATTATCACAAGCATTAATACATGCCATAAAATCCAGATAGTACTTTACAATAAGGCAATAAAAAAATTTTTTTTAACAGGAAACATACATTCAAAAAATCCCATTATTCAAATATTATCCTTAAAGTTTCACTGTATCTATATTTTCCAAGTAATTTCTACTTATTACTATCTGAATATACCATGCAAATTGAGAGAGCAAAAATGTAACATTAATGGAGCAGAAAAAGGAAATTTCTTCTCAAAAGAGAGTGGTGGGTTTGTTTAAACTATTCCAGTACTACTAAAAGAAGCTGGTTGAGATTCACTTCTTGAATTTAGGAAAGTCTCTAACTGGTCTGGCTCCATAAACACATACCTATTGTTTCCAATACTCAAAGAACATTTACAGGGAAATTTAATCATTATTTTGGCACCCAGTTGCCGTGCTCTAGGACATAATGAAAGAAATTTTTTCCTTCGCATTTGCGTTGATTTTGTAATATCTGGGAAAACCCAGATTTTCCCTCCTAAATAGAGCTTGCTTCTATTTCTGTAAAATGATTTTAAGATCATGTCTCTTTCCTCAGGAATTGCAAATTTTGTTAGTAATATTCCTCTTTCCTCAATTTGCTCTTCTTGAGTTGTCTCAAGAAATCCCGTCAAATCTTCCAATGGTGAAGAAGTCTCTGGGGGCCTATTCCGATCTTCAGTGGCCTCTGTTCGTCCACCATTTTCTTTTTTCAAGGCCCAGTTATAAAATAGGCCTTTTGAATTTTTGGTAAATCTCCACTGGCAATTGACAATGAATCCTGAAAAAAATTTTTAGCTGCTCTTTAGGTGAGACTAGTTTGCATTTAGGAAGATTAATTAATCTAAGATTGTTATATCTAAAGTTGTTTTCCAATAGTTCCATTCTTTTCTCAAGTCTAGAGTCTCCTTGAATTAAGTCTGCTTGGATCTTCTGAATTATATGTATTTGTTGGTCCATTTCTTGTATTTTTGTTGTATTGGATAACACAATAGGATTAACTACATTGAACTGGTCTTGAAAGGCTTTTACCATCATCGTAAGTGACACAATTGTTTTTTCCAAAGTAGCTATCCCAGTCCAGAGTTAGTCTAACATTACATTTTCAGGCTTGTTTATGAGCTTAGACTCTATAGAGATTACCGGTATATCCTACGATGTTTGTCTCAGTCCTTCCAGATCTGTTTGTCTCCTTCCAGCGGCAGTGTTTCCCAGCAGAATACTGCCTGCACTACTCGCTGTTCCGATGTTTAATTCTCTCAGGGCTGCCAAGGTCCTCTCCCCCTGAGAGTGCCCAATTGCGCCTGCTGGAAATCCCGCCTCAAACGTTTCCTCCATTTGCTGCTTCTCCGGCAGCAAGGAGTCCACCGGTTCCAGCGAGTCTCCGTGGGCAGGATAGGAAGGGGTAGCTGGAGCGCCGGGGCTCAGAGATGGTTCGTCGATTGACATGGAAGCCCGCTCCAACTCCCGTGCCACAGCCGTCTCTCCCGGCAAAATCCCCACCGCGCCGAAGAATTCCTGTATCCTCATCTGAACTGGGGTAGGTCCAAGGGGGGTTGAGGCTCCCTCCCTTATCTTCCCCTTTCTTTTCGTATGTGGCATTGTTCAAAGCAAGAAAAAACACCACGCGTTCAGGAGCTCAATTCGATGCGTCTTCTCTCTAGGACGCCATCTTGCTCTCCTGAAACATTGCAATGTCTGACAACATGCAGTATGCATAAGAGGTTCTATGTTATAACACACCAGCAGCTTCAGAATTGAATTCTACAGAACTGGTAATACACAATCTATATAGTTGATTGCTTGTTCTCACGTATATGATAGATTTTCTAAGAATCATCAACTCTGGGATTCCAATGATTAAAAAGCCCTAGCGCCTTCTAGAGCTGTATGAACATAAGAACATAAGAAAATGCCATACTGGGTCAGACCAAGGGTCCATCAAGCCCAGCATCCTGTTTCCAACAGTGGCCAATCCAGGCCATAACAACCTGGCAAGTACCCAAAAACTAAGTCTATTCCATATTACCGTTGCTAGTAATAGCAGTGGCTATTTTCTAAGTCATCTTAATTAATAGCAGATAATGGACTTCTCCTCCAAGAACTTATCCAATCCTTTTTTAAACACAGCTACACTAACTTCACCAACCACATCCTCTGGCAACAAATTCCAGAGTTTAATTGTGCGTTGAGTAAAAAAGAACTTTCTCCGATTAGTTTTAAATGTGCCCCATGCTAACTTCATGGAGTGCCCCCTAGTCTTTCTATTATCCGAAAGAGTAAATAACCGATTCACATCTACCCGTTCTAGACCTCTCATGATTTTAAACACCTCTATCATATCCCCCCTCAGCCGTCTCTTCTCCAAGCTGAAAAGTCCTAACCTAGCTTGTAGCCCTCAGCGGCCCTATATGAGGAATTCCCAGAGCTTCAACAAACACTCCTTTTCATTGAGCTGGATCTTTTTTATTGTTGATATCTAGTACTTCTAAGCCAACACCTGGATTGTTTATATTGGAACACTCAGTAACAGCAAATCTTCACCTACCATTCGAGATTGAATACATATTGGTTTTGTTCAAAAAGCTCTAAACCAGGGAAAACTACACCTTCAAATAGAAAAAGTTCTCCATCTGGAGTCATCAACATTACTCTGTCCCCTTGTCATGTGAATCTTCACAGCTTTTAAAATACTTGCTTTGTCTCTCTAACTCTGGCCTTATCACTGCCATAGTGAGGGTACATATAAGCGCCATGGCTGCTTTCCACACCTAGTTGGATAGCAAACTAATCTCCCTGAATCTGATCATATCTTGTTTCATGAATGGTCAAACCCCTGATACAGAAACTTTCTGTTTCATGATATCTAAATGTGGCTCTTTCTCAGTTGATTGTCTTTTTAAACCTTGGCGAGAAGAGCCATCAAACTCCAAGCTCTCATTCACTACTCTCCATTTCTGCAGTTCTATCACCACAGAGTGGTTCTCAGAACCCACCTGAAGTTCCTACCAAAAGCAGTTTCAGCTTTCCATATCAATCAATTTGTTGTTCTACCTACTTTCTTTTGAAGGCCCCATATGCATGAGAGTGAGAAAGTCCTTTATACTTTAGACTGGAAGCAGGCTTTGGCATATTACAAAAGATGCACGCAATCTCATCGTCAAACTAACCGGCTTTTCGTCTCATAGGACCCAAACCACCTAAGAATAGCAGTTGCCAAGTGGACTTTATCCTAAGTCATGGCATCCTTCACTGCTATGACTTAGGACTTCAATAGGCAGATTGTTGAGGTTCAAGAAGTAAGAGCATGGATTCCTCTATTGCTCATCTTCAAGAAGAACCCATCTGCAAAGCTGTGATGTGGTCTGCATTCCACACATTTATGTCAGATTACTGTCTTGATAACATCTCAATATCTGACAATAGGTTTGAAACAAGCAGTTCTGTGAAATCTATTCTCGCTGTAGTACACGCTCCATAGTGGAGCTAGGATTGCTTAATAAATAGTCACTCAGCTGCTACCCTCAACTTAGGACTCCCCACATTTGATGGCTGATTCAGCCTGATTATCAACAGAAAAAGCGTGTTTGCTTACTGTAAACTTTGTTTTCAGTAGATAGCAGGATATATTAGCCATGGAATACCTGCCCACCTCTCTGGAGAGTTGACTACACAGCTACATTTAACTCTGTTACTGACTGAGGAGGCTTATGAGGCAGTGCTCACACTGGAACTCCTGCACAAGCTTAATAGAGCTCCATGCTCTACAGCTTGGAGAGACAAGTCCATTCAGTGCCGCAGGATGACATCATCAGCATGTAATGGCTAATTTATCCTGCTATTTATGGGAAATGCAGTTTATGGTAAGCAAATATGCTAAATTAGTTACCTGTAATAGGTGTGTTCTAATTGCAGCAATGCACAGAACCACACAACCCACCCGAGTCCCCTTGGAGTTGTTCTCTGCCCCTTTTTCTTCTAAGCTTTGCTAATTGATAAACCGAATGATAGCACATTTAGTATCATGCATACTGAGTTTTCCTAGAACGCTCTGGAAACATCCTCTGTGCTGGTAGGAGACAAAGTGCTGTAACCCATGTGTGACTCATTACAGTACATTCATTAGAGAACATCTTTTCAAAAATGCAATTTTGCTTTATTAAATCTTAATATGAATAGTAGGTAATATTAGAATGCATCTTTGCAGTTGGTATCATTACTCATTTGACTCATGATTCACATGGGTTGACATAAAGAACAGCAAATCCATTTGCATTGGCACAATGATTCATAAAGAAAAGAGAACCATATAGTGTAGAGACCAAAACTACCTAATATTTAATCCTGTTGCTGTACATGAGGGGCATGGATTGAATTCTAGGGAAAAGTCTTCTCAGGTGCAGATACACCTATATTCAAGGAAGCCTGAACATCCTAACTTGCAGACTATACTCAGGAGTTGTTAGCATATTGAAGACAGCAGATGTGCTGCCCTGAGAATCTTAGGACAGTGGTAATTTGTTTTACTAATTCTTATGCATGCCAGTTGTTGATGCTAACTGGAAGCTGTATTTCTGTTCTGATTTATTTTGCTGACAAGAAGCAACATATATATTTTTTTGTTCCTGTGTATTATGCTGCTTAAGAAGCTGTTTTGCTTTCGGCCTAACAGCCTCAATAAACCTCTTGAACTGCTTTCTAATATGGCCGTGCTTGGCTCTTCTTACATCACCCCCTCCCCCTGTCTACCACAGGAATGTAAACAAATTGATTTTTAATATAATTATTTTGCTTTACATTAAAAGGTTCTAAAGTTATGTTCTGTGGTGGTCTTTACCTTTTTTTTTTTTTTTTTGGAAGAATATAGAATGTGAAAAATTGCCCTATGTGTGACTTTTTTTTTTTTTTTTTAACTTTTTGTAATTATTACTGAGCAAAAATGTACTCTCTGTTTTAGGTTGCTCAAGAACTCTTACAATTCCTTTTTTCTCAAAGTGCATGGATTTTCAGCTGCACTCTTTTCAGAGCATTCTTCCAAAATCATAAAAGATGCATGCTTGAAATATGCCTGCATTGTGAACCTTGCAGTGTGATTTTTAGGATTGCCTTTCCAGTTGTTTTTGGTTTTTGGTTTTTTTTAAGATTGGATCTGTGCGCCCACCTTTTCAGGATGTCAGTACTTTACCTGATTAACATTTTTTCCAATGAATAATCAAATTGACTGAGACTTTCCCAGTAAATGGTCCTGATGTGCGCCTAATATAAAATGTATACATTCAGCCAATATGTGTAGACTGACTGGTTGGAACACTAACAGCTAAATAGATCCTGTTATAAAAAAATTTGTTGTTTTTTTTTAGTACTTTGACAGTTTTGAAAAGGGATTTATACTTGCTGTCTAAAGGTCTTAGACTAATCTGGTATGTTTTAGACAAGTTGTTAGGCAATAAAACTTAGTCTATATTTTAAACAAGAAAATGTTCATCTGCCATAATATTTATGCTAAATTACATAACGGCTTTAGATGATAATGTATGTTACACTACATAAACTCTTTTCTTAAGTCAGACGTTTTGTATATATCATCTTTCAGTGGTTATGTTTCCAGTGGTATAGTGTTCAGCTGATATTATCTCACTCCCTACTAGGTTGAACTTGAAAGAAAATTGGAATCATCTACAAAGTCAAAGCTGCACTATAAGCAACAGTGGGGACGAGCTTTAAAAGAACTTGCAAGATTAAAGCAGGTATAATATAACCATAGAATAAATGCATCATAATGTTTTTATTCTTTTTAGTCTTACTCAAATTATGAATGCCTTCCATACATATACATTTGCTCAGTATGTAAATAATTTTGTGAAATACAGTAGTAATTTGAATCTCCTCATGCTTTTCAAAAGAAGCCAGTGTGGCTGAACATTAAAAATCCTTATAAAATAAAGCAATATTTTTATTAAATTGATGTTCAGAAACTTTTTCTTTTATGCCTTTTTTCCTCTTCAAAGATACTTACTGTAGAGCTGCTCTAGCTCTGATGATTGTTTATGCAGTTTCTTATTTAAATTGGATTAGTACCATGTTAATTTTGTAGTGCCTCTGGTGCATAGCCATGGGGATGTAATCTATGCCAGCAATTTGTCATAGCAGAGCCCTCTGGAGGACCATACAAAACATTTGCTTAGTGAGGATTAGACGTTGAAAGCCTTATCTAAGATTGTTAATAAATGTTAATGACAAAACCCAGCTGGTAAGTCTTGGAAATGAGATCTAATGCTTATTGCCCACTGCCAAAAATGTTTAAGCGGAGATTTCCATTACTCAGAGGTGACCTAGTGCAGTCAGTGTTGCGACTTGCAAGAGCATAACCTAATGTCTGTGTTTAGCAAAACCCACTTTTTAAAATTCTGATTTTGTGATGAGTTATTTCCGTAATGATAAGTTTCCTTATCTTTCTGTGACTAGTATCTTCTCTGTAAGTTTTCCACAAGTTTTAGTAGGGTGTAGGAGGTATAGATAAAATGAAACACAACAGCAGTTAAATAAGTAATACTATTATAAATAGTGTATTGTGTTACCTATATTGATAGGCAATATGTATAGTTAGAATTTTAGAAACTCCACTGGCTTTATCTACATTTATGGACCCTGCTACAGAATATTAAATATTTATTGTATAAATTTTTTTTCCATCACTTCTCTGAGAATGAGTGGGTACAGAGAAGGGCCACTAGGTTTAAAAAAAAAAAAGGGGGGGGGGGGCACTTATATGCTGAAAGATTGTCCAAAAAGGATATTTTAAGAGACTCTCTAGACATCAAAGGGTCTTGCAGGGATCGCATAGGTTATCATTTTACCAAAGCAGCAATACACAAAACAGGACATTCTCTAACACCTGCGATAAGGAAAACTGTTGTGTTTAGAGTAATTTTAGAGTTACCATGCCACACGGTAACATAGCGCTTTGCATAGATAGTATCGTATGGTGCGGTAAACTTTTCACACCCCGTGATACTTCCTATTTTGCAGACAGAGAGAGAGAGCGCGCCTATCTATAAGGCCTTCATAGTAGTCAAGTATTTATATGCCAATAGGAGGGCCATCTAATAGCTCGAGGTGAAGTGTTATTGGTGGTTTAGGGGCTAGTTTTATGTTCAGACTAAAGACGTACGAACAGCACAGTATCCCACAGTGGAGATTTGATGACATTTGGAGTGAGGAAAGTCTCACAAAGATGACATGATATTGCTACTATGTTCTCTCACCCTAGCTTGATGGATCTATAACAGGGTACAATCAAGCTAGTGCGAGAGAACATAGTACAAAATTTCATCTTTCCTCACGCCAAATGACGTCAAATCTTCACCGAGGTGTACTGTGCTGTTCGTACATCTCACTATGCATGAAAACCTGGCCCCTAAACGCTAAACCACTGCAAACCACTCACCTCGAGCTATTAGCTGCCCCTCCTATAGGCTTACAAATAGGTGCATACTGTGATGGCCTCCCCAGAAGTTCTCTCTCTCTCTCTCTCTCTCTCTCTCTCTCTCTCTCTCCATTCCACTCAACTCCTTCTCCCCTTTTCCCTCCCAAGCCCAGAAATGCAATTCAAAAAACTTATCGTGAATTGCTTTACAGCCATTTTGGTCACATCGTGCCAGGAAAAAAGGTGTAGTGATTTCCGGCGTTAAAACCATGCAATAGCATATGTTATGCTATTGCACAGTGCAATATTGCCCCTCATTTTCATAACTCCCGCCCAAACTCCTCCCTAATCCCGCCCCTTCCCAAAATTTGCATTTGCGCCGTGTGCTACTGCTATTATCGCATGCGTTATGGCATTAACGCATTTTGATGAATGACCCTGTTTGTCATTTCCAAAATAAATTGGTCAAGCTTGTAGCAGAAAAAAATATATTGCCCTATTTATATTAGCTTATGCCTTTTCATTGGTAGCTCAAAGCGAGTTACGTTTAGGTACAAAACTATTTTCCCTCTCCCCTGAGGGTGTACAATCTAAGAAGATCACCTATTAAGCCAAGGTAGTTTCCCTCGAGGGGGAAATTACCTTGGGATTTACTAAGCTGCAGTATCGAGTACTGTTGCTTGGTAAACCAGGCAGTATTTTCTCCCTGTGGTAAAATAGTATGGGGAAAAATACCGTGGATTAGTATCCGCTTAAAATTGCTGTGCGATGGCAGCTCTATAGCCTATGGTTGCTTACTCCATAAAGGGCCCTAGCACCCCAAACCCCCAGGGGTCTTTCAAGACCCCTGCCCCATCCATCCTTTCTGCTGCCCAATGAAGCAGCAGAAGTAAAAATAAATGATGATAAAATAGAGCCAGGTCACATCCCTTTCCCAAGCCCCTCCCCCTTGTTTAAAAACCCCCCAGCCAACATAGCCCAACACTGGTCCTTACCGGAACCTTCCATGTGGCCCAGTGTGGATCTAGATTGCCCCCTATGGCTCTAAGCATAGTGCCACCATTTTTCAAAATGGTAAGACCTCAGTTGGCTGGAACCAGTTTGAAAAATGGTGGCACAAGGCTCACCGCCATAGGTGATCTGGGCCACCAAGGATGTGGGTGGGGGAGGGTTTTGTTACAAAGGGAGGGCTTCATGGAGGAGTGAGGCCTGGCTTCAGACTTTTATCTTTAACATTTGACTTCTTTTTTTTTTTTTTTTTTTTAACTTCTGCCACCTAGTTGGTTGGTGGAAAAGGGATGGGACAGGAGGTCTCAGGTATACTGAGGGGTAAATTCGGGTCACCAGGGTCCTTTAAGGCATGGACTTGATGCTGTGGTGTCCCAGTCCTCTTAGGAAATGTTAGCTACAACTCCTGAGTTATAGCTAACTTTCCAGAAAATAACATGACTTTTCAGACAAGCCATGTTTAATTTGCATGATTTTGACAAGCCATGCATGCAGAAGCAGCTCAATACAATACTTGCATTATTGGGGTATAACGCTTGCATGGCTAAATCATTTAGGTTGTGGTAAACTAATGTAGCTAGGTAAATATACCCCTAAGCTTGTATTTGTATATATTGGTTGGTATGACTATAACTACACTTTAGGGAAAGTGCTACTCCTGTAGCTTTGAGTCGATCACTTTATTTGGTGTCAGGAAGGATTTATTTAATTTTTGCAGAATTGATGACCACAGAGTGTTTTCTGCCTTTTCCAGAATTATCTTGTAGAGTAAACTGTTACGCAATGAAGAGATTGGATTTGATGGATCTATGGCCGCCTTTCATCCTAACCAACTGTCTGTAACAATCTGGGCTAGTCACTGTATTTAGACATTCACAAAATCTTTTAGCTACTTAGAAATATGTTGCAAACAGAAGGTTATACTCAGGTTCTTTCATTGCAGCTCAGTTTTGGCTTTGGTAATCTTTAAATATGCTATATTTTCCCCTTCATGATTTTCTTCTACTTTAATAGCCCTCCTTCCAGACAGTTGCCCATGCAACTCATTCCCTTACTGGCTGAAAACTATGGAGAAAATCTTCTGTTCTGAACCCCTCAGTGCAGCTCTTTTATAAGCAATGGTCATTTATGTACTAAAAGCCACCTTCCCTGCCTCGTGGAGACCAAACACATCACCTCCATGGTACGCTGGCCCCACTGTTCAAGAGAGACAAACCCAAGACATCTTCACTTCAGTGCTACAGCCATCCCATGAATTTGGTCTATCATCACTTTGCCTCTATATCAATCTATGGTACAACTGCACCTTCAGTATTGTGTGCAGTACTGGTTTCCCCATCTTATCTAGGATGAATAGACAGGTAAACCGAAAATATAAGCACATTTTTATTACTTAGATGCTCTAATATTTAAACATGTGACTTGGGTGGATTTTGGTGTTTACTTCAGATATTCTGCATTAACTTTGTCCTTTTGTTATGGAGTTAAGGCTGACAAACTAAGGGGGTAATTTATCAAAGTGCGAAAACTCTAACGCTTGCGAAAATGCCATAACGCATAGTGTGATGCAAATTAGGAAAAGGGGAGGAGTTTGGAGCAGGATTTGTGTCCAAGTGGGCTGGCTTCGTAATTTATGAAGCCATATTGCACAACTTTAATGTGGATTTTAACTACCCCTTTTTCATTTGCGTTAAGCCATGCAATATGGCTTTATCGCGCTTTGTGATGTTTTTGTAAATACCATTTTTTAGTATTTTAAGCTGCTGGAGAGCCAGCCTAGCTATCAGGGCCCTCATATGAGAGAGAGAGAGTCGGAGAGAGTATGAGGTAGGTATAAATACCTACCTCATACTAGGTAGGTATAAATACCTACCTCATACTAGGTAGGTATTTATACTTCTATATGAGGCCCACCTAGCTACTCGAGGTGAGATTTAGGTATTAGTGTAGGGGTTAGGGGCCACTTTGACATTCAGAGTGCGACGTACGAACAGAACAGTGCACTCTTGTGAAGATTTTATGACCTTCGGCGTGAGGAAACTCACACAAAGATGAGATTTGTGCTATGTTCTCTCAACCTAGCTTGATGTTACCCAGGTATAGAGTCCATCAAGTTAGGTTGAGAGAACAATTCTGGCACTTATCGCAAAGTGCGAAAAAGTTATCACAGTTTGCGCTAATACCTATGCGAAGCGCTAAGAGAGCGCACTTTGCGATAAACAGCCTTTTACCATAAAACACGCCCCTTTTCCTATCACATGCGATATTTAGTGCATTTTGATAAATCCAGACCTAAAGGACTATTTGCTAAGCATTTTTCCCAAAGGCATATAATGGAAGAAAAGCCTTAGTAATCAGACCCTAAGCTTGATCAGTGAATAGATTAATTACAAGCAGAAACTTCTGTGGTTAAGTTCTGTAAATTGATGAAGGAGCATCTTTTTATGCTGGCTTTCAGTGAGATGCTTTAATTGTTTATATTATACAATCCTGTTATATCATTTTGATATATTTACATCTATCAATTTTATCATTATGGGCCTCATTTTCCAAGCCGCTCGCACACGATAAGGGACCTTATCGCGTGCGATACCAGGATGGGGGCGGAGTCGGCTCCGGAAGAGGAGGAGTCGGGGCGTCACCGGGGCCGACTCTGCACCGACGCCGCGGACAGCGAAAAGGTAGGTGCCTTTTCGCAGCCTATTTCGCTCCCAATTGCTACACCTCCTATGGTGGCGCTATTGGGTGCGAAACCGGCAGCGATTGCACCGCGACGGTGCGATCACTGCCGGCTAGTGCAGGCCTGCCCCCCGTTTCAGCCCCCCCGCCCCTCATCTTCTAAACTATCGCAGGCCTGCGATACTTTAGAAAATGAGGCCCTATATTTGATGGTTCTAGTGCTTTAAATGTTTTTTTTATTTTATTATTTTTAATTATGATTGTTCTTTTGTTAGCTGCCTAGAACTGTGAGTAACGTGGTTTAGAAAATATTTAAGCCAAAAAATCACACCACAATGTTCCTCAGTATAATATCTTTTCCATTGAGTTAGCTATTTGTGTAGGTCCTTCATGGGAGCAACTTTGAGAAAACAGACAAGTTGTGTGTCCTTCTAGTCCACTTTTATTTAATTTATTCAACTCCTTACTATATGTTCATTTCTTTATCTTTTTTTCTTTTTCTTAAAACACAGTCCCAACCCGTGAAGATCCTTAAATCGTGGCACAAAGCAACATATCTCATTTCAAAACCATAACGAGACTTATCTTTTTATCCGAGTCCAATTTTACTCACGGCCATGTTTCAGTAGAAAATCTGCTTCAGGGGATTCCACATAAACTTCCAAAAACCGCTCTCCATTTTCACTTTTGTCATGTGTCCCGAACTATTCATCTTCTATTCATGATTACTAAACAAGACCTTTAAACATGGCATCCATCTACTCTAGTTTTATATGTCAACCAGCATAATGATGTCATCAATTAGGTCAGGGAATACCAGTTTATTATCTCATTTAGTCCATCTGGGTGAACCGTTCTCAATTTAAAAATCCAAAACTGTTCTCGCTTGTTTAAGACACATTGAATATCGCCTCCTCGAGATTGTCCCTGAATCGCCTCAAGAATAGTCCACCGGAGATCTTTAAATTGATGTCCTTTGTCAATACAATGATTTACCAAGGGGGCTGTCAGTTTGAGTTTTAATGCAGCTCTTGTGTTCCAAAAGACCCGTCCGAATTTTTCTTTTGGTCCGGCCAACGTAGATAAAATTACAAGGACATTGTAAGACATACACTACGTGTTTAGAATTACAATTTGTAGATTTATTTTAAAAAACTGTATATCTTGATCCGGGATGCTGCCATACAGAACCGACCAACACCAGCCCGCACATCTCGCATGTGCCACATGGAGCTTTCTCTCTTCAGAGCTATATTTTAAGCAGGCCCTCAAAATCTTATCCCGTAGATTCCGATTTCTAGAAAAGGCAAACGGAGGAAATTTATCCAAACCTTGATGGAGAGATAACATACTCCGATGTTTCTGCAAAATTTCAATGATTTCTTTAACTCGGTTGCTGCAGTGTAGGACACAGGTAAGCCCATCCTTCTCACGACTCGTTTTATATCCCAACAACAACTCCCTATTTGCAAATAATGCCCGTTTGAAAGTTTTTTTGACCACAGAGCGGGGATAGCCCCATTCCAAAAAATGAGACCTCATTATTTCTGATTGTGCTTTGAATTCTGTAAGTGTAGAACATAGCCTCCTAATCCACAAAAATTGACTAATTGGCAGGCTGTCTTTAAGTTTTTTCGGATGACAACTGGAGTATTTCAAAAAATGATTTTGATCTGTCTCCTTCTGGTAAAGCGTTGTAGTTAATCTGTCCCCCTCCCTTGTTATTGTAATGTCAAGAAACGCTATAGAGAATACATAATATTTTAAAGAGAACTTCAAATGTACATTGACAAAGGGCATCAATTTAAAGATCTCCGGTGGACTATTCTTGAGGTGATTCAGGTACCATCTCGAGGAGGCGATATTCAATATGTCTTAAACAAGCGAGAACAGTTTTGGATTTTTAAATTGAGATCAGTTCACCCAGATTCCCTGACCTAAATGATGACGACACAACGCCGGTTGACGTATAAAACTAGAGTAGAAGGATTCCATGTTTAAAGGTCTTGTGTAGTAATCATGAATAGAAGCTGAATAGTTCGGGACACATGACAAAAGTGAAAATGGAGAGCGGTTTTTGAAAGTTTATGCGGAACCCCCTGAAGCAGATTTTCTACCGAAACATGGCCATGTCGGGGTCGTGAGTAAAATTGGACTCTGATAAAAAGATAAGTCGAAGCAGCTCTCGTTATGGTTTTGAAATGATATGCTGCTTTGTGACCCGATTTAAGGATCTTCACGGGTTGGGACTGTGTTTTAAGAAAAAAAGATAAAGAAATGAACATATAGTAATGAGTTGAATAAATTAAATAAAAGTGGACCAGAAGGACGTATAACTTGTCTGTTTTCTCAAAGTTGTTCACATGAAGGTCCTACACAAATAGCTAACTCAATGGAAAAGATATTATACTGAGGAACATTGTGGTGTCATGTTTTGGCTTTCATATAGTTACCTCAGATTTCTCAGTTGTTTGGGGCTCTTTTGGTTTTTTGATTTTTAGTAAACATTTAAACATGCAATGCGAGGAATTTTTAAAAGTACGACTTAAATCTTAGGATTTTCTTGCATCATTTACATAAATCAGTGCTTTAAAAGGGGACATTATTAAGTTGTGTGTTAGTTTATCGTGGGGGGCAAATATCACAGGTGGAGCATTCCCATGATTTTTGGCCTCTACCTGACAAACTATCGCAGCTGTATCAAGGTATGACTTTTTCAAAAGTTTTTGTCACAGCACATATGCACGACAAAAAATTGTGCTGCGGTACTCCCCTTTCCAACATGATGGAGGACCACCTCAAATGGAGCTGCTATTGCTTAAAGGGTCAACAGCCCAAAAAATCACCTGCTCCCCTAAATAAGAAAATATAACCATGTGGCCAAAGGTCTGATTCCCGAACCTTGCCCCTATCATATGATAGGGACAAAGCTTGGTTGCTCCATTTTGAAAAATGGTGTCGACTGGGACTAGGGGGCACCCCAGGCCCTCTGCTAAGTATTAGAGATCTATTTTTGAGGTACTGAGGGGGGTAGGGAGAAGGGGTGGCATCCACTAGGATCAATATTTGGGGGGTTGGGGGTACCTGAGACACCAGGAATTTGTCTAATTGGATGGGGGGCTGGGAAGGGATGGAGATTTGGGGGGGTTGTTTAGCCAAAGGGGCAACTTTGCTTTACTGAGAAGTTGGAGGGATGGGGGAAGGGAACAGGCCAACAGCTGGCATTACTTTTTATTTTTTTTTATTTTATGGGGTCAGGGCCAGTGGATGGGATGTAGGCAGGGGGTCCCTATTGACTCCCATGGGTGATTTCATTTTTTCCTGTTTGGAGGGGGGGAGGTTTGGGCCACTGTACTTTTAATTTTCCTGCAGGAGCATTAAGTACCAGTGCTCCTTCAGGAAAACACCTACAACTACCTCAAATTTGATAAAATAATGGGGCTGACTATTTTCTAAGTCAGCTACGTTATTTTATTTACATAGGTTTGCCTATGCACAAGCTGCTTTGCATGCATTAGGCAATTTTATGCATGTAAAGCAGTTTATTTCCATAAGAAGAGATCTTTTGATCAAGCGATAAATAGCATTTAACTCACAATTCATGCAGTTTAACTTGCAATATCACCTTAATGCAGCTTAGTAAATCTAGGCTTATGTTTGTAATATAAAAATTCTGCATATCACAATCAAAATTTTAGAAGTGAATTTGAGAAGGATAAAAGTGTATCTTCAAATACTAGTCTATATGCCTTCTTGATATTTTCAAAGCACATGTGCTGCATTTTGTTTAAAGCAACACAGGCATTATCTGCTGCCATCCATACTGTCTTGTCCTGCCTATCCACTCAGAGTAATTTGATTAATTTTTAAGTTAATTTAGCCAAGAACAATGTGTAAATCTTACTTAAAAAAAAACAGTGGAGGTCCAGGTCTTGGTTAAAAACTGTGTCTTGAAACCATCCAGGCTCTCCTACTCACTTGTCAGCTTTTGGTTATTTTCAGAAAACTTCAGTTGAGTTGCTTAGCTTCAGTTGTAGGATTTTCCCACAGACTTGCATGGTATGTTTGAGTGGGAGAATGACTGGTGGCTGCTATTTAGCTATTGTTTAGTCTAGTGTGCATGTATGTTTACATCTTTCTTCTAGATTTATAGGCAGCAATGACAAAATAGATTATGCTCTTTTGATTAAGGATCCTCTCATCTGAAGCACCTGGTAGAGTGAAAGGTTTCTTTTACCATCTATAATTGAATCTTTAGTAGTGTAATGGATGCAGCTGATTAATTAGATTAAAAAAGCAGTGTATTGTGTTAACTGTTTTTAAAAAAGAAAGTTTGTCAAAAAGTTTTTTATTATAAGCAAATTAACCGCTATTAACATATAATACATCTTTACAGTTGGCTGTTAGAGTTCGTGTGTATGTTTACCACCTGGATTATGCTGTGACCAGAATTTATGGGAAATGTTTGTAAGCACATTTTTCAGAATTTTTGTTTTAGAGATTCATTTAGACCAATTTATTGTATATTTTCTCTATAAAATCTTTGTAAGGGCCATGATTACACTCTCCTTGTAGCTGGAGGTCTTTCTTTCCCTGTCCATTCAGTTTTAATTTTTTAAATAAAAAAAAGGAACCAGTCAAGCAAATTCCAAGGTAAAGACTGAATATCTGCCAAAAAATACAAATAGCTTGTATGGTATCTAGTTGTATTGTACAAATGCTTTTCCAGAGTCCCTGGAATTCACAAAAACAGTGTTCCAACCTGCCTGTATTATATAGATGAGTCCCAAGATAGTAAGGCTTCATATATTAATTAGCAGAAAGTTATTCATTAAAAAACCCCAGTTTCTGTGTTTGTCCAAACCATAGCCCTAACCATAGTTTTGCAACTTTGTAAAATTTCTATGGAAGTGAAAATGTGGTTTGTGTACACTGTTCTCACTATCGGATCAACATATTTAGTTGGTAATTAAACTGTTTTCTTTTAATTCTGTCCCCTTACTAATTTGTTTGGTCTTGTAAACTTTGAAAAATATAATGACATGCTTGCAATATTTAGTTTTCCATGAGTGTGTGAATTAATTGTGACTGATCATATGCATGCAAATGGACATAAATTCATTTGCATGCATCAGGTATGTGTCCTATGCTTAGGGGCTGACCACAACGTCGCTGCGTGTAACAACTGCACCCAAATAACCCCTAAGGGCCGCCGGGCCCGCTTAGAGAAGATGAAGTTTCTGTTTAAAACTAAACAACCTACTCCATCAAAAACCTAGATGTCATCTGTAAGAACATAAGAAATGCCATACTGGGTCAGACCAAGGATCCATCAAGCCCAGTATCCTGTTTCCAACAGTGGCCAATCCAAGTCACATGTACCTTGCAAGTACCCAAGCTTAAATAGATCACAAGCTACCATTGCTTATTAATTACCATCATAGCAGTTTATGTATTTAACCCCTAGGAACCTATCCAAACCTTTTTTAAACCCAGTAACACTAACTGCTGAAACCACATCCTCTGGCAATGAATTCCAGAGTTTAACTATACACTGAGTGGAAAAGAATTTTCCTAAATTTGTACCATCTCCTTTTCCTCCTCGGCACTGGCCGGACACCGGTGATTCTCGGTCGGCTGGATCCCATTCGAAGACATCTACCTCTTCGTCCTTGGCACCGGAGAAAGGCCGAGCATCGACATCGGAAAGCTCCGTCCACTGGTCCAGGCAAGCCCTCGACGTCGGCACCGACAGAGCCACCAAAGAAGAAGGCCCGCACAGAGGAGCACCTCCTCTGTGCCTGGGACACTGAGGCATTCCCCACTTTCAGTGGTGCTGGGAGCCGAGACTTCACTCTCACCGGTGGACCCTCCGGCAACGCCTGTGTGCAGCCTCTACTCCGGAACTGGTTTTTCAAATACCAGCGTTCCGTGAGGAATTGAACCGGATGGTTCAAGAGGCAGTCATCCAGGCACTGCAAGGTCTTCTGCCTCCATAGACACCGGCTCTGATCTCGGATACCAATCCGATGCCCATGGTGCTGGCTCCATTATTGGACAGGTTGGATATGCTCATCAGGGCACTACCACCGGTGCCTCCGAAAACACTGATATGTCCACAGCCATCGACGCTGATTCCCCTGTCATCGGAGGAAGAGGAATCATCAATGCCAGAACCGGCCCCAGTACCGTCGGGGGTTCTTCCACCGAAACGCCCATCGAAGGCGCCAATTTTATAGGTGCCTCTTCAGTCATTGGTGCCTCCTCAGATCCCCTCGTTGCCATGACCCGATCCCACCAGATTAGGCCTCTTCCTTCCACCAGGAGGCCCACCCGATGCTGGGGATCTGCCATACCAGCCCTGGTCTGATGATTCCTCAAATGACCAGGATACTCATGACATTCCTTCAGAACTATCTCCTACTGATGAGAGAAGACGTTCCCCTCTAGAGGATCTGTCCTTTATCAGCTTTATAAAGGAGATGTCAGAAACCATTCCTTTTAAACTACAAACCGAAGAAGATTCCAGGCACAAGATGCTTGAAGTTCTCCAATTCGTGGATGCCCCCAAAGAGGTGATGTCCATACCAGTTCATGAAGACCTCCTTGAACTTTTGCAACGAACCTGGGAGCACCCAGACACAGTGCCCCCAGTGAATCGGAAGACAGAAGCCACCACCTTGGTCCAATCAGCCCCTGGCTTCCAAAAGACCCAGCTGTCGCACCATTCCGTAGTTGTGGAATCTGCCCAGAAGAAGTCAAAAAGGCCACGGCCCCATTCTTCTACGCCTCCGGGGAAAGAACAGAAGCTTCTTGATGCCTTGGGATGCAGTGTTCCATGGCTCCATGCTAATTTGACGTATTGCAGCTTATCAGCTGTACATGACGCAGTACACCAGAAACCTCTTAAAACAACTACAGGAATTCTCGGAGTCTCTTCCAGAAGAATTTCAGGAGCAGCTAAACTCCATCCTCAAGAAGGGCCTCAGTGTTGGGAAGCACAAGGTCCGGGCTGCATATGACATCTTTGACACTGCTTCTAGAGTTTCTGCAGCAGGAATAAGTGCCAGGAGATGGGCATGGCTGAAGTAATCAGATTTACGGCCAGAACTTCAGGAGAGGTTGGCGGACCTCCCCTGTACAGGTGATAACTTATTTGGAGATAAGATACAGGAGATTGTCACACAACTCAAGGACCACCACGAGACACTGTGCCAGTTCTTGGCTGTACCATCTGATTTTCCCTCTACTTCTAAACGGCTGTTCAGAAGAGAGGCCAAGAGGACAACCTATAAACTCATAGGTATTATCCTCCCCATCTCGCAGTCGCCCGGCCAGGCCATACCAGAAAGGTTAAGCCCGTGAATCCAGGCCGCAAAAAGCCCAACCAGCTCCACAGCCAGGCCCGGCTTCGGGGTTTTGACTCCCGACTAGAGAGCAAGTGTCCACTTCCACTACCATCTCTGCCAGTGGGCGGCCACTCAATCACTCAGGCACTCAATCACTAAGGATCAATGGGTCCTCTCTGTAGTGGCTCAAAGTTACTATCTCAACTTCCTCCAGGTACCATCGGACTCCCCACCTTGGCCGGGGTGGGGTTTATCCGACCATTCACCGCTTCTGGAGGAGGAACTACCAACACTCCTCCAGTCCAAAGCCTTACAGTGCCCCCTCTACAGCAGAGAAAAGGGTTCCATTCTCGACATTTCCTAATACCAAAGAAATCAGGAGGCATTTGCCCAATTTTGGATCTTCGTGCCTTAAACAAACATCTACAAAAGGAAAATTTCAGGATGGTAACCTTGGGCTCCCTACTTCCTCTTCTCCAAAAGGGAGATTGGCTTTGCTCTCTAGACCTACAAGACGCATACAAGCATATAGCGATAACCCCCGTCTCATCGAAAGTACCTCCGCTTCCTAGTCGGACACCGACACTTCCAGTATCGGTGCTACCATTTGGTTTAGCATCGGCACCTTGAGTCTTTACGAAATGCCTGGCAGTAGTAGCAGCAACTTGAGACGGCAAAGCATCCATGTCTACCCCTACCTAGACGATTGGTTGTTAAGGGCTCCGTCCGAAGAAGAGGTTCTAAGATCCCTCCATCTCACCTTGCAGCTACTACTATCCCTGGGATTTCTTGTAAAAAGTCCAGTCTGGTTCTATCACAGATCCTCTCCTTCATTGGAGCGCACTTAAACACCATACAGGCAAAGCCTTTTCTCCCAAAGGATCGAGTGCATACTCCTGCATCACTTGCAAAACTGGTGCAGACTCGTCGGTCCACCACGGCTCGTCATCTGTTAACCTTACTGGGACACATGGCATCCTCTGTTCATGTTACTCCAATGGCTCGTTTAGCCATGCGTGTGACGCAATGGACCCTAAAGTCCCAGTGGTCTCAGGCCCATCATCCAATCTCCAACATTGTCCATGACACCAGACAACTCGTCTCTCACTAACGTGGTGGATTCAGGAGTCCAATCTTCTCAGAGGCCTACCCTTTCAATCCCCAGAACCTCAATTGACACTGACAACAGATGCCTCCAACCTCGGTTGGGGAGCCCATGTCAATCACCTGCAAACCCAGGGAACCTGGTCCACAGCAGAATTACAACAGCAAATACATTTTTCATGAAGATAAATAGCTGAATTAGCCGTGCTGTCTGGGTACATCCTCCATGCCACTAGGTGGCGGAGCTCTCTAAGTCTCTCAAAGTCTTACAACTAGGTGCTCCCTCCTGTGTCCTGTCAGGATTACCTCAGGCTTCTCAGTCATTTTTTTCCGTGAGATTGTTAGGCACGCGAAGCTCTTTCTCCAGAGAAAATTCCTAGCTGTGAGGAAAAAAGTCTTTAAAGGTTTTCAGAAAAAAACACCACAAGTAAAATGACAGAATCCATGTCAACAGATGCCTCGTCCAGCATTAAAGTTCTGTTCCTGTGGCAAGGTAATGTTGGCTACAGATAGCCACATCTTCTGCCTCGAGACCCACGACCAGTCGAGTTGTGAGGACTGCAGGAAAATGTCCCCTCAGGACCGGAGGCAAAGAGAACATCATGAGCTGAGATCCAGGACTTTGGGCTCTTATACCTCTTCAGAAGTCTCTGTCCGATCAGTTCCAGCTCCAACACTGAAGAAGTCGTCCCCTTTGAAGCAGAGGGCCATTTCCGCCGAGCCCCCCCCCCCCCCCCCCCCAGGTCAGGGCATTGACCGCTAAGTGCCAGCCTGAAATCTGCTCCGAAAGCGCGGGATGTATCGGTGGCATCGCAGCCGCATGCTTCATTGACACGGGAGTTGAGATCAACGCATTGGTGCCGGCTTCGAGCCGAAGCCTCGAAGCACCGACGCACCAAGAACAGATTGACGTAACGACGCATCGGTGCAGGGAAGTGCTATGTTACCGGCACAAACGCCTTTACTCGACGCATTCGACGCTGTAACAATGCATTCAGCACAGAAACTCCCTAAGAAGCATCACTCAGGTTACAAAACGCGCAGAGAGGCTTCACCAACACTGGAGATGAGTTCTCGGCAACCCCCATCTCCACTTCCCCTGTCCCCTTTCTCATTTCCATTGACTCCCCTGTCACTGTCTCATTTCCATTGACTCCAAGGGTGCTGACGATTCCCCTTCACAAGAGGATCTACTTCCACCCATCTTTCCACCCGTCGTAAGAGCCCCCCACAAGATCAGTCTATGTCAGGGTTGGCAAATCAAGCTATTTCTCAGATTAGTATTCTTCTGACTCAATTTCTACAGTCAATAGAGAAATCTATTGCACCACCACAACTGCTTCCTTCCATACCACAAGCAGATCCGGTACAACCAGTAAAGTTACCTCCAATGCCACGGGATGTCTCAACCTCCCCTGCATCTCAGTTGGAGGATTCTTCTTCCAATTCATCAACTGGTTACCCGTCTGACCAAGACGAAATACCTCCGGAGCCTTCTTCACCTCTAGAGGACCTTAGCTATTCTCAGTTTATAGAAAAGGTTGGTCAATTGCTTAACATACAGACCAAGAGGATTCCGAATCCTCGTAAGGAGATGGTAGGTATCCTAAAGATTTTGGATGTGCCAGCTGAGCTGGTGGCCCTCCCACAACACACGGCTTTGACAGTTTTAATGGAGAAATCTTAGGATTTCCCTTGATAGTTCCTCCAACATCTTGCAAGGTTGAACTAAAATACAGAATGAAAGATTCTCCTTTCTATACTGCTGTTCAACTTCCACACCAGTCAGTGGTAGTTGAGTCGGCGATGCAAAAGGCTGGTAAATCCAGAATCCATTCCAGCATGCCGCTGACTAAAGATAATAAGATTTTAGATGACTTCGCAAAGAAGTCATATTCCTCTGCGATGCTTAATGCCCGCATTCAAAATCATCAGTTTTACATAACACAATATCTCTTCAAGAATCTGCAGGCATTGCAACCACATCTTCAGCAATCCTCTGCAGACACTTCCTTACCTCCTCAATACTATATTCATGAGGAAGGCTTGCATCATCTACTGAGATCCATCTACGAATGCTTTGATGTTTCATCTAAGACTTCAGCAAATGCCTTGGCAGCCAGTCGCCTTGCATGGTTACGGTCTAGTACCATAAGGGACAATGTCCAAGACAAGTTGGCAAATTTACCATATCGTCCAGAAAATTTGTTTGGGGATCAGTTCACTGATACTGTAACAAAACTCAAAGAGCAGAAAATGGCAGTTCTTTTCTTAACTTCGCCGCAACGTCCAACTACTTCATGATGCCAATATTCAGCCTCAACTCCCTATCGAAGGTCGTCCTATAAGACCTTTAAGCCTTACACCTACTATAAGACTCAGTACAATCAGCCAGCAAGGCAACAGGCTTATCAGCAGCAGCCACCTCGCCAGCGTACTAGAAATCCTAGACAACCACGGCAGCAATCTGATCCTCAACCCACAAAGACACAGTCTGGTTTTTAAGGATTATAAAGCCACCGTCATTGCCTGTCGGAGGAAGGTTGACCAATTTTCTTCCAGCCTGGAATCACGATACGTCTAATCAGTGGGTCTTATCAATAATACAGCAGGGATATACCCTCAACTTCTCATCCCTCCCAACCCTCCCACACTGGGTTCCTCAGAAACCATTCGTAACTCACAAGGAACATATTCTTCATGAAATTCAAGTCCTCCTGCAGAACATCTGCATCCAGGAGCTACCTTTCCAGGGATGTCATCAAGGATTTTATTCCCAATATTTCCTAATTCCCAAGAAATCAGGAGGTGTACGTCCAATTCTGGACCTACGTTCCCTTAACAAATACCTCCACAAGGAAAAGTTCAAAATGACTTCTCTTAAGTCCATTCTTTCATTTCTTCAACCCAGGGATTGGATGTGCTCACTGGACTTGAAAAATGCTTATGCTCACATACCAATGCACCCCAGTTCCCAGTGTTACCTCTGTTTCTAGGTGGACAACCATCATTTCCAGTACAAGGTTCTTCCATTTGGCCTGGCTTTGGCTCCCAGGGTTTTCGCAAATGCATGGCAGTGGCAGTGGCGCATCTTCGTCGACAGGGGATGCAAATATTCCCCTATCTGGACGATTGGCTCCTAGTAGCATCCAATTCAGTGCTACTATGGACGAATCTTCTTCAGACAATTTCTTGCCTAGACAATCTATGACTTCTGACCAATTATGAGAAGTCGAAACTGGAACCCAATCAAACTCTACAATTCATAGGAGCCTGTATCGATACGATCCAAGACAAGGCTTTCCTACCTCACCCAAGAGCATTATCTCTCTCTCCATATTATCTACAACTCTACTTCACAGTGCAACAGTACCAGCTCGACAAGTCCTCACTGTTCTGGGACACATGGCAGCCATTTACGTGATTCCACACATGTCTTCATATGCGCCGCCTACAATGGGGTCTAAAACTTCAATGGACTCAATATCTACAACCCGTTACCTTAACCAACAGCATGAAGCGGGACCTACAATGGTGGTTGCTTCCACTAATGCTTTCAACGGGTTCCCCACTGAGACCCCTTCGCCATCAGGTGATACCACAGATGCATCTCCCAGAGGATGGGGAGCTCATCTGGAAACATTCCAAACACAAGGTCTATGGACCTCGAACAAATGTGCACTACATATCAACCTTCTGGAGCTCAAAGCGGTGGAGAACACCCTTCGAGAATTCCCTACAAGGGAAGATAGTCATGGTGCACACAGACAACCAAGTGACCATGTTCTATATAAACAAAGAAGGAGGAGACAGTTTGAATACTGGAGTGGGCTCACCAAAGATCCATCTCACTACAGGTGACTTATCTGCCAGGGATCCACAATTCCAGAGCGGAAAAGCTCAGCAGAATTTTTCGTCCACACGAATGGGAGCTGAATCCAGAGGTAGCTGTAGCTCGACATTTTTGCAACGTGGGGTTTCCCTGCAGTTGATCTGTTTGCAACAGAGAGCAACAGGAAGCTAGAGAAATTTTGCTCGGTTTACCCGAGCCCTCTCAGACTAACTCCAGATGCTTTTCTCATCGATTGGTCGCACGACCTATTCTATGCATTCCCTCCGATACCACTCATCTCTCGCACAATCCAGAGATGCATCAAGGACCAAGCGGATCTGATCCTAATCGCACCAGCATGGCCACGACAACCATGGTAAATTACCTGCTGCGACTATCGATCCACAACCCAATTCCCCTGAGCGACAGTCCACACATTCTCACCCAGGACAAGGGAACATTACTACATCCTCTTCACTCTTCCCTACACTTCATGGCATGGAGATTGAAAGGCTCGCTTACCAGCACTTAAGCATTTCTCCTACTCTTCAAGACATATTGTTGTCCTCCAGGAAACTCAACCAGACTTAATTACCAAAGAAAGTGGTTGCGCTACACTTCTTGGTGTACATCATTGGGTATTGACATATTAACTTGCCCGCCTGAACGGCTTCTCTCATATCTCCACCTGCTTTATAGCAAGGGCCTTGTTACCTCCTCGCTACGAGTACATTTAAGCGCTATAGCCGCTTATCACACTTCTCTAGATGGAGAACCTATTTCATATCATACCTTAGTATCCAGATTTATGAAAGGAGTATTACACCTCCGTCCACCTGTATGTAAACCACAGGTACCGTGGGACGTTAATATTGTTTTCGAACAGCTGATGCTTTCGCCCTTTGAACCTTTGGACACTTGTCATCTTTGCTACCTCTCATGGAAGTTGCTTTTCCTGGTTGCTTTAACTTCCACAAGGAGAGTTAGTGAATTACAAGCTTTGGTTCACTACCCTCCTTATCTGCAATTTCACCATGACAAAGTGTCCCTGCACACTCATCCTAAATTTCTGCCAAAGGTGATCTCCAGTTTCCACATTAACCAGATCATCACCTTACCCACGTTCCATCCAAGACCTCATGCTAATCCTAATGAGAAAAAGTTACACATCTTGGATTGCAAATGTGCACTAGCGTACTACATAAAACGCACGCTTTCACCCAATCGCTCTTCACAACTATTCTTTCATTCAATCCAAACGCACAGGGGCGTCCAGTAACGAAAAGAACTTTATCCGCATGGATATCCAACTGTATCCAGTTTTGTTATGAACAAAGATCGCTATCTCTATCTGAGAACCCTAAGGCGCAACAAGTGCTTGCCATGGCAGCCTCGATCTCCTCTTTACATCAAGTACCTATCATAGACATTTGTAAAGCAGCGACATGGTCCTCACTTCACACATTTATTTTATTTATTTATTTATCTAGTTTTATATACCGTCGTTCGGTGTCGCCATCACAACGGTTTACATTCACATCCCACTATTATTTAGACAAACAAATGGCGAATGATGCCCAAGAAGAGCAAGTTTGCTTACTGTAAACAGTGTTTTCCATAGATAGCAGATGAATTAGCCATGCTGGCTTGGTATGTCCTCTGTGCCACTAGGTGGCGGAACTCTCTAAGTCTCTCAAATTCTTACAGCTAGGTGCTCCCTCCCGTATCCTGACAGGATTACCTCAGGCTCCTCAGTCAGTATCAAAGCGTTAATTAGGTATGCTAGAACTGTCCGGGGAGGTGGGCGGGTCAGCATGGCTAATTCATCTGCTATCTATGGAAAACACAGTTTACGGTTAGCAAACTTGCTCTTTTCACATAGATAAGCAGCTGAATTAGCCATGCTGTCTGAGAGTCCCCAGCTGACGTATTGAGCAGGTAAGGAATTTTACTTTCATTTAGAGTTTTTTTGTTTTTTGCTCAATACAATAAAACATAGTGGACAGTTCCCTTGAAGGATGTAATTATATGGAATCTGTGCTCTTCTGTAGGATAGTCCCTCTTCGCCTCTCCCTAACCTGTTGGGAGGCCCTACCCAATCTGGAAATTGGGCTCCCATTTCATCCTGCGCCACCCCAGATGATGCTCACCACCAATGCCTCACCTTAGGGGTGGGGGGCCCACACAGACAGCCAGCATACCCAGGGCCTTTGGTCTGTGGCCGAGGCCCACTGCTAGATAAACTTCCTGGAGCTGCAGGACAGGCTGTCCTCCAAGGTCATCCTTATAAGAATGGACAACTAGGTGGCAATGTGGTACATCAACAAGAAGGGCGGCATGGGCTTCTTCCCCCTTTGCCAGGAAGCAATACATATCTAGGATTCGGCCCTTTCCAGAGGGATGTATCTATGGGCCACCTACCTGCCGGGTCACCTGAACACATTGGAGGACCGCCTCAGCTGGTCTTTTCAGCCACACGAGTGTTCCCTGAACCTGGTGGTGGCAGCCGACTTATTCAGTTGCTGGGGCATGCCGGACATGGACCTTTTCGCTGCTCCCCACAATCACAAGGTGAGTATGTTCTGCTCCCTGATTCCAGGGAAGGACCATCTGGCCTGTGACACGTTCTCCCTTACTAGGGACAAGGTCTCATGTACACGTAACCCCCTATTCCACTCCTCTCAAGGACTCTGACAAAGCCACAAGAGGACAGGGGGACCATGATCCTGGTGGCACCCTCCTGGCCAGGGCAGGTGTGGTTTCCTCTGCTCCAGTACCTGTCCATGAGTGCACCAATTCCTCTGGGGTGGCTCCCGACCTCCTATCGCAGAACCAGGGCACCTTGCGCCACCCAAACCTCCAAGCCCTGGCCCTCACGGCATGGATGTTGAGCACATGATCCTCCAACCCTTACAGCTCTCGGGTGGTTTTCCAGGGTCTTGATTGAATCCCGGAAACCTTCCACCCGGAAATCTTACAATTTGGAGTGGAAGCGTTTCTCCACCTGGTGCAGCAGCCATGGACTGGACCTTTTCTCCTCTCCGCTCCCCTGTCTACTGGATTACCTTTGGCACCTGTCCATGTGTGGCCTCCAAACCAGCTCGCTCAAAGTACACCTCAGTGCCCTCACCGCCTACCACCAGGGTGTTGCCGGAGCTCCCATTTCAGTCCAGCCACTGATCGGGCGTTTCATGCGGGGCCTGGTTCAACTGAAGCCCTCGCTTTGCCCATCAGCGACCCTGTGGGATCTCAACATTGTCCTGGCAAGGCTCATGCGCCATCCGTTCGAGCCTCTCAAATTCTATGACCTGAAGTTCTTCACCTGGAAAGTTATATTCCTGGTGGCGATCACTTCCGCTTGCAGGGTCAGTGAGATCCAGGCCCTGGACATGTACGCTCCCTATACAAAATTCTTCATGATCGTGTGGTGCTGTGTACGCATCCAAAATTTCTGTCGAAGGTGGTGACTGCTTTCCGCATCAATCAGTCAATCATCCTTCCTATACTCTTCCCACGGCCTCATTCTCACCCGGGAGAACGTGCTCTCCACACCCTGGACTGCAAGCGGGCAGTCGCTTTCTATTTGGATTGTACAGTGATTCATAGACAGTCCACCCAGCTCTTTGTGTCTTTTGACACCAATAGACTGGGAGCAGCAGTGGGGAAACAGACCCTATCCAACTGGCTAGCAGATTGCATTGCCTTCTGCTATGAGCAGGCAGGTCTCCAGCTGGCTGGCAAGGCGAAGGATCACTCTGTGCGGGCTTTGGCGGTGTCAGTGGCCCATTTATTTATTTATTTATTTATTTATTTATTTAAAAGTATTTATATACCGTTTTTTAAAATAAAATTTTATCAAAACGGTTTACAACATGTTAAAAATGAAATAAAAAATAAAATATAACTAAAATAAACTTAAATACATCTGTTTGTGGTTCCTGTCATCGAAATCTACAAGGCCATGACTTTGATTTCTCTCCACGCTTTTGCGGCTCATTATGGCCTTGACAGGGATAGTCGCCAGGACAGCACTTTTGGCCAGTCTGTCCTGCGCAATCTATTCCAATCCTGAACCCAACTATCTTTTTTTGTGCTCTCTGTGGGACCAGACCACCTCTGTTCCCCCCCCCCCCCCCCCCCAGCTCCGCAATTGTGTTGTGCCCATTGCCACCTTGTTTGGCTACTGTGAGTCTCTCTGGTTGAATAGGGCAGTCTGGAGCTCTGTAATTAACCACATGTGAGGACTACCATCCTGCTTGTCCTGGGAGAAAGCGCAGTTGCTTACCTGTAACAGGTTTTCTGCTAGGACAGTGGGATGTTAGTCCTCAGGAATCCCGCCCGCCTCCCCACGATGTTGGGTTCACCTTCGGTTTGTTATGTTATTTTTTCTCGCTCGTATTTTGCTATATTACGAGACTGAAGGGGGACCTCACCTGGACGCGCGGATAGCAGCAGGCTGAGCATGCTCAGTCTGCCAGTCAAAGTTTCTAGAAACTTTGACAAAAGTTTTCTGTGCCGGGCTTCATCGGATGATATCATCCACATGTGAGGACTAACATCCTGCCGCCCTAGGAGAAAACCTGTTACAGGTAAGTAACTGCACTTTTCCCAATTAGCAACCTTCAAAGGAAGGATCCATTCGGGATATATTCAGGGCCAGCAAATGTCTGTTTGCCACAATCAAGGAAAAAAAAAAAGATTCTCCATGGACAAGCAGGACAAGGATCAGCCACACAAGTGGGTGATGTCATCCGATGGCACCAAAAGGGAAAAGTACTTGGAGCTCAGAAAAGCTCAGAAAGTTTTTTTTCTCAGCATGCATAGTTACACGTTTCCTTAGTTGTCTTTTTTTTTTTTTTTCTGCTATTGAGAGGACATTTTTGGCTCTCTTTACAGCCATTTGTTGTTTTCTTTCCCTTAGTAGTTTTTTCTTTTTTTTTTTTTCTTTTATTGATTTGAGTCTCTTTAAAAAAAAAAAAAAAAAAAAAGTTTTAAAATGTATCCCTTCAAAATTAAGTGTGATTTTGCAGTGGTCTTATTCTAAATGGCAGACAGCAAACAGGATTCAATATCTTCCAAAATGACTGTCAGACTAGCATGACAAGTGTGTACAGTATTTGGGGGCCATCCCACGATGTTCCTAACTATGTAGCCTGTGCCCACATGTCTCCAAGGGCCTGAGATACTACATATTTTACCAAATAGAAAGAGATTTAAATGTGAACTAAAAACATGGCTATTCAAAAACGCATATGATCTAACTTAAAAACATCTGAAGACATTGAGCCACAAAGACAAGAAGGATAAAAGATAATGGAATCATGAAGAATAAACCAAATGAGAGAATGTAAGATTCTAAAAACAACCTACAGATTAAGATGCAAAAACATCACTTTGTCTTTTATTTCTGTACTCTTTGCTTTATGTATTTTTATTTTTAATTTAATTTTAATATACTTATACAAACACTTTCAAATAAAATAAATAAATGTAACCAAACATTGTTTGTCTGAGTTATAAATATGAATGTCAGTTTGTAAACCATTGTGATTTATACATGGGATGAAGGTATATAAAATGTTTAAATAAATAAGTGGGCAAAGTTCTTCTAGCATCTAGAAAATGATCAGCAGAAAGGTCTTATAACTTCAGATGGAAAAGTTTTATTATCTCATGCTCCATTCTACTCTTTACCTGTCCTGTTTCCCTATTAACAGGCCGATACAGTACAGTGCGCTCCGGCATTTGGACACGCGTTTTCGACGCGCTAGCTTTACCCTTTATTCAGTAAGGGGTAATAGCGCGTCGAAAATGCGCGTCCAACACCCCCCCCCCCCCCCACCCTGAGACTAATAGCGCCTGCAACATGCAAATGCATGTTGATGGCCCTATTAGTCATTCCCGCGCGATACAGTAAGTAAAATGTGCAGCTAAGACGCACATTTTACTTTAAGAAATTCGCGCCTACCCAAAGGTTGGTGTAAATTTCTGCCAGCGCTGGGGAAGTGCACAGAAAAGCAGTAAAAACTGCTTTTCTGTGCACCCTCCGACTTAATATCATGGCGATATTAAGTCGGAGGTCCCAAAAGTAAAAAATAAATAAATAAATAAAAAATAAAATCTGCCCGCGGGTTGAAAACCGGATGCTAAATTTTGCCGGCTTACGGTTTCCGAACCCGTGGCTGTCAGCGGGCTCGAGAACCGACGCTGGCAAAATTGAGCGTCGGCTGTCAAACCCACTGACAGCCGCCGTTCCTGTCCAAAAAGAGGCGCTAGGGATGCGCTAGTGTCCCTAGCGCCACTTTTTACCGCAGGCCCTAATTTAAATATTTTGGTTTACAGAATCGCGCGCACAGGTCACTGGCCTGTGTGCTCGCCCGCTCTCCCGCGAACTTTACTGTATCGGCCTGAATGTATATACCTGTTAAGTCTTTCTAAATCATATTTATGACGCATGTCCCTTCAAGTCTTCCTGCTCCAGTTGCCAACCTATTTTGGAGAAGTTTGTGTCTGGATTATAGTCACAATCATCCATAACACCTCATCAAAAACTAAGAAGCTCTGGAGAACATATGTCTTTAGATGCTAAACCACTATCTGGAGACTCTCCAATTATGACGTCCAGTTTGGAAGAATATTCTTTTTCATCTTTGGAAACAGTCTTTCCAAGCCATTGCAAGTTTCTTTTTTTTTTTTTTAATTCTTTATGATTATATAACATCTTACAAAGAAAAATATAATTTGTTACTTTACAAAACATATTTCTTCATCTTATTGCTCCCAGGAAAATGTAACAAAGAACAATAAGCATTACACTCTCATACACCATAATTGTATTAACCCAGGACAAGCAGGATGCTAGTCCTCACATATGGGTGACATCAGTAATGGAGCCCTATACGGAAAAACGTCTGTCAAAGTTTCTAGAAACTTTTGACTGGCATAGTGTGACCACTGAGCATGCTCAGCATGCCATGATATTCTCAGCCACAGGGGTCTCCCTTTAGTCTTCTTTTTTCCGCGAAGTCGTTAGCCTCATGGTTATTAGGAATCCTGTGTGGTGATTTTTCACCATATATAAAAGTTTGTAAAAACTTAGGAAAAACTTCAGAACCACAGGGGTCTCCCATTTTTTACCATCGCGGTAAGTTTTTCTGTGTGTTTCGTCGGTTCCGTACCATCTATCTTACCCTGAAAGTAGTCAACGGCTGTCCAACTTTACTATAGCCTCGGGTTTTAAAAAATGCCCGATTTGCTGCCGTACTATGTCTATTATGGACCCACACTTAGAGTGTGTACATTGTCTCGGCGAAAAACACGATGTTTTAAAGTGCTCGAAGTGCGCCGAGATGACGCCGAAAGGCAGAAGACTCCGGATGGAGAAAATGGAGCACCTTGTTCCATTTACAGTTAATGCCATCAGCGTCGACGTCCACGCAATCGTCTCCAGCTGGAGCAATCCGTAAGGTCGTCCTCAAGAAACGAAGACCGGATGAAGCGGGGAATCGGCTGTTGCCAACCCCGTCTAAGTCCTCGATAAAATCAACGTCTGTCATCGAAAAGAGCACCGACCACAAGCAAAAGTATCGACATCTGAGGCCTCATGATCCCGAAACCGACCCGATATCTGGTGGTCCATCGAGAGATCCCGAATCGGCACTGAAGAAACCTCGAAGAGATGATGCTCCTTCCACCCCGAGGCAATCCCCACTGATATCGGTACCGGTATCACCTTCGCTGCCTCCCCCCATAGCTGCTCTGGATCTCACCAGCTATGCGGGCAGAACTGGACAACTATATCCGCCAGGCAGTCAGGGATGCGCTCCTCGATACGATGCCAGCACCGACTCAGCCATCGAGGCCAGCACCATCACCAGTACCGTCTCCATCGCCAATTCCATCGATGCCATCACCACCTCCATCATCTATTCCATCGATGCCGATGCCCAATTTGTCTTTTTTTGCACCAGTTTTAGCAAAACTAGATACTTATCAGTGCCATTCTGGTGAAACCTCATGAAGTATTGGTACCACCACCGACTGGAGAAGATATTGTACGAGAATCACCGATTCCAGATCCAATCCCGGGACCTTCGGGATTCCACGCTCACACCCACCGATATCACCATTGTTCCCATCAAAACCCAAGGAACAACCATCGATGCCAAAGGGGTTTATGCCTTCTACACCTCTTTGATCCCATACACTGGATACATGGCAAGATACAGACACCAATTCATCCTCAGAGGAAATCCTCTCGGAACCATCTCCTCCAGAGGAAAGGAGAAAATCTCCTCCAGAGGACCTATCATTCTCCAATTTTATCAAGGATATGGCCGACACCATTACTTTTCAGTTACAATCTGAGGAAGATGCCAGGCAAAAGACCCTGGAAGTGCTGCAATTTGTGGACCCACCTAAGGAGGTTTTAGCAGTACCAGTTCACAAAGTCCTCGTAGAACTGTTGCACAGATATTGGGAACATCCCTGCTCCATACCTCCAGTGAACAAGAGGACTGATGCAACATACCTGGTCCAACATATCCCAGGCTTCCAGAAGACTCAACTACCTCACCAGTCAGTAGTAGTTGAGTCAGCATAAAAGAAATCGAAAAGAATAAAGACTCATTCCTCAACTCCACCAGGTAAAGACAATAGGTTCCTGGACAACATTGGTAGGAAAATGTTTCAGGGCTCTATGTTGGTTTCCAGGATTGCGTCCTACCAATTGTATATGATGCAATACCAGCGTAACTTATGGAAACAAATGCAAGAACTCTCGGAAACGCTCCCCCAGTAAGTTCAGGAATCTTTTTCTTCCAAATTCATAAAGGCCTAGAGGCGGGCAAACATGAAGTTCATGCAGTGTACAACTGTTTCGAGACTGCATCCAGAATGTCCGCCACTGGTATCAGTGCTCGAAGATGGGCCTGGCTCAAAGCATCAGACCTGAGACCGGAGATACAGGACAAACTCCCTTGTGTAGGAGACAACCTGTTTAGAGATAAGGTTAAGGAAGCGGTTTCCCTCTTAAAAGAGCACTCGGAAACTCTAAGACAACTGTCGTCTGTACCTCAAGAGTCTCAAACACCATCAAGGAGACTCCCAAGAAAAGAGTCCAAGCGCCCATACTATAGACCGAGGCATTATTATCCTCCACCTGCCCGTGGACGCTCATCCAGGCCACTTCAAAGAGCACAGCCTAGACAGCCAAGAGTACCCAGAACGCAACCCCCTCCACAGACAGGATCAACTTCGGGGTTTTGAAGCGATACCAGAAAACAGCAGCCGCTCTACCAATCCGACACCAGATTTGCCAGTAGGTGGTCGGATCACATTCTTACACCACAATTTGTCATCCATCACCACAGACCAATGGGTACTTTCCATCACATCTCAGGGGTACCACTTGGACTTTCTCACTGTACCAAACGACACTCCACCCTCTTCGTCGTGGACAGCAAACAACCAATCCACACTCCTACAAACAGAATTATCCACCCTTCTGAGAGCCAGGGCCGTGGAACCACTTCCCTGGTCTCAGCAGGGCAGAGGATTCTACTCCCGTTATTTCCTCATTCCAAAGAAAACAGGAGGCCTACGTCCCATCCTACACCTCAGAAATCTCAACAAATTTCTGAGAAAAGAAAAATTCAGGATGGTATCATTGGGCACCATGCTACCTCTACTTCAAAAAGGAGATTGGCTCTGTTCTCTGGATCTTCAAGACACTTACGCTCACATTCCAATATTCCCTCCTCATCGCAAGTATCTGCGATTCCTAGTAGGAACTCAACATTTCCAGTACAAGGTGCTAACATTTGGCCTTGCCTTAGCACCTCGAGTATTCACAAAGTGCCTAGCAGTGGCAGCTGCTCACTTACAAAAAGAAGGTGTGCATGTGTTTCCTTATCTGGACGATTGGCTCATCAGAAGCCAAACAAGACAAGGAGTTCTCAACTCTCTCAAGCTCACAATAACTCTACTCCATTCGTTGGGATTCCTCATCAACTACCAGAAATCCCACTTCACACCATCTCACCTGTTACAATTCATCGGAGCAGAATTAAACACCATGATGGCAAAAGCTTTCCTTCCAAAAAACTGTGCACTGACACTAGCCTCATTAGCAGGCTCTCTACGAGCATGCACATGAATAACAGCGCATCAATGTCTCACTCTATTGGGTCACATGGCCTCCACAGTTCACGTCACTCCTATGGCCAGATTAGCCATGAGACTCACTCAGTGGAGACTCAAAAGCCAATGGATACAAGCCATTTAACCACTGTCTTATCCAGTTCAAGTAACTCAGAAACTACAGTCCTCGCTCCTATGGTGGACAAACATGGACAACTTGCTCAAGGGCCTACCTTTCCAACAACCAATTACGCAAGTGACATTAACTACAGATGCATCTTCCTTAGGCTGGGGAGCACACATTGGCCATATGCAGACCCAAGGTACTTGGACAAAACTCGAAGCTACATTTCAGATAAACTTCCTAGAGCTTCGAGCTATACGTTATGCGCTGCATGCGTTCAGGGACTGCCTTTCCCATAAGACTGTTCTGATACAAACAGACAACACAGTAGCCATGTGGTACATCAACAGACAGGGAGGTATGGGCTCGTATCTCCTTTGTCAAGAAGCAGCACAGATTTGGAACTGGGCCCTAGGACACTCAATGCTTCTACAGGCCACTTATCTAGCAGGCATTCACAACATAGTGGCGGATCGCCTCAGTCGTCAATTCCAACCTCACAAGTGGTCTCTGGATCCAGTAGTTGCGACCAAGATCTTTCAACGTTGGGGCCAACTGAATTACAAAGTGAACAATTATTGCTCCCTGTTCCAGCAGACAACCCGCTTACCCAGGGACGCCTTTGCTCGCCACTGGAATGCAGGCCTTCTGTATGCGTATCCTCCGATACTGCTAATAACCAAAACTCTAGTGAAGCTACTACAGGACAAAGGGTCCATGATAATCATAGCCCCGTATTGGCCTCGACAAGTATGGTTTCCAATACTCCTCAACCTCTCGATCAGAGATCCAATTCGCCTGGGCACACCATCCACTCTAATAACTCAGGATCAGGGCAGGTTGCGTCATCCCAACCTTCAGTCCCTATCCCTCACAGCATGGATGTTGAAAGCTTGATTCTACAACCTCTCAATCTTTCAACTAATGTCTCTCAAGTGCTTTAGCTTCACGTAACCCCACCACACGAAAGTACTATCGTGCCAAATGGAAACGGTTTACCACTTGGTGCACACAAAACAGTGTCGACCCTTTTTCCTGCACTACATCATGTTTATTAGACTATCTATGGCATCTCTCAGACTCTGGTCTACAGACCTCATCTGTAAGAGTACACTTAAGTGCAATCTCAGCTTATCATAATACTGTCGGAGATGCACCAATATCAGTGCAACCCCTTGTTAGCAGATTTATGAGAGGTTTAATTCAACTAAAACCTCCACACCGACCACCGGTCACAGAATGGGACCTTAATGTGGTCTTAACTAGGCTCATGCGTTCTCCTTTTGAACCCATGGATTCCTGTGATGTTAAATTTCTCACTTGGAAGACTATCTTCTTAGCCATCACATCTGCGAGAAGGGTTAGCGAGTTACAAGCACTTGTTACATACTCACCCTACACAAAATTCCTACATGATCAAGTGGTACTCCGTACACACCCAATATTTCTTCCTAAGGTAGTTACGGAATTCCATTTGAATCAATCCATCATTTTACCTACTTTCTTCCCAAAACTGCACTCTCACCACGGGGAGAGAGCTTTACACACCTTGGACTGTAAACGTGCTCTAGCTTACTATTTAGATCGCACTACGGCCCACAGAAAATCCACCCAGCTCTTTGTTTCTTTTGATCCAAACAAACCTGGTAAGGCGGTGGGCAAGCAAACTCTATCTAATTGGCTTGCAGATTGTATACAATTTTGTTATGAAAAAGCAGGCCTTCCTCTCCAAGGGCAAGTAAGGGCTCACTCAGTAAGAGCAATGTCAACCTCAGTAGCACACTGTCGTTCAGTGCCAATAGCTGACATATGTAAAGCTGCAACATGGCGTTCTCTTCACACCTTTGCAGCTTACTACTGTCTCGACAAGGAAGGACGACAAGATTCAGCATATGGACAATCTGTCTTAAAGAACTTGTTTCCAGTATAGTCCCAACTCCTTCCACATCCAAACCTTCGTGATTTCAGGCTGCCTCATTTTTCCCAACAGTACACCAGTTGTTGTGCCTGTTGCACAAGTTATACGCTATTGATCCAATACAAAGATGACTCAGCCTGTAGCTTGCTAATCACCCATGTGTGAGGACTAGCATCCTGCTTGTCCTGGGATAAAGCAAAATTGCTTACCTTGTAATAGGTGTTATCCACAGGACAGCAGGATGTAGTCCTCACGAAACCCACCCGCCACCCCGCGGAGTTGGGTCAGATACGTTTTATTATTTTATTTTTGGCTAACGCTAATTTCTACAAACAAGACTGAAGGGAGACCCCTGTGGCTGAGAATATCATGGCATGCTGAGCATGCTCAGTGGGCACTCTATGCCAGTCAAAATTTCTAGAAACTTTGACAGACGTTTTTCTGTATAGGGCTCCATTACTGATGTTACCCATATGTGAGGACTACATCCTGCTGTCCTGGGATAACACCTATTACAAGGTAAGCAATTTTGCTTTATCTTATTTAACAGGCATATAAGGGAGAGCCAAGATCTAATGAGAACAATCCATTAAAGAAGAAATAAAATAAAAGGCATATCTAGGAGGTCATTGCTGGGGTCATTGCTGGGGTCATTGCTGGGGATCATTAACCCATGATCTATAATTATCTAAAAAATAACGTAATTGAGAAACCTCAAAAAAATACATAGCGATTATTATTAATATTTAGAACACATTTGCATGGAAATCTGATGGAAATTCTAGCTCCTATCTGTCTTGCGTCTTGACATAATTCAAGCATTTTCTTCCTGCAAACTTGCGTGGCTTTTGTAAGGTCCGGATAGACCCATATTTTTTGCCCCATATACAATTTTTGCCTGTTGTAAAGATCAACTTCAAAATATGATCTCTGTCTGTAGAGAACACAAAGGAAACCAATAAAGTTCCACAATCTATTTGTTCCTCTAGTGAGGTTTCCAGAAATGCTGTAAGCTCTAATTCGTTCCTCTGAGGTAAATTATTATTATTTATTACTTAAAGGCTTTTATATACCGATGTTCATGTAGTAGTACATATCACGTTGGTTTACAGTGAACTAAAGTTAGAAATTACATCGAACATGTGGGATACATATAACAAGGCATACGTAATAAGAATTACAAATAAACCAGAAACTTAGTATTAAATCAAACGTAGTAAGCATGTGTGATAAATAACAAGGTGTAAGTAATAAGAATTACAAAGTTATAAAACCGAGAATTTAGTATTACATCTAACGTATTAAACACAATTGTATGAAAAAAGGTGAGAACATGAGAATATACCTGAAAAACAGACGAACAAAAGGGCAATGGCCCCTGTGATTTTTCTAACCCCGGATCATGTTCCGGGAGTAGACTAGCACGGGGTAAAGGTTAAGAATAAGCAGAGAGTGGCCAGTACAAAGCTGAGGTGATGGGGTTATTGAGGTCTTTAAGTGAAGGCTTTTGTGAAAAGCCAAGTTTTAAGTTTTTTCTTAAACGTTTGCCTACAGGTTTCTAGTCGAAGGTCCGTGGGGAGGGCATTCCAATGTGTGGAACCGGCGGTCGAGAATGCGCGTTTCTTAAGCAATGACTTGGCTGGAGGTGCATAGAGTATGCCTAAATAACTGGTTGTGATCGGTCTGGATGATGAGTGGTGACGAAGGGGGCAGTTTAGTTCTAGCGAGGTTTGGGAGTGAATGGTCTTGTGGGTTATAGTTAGAACTTTGTACAAGATTCTGGATTTAATGGGGAGCCAATGTAAGTTAAGGATTGGCGTGATGAGTTCTCCTCTGCTAGAATTAGTTAGGATCCTGGCAACAGAGTTCTGTAACATTTGTAGTGGTTTGGGTGGTGACAGCTGGAAGGCCGATTAGCAGAGAGTTGCAGTAATCAATTTTTGAGAATAGAATTGCTTGGAGAACTGTATGAAAGTCCTGAAAATGGAGGAGAGATTTCAGCTTTTTTAATGTGTGAAGTTTATGAAAACATTCTTTTGTTGTATTATTGACAAAGTTTTTTAGGTTCAGCCTGTTGTCAATAATTACACTGAGGTCTCTTACGTGTGTGGAGGATGTCGTTTCTGGAGTGAAGTGGTTGTTGACAGCCTGCGCATTGTCATCCTGAGTGACAATCATAAGTTCAGTTTTTGAAGTATTGAGTATTATTCCAGAAATTAATGGTGTTGGAGATTGATTCTGTGATTGGTATCAGGATCTGGATGTCATCGGCATAGATGAAGTGCGTAACCTTTAGACTTGTGAGAAGTTGACATAGGGGGAGAAGATAGATGTTAAATAAGGTAGGGGAGAGGGAGGATCCTTGAGGGACTCCGAGTGTGGACTTGACCGGGTGAGAGTCTTTATTGCTTATTCTAACCTTGAAGCTCCTATTGTCAAGGAATGATTCGAACCAGTCAAGGGCTGTTCCTGAAATACCTATGTCTGAGAGCCGATTGATGAGGATGGAGTGCTTCACCGTGTCGAATGCTGCAGATATATCGAGAAGTGCCAGAAGGTAGGGGGTCTTTTTCTCAAGGCCTGTGAGGACGCTGTCCGTCAATGAGATTAGAAGGGAATTCCGTATTGAGAGATCTGCAGAATCCGAATTGGGCAGTTGTTAGAATCTTATGTTCCTCTAGGTATTCCGAGAGTTGTTTGTTAACTACCTTCTCTATAAGTTTGGCAACAAACGGTAGGTTAGCGATGGGGTGAAAATTGGCCGGGTCCACTGGGTTCAGGTTGGGTTTCTTGAGTAGAGGTTTGATGGTGGCTAGCTTCAACGAGTCCGGTACTAATCCCTGAGTTAGCAAGCGATTGATGATCTCTGCTAATGGCTTAGCGATGGAGTTTGGGATGGTAAGCAGTAGTTTAGATGGAATGGAGTCCATCGGATGCATGGAGGGTTTCATCTTTTTGAGAATGGATTCAGTTTCGAGCGAGGTGGTGGGTTCAAAGGATTCTAGGTTCACTTTCTGGCTAAAGGGGGGGGGGTGTAGAGTGACTAAGGTTCTATATATTTTTTTTTTTAAGTCTAGGAATTGAAAAACTATCGTAGAGATGGAGGGGTAGTTGATTGATTAGAGCTAAGTCTGTGGGTTTCAAACAGGTTTCAGTGATAGCACAGATGTCCAGTTGAGAGTCCAGGAGATAGTCATTGACTATATGTGTTTTTTTTGTAAGGGATTGGGCGTTGAAGAGGGTTAGTGAAAAAATGGAGAGCCCAAGGAATTGAGAGAATGGGGAGGTCATTATGGGTATCAAACGCTTATGCTGGATAAATGTAGGGTAGGTGCGTTATTTTGTCGTTATTGTAGAGGTTTTTGATGGTAGGAATAGACTAAAAGAGCATGTTTGAAGCACAAAAAAATCTTAAAGATGAGGGCGAGTTGAGGATGAATGAACGAGGCCTCAAGAGGTGAGAACTGCTGGCTGTGTGGGGTGAGGCACTTAGTGGCTGCACGAAGGGACGCGGCTCTGGAGCCCAGATTGTGGCTCGGAGGTGCAGGGAGGGTCGAGGGGCAACGCAGAGCGTCGGCGCAGTCTTACTTTTATTCCTTTTCTTATTTGTAGGTCGGGTTGGTGGTTTTGGGTTCCTTGAGTTTTCTGGTGTTTCCTTTTAAAGTTTTTTTTTTTTTTCACTTCTCTTCACACTTCTCTCACTAGCGCGATCCTCTCTACTTCCGAGATGGCTGCGTGGGCCCGCCTCCCCGGTGTCCGGGGAACGCGGCTCTGGAGCCCGGATTGTGGCTCGGGGGCACAGGGAGGGTCGAGGGGCGGATGAAAGCCGGCGGAGCGTTTGTCTGAAGAAAAAATGAGTGTCCGGGTCTGAACGAGATGGAGTGTGCTGCCGGCTTGGAAGGGAGGGAGCTTTACTAGGTGATGTTCCGGTGCGCACAAAGGGGCATGCCCCTTAGGCGCGCGACGCCTGATGGCGTCGGGCCCTTTAAAGGGCTCTGTCGGCACGGCGGCGGCGTCACAGGGATGTGGGCGGGCTTACCGCGGTTTCCTTTTTCTTTTTTTTTCAGTGTTTTCCCTCTGTGCCGGATTTTGGGGTCTGGGGCTGGCCCGAGGTGTGGGCCGGTTGCCTCCTGTGCGGCCTCTCTCACCCGCGCCTCCCCTGACCCCGATGGGTCCGCGCCGATCGTGCGGGGAGGAGAGCCGGACGGGAGAAGGCCGAGATGATAGCGTTGGGCCCTTTAAAGGGCTCTGTCTGCACAGCAGCGGCATCACAGGGATGTGGGCGGGCTTACTTCTCCATATTCTTAGACAGATAATATATATTAGAAATTGGCAGAACAGCTTCTTGTGGAATTTGAAGTATCTCCATAATATATTTTTTAAATTTATCTTTCAAAGAAATCATTTTTACATGAGGAAAGTTCAATACCCTTAGATTTAGATATATTTGGGCATTTTCCATATTTTCAATTTTTTTATTATTTTTTTTTAAGTAATAAGCTCACTCTGGATCAGTTTTTTCTGTACTTCTTGTACTCATGTAATCTTTAAATCCAATTCTTGTATTTTCACTCCATGCTGAGTTACAACTGGTTCTAATTGTTGTATACTTTTTTGTGAGTCCATAATTACCGAAGTAAGAGACGCTATTGATTTATCAAGTATCATCAGCGCATTCCACACAGCTTCAAGGGTAATTTCTTGAGGCTTAGTTAATTTAGTTCCCAGGTTAATGCTTACCCCGCTCTCACAACAAACCTCGATCTTTTCAGATTCGTTTGTCGAGTCCATCCCCCTCTTTTGGATAATATTCATGGCACACGCTCCCAGAGAGGCCGAATCCTCCATTTTGGCACACTCCTCCGTTGTAACGTTCTCTGGGTCCTCCGCGTTTCTGCCAGACACCTCCGCAATCAAATCTCCAACAACCGCCGCTGCCATTAGACCTCCTACAGCCCTTTCCTGGCTTGGAGGCCACCCTTGTGTTGGATAGTTAGTGCGGGTCGGTGGGGGAGGAGTCTCAGGAGCGCCGGGGCTCAACGATGTTTGTGCATCCAGGGTAGCCAAGGTATGTTCTCTACTCGGCAGCTCAGCGGACTTCCCCTCCGGCGTCGATACATGAGTTGGTGAAAAGAAGCCCTCGATTGTTGTCTGGAAAGGCACAGGTAAGGCTGGTGCAGCGGATTCCAGACGAATCCGTGCCTTTCTTTTGGTATGCGACATGGAAATATCGAGGCAAAAAGAATGTATCAGAGAGCAGTCTTGCACCGACCTCTCCTTACGGCGCCATCTTCAAGCCATTGCAAGTTCTATAGGTTTACCATCAGATCCATTACCAAAACTTGTAAGGAGTATTGTACCGCCAAATGATTTATCCTATCCAGCTTTTCTTCAGAAGATAGCATCATCGATCCCTTTGAACTCCAAAGAGAAGTCTTGCACAAAAACATTCCCAGAAGTTCTCAGGTTTATAAAGTCACATAAGAACATGCCATACTGGGTCAGACCAAGGGTCCATCAAGCCCAGCATCCTGTTTCCAACAATGGCCTATCCAGGCCATAAGAACCTGGCAAGTACCCAAAAACTAAGTCTATTCCATGTTAGCCACTGCTATTACTAGCAATGGTATTTTCTAAGTCAACTTAATTAATAGCAGGTAATGGACTTCTCCTCCAAGAACTTATCCATTCCTTTTTTAAGCTGTCAATTGCAGTCCCAGTTCATTAACAAATTCAGGAACTGCAATTAAAAACCTGGAAAGCGCCTTTGGCCACACCTCTGCAGACAAAAATATAGATATGAAATAGAGTGCACAATGTCCATGTCATATCAAAACCCAAGTGCTTCACAATTCAGTTATGGTTGAAGCAGCATTAAAAAGAGCAAAAAAGGTTAAAGCTTTTTCCAGCACACTCCCCTGGAAATGAAGCTAAACAGCTGGATACAGCAGATAAAGCTTTCCAAGCAGCAATGCTGCAGTCTAGAATTGCAACACACCAATTTCAAATGGTTTAGTTTGTATACAATACCATAAAGAAACTAGAGACATGACAACATGGTTATCCCCAGATATATAAGGCAAATTAATGCCTCTCCTTCTTGATGCTGCAGAATGTTCTAAACATCTGGTGCAGTTCGTCTATGATGCTTTTGATGTCAAGATTGTCAGCCATAGCAATAACATTTAGAAGACTTGCATAGCTAAAGGTTTCTGGCATCAGAGAGGATATGCATGATAAATTAGCTAATGCTTCATGTATTGAAGATAATCTGTTTGGAGAGAACATAAAGGAAGCAATTGACGTGATTAATAATTATTGCAGTATGCTCCAAATTTTAACAGCTATGTGGGACCAATCTTCTCAAAATAAATAGCTTCACCCTTACAGGAGGCAGTTTTACTCCAGGAGAAGATATCAACTTAATCCACACTATCTGAGATCACGACAGATTCTGCAGCAAACTCAACAATATCAACAGATGAGGCCTAGGCCAAAAGAGAAAGGTCAACAGAGATGTACTCTGCATCCCACACAGAAACCTGGTTCATGATTTTGACTAAGAAAGATCACTCTAAGAGTTTCTCACACAAATGAAAAACCAAATACACCAGAGACAATACCAATTTTAGTCTTTGAAAAAACAAAACATTTTTAAACACTTATGCTAAAAAAAACAACCCAAAACAAAAAATGTTGTGGCATCAAACACTCAGGGGCATCAACATCTAAAGCCACCTTTTCATCATTTGCCAAAAGAAACTTAGTAATTTCATAATTCCTCATGTCAAAATAATGCCAAACACTATAAGATAGTTCAAAGTGAGGATCCCAACCGTGATCATAGTACCATCGAATTTGACTTAAATAACTGGAGGGTGGACATTAATTAAATCAACCACGCTAGAATTAAACTTTCAAAATGGCGACTTTGATAAAATGAATAAAATAGGAAAAAAAATGAAAAATGCAGCTATACGAATAAGAGTTTATATCAAGCATGGTCATGGTTTAAAAATACACAAATACAAAGTGCGACAATGGGAGATGACAAAGAACCTAAATATTTAAAAAAAAGCTCCACACTATAATTTATCTATAATTAAACTATATACATGCTTCTTGCACAGTGCCACATAGAGTGAAATAACTAAATAATATTTAATAGGATCGTCATACTTGGGGCTGTTACATCAAAGTAACTATTAATTGCATGCCCTCTTAATATAGTCATCAGTTCTGGCACAATATCATGCTACCTTTTTTATATAAATGTTTTGATTGCTAATAAAAAGTTTTTGTTTTACTTATTATCAATTCTTGTACCAAAAGAATTGAGTAAGCTGATGTTACATCGAAAGCTGCTATCCAGAAAACCCAATATGGGCCATGTTTCAGAAGACACTGCCTCCTACTTCAGGAAGACAAATGTTAATCTGTTGGTCAAACTTCTCCAAACATTCTGCCACATCCCATTACTCAGAAATTCTAACAACATGCAAGTCATTTGGCATCTGTGCTGATGTGTCTTCCCACATCACATCCTAAAACCTAATCTGCAGACCTATCATAAAGGTGCACTTCACATCTGACATTTATTCAACTTTATTGTTACACCCTGAATTGCATTTTCTATATTAATTCCATGACAATTGACACCTAAGGGGATAATGAAAAAATTGTGTTCAAGAATGCTATATTACAGTACCAATCTATTTCAAGAGTGAATCCATTAGGCTATACAGTGATGAGCGTATGAATCCAAAATTGCTCCTGTTGATTTAATATAACTTCCCTGTAGCAACTATGAATAAGTGGGGGTGCATGATCAATGACCAATCACTGTATTTGTAAAAAACTGTGATTTTTATCCATATAGTGCTGTACAATGGGTACAGATGTTTTTCCAGTGGTAAGACAACTCTGTTTACGATGAATTCTAATCAATCTCCAATTGCGACCTATGTATATTAACTGGCAAAATACTAAATTTCAAATGAACCCAGAAGTGTAAGAATGTCAATATCCAGAACAGAAATATCACTTTGTAGTGCAATGCAGATGTGTAATAAAGAGATCTTATAGGATGAAACAATTTAAATGTTTAAATTTTTGAATGACCAGCATACTTTTAGCACAAGTACTAGGACTGGGAACTCTGCTTTATGTACCCTTTTGAGACCTGGGGGATAATTGAAGAAGCCCCCTATGTGCTAACAGTTATAATCATCAGTCATTCATGGTGTACAGATAAGATACACTTAGCACACATAATTAAGTGCATATTGGGGCAGATTTTAAAAGCCCTGAGCACGTAAATCCAGCCGGATTTACGCTCGCAGGGGACTTGCTTGCCGACGCGCGCAAAGCCCCGGGACGAGCGTAAGTCCCAGGGCTTTGCTTGGGGGGCGTGCCGGGGGTGCGTCGGGGGTGCATGTTGGGAGTGGTGCGGCTTCCGGGGTCGGGGCCGTGGGCATGGTGCCGGCCCAGGGGCATGACCGAGGCCTCCGAACCAGCCCCTGGGCTGGGGAATGGCGCGCCGGCAGCCCACCGGTGCGCGCAAGTTATGCCTGCCTCGGTCAGGCGTAACTTTCTCAACAAAGGTATGGGGGGATTTAGGTAGGGGAAGGTGGGGGGGGGGGCAGAAAAAGGTTCCCTCAGAGGCCGCTCCGATTTCGGAGGGGACAGAGGCTGGCTGTTCGGCTCCGTGCGCGCAGGTTGCACAATTGTGCACCCCCCCTGTGCGCACCGACCCCGGATTTTAAAATATGCGTGCGGCAGTGCGCACGCATGTTATAAAATTGGGCGTAGATTTGTTCGCACCGGGTTGCGCGAACAAATCTACGCCTTACATAACTTTAAAAATCTACCCCATTATGTTCACTATTATGTGTACTAGAGTAATTAAAAAAAAAAAAAAGTACCAGGAGATGTAACTTCAAAAAGTCATCCTGCTTTTAAACCCCAAAATATCAGGAGATAACCCTTTCTTTTTAACCCAACATTGCAATGTTTTGGAAGGATAATTGCCTTCCTTCCTCAGGGGAGAAAGAATGTTCAAGTGAAGAATACTGTAACCCGGTATTTTGTTGTGAAAACCAAAGCACTTTAAAGATAAAACGTAACGATAAAAGAAACGCTGGGAAACTAAGCCTTAGTTTCTGCCGGTGGCTCTGCTTTCCATTCATAGACTTTAGAAACATTCTGCAACTCTGCAGTTAGTTTCCCAGCGTTTCTTTTATCACTTTAAATTGCTTTGGTTTTCACAATGAAATACCAGGTTACAATGTTCTTCACTTGAACATTTGTATCTCCCCATGAGGAAGGAAGGCAATTATTCTGTACACCATGAATGACTGATGATTATAACTGTTAGCACATAGGGGGCTTCTTCAATTATCCCCCAGGTCTCAAAAAGGTACATAAAGCACTGTTCCATGTGCTGGTACCTGTGCTAAAAGTATGATGGTCATTCAAAAATTTAAAAATGTTAATTGTTTCATCATATAAGATCTCTTTATTACACATCTGCATTGTGCCATGAAGTAGTTTTAAAACAAAAATCTAGGCAGATCTGTGGGGTTTTAAAAGTTGGGGGTAAGGAAGGCTATTAAACTCGGGGGGGCGGAGGGGGGGGGGGGGTTTGGAAGACCGATCTCTCAAATGGGCGAACTGAGAATGAACTGGTTTTAGTGCAATAGCGTTGGTGCATGTCCCTTTTAAAATCTCCCCACTCAAGTGATAGAAGCAGGATTTGGGCGCACGCCTACGTAAAATTGAGCACAGATGTGTGAACGGCCAGGCTATTATATAACGTGCATCATACGTGTATATGTGATATAATAGCCGATGCACATGTGCACACACACGCCAATTTGAAAGTTACCATCTTAGGAAATGGAATCTATATACCTTGTGGGATCTTGTCAAATATTTATGATCTGGATTGGCCACTGTTGGAAACAGGTTACTGGGCTTGATGGACACTCAGTTTGACCCAGTAGGGCAATTCTTATATTCTTATGTCTGTCCAAAGAGCAAGCAATCTACAAGCGTTGGTATCGTACTTACCTTACATTTAAATTTTCCATAAGAGCAGTTTTGAAAACATTTCCTAAATTTATACCAAAAGTTATCTCTCACTTTAATAATTTAAATCGGTCCGTATCTCTCCAAGCCCACATGCCAGTAAGGGCAAATAGTCTCTTCACACATTGGACTGCAAAAGGGCTCTGTTTCATTTGGAAAGAACAAAGTCTTTTAGAAAGTCTTCACAACTATTTTTCACCTTCAACTCAGTCAAGCAAGATTTTTCAGTTACAAAGAGAAATCTTTCAACTTGGGTATCTGATTGCATTTCCTACTATTAAATCAATCAAATCAGAGGCGTCAGCCCATCAAGTCAGGGATAAAGCATCTTTTTAACACATCTTTGCTCTTCCTCCATTGACAGTGGAGTGTAGAAGTAGCCTAGAGACTAGAGCAACAGGCTGAGAACCTGGGAAGCTAGGTTTCAAATCCCACTGCCACTCCATTGACCTTGTGCAAGTCACTTTGCCCTCCATTGCCTCTGGTACAAACTTAGGAAGTTATTCACTAAACATGGGAATCACAAAGCCTCAGTAAATGATCCTGTTGTTTTCTTACTCCCTTAGTATTTATCCCTGTGGGAAAACACAATGATTCATGCTATTTTCCCACAGGGGAACAATACCATGGCAGCGAAAGCCCTCCTAACACACAGTGGTGGCTCCAGGACTGTTGGGCCACCTTTGCTTAAAGGGGCAACTTGGCACTGAATAAGCCTTCCCAAAAGTAGTAAACAACCCTTGGGGTCTGCATTAAACCCCTGTTCCTCCCCCTTTGCCACCCCTCCTGGAGGCAGCCATTGCAGCCAGAAAAAAACTTTTTGATGATTGGTGTAAGCCCTATCCTTCAATCCCTACCCCTTCCCCTTCACTAAAAACAAATCTGGCCCCAGGAAGCCCAGGCCTTCCCCCTCACACTCCCAATGCTCCAGTGAACCCCCCTCCCCACATACACACAAACGGATCCCTGTTCTAAATCCAAATAAAATAATCACATGCAAGGCTGCCACCTGGTCTTTCATCCATGCCTTTACTGCTTATTAAAATCATAAATTTTCTGCCTAGAAAATGTCTCACATCAAGACAGTGGTTTTGGACAGGCTGTTCTAAAAAGCTTATTTGATTCCTTCAACTCTTTCCTGCAGCCTTTGACATAATTACAGATTGATTGTTCCACTAACAATATAAAAGCATAATGAGCAATTCATGCAATCCTCCGCTTGGGATTCTCCACTTGTATGGCTGATGCTTGCCCATGGAGAAAGGAAAGTTGCTCACCTGTAACAGGTGTTCTGTGTAGACAGAGAACAAGTTGATATGAAGCAATCATTGATGTCATCTAGAAACTTGAACTCCTTGCATGTCCAGATGTGACATTTACCCAATCAGTACTCAGGTAATTGAAGTTTCCCATGTTGTTGTGTTGCCTATTTACTAGCTATTCTAATCTGTTAGCATTTTACAGACTGTTTCCTCATCCTTGCCAGGTAGGCGGTAGTGTATCGCTACTACTGTACTCTTTTCTTTTGCCTTTGGGATTTCTATCCATAAGGATTCTAGAGTATAGTTTTGTTTCCTGCAAACCTTTTATCTGCTGGACTCTGTGCCATCCTTAACATATAGTGCCACCCCTCCACAAATGTTAAGTGCCCTGTCATGTCTATATAATTTGAATCATTGTATCCAGTTGGCTTTCCTCCTTTCACCAGATTTTTGAGATGATCATTTGCCTATATCTTCCTTAAGCACCATACATTGTAATTTTCAGACTTCTGGCATTCTCATATAGATGTTTTAAAATGTCTTCTCTGCACCCACAGCCTACTTATTATCAGATGATACAGGCAGTTTGCCATCATTTTTCTCTGTGTGTTCTGCATTTAAATGCATCTTGGCTTTTTCAGCTTTTATAGCCACATCTCTATCAGGGCATTCTAACTTGTTTGCCAGTATCCTTTGAAATTATCTCCCTCCAAACCATGCACTGCTGAGTTACCATTTATTTTTCCCCATGTTTGTTTTATGAGGAATGGAAATGTTTCTAATTTTCCATTGTTTCACTGTGTACAGAGTCTGCTTGTTTCTTTCCAGTTCAGTTTTTTTCTGCATGATTCTATTTATACATTATTGTCTTTTTTTTTTTTTTGTATTTGGTGAGGGACTATGTGTTGAACATGTGTGACGGAGGTGAGGTATTCTGCTATTTTGTAGTTTGTGTGGGGATCTATAATAGCCAGGCTTGATCTTTTTTTTTTACTAATAGGAGGTGTATTGGTATGTTTGGGCCAGGTGTAATATTGGCATTGTTGCCTTTTCATAGGTAGGGTTTTTACTGTTTGAGTGCCGACAGTTAGTGTTTTGGTATCACAAGTTTACTATATTGTAATTATAATTCAGTTTACTCATGTCTTTCTGAGGGTCAAGCCTACACCCAACATCCATAACAATAGGCCTAATACCATATGGATTTCAAGTTTTTCTTGTAGAATTTTCTGGTTGGCACCACAGCAATGCATGGACTTCTGTACCATAAAATGGCATACTACAGGGCCAGACAGCACCATTTTTAAATACTAGCATGCGGAGAAGTAGCATCTGGGGATCATCCCTCTCAATTTAGGAATTTTGGACCCTTGGATGGGGTAAGATGAGTTTGGGAGGAAGGAGCAATTTTGTTAAAGTTTTCACTGTCTGAAGAAGCAGGACTTTTTCCAGCAGAGAAGGGAAACGGAGAACAGAGATTAATAGCACGAGACTGAGCAAAAGTGAGACTGAGTGTGAAACAGAGAAGGGAGTCTGAGACAGAGACTGTTTCTATTGTGTGTTTGTTATTGGAAAAAATATATAAATTAAGCATTGAAAAAAAATGGAGGGGGCAGCCCAGTAGTTGTTCACATAGATCAGCAAACAAGCTAACACCATATTTTTATGCAGAAATATTATGATATTCTCAGTTCCAAATAATTAACATTCTGTTTGTATTTTTGACCACTGCTGTACACTGAGCTGATTTTAGCTGGTCCAAGGTCCTTTCCCTGAGTGGTAGCTCCTAATGTGGAACTCAGCAGAAAAAGGAAGGTTATATTGCCTCTGTATAGGTCCCTGGTGAGACCTCATTTGGAATATTGTGTACAATTCTGACCTTCAAAAGGATATAAACCTGTTGAAGTCGGTCAAGTGGTCTAAAATGATCAGTTGTCTTCTATGTAAAGCATATGGGGATAGAATCAAAGATCTAAACATATACCTTTCGAGAAAAGGCGAGATAGGGAGATATGATAGATATTTAAATATGGAGGGTAACCTATTTCAACCGAAAGAAGGCTCTAGAACGAGGGTTCATGGGATGAGGGTGAAAAGTTGTAGACTCAGGAGTAATGTAAGGAAATATTTCTTCAAATCAGGAAAGAGTGTGGAGCAAATCAGAGTCCTTACAAATTTAAGTATAGTTCATTTTTTTATTCCAATGAGAACTCCTCTGTTTAAGCAAATATACAAAATAATACATTTAAACATTGTCCCCCAACATGGACTCCGTGTTTCGCCACAACGGCTACGTCAAAAGGGACAGCAATTGGGAATTCATATGCTCTTAGACTGACAGTCCTTTCATATGGACTGTGATTTGCTCCGCACTCTTTCCTGATTTGATGTTACATTGAGTGTGGAACTATTCTCCGCTTTTTTGCCTAGGAACTATTTCTTTGCAGAGAAGGCAGTAGATGCATGGAACGGCCTCCCAGTGGGGGTGGTGGACACACAAAAAAAAATTGTATCTGAATTCAAGAAAGGGGATAAATACTGGGGAACTCTGAGGGGAGTGATGGTAATTGTAAGACTAGATAAAGTAAAAGAGCAGTGGGCAAATCTTGATAAAGTAAATAAAGGAAAAAGAAGAAAGCTGAAAGGTAAAGAAAAGGCTAACATTCATAAACTATGAGAGATTGCAGAATGAGTAAGATAGACAACAATATTTACAAAAGCTAGGAGAAGCTGGGAAAGTAGTCAGGAATGCAAAGATGTAAATGGAAGAAAAAATAGCAACTATGGTAAAAAGGGGTCTAAACTAGTTTTACATATGTTGATGATGAGGAAGTGCAAAAGTAGCATTTTGAAACTCAAAGGTGAAAGGGAGAAATATATAGAGGCTGCTGAAGAAAAAGCAAAATTACTTAACAAATATCCCTGTTCGTCATTCATCTGTGGAAGGGTCAGGAACAGGAACACATAAAATGAACACAAATAGATTTCAAAGTGAGGTAAACCAATCAATTTTCTGAAGTATGTTCATGAGAAGCTAACAAATGTAGATAAAGGGATGGGGCCGGATGGGATACATGCAAGAGTATTAAGGGAACTTAGAGAAGTCCTATTAGTTCCACTGGCTGACATTTTTTATGCTTCTTCAGTCTCAGACGTAGTTCTGGAAGACTGGAGATAGGCAGATAGAGTTCATATTCACAAAGTTGGAAGTAAGGAGGTGGCTGGGAACTACAGGCCAATTAATTTGACCTCTTGTCATGAGCAAACTAATGGACCTGCTGCTAAAACAGAAGATAGTACGGTTTCTGGAATCCAATGGATTACAGGATCTCAGGCAGAATAGTTTTACCAGAGGCAAGTCATTTTAGACAAATTTTATCAATTTTCTTTTATTAAATGAGCAGAGAGTTGGATTAGGGAAGAGCGCTAGATGTATTGTACTTGGATTCCAATAAGCTAGTTGACACTGTTCCGCAAAGGTGACATAAATAAATTGAGTGCTCTTGGTGTGGGCCCTAGAGTGACTTATTGGATAAGAAACTGTTTGAGTGGGAGTCAACAAAGGGTAGTGGTAAATGGAATTCACTCAGAGGACCAGGGCATTACTAGCAGTAGTCAGCAGAGATCTGTCCGTGGACTGATTCTTTTCAACATTTTGTGAGTGACATTGCAGAATGATTTTTGGGAAGTTTCTTTTTGCTGGGTTAAGCATTTAGGGTGCAGAAACCCAAGGGAGAGATACAGAATAGAGTGTGAAATATTTTTAAGAATGAAAGAGCAGGAGCTGGAGGTGATTGTATCTGATGATCTTAGTGACCTAATAGGTGGATGAGGTGACAGCAAAAACCAGAAAGATGCTTGACTGCATAAGGAGAGGAATGGTCAGCAAAAAAAAGAGGAAATATTGCTCTTGTATAAATCCCCAGGGAGATAGTCTATGGTTCTGGAAACTGCATCTTCAAAAGGATGTAAACTATCCAGAGGATGGCTACTAAAATGATCATCAATCTTTGTTCTAAAGCATATGAGGAGAGACTTAAAGATCTAATCTTTAAGTCTTTAATCTTTAAATCTTTAAGTTGAAGCTCTCTGCTTCAACGGCAGGGGAGAAGAAAAACGGATACTTCACGCATATCCAGCATAGCTCTCTGCTTCAACGGCAGGGGAGAAGAAAAAAGGATTCACACTCACAAAGCGGGGAGTAGCTGGCTTGTTACGGCAGTTACTACCCCAAACCAAATAAGCCTGATACTTCACTTTCAATGCATATCCTGCTTCAACGGCAGGGGAGAAGAAAAACTGATACTACACGCATATCCAGCATAGCTCCCTGCTTCAACGGCAGGGGAGAAGAAAAACAACCAATAAGGGCTGAATAACAGTCTGGGTAAAACAAATAAGCATGGGTGTAGCTTGCTTATTGCGGCGGTTACTTCCCCTACTACCCGTAACTAATCAAGCTTGATATTTCACTTGGTTGCAGCTCCATCACTGCTCTCTACATTAATGGTGGGGGTGGAAGGGAAATAGAACCAAAGAGCTAAGAGAAACAGATAAGTATGAGAAAAAAATGTGAAGCTTGCTGGGCAGACTGGATGGGCCGTTTGGTCTTCTTCTGCCATCATTTCTATGTTTCTATGTTTCTATATAATCATATTCACCCTAGAGGAAAGTCAGGCTAAGGGAGATATGATAAATACCTCCAAGATATCAATGCACAGGAGACAATCCCCCTTTTTTTTTTTTTTTTTTCAATTTTTGAAATTTTACCAGGAAAAAGCTCCTGTACAGAAAATTCAATATCATAAAAGGAAAAAAAATATACAATAAAGTAAATATTCATTCCATATGCTTTGACATTTAAATTATAAGAAAAACAATAGTAATTAGGGGGCAGAAAGGAGCATATATTTATATTAAACAATTTTTTTTTTTATTGATAGGCTCGCAGAGTTGCTACTACTTCTTATACTGTTTCACACCAGGCCTGTGGAAGTTTTATAATAGGGGACTGCCCTGCTAAGAATGTTCTCAATTCAGGTTCAAGAAAAACATAATTTACATTCAAATATCTGTTGTATGTCTTGCAAGGGTACTTCAAGACCAACCTAGCTCCTAATTTCAGGACCTCAGGTCTCAACCTGAGAAATTCTATTCTGCGAGCCTGAGTGGATTTAATAACATCAGGAAATATCCATATGGGGTTACCATAAAAGGAAGATTGTCTGTTCCTAAAAAAACAAACGCATTACATGATTCCTTTCCAAGAGGAAAGAAAAAGACACTAGCATAGGTTTTCTCTGGTTAACTTGTAATTCTGATGACATTTCTAGTATATTCGTCACATCCAAAGGGTAATCTTGTTCTTCATTTTGTACAATTTGCTGAAGATAAAAGACTTTTACAACTACTGGTAGGGCTGACTCCGGGATCTTTAAGATTTTGCTTCATATATAGTTTAAACAATTCCAACAGGGAAATCGATCTCACAACAGGAAAATTCAAGATCCAGAGGATATGAGCTCTTAGAGCGTTTTCTATTGATTCCAACCTTTTGGCAGTAACAGATTCAGATTTAACTTGTTTATTTTCAATAGATGTCATTCGTTTATCCTCTTCTTCCATTTTATTCGTGAAATTAGTTATTTTTAATCGCTTGATTTTTAATCTCCACTGTTGCCACAGATAGTATTTTAATAGAACTCTCAATGGTGCTAAGCATTGTCCAGATCCCATCCAAGGATACTGCATCAGGTCTAACAGTTAATGGGGAAACAGAGAGCATTCTCAGCTGTTTCGTTCCCTCATCTTCCACAGTTTCCCCACTCACCCCCATGCCTGAAGTCAATGGAAGGTCAGCAATCTCTGGCACAAGCGGTGAGGAAGCCAATGCAGGACTCTCCATTCCTCCTTCTCCTAGGCTTGCTTCCCCCAGCTGTTGTACCGTGCTGGCACTCATAGCTCCTACACATTTGGCTTCAGAGGTTCCATCCCAGGCCATTACCATGGCCGCTCCTGCTTCTACCGAGGCAAGACTAGGTATTACGATGTCCCCGGGGTGAGCGGGTTTGCGTGGTGATCCAGGGCTTAAGGTTGTATCCAGGGTCAAGGGGGACGGCTCATGCTCCAAAGCCATTCCCCCAGCAACTAAGCTTTCTGGAGTTATCGGTGGAGCTCCCGCGAAGAATCTGGAGATCTGTGGCTGTTGTGGGTCTTCTAATCGTGAGCCAATATTCTCACCTCTTAGGCGGCCCTTTCATTTTGTATGTGGCATTTTTATGAAGAATTAGGAAGGTAAAAAGAAAAAAATTCAACAGCCTTCCCTCCAGCGTCTCCTGCAGTATTACACCCCGGCGGCCATCTTGCCCCAGGAGACAATCCTGGGGCAAGATGGCCGCCTCATTCTAGATGGCTCTAGAATGAGGAGTCGTGGGAAGAAGATGAAAGAGGGATAAACTCAGGAGTAATCTAAAGAACTACTTCTTTATAGAGAGGATAGTGGATGCATGGAGGTGGTGGAGACCAGGACAATGTATGAATTTAGGAAATAATGGGATAAACACGGATCTCTGAATGGCATGATAGGGATTGTAAAGCTGAGTAGTTGGTGTGGATTGGCAGGCTAGATAGTCCATATGGTCCTTTTCTGCTGACGTTTTTCTGTGTTTCAGAAGTGTATTGCAGATATCAGTCCTTGAACCGTTAGTGACTCTTGGCATAGGGATGATGCTGGAGGACAGAATAACCTGGACTCCGGCCTTTTCTTCACAAAAATGATTTATTTACACAGCAGAACAAAAGCCAAAAAAGACCTCTTTACCTCAGCCGCTTTAAATCAGTGATAGCAGTTAAACATAGACCATCTTAGCACATTGTCTACTTCCTCCTCCCTTTCCAGGGTGCTTCTGTTTCCTCCTGAGCCTGCTCTTTTATTCTCCTGTTTAGGGAATATCCCTGTGACCGGGATTGCCTTTTGTACTGATCCTTAATGTGAACCGTGCCAGATATGTGGAGCTGGTCTTTTGAGGTGGTCGTTTCCTATATATTCTTTCCTAGACCTGTTCTTTTCAACATTTTTGTAAGTGATATTGCAGAAGACCTGTCTTAAAAGGTTTGTTCTTTTGCTGCTGATACCAAAATCTGCAACATGGTAGTCACCCAGGAAATTATAGAAAACATGAAGCAGGATCCAGCAAAGCTTGAAGAATGGTTTAGAGCCTGGCAGGTAAAATTTAAAACTAAAAATATGTAAGGTCATGAATTTGGGCTGTAAAATCCCAAGGGAACTGTACAGCATAGGGGATGAAATTCTTATATGCAGAAAACCAGAGTGAGATCTAGAGGTGATCGTATTTGATGATTTCAAGGTGGCCAAACTTGTGGATACATTGATAGCATCTCTGGCTTTTTCCTTGGTGCATAGGGAGAGGAATGATCAGAAGAAAAAAAGGAGGCAATATTGCCCTTATAGACTTCATTTGGAATACTGTGTATAATTAAATACTTCAGTTGGGTTTTCACTAAGGAAGACATTGGCGAATGACCATTGCTGGGTAGCAAGAATACATATGTGAGTAGGGTAGATACATTCTCATTTACAGAAGAAAGTGCTTGAGTGGGACTAGGAAAACTGAAAGTGGACAAGGTCATGGGGCCAGATGATACCTCCCAGGATACTTAGGGAGCTCCAAGAAGTGCTGCTGGGTCTATTAAAAGACCTGATAAAATAGATCCTTGGAGATGGGAGTTGTGCCATACGATTGGAGAACTGCAGTGATGGTGACAAAAGTGGTAATAGGCAGGAAGCTAGAAACTACAGGCCAGTTAACCTTGAGTCAGTGGTGGGAAAATTTCTAGAGAGACTGCTAAAGGAAAGGATAATGGTCTACCTGCAGTTCAATGGGTTCAGGATCTGAGACAATATGGTTTTACCAGAGGAAATTCCTCTCAAACTAATCTGATAATTTTTTTTATTCAGTGACTACAGAATTGGATCAATGAATCACACTAGATGTAGTTTACTTGGATTTTAGCAAGGCTTTTGATATGATCCCACATAGGAGGCTCATAATAAAATGAAAAGCCTGGAAGTAGGTACCAAAGTATTGGAATGGATCACAAATTGGCTGATTGATAGTTGTCAGCAAGTAGAAGTAAATGGAACCTATTCTGAAGAAAGAAGAGTGATGAGTGGAGTGCCTCAAGGACCAGTTCTGTTCCATATTTTTCTGAGTGGTATTGCAGAGGGATTAAAAGGTAAAATGTGTCTTTTTGCAGATGACACTAAGATCTGCAATAGCGTGGACATGCTTGAAGACCAAAAAGAATAAAAAGTGACCTAGGAAAGTTCTAGGAGTGGTCAGAGGTTTAGCAATTGAGATTCAATGCCAAGGAATGCAGTCATGCGTTTGGGGTACGGCAGTCCGAAAGAGTTGAATAAGGGTGGGGGGGGGGGGAGAGAGAGAGATTGATGTGTACAAACTGGAAGAGAGACCTTGAGTTGATATGTCTGATCTAAAGGCAGCAAAGCAATGTGACAAGGCAGTGGCTAATGCCAGAGGATTGCAGGACTGCATCGAAAGAGGCATAACCAGCATTAAAAAGTGATAATGCCCCTATACAGATCCTTGGTGAGGCCTCCTCACCTGGACTACTCTGTTCAGTTCTGGAGAACTCATTTCAGAAAGAATAAGGATAGAATGGAAGCAGTACAGAGAAACTTAACCAAGATGGGTTGGTCTGCATGGAAAGCCATATAAGATGGAACTGAAGAATCTTAATATCTATTCCCTGGAAGAGAGAAGAGATAGGGGAAATGGGATACAGACCTTCAAATACTTGAAAGGAATTGATTCACAAAAATCGAATCTTTTCCGATGGAAAGGAAACTGTAAAACTGGGGGTCATAATATGAAACTCCACGTGGGAAGACTCGGGAACAAGGTCATGAAATATTTCTTCATGGAAAGGGTAGTGGATGCATGGAATGCCACCCCCACCCCACCCCCACCCCCGGAAGAGGTGGTGAATGGTAATGGAATTCAAAAGGCCATGGGATAAATACAGAGATTCCCTGCTGGCTCAAGAATGAAAATGAAGAAATGGGGTAACTTTTCTATTTATTTATTTATTTGTTTATAATCTTTTCTATACCGTCGTTCAGTAGATTACCATTACAACGGTTTACATAGAGGCACATATAGTAAATTGTACATGCATCTGTTCCTATTATAGTAATGGAGGTGCATGATAAGCTCGGTAACATAGTTTCATAATAATGGCTAAATGTTCAGTGTTGTCTAATTTGACCTGTGACTACAATAAAGACTGTTAGATTATACATTCAAGTTAAGAGGTGCAATAAACAAACCATGATGTGCATACACATAATGTGCTAGTGCTGTATAAAGATTTTGTGTGTACAGCTTTCAGTGTTTTTCTCTTTCTCGCTCTTTGTGAAAATGCTTCTCTAAAGAGCCATGTCTTTAAGCTCTTTTTGAAAGTCTTGAAATCTCTCTGTAATCTTATGGTTTCTGTGTGGGACATGGACGCAGAGTGCTGTGTTTAGCCATTCAGCTTTTTCGTCATGGATTAGTTTATGTATTGTGCAAAGGGTTTTATATTTTACCCTGTATTCAATTGGCAGCCAGTGTAGTTCAGCTAGCGTTTCAGTGATATGATCTTTTTCTTTTGCCTGTCAAAATTCTTGCGGCTGAGTTTTGGAGTATTTGAAGTGGTCTTATTGTCGTGTAGGATAATCCTAATAGTAGGGCATTACAGAAGTCCGTGCTGGCATATATTAAAGCCTGTAGGACAGTTCGGAAGTTCGTTTGATTTAGTAACTGTTTAAGTTTCCTGAGTACCATTAGTTTGGCATATCCTTCTTTGACTTTTAATGATATGTGTTGTTTGAGGCTGAGTTCTGTGTCTATTATTACACCGAGGTTCCATACTTTCTCGGCTATTTCAATTTTCTGATTGTTTTTTAGTAGTATAGGAGATTGGATGACTGTCATGTTTTTTCATTCAAAATGGAGGAATTCGGTTTTTCCTATGTTAATGACTAGCTCCATTTGGTTTAGTAGTTGTTTAATGATGTCAAGCTACATGATTGCTAGGTTTAATGTTTTTTCCAGTGAGTCTTCGATTGGTAGTAATATTTGAATATCATTGGCATATATGTAGTGTATGATACCCAGGCCAGCTAGGAGATGGCACAATGGAAGTAGGTAAATATTAAAGAGTGTGGCGGAGAGTGCTGATCTTTGTGGTACTCCAGTTACTAGATTTATTTTCTCTGACAATGTGTTTATTTGAACTTGCTGCTTGGGGGTAGCCTGCATGGAGCAACAGCTACTACTACCCTTAACAGAAGGCTTGGGGGTAACCTACACAAAGTAGCAACTTCTATTACCCTAAAAATAAAATTAAAAAAAAAAGAGAAAAAACTTGCTAGGCAGACTGAATGGACCCTTTTGGTCTTTACTAAGTTAGACATTTAAATACCTCCAAGAAATCAGTACCCAGGAGGTGGGCCTCTTTCAAAGGAAAGGAGGGTGTAGAACAAGGGGGGCATGGGATGAGGGTGAAAGCAGACTGAGGAGTAATCAGAGGAAATATTTCTTTACAGAGAGCACAGTGGATATATGGAACAACCTCTCCATAGAGGTGTGGAAACAAGAACAGTAGCAGAATTCAAGAAAGCATGGGATAAACTGAGGATCCCTGAGGGGCGTGGTAGGGATTTAAAGCTGAGTGATTGGTGCGGATGGACAGACTAGACAAGCTGTATACTCTTTTTCTGCCATCATGTTTCTCTGTTTCTAAATAAGAGATATTCAACCTTAAATCTCTGAATCGTATCTACTAGTGGCCAAGATAAATATTGAAAAGAAGTGACAACAGCACTGATCTCTCAAGGACCCCATGTTTTAGTAATCTGAGGAAAGAATAACTATCCCCGCGTGTAGTGTGTGTTCGATTGGTAAGAAAGGAGGCAATCCAAACTAGAACTGTATCTAAACCAATATCCATTAAATAATTTTGAAGCCAAAATTCATGGCTGGCAATTCTTCTCTTTAATGTTAAATTTAAAATCCATTTAGCAAAGTTTGCAATTTTCCCACTTTCTGGCAGAAGACTTTTGGATTTGTCACCTTGATGAAATTTGGTACCTTTATAGCACTGTTTTATAATGAAGAGACAAGACTAGAGAAGCAACTTTGAAAACAAAGCAGAAATGGGCAAAAGTCAACCTGGAGACTGGGTTACATGGTGTGAAAGGTTTGTGTGGTGGTAATGAGGTAGGATAAGGTGCCCTATTGTTTCTCCATTCCTTTCACAGGATACTTGAAGAATGGATGGACTACCATAGCCATACTGGCAGTGCATCTTGATCTTCATGTCACAGATTGTTGAATATCTTTGTTTTAGTGTTTGATAATTCAGCCCAGAGAAACAACATCCAAAAAATGTATGTACTATCTCCTGGCAGCAAGTCCAGCTACATAATGTGTGGTGCTGTTGTCAGTATAATAATGAATAAGCTACAGTATACGAAAATAAAATAACGTGGCTTGTAAGCAGTTACTATATTTCAGGGTATACGTCAGCTTTTCCTAAGACTTTGAGGAAGAGCAACCTCTTGCAATACTGCATTGAATCTCATTTGTTGAGAAGTTCAAATGAGCATGCTTTTACATGTCTTGTGTTTAGTAGGTAAATTGAGATAATGTTGGGTTTCTTCAGACTGCCAGAAAATGTACCACTCTTAATATCCATCACATATAACAGGGTAAAAAAGCAGAAATTAAAATTTTAAGAAATTGGAGGTAATTATAGTTCTCTTGAAAGAGAAATTGATACCATGGCATAAAGCCAATAAGTACTGGTAATTCTCATGGGCACTTTTTAAGGTTACATATGCAGAGAAACCAGTGGGTCTGATTTTAAAAAGCATTTACTCGAGCAAAACTGGTTTTTGCTCGAGTAAATACACTTTACTCAAGTAAGTGGGCTTTTCAAAATTGCTACAATATATGCCATTGAATTGTCCATAGGATTTACTCAAGTAAGTGCACTTTACTCGAGTAAATAGCTTTTGAAAATTGCTACGATAGTATGTCACATTTACATGCGTAACTCCTTTGAAAATTACCCCCAGTATGTTTCAGTACTGGCCTATAATATCCCATGTAAGTCTTCACTGGGCCTCTTGAGCAGTGTGCCAAACTGTGAGGTGCCTTGTGAGGCTATATTGGCACTACACAACTCATTAACCTGTTTTGCTGCCTAACCTGACAAAACCAGGACTAGCTTCAAATTATAAAATGCTATATTTTTTATTTTCATGTTTTTTCTACACAATAAGAAGCCCTACATTAAACTTGATTATTTGGACTATAACTGTTACTGTAATGTTTGATTAAATGCAGTAAATTGTTTTTAGCGTGAACAAGATAACGCTATGGCCCGCCTGAAAAAGCAGCAGCAAGAACTGGAACACATGAGGCTGCGCTACCTGGCAGCAGAGGAGAAAGAAGTGGTGAAAACAGAGCGACAAGAACTGGAGGAAATCCGAAATGAATTAAATAGGTAGAACAAATAACATTTTTGCCTTAAATTGCAACATATCCCATCTGGACAATATAGTTCCTCCTTTATAACAATTAATGTGGAATCTATGACCCACTCCAGGCCAGCGAAGAAATGCACTTCTCAAGACTAAAGTCAAGCTTTGTTATATGAGAGCCTTATATAAGTTATGCAAATTCTCCTGTGTGGGGACACAGAGCAGAATAAACATAAACGTCATTTTTGAGAGCTATTAACCTTAGGTTTAGCGGAAATTGTACTGTTTATTTTCTGTGAAATCTTATACATACAAACCATTACCTCTCTTCCTTGTGCTCATCAGTATGTCATGTTCTTTATGCTGTCGGCACACGCCACATAATGAAAGAAGTGGGACATTGCTTAATCTGTGCTATTTCTTAGCATAAGGTCTCCACTTCTGTTTCAAGATTAAACAAATAGTGGAAGCAAGAGAGAGATTTATAAAAGAACTTACATTTCAACCAAAAATGTCTATGAGCCCTATTGTATCATTTTTATATGCCCAATAAAATTAATTTTAGAGAGGTTGTACAGGGAAGTCCTGCCAGCTTCTACTTTCTCTTTTCAGCAAGACTATGCTGAACATACTTTTGGCTATTCTTATCCATAGGCTCCTTGTTTCGTTTACTATTTGTGCCTTTATTCTGTCTGTATTTTTCAGTAGTTATTTTTAAACCAAATTTTTTTTTGTGGAGAGCGCACATTATCTTGGCTTTTTTGTGTGAAGTTTTGTATATAAGATCCAATGTCTGTTTCTTTTAAGAAAAAAAAAAGTAAGCTTTCTTGGGGCCAGTAATCAGTGTTCTGTGCAGGTCAACATGCTTTTTGATTCTCACATACCTCAGTGTGAGTAAAAGTATATGTGCTGTTCAGTGTTGGGTAAGCCAACAAGATTTTCAAAACAAGCTTGCAGTCTTGCAGGTGCAATATACCTATGGGTCTACAAGGCCCACATGGAGTTCCAAAATTGCTCTCTTTAAAGGATCATTTTGAAACGGCCCACATACCTGCAGACTTTATCCCAGATTCTCACAATGGAGCTGTGCTTATAAGTTTGCTTTGAAGATTCACAGGTTGTCCTGGTATGTGCAGATACACGTGCAGAATGTTGCTCTCTGCTCGCATTCTGCATGTACATTTACTTCATACTTTTGAAAATCGAACGTGGGCATGTAAATCCTTTTCTTGCCCCCAACTCAACCCCTCCTGGAATGCCATTTACAAGTGCAGGTAACCTATGTGCAAACTGGATTTTGTACATTTACCCACCTAACTTCTTAGTTGATTTTCAAAGCGTGATTTGAAAATAGAGTCCCTTTGTTTTATTTCATAGTATTTTGCTTGCAGACATGCATGTTCAAACTCCATTGCTTGCTTCCATTGTATTTACAGTACATATACGTTTTTCCAAGTGGTTTTCATTTTTCTCTATATGAAGGAAAACTTTAGTTGAAATTCAAACTTTGGTTCCATCTCTATTTATAAAAACTGGGAGCCCTGTTTTTGTTGTTAATCTCAATATATCTATTACATGAAGTGTGCTTTCAGTGGAAGTTTATTTGATTGTATTTTCTAATAGTCATGGGGCAAATTACTGGTAATTTTTCAGATAGCTAGTTGTTAAACTAGTGATGAGGCTCATACTCATTTTTGATCTTGTAGTGTCTTGAGAAAATGCTTTCGCACCCATTAACTATATTGCTGAGTGAGGCACACATGCCTACATCTTAGACTACACTGTCCTAAAGTAGAACTTGTGTTTTGTGAAACATACTCTAAAAGCAGTCAGCTATCCTGAACAGGCAAGTATTTAAAAAGCAAGAGTAGTTCTTTTTCTTTCTCTTTCTTTTTTTATAATAGCATGTTTTAATGTTTTCTGAAGATTCATAACCTTGCACCATACTTGTTGCTTTCTAAATTTAATGAGTTAGTTTGTGGAAGGAAGACTGACTTGGGATATGGTACTCTATATTAATAAGTAAAAGTTGTAGATTCCATTTCCCACTGAGTCTTCTGTTTCTCAAGCCATTTGTGGACTGGACATGTTCAGGGGCATGGCTAAAGCAGATCAGAACCATCACTGGGCAATGCTCCTGAAAGAGGCACATTTTGTTCTTTGCCCTTATGTAGGCGATAAGATTATACTAGACTGTTTACCCTGAAGAAAGATTAGAATGTTACCTGGCAACGGAAAATGAAAGATTTTAAAAAATATTGTCATGTCAATTGACTATCTTTTGGGTTTTGTGTGGTGGGGATTTTATCTTTAGGTTGAAGCAGCAAGAAGAAAAAAAACCCCAAGATTCAGGAGAGATTACATCTGGGACAAAGGAGAGCCCTCAAGCAAGACTTCTGAGTGATGGTCTAGATGATTATCTCACCCGTCTTATAGAAGAGAGGGATACTCTCTTAAGGACAGGCGTCTATACTCATGAGGATCGGATAATAAGTGAACTGGATCGCCAGATTAGAGAAGCAATGACAAAGAGAAGCAGCAATTAATACTACATACTTAAGATCTCTAAGAATCTCCAGGACTCTTGTTTTAATAGAATTAAAATGTTCTAGATTTTTAAAGAATTTGTATTTTAAATAGCTAAATGCATTAGATTTTGTTTGCTAGATATTTTTTTTCCTGCTCTGGGTGAATATTTTCTACCTCTTTATTTTCTTTGACCCAGGTTTTACATGTACATACATATTTTATTATAATTTATTATTCAATTATGGTTTACTTTTCAACTGCAAAAATGATTTGGGGGTTTTTTTTGTACAGAAGTTATGCTTCCAAAATGACAGCAGTATTTTCCAGTTATATAATTTTAAACTTGGAGCCAGTTTAAAACTTTGCGAATATTGTGATTTCTTCCTTACTATATTTCTGTAGACAGAATTCATCCAGAGGGGCTGTATAGTGTTGCATTGCAGATTTTATGGCAAAAGTTGAAAGAGGAATTGAGACAATTTGTAAGTGCTGCAGTGTATTGTATCAATACTGCATGAAACGTAAGAACAGCTAAATTACGTTTGGCTTTCTTCCACTGTGGGATGCAAAGTGCGTTGCTGTGACAATGTTCTGTGAAATTTTTGTGGGTGTTTGTTCTAGGTAAATGTTGATTCTTCTATTTAGTCGTGCATGATCTTTACAGCAATTAGAACAGTGGAACACCACAAGAAGCAGTATTTTGAGTCGGTCATAGCCACAAGATTGACTTAAACTTGGGAGGAAGCATTAGAAAAACAATACAAAGTTTCTGCCAAAGATTTGTGATTTTACAGCTCGAGTGTTTATTTTTTGCTATTTCTACACGCCTTTCTATAAATTTAACAGAGGGTATGTGTCAGTTTACAGTAAAATTATTGGCTTGTATTCCCATTATACCAATTTTTATTTTAACAAAAAATCCTTATTGAGTTATAAAAATATAAGTAAAAGGCCTTAGGGAATATGGTTCATTCGCTAGTACTATAAAAGCAGATTTTATAATAGATCACTTGGCAACAGGAAGAAATTGCGTTTTCATTCCTTTTTCTACTTGTATCTTGCTAACATCAAGAACTGGCTAACAATTAGTATTGTTCTTTGTAGAGTAAAGTAAGCAGTGATCTTTAAGGAGCAATACTTAGGGGTTTTTTTTTATGATAAATAATCAGCACATCAAATACAAATCTTCATGATTTTGTTTAAATACTGAGGATCAATTTGTGTTTGTAATGTTTAAATGTTCACTATCATGAATGTATATAAATAGGGGTACTGCAAGGCTGATCCTTATCTGAACTCTATAAACAGCTATTTCACTAATGTGTACAAAATATAAAGATTGGACTCAAAGCATGGTGAGGCTACAAACATCATATACCTTTTATTCCAGATAAGTGGTATTTAAAAGATAATGTTAGGACAGTAAGGAAAAGGCCTAATAAAAATGGTAAGCAAGAGAGCCAGAAGTTAGGAAATTTATATTTTTTAAGTTCATCTGATACTTAACCCTAAATCAAGTTGCTATACAGCTTTGCCCTATATCAAGTTTGTTGCATATATCCAGCATAATTTGTAAATATGAATAATGGCTAAGCATTCCCTAATTAAATGAAGAAATATTGGATGAAGAAATAGTTTCAATGGATGAAGAAATATTTAATGCCACTTTGTTCTAAATATAAAAGCTTATCTCATACCAAACATTAAGCCTTGGTGTGTTTTGTACTTTTTTACTCAAACACAAGAGGGGGCCTAAGTCTGGAGAGAGATTTCTTTAAAGGCAGAAATTTGTGTATATTGTGTACATATTTACTATGCTTTGAGAGTCAAATCTTTTAACTTAAAATTGTAAAACTTTTGTGGCTTTATGTAACAGCAAATAAAACTTGAATTTTGAATTTAGTTTTTATTTTAAGCAATAGAATGCTTGGTGTTGGTTGTCATTTATTAGAAGTGTTGTGCCTGCAACAATTGGTTCACCTGGACATTAAGGGATGAATTTTCAAAACCATTTATGCTCATAAAACAGTTTTATGCAAGGAAATGGATGTTCTGAAAGAGCCCAGGACTCAGTGCACATACAAGCCTGTTTGTAACCAGATTTTGTGCACACAAAATTCTGGAGGCAAAGTTGGGACTTACACACCTACCTTTTTATTTTAAAAAGTATGCGGGTAAGTTAATCTGTACAAGTTATACTCTTGATAGAGCTGTGTAGGTCTAGTAGTAGTAGTAGTAGTAGCAGCAGCAGCAGCAGGTATTTGTGTGGCTGAGTCTGTGCATAAACCAGGGCATTTACCTGGGAATTTTCAAAGCAGACTTATGTGTATATGTTAATGCAGCTTTTCTCCCTACTGGCACATTTATAAAATTACTCTCTGAAGGTAGTTTTCAAAGGAACTTCTGTGAATAGTGATTTACTTGCAGAAAGGGCCTATTAGAAAATTGTGCAACAAATATGCTTGAAAATTACCCACATACACACTATATAAGCATAATTTTACATGCACATGGAGAGGTGTTCCAGGAGTACATTTTGGATAAGGCATGGGACTTATGTGCATATGTTTTGATTTTTAAAAATATGCATGTAAATTATTTTAGCAAAGACAATCGCACCAAATAGCAGGCGTAATAGTATACATGTAGTTTTGCCAGGATAATTTTCAATACCAATATAAAAGATCCAAAAATGGCTGAGAATTATTAAATATCAAAAACAAAAGATCCAGCTCAATGAATAGGAGTGTTTGTGAAAGCTCTGGGAATACCTCATATAGAGCCACTAAAGGCTATAAACTAGTGCATACAGCTCTAGATGGCGCTAGGACTTTTTAATCATTGGAATCCCAGAGTTAGTGATTCTTCAAAAAGCTATCATATGAGTGTTACTAGTTCCGTAAGGATTCTTCAAAGAAGCTATCATATAAATGTTACCAGTTCCGTAGATTTCAATGTTGAAGCTGCCAGTGTGTGATAGCATAGAACTTCTTATGCATGCTGTGTATTATCCGACATTGCAATGTTTCGGGTAGTCCTTCTTCAGGGAAACTGAATGATTAGATGCCGGCGGGTGCGACTGGTAACTGCCACTCTATGCAGTTACCCCATGCCTTCTGTTAAGGGTAGTAACTGGTGCTCCGTGCAGGTTACCCCTATGCTTTCTGTTAAGGGTAATAACTGTAACTCCATACAGGTTACCCCCATACCACCCCTTTTTTCATTGCCACCATCTAGTATTTCTGGATCCGCAGTATCTATTTATGCCTTTTTGAAGTCATTTACTGTTTTCATCCTTACCACTTTTCCAGGAGAGCATTCCAGGCATCCACTACCTTTTCTGTGAAGAAATATTTCCTGATGTTGGTTGTGATCCCTAGTTCTATGGTTTCCTTTCTAACAGAAAAGGTTTGAGGTTTAATACCTTTCAAGTATCTGAAAGTTTATATCATATCTCTCCTCAGTCTCCTCTCCTCCATGGTGTATATATATATTTAGATCCTTCAGCCTCTCATAAGTTTTCCGATAAAGACCCACACCATTGTGGTCGCCTTTCTCTGGACCACTTCCATCCTGTCTCCATCTCTTTTGAGATACAGTCTCCAAAGAGATGTACTCCAGGTGAGGCCTCACCAAGGACTTGTACAAGGACATTATCACCTCCTTTTTCTTACTTATTATCCCTTTCTCTATGCAGCCCAGCATATTTCTGGCTTTAACTATTGTCTTTTCACAATGTTTTGCTGCCTTCAGATCAACAGACACTATTACCCCAAGGTTCCTCTCTTAGTCCGTGCACAGCAGTCTCTCGGCTCCCATCACATACAGCTCTTTCGGAATACCTGCTCCAGATGCATGCTTCTTCACTTCTTGGCATTGAATCCTAGCTGCCAAATTTTTGATCACTCGTTAAGCTTTCTTAAATCACTTTTCATTCTTTCTATTCCTTCAGGTGTGTCCATTCTGTTGCAGATGGTAGTTTCATCCACAGAAAGACAAACTTTACCTTCTATCCCTTCAATGTTTCTCACAAAGATATTTATGAAACAGAATATATCCCAAAACCAATGCTTGAGGCACTCCACTTAACAATGTTCTCTCCTCAGGGTAGGATCCATTTACAATTACATGCTGTCTCCTGTCAATCAACTAGTTTGTAGTCCACTCCACCACCTTGGTGCCCACTCCCAAGCTGAACCGTATCAAAACCTTTACTGAAATCCAAGTAAATCACATCTAGCACACTTCCTTGATCCAGTTTTCTTGTCACCCAATCAAAAATGTCAACCAGATTTGTCTAAAAGGACCTTCACCTGCTGATTCCATGTTCCAGTTCACTATCCTTTCCTTCGGCAGAGTCTCTATTAATTTTCTCGCCATCAAGGTGAAGCTGACAGGCCTATAGTTTCCAGCCTCCACTCTGCTACCACGCTTGTGAAACGGGACCACAACTGCTCTTCTTCTGTGGCACCACTCCTGTTTCTAGGGATCTTTTGAACATGTTTTTCAGTGGACCCGCCAGCATGTCTTTGAGCTCCTTTATTATCCTAGGATGTACTTCATCTGTCCCCATGGCCTTATCCACTTTGTTTTCCTGGCTCAACCATTACATTTTCTTCTATAAATGGATTTCCATCTACCCCACTCCAATCCATGGTCTTGTCAATCAACAATGGTCCCTCTCCAAAGTCGTCTTTAGTGAACACCGGACGTATTTGTTTAATATTTCTGCTGTTTCTTCATTTTTCTCCACCATTGCACTTTGTCACTTTTCAATTTCACTATTCCGTTTCATTCTGCCAACTCAGGCCTTCTCCTTTTTCTGATATATATGAAAAATGTTTTGTCACCTTGCTTTACCTATTTAGCAGTCCTTTCTTCTACTTGACCTTTTGCTTTCCTGATTTCTTTCCTAGTCTCCTTCAGCTTCACCAAATATTCTTCCCTGTGTTCCTGTTTGGGATTTGAGAACAAGATCAGTTTCTTTCTTTCTTTTACTTTTGCTTATTTTTTAAACATGTAGATTTGTTGCCTTTGTCGTAGATCCTTTTAATTTGTCCCACTGTTGTTTCACCTCACCCATTTTCTCCCAATCTTCTAGTTCTTCCTCCAGGTATATCCCCATTTGGACAAAGTCTGTGTTTTGAAGCTCAAAACCTTGGTCTTCATGTGACTTCTCTCACGCCTGACTGCGATATCGAACCATACTGTCTGATGATCGCTCAGTCGATCCCCTATCCGGCCATTAGAGATGTGCATATTTGCTGGCTAACTTAAGTGTGACATTACAAAATTACTCATTTTAAGGCTGCCTTTTTCTACCCCAACTTGATTTGAAAGTTAAAGCTATGGCTTAATAACAATGACCTTGTCACCTTGGTACATTCTGCTCTTATGTCCTGTATAGACTACTGAGCCTTCTGAAGAAAGATCTTAGATGGTTGTAGATAATTCAGAATTCCGCTGCTTAGCTGTAATGCTGAAGAACATATCACCCCACATTTAAAAGCTGTGCACTGCCTATCTGTTCATGTTAGGGTCAGTTTTAAAATGTTTGATCTATAGGGTCCTGGACAGTTCCAATCCAACTTTCATAAGCACATGTACTTTGACTGCAGGCAGATCATTTATTAATAAGTCAGTTGATGAGAGAAGCCAGACTGGTTGCTACTCACAGGAGAGGCACCTTCCGCATTGCCCCTCAACCCTGAAACAAACTTCTCCAAGAGACACAGCTCATTGGGGTCTACCTCCTTTTTTAAAAAGCAGCTCAAGGTATCACTGTTTCTATCTGATTTTGACTACTATAAGGATATTGAGTTACAATGGATCATGTAACTCAGTATCCTTATAGTAGAATATTGTTAGATTTGTATATATTTTGATTTATGACTCATTTATAGGGTCATTCATCAAAATGTGTTATGGCATTAATGCATGTGATACTAATGGTATCTCATTACACGAATGCAAATTTTTCTGAGGGGCGGGATTGGGGAGGGGTTTGGACGGGATTAATGAAAATGAAGGGCATTTTCACACTGTGCGATAGCGTACCTTACGCTATCGCACGCTTTTAACACCAGAAATAACTACACCTTTTTTCCTGAAGTTAAGCTGTGTAAAATGCCCGAAACACCTGTAACGCAATGTGCGAGAGAGATTTCATTTCAGGCATTTTTGGACTTGGAGAGAGGGAGTGGAGTAGAGAGAGAGCGCCTCTGGGGAGACCTTCACAGTATTCAACCATTTATATCACTATAGGAGGGCCAGCTAATAACTCGAGGTGAGGTCTTGGTGGTGGTTTAGGGTTTTGCGGCCAGTTTTCCATGCAGAGTGAGACGTATGAACAGCACAGTATATCTCAGTGAAGATTTGACATCATTTGGAGTGAGAAAAGCCTCTTGATTACTATTAAAAAAAAAAAAATTTACTTTTTGAGGCTGCTTCTAGAGACTAATTTTATTAACATTTCACAGAGCAGTAGACTGTGTACATTGAAAATACTTGATAAAGTCTGTATGTACAAAATGAACATACTTGCATTAATTTGCCTTGAAAATTCTCTGGTAATTAGTCAAGTACATGCCAATTTACCTAGCACAAAATTACTTCTGCTCCAAGTAGGGCATAAATTAAGTGATATAACTTATGCCAGGTCTTCTCAAACTGACTTTGGACCCCAAATGGTGTCACTAAACCTTCAGCTATGCTTCAGGTGCCAGCAGCAGTATTAGTAATGGATGTCTGCGTGGGGCCTGCAAACCAGTATGTTCTCACAGTCCCTGCAATGGTCATAAACTTACATGAGTTTCTGTGGAAACAGGAAGCCCTGCATGAGGATAGATTAAGGCCACCGCAGGGTCTGTGAGCTTGCAGTGGCTCACAGGCCCCATGCTGGCTTTTATTATTAATGCTGCCCCTTGCCAATCACTATTGGGCTTCAGATCAGCCAACAGGGAAAGGAAGGGCCAAGTATGCATGGGCTGGTGGAAATTGCCATTGTTTCTTTTTCCTTATCCACCATTTGAACCTACTCGAGAAAAATGAGGCACTTGTCATTAACCTTCCCTTCTCCCCCTTTGGCCTGAGGCCCAAAGGCATATATTGCTACTGATCCTAGCCAAAGGCTATTTTAAATCATTTTTAGAAAATAAAACATTTACTGTGAAGATCAAAGATAGAATCTCTGAAAAGATAAAATTATCAACAGGAGTCCCACAGGGTTCAGCCTTATCGGCTACCCTTTTTAATATTTATTTACTCCCGTTGTGCCATTTGTAAGACAAGACATTTACTTGTTCATTGGGTAATTTCTTCCTAAGGTTTCTTTTTTGAGTTATTCAGTTGAAAACCACCATTGTTCTGCAGTTTCTAATGGCTCCCTGTGTCTTATATGCCATGGCACTGCAGAAATGGGCAAGTCCTCAAAGGCAACTCAATCTTCCAAGAAGCAGTCAGCTGAGCCTTGGACCTCCTCTAAAGTGTATCGTAAACCAAATGTAAACATTTCTGAGACCATTGGCAGGTCAAATTTGCTCATTGAAATTGATGTGGCACCCATTTTGAAGTTTTTATATGTTTGGGGTTTTTTTTTTTAATAAATTCGTCTTTATTGGGTCAATGAATGAAACAGTAAATGGCCATAAAGAAAATAGAACCATGAACAATGGTCACTCTACAGAGTCCCAAAATTGTTTTAACATGTTTTCTCCTGACCCAAACAGAAGCAACACCCTGCAAAACATGAACAAGCACACCACATTCACACCACACGCATTCACACATCCATTGAGAACAGCACACCCCTATAGATAAGTGGGGCTAGGCAACGTGAGAAGCCAAACATTCAGAGTCTTATGCGTGATCCTGGAGATCTCTTCCAGCAAAGAAAATAGCCTTTAAGGGTGTGGAAGGCCTTCTGGGATGCCAAGCCTCTTTTCCATAAAGATTCTAAAGGTGCAGAATGGGCCATCAACTCCTTCCACAATGTGAAAGATGGAGCCTCTTCCGATTTCCAATTGATCCGAATGGCCTTTTTTGCTAGAAGGAATGCAACCGTGAGGAATTTCTTGCCCGCCCCCCCCCCCCCCCCCCCCCGGTTGGGAGTAAATCCCGCTTGTCCCAAAGGCATAAATAAAATGCACCAGACCAAGAGATGTGACATCCCAGCAATTTATGTATCTGATAGTCTGTATGATCTAATAAGAGTAACAGCAAAATCTTTAGCTCTTTCAGTGGGAATGACAAGACTTTTTGGCTTTGCCTGTGGGCGGCAAACTCATGGTCAAAGATTCATCTATGCAAGCTACAATTTAAAGGTCAATTTTAAAAGCCCATGCTAAAACCAAGAGATACATATACAAATTGGGCTGGCTAGCACCAAGCAAATTTCAAAAGTTGCACAAGTACGTGCATATCTCCCGCTAAGTGCACAAGTCAAAAGTTTTGAAAAAGGTTTGTGAGCGTGTCGGGAGAAAGCCAAGAGATGTGCATGTAAATATATAACAGGTGAGCACTGGGCTTTCCTGCCACATAACTTTACTACTGCTATAAGTAATAAAATAAATTCTAGGCTAGTCAGTGGGGTTTTAAGGGTTGGTGCTAACAGGGGCAAAGAAAGGCTATTAATTTAAGGGGATTGCAAGTCCTATCCCTAAACAGGACAAACTTGGAATGAACTGGGAAAATGGAAAATGGTGTTGGCACATGTCCCTTATAAAATTCCTCCACTTATATGGTAGAAGCAGCATTTGTGTGCACGTGTGGGCTTTCATTTATAATTGCATGCACATATATGCACGTCCAGTCTATTTTATAACATGCACACATTTTATAAAATGGACACATCTCTGGACACAAGCCAACAAACATATGCACATAAGCGCCACATGCCTGTTTAAAAGTTGCCATCATTGAGAAGAGCTTGAAAAGCTAGTTAGAAATCTAGGTGAATCTAAGCCTCAGAGATTACCAGAGGATAGGTTTAGGCTAAATAAATGTGAATTTAGAGGGTACACTTGATAGGGAAGCCAGAAAGTATTGTCCTGGCAGGCAGTTTTCTAGTCAGTTTACTAGAGCTAAAGGGAAGATGCAGTCCTTTTGAGGAGCAAGAGACTTTGTTCAGAAACATCAAGGCCATCAACTTCCACACAGTCTTCACCGTGAGGCCCTGCTGATCCTCTCTTTGATAACACCTGTAGGGGGCAAACTTCAGGAGTATTTGAAAGAGTTGATCCACATTACATCGGAGGGTCTTAGAGAATATTCAAACTGGATATCTACCAGAGCTTGTATGCCCTGTAAGAGGGAGTTTTGTAAGATAACCTGCTCATTCTTCAAAGAAATTGGCTGTGATTCATGATAAACCCAGTGGGTTTATCATCAAATAGTGCAGCAACGGGCAGAACATCCTATAGATTTAATGGTGACATACAAAAACGCAAACATGAAAAAGTTTTACAGCAGACACAAGGAGTACAGCAGCAAAGCAATAAATGCGTTAGTACAGAGGTGGCCAAGGGATTTGCTAATGTACATATTCTATCCAAGGCCCCTAATAGACACACTATAAAGAAAATAGAAAAAGAGGAAGTTTACTTGGTTGTAGTAACTCCAGATTGGCCCCAAAGACCGTGGTATGTGGATTTAAGAGGGCTGTTAATTGAGCAGCCATTGCATCTACTGGGAATCTAAGGCCTTCTACATTAAGGTTCAATTGAAACGGACGACCCTTCTCTATTCTTGCTTACGGCCTGGCTCTTGAGAGGTTGAAAATTAGTTTTAAAAGTTTATACTCCATCGAAAATTAGAAAAATGTTGAATTTTTAAAAGAGCACAACTTTGCTTGCTTATGTTAAGGGTTTGGCTTGCTTTCGAAGTCCATTGCAGACAGAATTCATTTCCTCTTTGGTGTTCACAAATTGGAGATATTCTTGTAGTATTACAAAAGGGTGTAGATAAAAGTTTGGCTTTAAGTTCTTTAAATGTACAAGTGGCAGTGATTTCTCGTTTGAGAGAGAGAATCAAGAACTTAAATGTAACTTCCCATAGAGATTTTTCTTGTTTCATCCCACTCAAAAAATGTCTATTTTCACCAAGAAGGCCAATATTTCCACAATGGAATTTGAACTTAGTGTTGTGTGCTTTAAAAAAGGAACCTTTTGAGCTTTTGAATCAGGCTAAATGACGGATTTAGCGTTAAAGTCTTTATTTTTTCAATTATGTCAGCAAAATGTATTTCTGAGTTGCAGACTTTATCTTGCAGAGATCCTTTTCTGAAATGTAATAAGGAATCAATGATTCTTAGATTAGTCTCATCCTTTTTACTAAAGGTAATATTTGTTTTTCATTTAAATTAAGTATGTTCAGCCAGCTTTTAACAAAATTGACTATAGAGGTGAAATGGGTTCTTTACAATATTTAGATGTCAAAAGATGTCTCCTAATGTATTTAGAGTAGACTAAAGACCTTCATAAGATGGAGAGGTTGTTTTTATTGTTTGTTGGTCCATGTAAAGCTACAATTGCAAGATGGATTCAGGAGGCAATTTCTTTTGCGTATTTATTGCAGGGACAAGAAGTTCCTACAGTCATTAAGGCCCATTCAACAAGGGCACAGTCTTTTTCCTGGGCCGAAATAGGTACCGTAAATCGAAGACTGGTTACAAAGATTGAACTTTTACACAGCCTTACAATTTGAGTCAAGGTTGGTTTGTCCTCTCTCTTTATCTTTTGTTTTTCGTGACACTGGAAGGCAGTTGCCCACAAACTTGAAACATTGTTTGATTGCTTTCTTACAAAAAACTTGGTGATGGCTAAATACTAAATTACAATTGAACTATAGAATCTCACCAATTTCACGTTTGGAAGGCAACAGTAATTTCCTTTCGGGAGTACAATCAGGGATGTGCCGGGGATTAGTAGTAATTGCACAATTAATGGATAGTCAAGGGGGAATTCTTAAATTTGCAGATCTACAGGAATCTTTTGTCTTAACTGGGAAAGACTATTTTTCTTATCTTCAATCCCATCACTATGTTGAGTCTTTAGAACATGCTGAATTGATTAAAAAGAATTGTGCATCTTTAAAAGACTGATTTGATATTGAAGATCCTGGGAGACCACTTCATCATTTCTTTATAAATCTTTAATAAAGGTAGAGGACAAGATGGACTTTACATTATTGCAAATAGCTCAAAATGTTTTGATTGTTTCACTGGGATCCAAAAGATATCAAATAGTACATAACGTCCGGCCTTTTTGGCACAAATAGATTCAGATATCTGAATAAAATGTTCAATTGCAGTGAGGTTAATTGGACATTATATTGGTTATATTCTAAAATACAGTTCTTCTGGAGAAAGGTATATTCATATGTGGAGTGGGTCACTTCCTCCTCTTAATATTTGATGCTCTGTTCGCATTGTTTGGGGCTATTTGCTCCGTGTCTTATTACTTTTCTGTTCAGAGGTTGTGGATAAGGAAAGTTCTGCTGTTGGCAAAATTAACCATATTACATTTTTGGAGGAAGCCAATCACCCCATCATTCCTTTTGGAGAAACAAAATACATTATCTGTTAGTTATGGAACAAATGTTTTGTAAATCAAAACATCTTAGACAGAAGAAAATGATCCTGGGCATTTGGCTCTCATTTATCTCTAAGCTTCCACATAGAGCTAGAAGCCAGATTTTAAATGATTTTTAAATAGAGAATAGCATATACTTTAGGTCCCAAGATTTGGATTATGAAACTTCCTTATCAGAAAGAGTTATAAGCTTGAGTGTTAACTGGGATGGGAGGGAGGAGAAAAGGGGGTGGGTGAGAGGGGGATATAAATACAGATGCTGGTTTGTTGTTTACATATGCATGTATCTGTTGATGTTGTTGTTTTAATTGTTCTCAGTTTGCTAACATTAATAAAATAGATTTTGAATAAAAATTAAAAAAAAAAAAGGGGAGAAGAAAATTTTATTGGGATTGCTTAATTTAAGAAGCCATTTACAGAGTGTGAGCATTTTACAAAGCAGATTTTGTTATTAAAATTTGTTTCAAAATTGAATGCTTTTACCAAACAAGTTATTTACAAGTTGATCAATGTATTTTTTTTAATGCAGTAGTTCATAGTTGAGCTTTGACAAAGCTATACTGGTTCTATTCATGACATACATACTGGTGGTATTAAAAAAAATAAATCCGCCTCAACTGTTGGATGAGGGACTGAACCCCTATGTTCCTGACTGGTGTAGCACAAGTAAAGGAAAGGAAATGATCAGGTAAAACCATAATCTCTCCAGATGTGTGTACTTTTACAGGCATTGAGCCTGGGTCAATTTTAGAGCAGGCATTTATGTGCAGATAACCAGGTTATGTGTGTGTAAACAGCTTAATTACTTATATCCTAATTGCTTCCATATAATAAATGCATTTTTTTGTAGACTCATGTTTGTCATGAATGTTTGGCTTGATGGGATTCTAAGCTCAGTGGAACAAGGCATGTAACATATGTATTTGTTTAGTGCTGCATATGTCTAGTAGTGCTTTAAAAATTATGATTAGTAGAAGCAGAATATTTGCATATCATTCTGGAAAGGCAAAAATTTGTAGTTTCTTCTTCAAAAGCAAAGAATTTGTTCATTTGCTAAACACTGCTGCAATGTGTGGGAAGCATCTAGTTCGCTTCACCTATAATGCTTTAGAGACCCTCTGCCATGGTTACTGGCATAGCTATTGCAAATGGTTACAGAGCAAAGGATTGCAAATATACCAAAGAATGTTTCTATGGTTAAGGGCAAGAAAGCAATGGATCTTAGCAAGGACTCAAGTGTGCTGCAGCGGTCAAAAAAGCAAACAGAATGCAATGAATTATTAGGAAGGGAATGGCAAATAAAATGGAGGATGTCATAATGCCTCTGTATCGATCCATAGTGAGAGCCGACCCTTGAGTACTGCAAGCAATTCTGGTCGTCGCATCTCAAAAAAGATATACTTGCACTAGAGAAGGTATAGAGAAGGGTGACCAAAATGAGGAAACGCTGCTATTAAACAAATTGACTTAGGGAATAGCCACTGCTATTACTGGCATTAGTAGCATGGGATTTATTTAATGTTTGGGTACTTGCCAGGTGATCATATCCTGGATTGGCAACTTTTGGAGACAGGATGCTGGGCTTGATGGACTCTTGGTCTGACCCAGTATTGCAACTTATGTTTTTATGACCATTTGTTCTAAGCTTCATCCCCTCTCTGCTGCTACCTCCAGATCATGGTCCAGATCAAGAAATTGTGGACCATAGAGGAAATCCTTTTCTTTTCCCTCAGAAAACATGTTTTCATACATTCACTATTGCTCATCATTAGCAGGACCTAAGATCTTGCCCAAGACATCACAGAAGTTTATAACCCCATAGGGATGTGAATCGTTTATCTGACGATTGAAAATATCAACGGATATTTTCAATATCGTCAGATATCAGGGGGTCCCCGATAGCGATAGGAATCCCCACGATTAATTTAGTGGGTTTTCTTATCGTTATGGGGGGGGGGGGTAGGAAGAAAGGACACAACCTAAAAACACAACCTGACCCTTTAAAATGAGTTTGTTAGTATCCCCCACCCTCCGGACCCCCCCCAAAAATTTTTTAAATACCTGGTGGTCCAGCGGGGGTCCTGGGAGCATTCTCCCGCGCTCGGGCTGTCGGCTGCCACTATTCAAAATGATGCCAATGGCCCTTTGCTCTTACCATGTGACAGGGGCTATCGGTGCCATTGGTCGACCCCTATCACATGGTAGGTGCACTGGATGGCCCGCGCCATTTTTAAAGATGGCACCGGCCATCCATTGCTCCTACCATGTGACAAGGACCGGCCAATGGCACGGATACCATGTCACATGCTAAAGGCAAAGGGCCATCGGTGCCATTTTGTTTACTGGCAGCCGACGGCCTGAGTGCGGGAGAATGCTCCCGGGACCCCCGCTGGACCACCAGGTATTTAAAAATTTGGGGGGGGGGGGGTGTCCGGAGGGTGGGGGGATACTAACAAACTCATTTTAAAGAGTTGGCTCTTTTTTTGTTATCAGCTCGGGCACAGCCAATAAAAAAAACAAAAAAAAAAAACCCCCGATCGGACTGCAAGATAAAAATTTTACGATGTGAATCTGAACCGGAATCTGAACCGATACCGGTTCCGATTCACATCTCTATAACCCCATACAGCAACCAAGTCAAAACCTAGGGATGAATTTTTGACTAAATCCATAGCAAATAGCTGGAATTCCAGTCATCATACCTGACTCTGCCTGTTGGCATTGTACTAAAGTTTTATTCAAAGCAGTGACCTCTCATAACCTCAGTTAGCTGGATTATAAAGGAGGGTTACTGGTTATATTTATTGAGTAAAAGGATAATTTTATTCTTTCTTTTTTGTCAAGAATTGCTGGAAATAGAGCCTTTCTCTGTCTTGCAGACCAAAGCAGTCAAACTTCTTCTGTAAGAAAGAAGGTGTGGATTTTAATTCAATTTATTTATTGATTTGATTTTTTTTATATTGCCTATAGCAGACTAACTATGCTAAGTGGTTTACAACAAAAAATAAAATACAATCAAATACAATCAAATTGAAAAACAAAGTACAAAGCATAATCAAGACTATAAATGTCATGACAGCTAACTTTGGGGGTCATTTATCAAAGTGCTATATGGCGTTTTCGCATGCAAAAAATGCCTTTAACGCGTGCGAAAGCACCATAACACATGGTGTGATGCAAATGAGAAAAAGGGGTGGGATTTTTGGCCAAGTAGGCTCACAGTTTTGTGAAGCCATATTGCATGCTTTAACTACACCTTTTTCATTTGTGTAAAGCTGTGTGATAGGACTTTATGAGAGAGAGAGTACACACCTAGCCATAATGCCCTCACCCTAGATAGGTATTTATATCTCTATGGGAGGCTCACCTAGTAACTCGAGGTGAGGTTTAGGTATTAATGTAGGGGTTAGGGGCCACTTTTACATTCAAAGTGAGACGTACAAACAGAACAGTGCTCTCTTGTGAAGATTTGATGACCCTCAGAGTGAGGAAACTCACCCAAACATGAGATTTCTGCAGTGTTCTCTCAACCTAGCTTGATGCTACCCAGGTAGAGAGTCCATCAAGCTAGGTTGAGAGAACATTGCACAAATATCACTTTGGGTGAGTTTCCTCACGCCGAAGGTCATCAAATCTTCACAAGAGAGCACTGGGCCTTCCCGCATGCACCACCAAACCACTCCAGATGGTACTGAATGCCACAGCAAGAATCCTCACCAACGCCAAAAAAAGGACCATATCACCCCGATCCTCCAGCATCTCCATTGGATTCCCATCAAATACAGGATTCAGTTCAAAACCTGCATGATGATTCATAAGGCCCTACATAACATCTCTCCACTCAACTTAACTTTCCAGCTTCAACTACACACTTCTAAAAAGCCAACTAGAAGGGCTTACCAGAACAGAATGATCACCCAACCTGCAAAATCATCCCTGAGGAAACGCGCACTATCCACAGCGGGCCCGTCTCTCTGGAACTCCCTACCACCGGACCTCCGCCTTGAGCCGTGCCATACTACTTTTAAAGTGAAACTCAAGACTTGGCTCTTCCTTCAAGCGTTCCCAGAGAGCTAAGAGCAAGAAGAACAACAACCCTCCTTATCTTACAGCAATAATGTAATGTTTATTTTGCTTCAGTTATGTGTTCTAAGTTGATCTTAGTTTGTTTCATAATAGATTGTACTTTATAATAGATTAACTGTTCGATATATTCGAAATGTTCCATGTAAACCGCCTTCCCGGCGATAGTTATCTCTGTTAACTGTGAACCGGAGTGATATGTATTTTATACAGGAACTTCCGGTATATAAAAACCAAAAATAAATAAATAAATAACTATTCTGTTTATACGTCTCACTTTGAATGTCAAAGTGGCCCCTAACCCCTATACTAATACCTAAACCTCACCTCGCGTTACTAGGTGGGCCTCCCATAGAAATATAAATACATATCTAGTGTGAGGGCATTATGGCAAGTCTCTCTCCCTCTCCCATTGGTGGTAGGAGGGCCCTGATAGCAAACGTTATTGCAATTTGCACTAAGATAGTGCATCACAAAGGTATTAGGTATTTTCCTATTGCATGTGATATTTGATGCATTTTGATAAATCCAGGCCTTTGGGAGAAAGCCAGCTGAAAAATCATGCTTTCAGTTGTTTCCTAAAGGTCTTATAGTCAGTGATACTGGTTTGTGAATCCAATTTAGCTTGATAGTCCTAGATGAGTAATGCAAATTCGGTATAAACATTTATACAAGGCAATTTTTAGCAGTATAGAGATATCATAATATTTTTTTTTAATTTTTTATTCACAATTTTAATTAATTTACATACCAAGAAAACAATCTTGACATAGATTACTGAAGTATTAAACATCATCTTCACAAAATAATAAATCAACATAGTAGAATTCATCATATCCCTCTCATGTCTTAATCACAACAATATACTTCAGAAAAAAGTGAGATCCTCTATCTTAAATACTTATTAAGGAATCCTCATCCTAATAATCAAATTTCCTTTAGTATAATTAATAACAATACCTTTCAAACTGCTAAGAGGAGAGCATTTCTATAAGAGAGATAATACAGTGTTTATAAGGGGTCTTGGAAATAACTGTATTTTCACTCTCTACCCCCTCCTGTACTCTTATCTTTATCAGCAAGAAATTGAACTAACTGTTCTGGGAGGAAGAAGAGAGAGTTTGAGCACTTTATAACCAATTTGGCATCTGCAAGGAAATTTCAATAAAAAACTCGCTCCTATTTGTTGGACCTGAGATCTTAGAAGCAAAAATTGCTTTCTTTTCCTCTGTGTCATTCTTGACACATTGGGATATATCCTCACTTGCAAATTTAGGAATTTATGTAATGCATTTCCAATGCAAATGTTACTATCATGGTACTTGGTTCATCTAAACTGGAGTCAGAGTTTCTCTGTTACCTTCTAGAGTTTCCCCTCCATTCCCTCTTTCCTTTTTCCCTTCTGATGCTTTTTTTCCCTTGTAGCAAGTAAAATACTCTTACCACTGGGAGTATATTTCCTTCTGGTACCTCTAATATCTCAACTAAGTATTTTCTGTACATCTCTTTAGGAGATATATGAGCTAATCTGGGAAAATTAACAAATCTCAGATTTCTCACTCTAAATAAGTTTTCCATATTTTCCAACTTGTTTAACATCTTTATATTGTTCCTCATCAAGGATTCTTGAGAATCCTTATTAGAACCCAAACAAGTTTTAAATTCTGTATTTTGTACAACAACACGTTTTAATGTCTTCTCTACCGTTAATAATCTTGATTCATGATTTTGTACAATACCATTCATAGGAAGAATTTTGTTAACTATTACATTATTAAACTCTCCAAAGACATCCGTATAGATTCTAGAGTAATTTCTGCTGGTCTTTGTAAAGAAGAAGAGGGAGTTGAAGAGTCAGTTCCAGCAATTAATCCTTGTTCCCCCCTCGCTGGACTGCCAGCAAACTTGCTGGGAGCCAATTTCCCAACGTCCTCACTTAGTTCTCCTCTTTTAGGAGACCCTGGACCTTCAAAACTGCAGGCAGCTTTGGCCTGCAGTAAATACAACTCTGACCCTGGGGCCCTGAATGAGGCAAGGTTTGCTGGCGCCACTCTCAAAATCGGGGATAATGAGATGTCCGAGTCTAGCAGAGGGGCCCGAGAAAATTCTGAGGCTCCCTGCATCAGCGACTGCACTCCCGATTCAGCTCCTCCTCTCCTAATATGTGCATCCATTGGTCCAGATATTTCGGGTTTAAGGGAGGTTCCAGAGCCAGCCTTCTCCTTTGCCCTTCTTTTTCTGACACTATGAGGCATTTTAGACTAACAGTCTAATCGAAACAAAGTCCAAGTTTGCACAATATAGTAGGGATGTGAATCGTTTTTTGACGATTTAAAACAATCGTCAGATATATTTTAAATCGTCAACATAGTGAGGGCAAAGGTAGTGCCGGCGCCATTTTGAATATTGGCAATACGGTCCGAGTGCAGGAGGTCGCTCCCGGACCCCCGCTAGACTTTTGGCAAGTCTTGTGGAGGTCAGGAGGCCCCCCCAGGCTGGCCAAAGTCCCTGGGGGTCCAGCGGGGGTCCGGGAGCGATCTCCTGCACTCGTGACGTCGGGTGACAGGAACCAAAATGCCGCCGGCGCTACCTTTGCCCTGTCATTTCTATTAACGCAGCCATGGCCCGAGAGTGGGAGATCGCGCCGGGACCCCCCCACTGGACCCCAGGTAATTTAAAACATTTTGGGGGGGTTCGGGAGGGTGGGGGATTTGTTTTAAAGGGTCAGGGTGGGTTTTAGGGTTGTTTTGGTGTGCTGGTTCCCCCCCCCCCCCCCGATTTACGAAAAAAACCATGATGATCAGATTTCCCCCCCCCCCAGCCAAAATCGATCGTTAAGACGATCGATCACACGATTCACATCCCTACAATATAGCAGTTTTAAGTTATCATCAATGGATCCTTAATAAGGGAGGAGTGAGAGGAACAAAATAATTTTATCTTTAATTGATTATAAATTTATAAACTTACCAAAGGTGGAGGTTTATACAGGCCTCAAAGTACATATAGATTGGAACAAAGCTACGCACCGATTAGGCACGCGCGGCATGCCGGCGGCAGCGCCATGCCGCAGGAGGGCCGGGTTTTAAGCTCCCACGCTGGTCCCTCCTTGATGGCATCAGCATCCTGGAAATGGAATTCAGAGGCCCCGACTGGGCCAAGAAGACTCCCTATGCCCAGTTTTAACCTCCCAGGCAATCCGTCAGGCAGTTCTCACCTCCACCTCCGATATCATAATATTTTAACAAAAAAAACTAACTGAAATTAAAATATATAAAGGTCTGTGCTATCTCAGAAGCCAAAGTAACAAGCAATAACTCAAAAGTTTTCCTAAGGAGGAAGGTCTATTAAAAAATATAAGTTGGGTTGACCTGATAGCTCACTACCATTTCTACATATTGCCATGCAGGAGACCAGAGTGTGATTCCCAAGCTCTGCTTCTGCTCTTTGCAATTAATCTTTGTTGCATCTTTGTGGCCATGTTCTCATGGCTGAAGAGGGATAGGTCATTGCTTCTCTTTCCCTCCTCCTCTCCCCAGAAAAAATGTCCTGAAGAACAAGTATTGTAGAGCATTCATTTCAGCAGCTGCTTTTTACATGTATATGGGGATTATAATGCTGTACCATCATCCGAGATATAATTGCTCATCTTTGCAAACCCATGCTCAAGGCAGGTTATAATTCAGATACAGTAGTTAGGTCCCTGCTCCAAAGAGGCCTTTCAATCTCAGTTGATAACTGGGCAATGGTGGGCAAAATGACTTGCTCAAAGTCATGAGGAATATCTCGGGAGAAGCAAGATCGTAAATCTAGCTTTCTGGTTCTCAGCAGGGTCAGTGTTTCCATTAAGCAAACTAGGTGAAGCTCCCATCGGTCCTGCTACAGGGTACATTTGCCAGCTGTCAGCATAGGCCTTATAGGTTCACCTATGAGGCTACATTAACTACGCCTCAGCAAGAAGGGTTTAACCCCATGCCTCTCATCACCCCTGAAATGGTGCCCAAGTAACCATCACCATGGTTACTTGGGCACCATTGCAGGGCCAATCAACAAAATTGTGGCTGCTCAGAAAAAAGGAAATTGTTCCATGAAGGAAGAGTTGGCTTCAAGGGAGCAAATGGAGCCCTCCTCTGAGACTTCTCTGAGCCCCAGCCTATGGGCTCCACCACCCCCACTAGGAGGAGATTCAGGCAAACTCAAGGTTTTAGCAAACCATCCAAGTACTGGTGATGTGGGCGCCATCAAAGAGGTTCTCTACAAGGATATTGCCAAATCAAGACTTGGCATGCATGTTTGTGTCCTAGATATGATGAAGTTTATATTGGCAGCAGAAACTGAAGTCAGCAGTAAATGAAAGTGAAATTAACCAGACAAGCTTTACCAGATTGTCAGCATTGCTGGTGGCCTTCACAAGTTGGGACCTTGAAGCTCGTGTCTTTTCCTCAAATTTCTACTAGAGCAACAGGACCTACTTCTGTCCCTCCCTGAGAAGTAACCAATTTGCAGCAATTGAATCTAATGGGCAGAATGGATATAACCCTCACAGATTCTCCCCAGTTGAGTAGATTTTCTGAGAAAGCCACAAAAAAGTTCCAGGAACAGGATGGAGTTTTAGAAGAATATTGCCGCACAGTAAATGTGTGTAAGGGAAAGATGGACATCACAGAAAATACTAACTTAGCCCTGTTAATGGACAACAATATCCTCCATAGTAAATTGGGGAAGATGGAGAACTCTATGACATACACTAATCTTTGCTTCCTCAATTTTCCAAAGAAAAGACTGATTTCACTATTTGAAATACTAAAGAAATAGTTTGGAAGGCCTTAAAATTAAATTTCAAATCCTCCCAGTGCTTCAGAAAGTGCACTGTTTCTGGGTCAGTTCATCAACTAGACCCAATGGAAGGGGCTTCTGACCTACTGAGTACCACTGATAGCCTGAACCTGACAGAAATTTTTGAGACATCCAAGGAAGAACCTGCAAACCATACAATGAAACGTTGAGTGCCTCCTTCATCTTAGAGTTTGATCAGGATTTCATTTTCAAAGAGTATTTCAATAATAAGAAATTAATTTTCATAGATATAGAGAGAATGAGTTTTCCCAATTTATCCCCAGTTACGCAAATATTAAATAGAAAATTTCTCCTCTTACAGATAGCTAACTCCTCACTTCTGGAGGAGCAGATCATGACAGATTGCTACTCCTCCTCCTTTCAAGAGAAAAGCAGAACAGTTTGCTAACTCCGCTCTCCTGGCGGGGTGAGTGACAGCAGATCGCTAACTCCTCCCTTCTGGAGGAGGAGAGCGTAACACTAAGAGACAGGCTACACCTGGGAGAGTTTCCTTTCTTTTGCACAGGAAAGGGCTCCCTGAAATGGGTTCGACCCGAGAGTGGGGCATGAGCCTTCAAAGTATGGTGAAGTGGAGGAGGTTTCCATGTGAACAGCGGTTAAACACGGGTCAGCGGGTGTTAAGAGATAGGTGACACCCAGGGAGAGTTCCCTTTCCTTTGCGCAGGAAAGGGTTCCGTGAAATGGGTTTGCCCCGAGAGTGGGGCACGAGACTCGGAAAGTGTTGCGACGTTGAGGATGTTTCCATGTGAACAGCGGCAAGTGGACACTGCGGCAGCCAAACTTCCAACAGGCAAAGAGAGAGTCGCCAAATAGGTAAGGTGGGCGTAGTGGAGACGTTGGGCAGCGACGGTCGCAACACTGGCACAGCAGCAAAAATGAACAAATATCTTTTTCAAATGAAAATTCTATCAAAGTAGCAAACAATAGCAATAGAATACAGATTTGAGACACTCAGAGGCTAGCTCTGAGTAAAGCCACCTCCTCAGACAAAAGCCAAGAAGAAAGTGCATGGTGCACCGCATGCTTAAGGTACAAATAGTAGAGCAGGAACAGCTTCACAGAGCACTGAAAGCAGCGAATTGGCTGCATTAGAAAAATGCTTAGCTCTGATACATTGGGATTCTGGTCTCCTTGCCAACCTGTCTGACCCACTCTATGACAGGGCTGTGAGGTCACTTATGACTCACAGGAAAGGGCTGGTTGTTGCGATGGATACTCCCACATGGCCTTCTCCTATTTCAAACGGCTGCTAAGAAAGCAGCACTGCGAACCAAAAGAATGAAACTAATATGATATGTTTCATTTGTGGGGGATCGCCATGCGTTTCATGAACCCAGGAATCAAACAAACAGGGACTTATTCATTGCAGATTGCACATTCGTTGAAAATGAATGCACATCCCTAGGAAGGAGGAAAAGTGCACACGGGATGTGACATTAAATGTAACTCAATGCTAAATATGTAAACCGTTGTGATCTACCTCTTGAATGACTGTATATAAAAATAAAAAATAAATAAATAAATAAATATTAAAATCCCCATGCATACTCAATCAAATGTCGGTATATAAAAACAAACAAACAAACAAATAAATAAATAATAGATTGGTCTTTTTCTGACAAAATTTGAATGTGTTCATCCAGTCTGTCCAGTTGCATTTCTTCTACTTTGTGTGCATGAACATATAAATTCCTATACTCCCCATGACTTTTACTTGAACCTTCAGCCTATCACTGCCCTCCATATTTGTTCCAAGCATGCTTAGAATCTGTTAATGTACTGGCTGCCATCACCTTCATTGGTAGGCCATTTTAGGCCTTGTTCTCTTCGTCTATGATTCTTGAAAGACTGAGGTCCCCTTCCATGTCTTATTACCAATTATTCTAATAATCCACACAGCTACCAAAATTAATGAAGCCATTTTCCAAAACATCAGTCTTCCACATGCTCATTAAAGTAGGGGTATTAACTATTCATAAATTACTGAGACATACGGAGTTCTCTTGGATTAGTGCTATGTTGCAAGTATATAATCCTCCTTATAAGAATATAAGAATATGCCATACTGGGTCAGACCAAGGGTACATCAAGCCCAGCATCCTGTTTCCAACAGTAGCCAATCCAGGCCAGAAGACCCTGGCAAGTACCCAAAAACTAAGTCTATTCCATGTTACCGTTGCTAATAATAGTGGTGGTTATTATATAAGTCAACTTAATTAATAGCAGGTAATGGACTTCTCGTCCAAGAACTTATCCAATCCTTTTTTAAACACAGCTATACTAACTGCACTAACCACATCCTCTGGCAACAAATTCCAGAGTTTAATTGTGCTTTGAGTGAAAAAGAACTTTCTCCGATTAGTTTTAAATGTGCCACATGCTAACTTCATGGAGTGCCCCCTAGTCTTTCTATTATCTGAAAGAGTAAAAAACCGATTCACATTTACCCGTTCTAGACTTCTCATGATTTTAAACACCTCTATAATATCCCCCCTCAGCCGTCTCTTCTTCAAGCTGAAAAGTCCTAACCTCTTTAGTCTTTCCTCATAGGGTAGCTGTTCCATTCTCTGTACCTTCTCCATCGCAATTGTGCACTGAGTTCATCTAAAATCCCATTATTTGGATGTTCCTTTTTTATGGGCAGCACATCTTGCTGACCTGGGAGAAGAGTTTCTCTGTTGTTGGTCCAATCATTTGGAATACCTTATCTGAGCAATTGCATTTTACAACTTTTACCAAGACCTTTAGAAAGCAGCTTAAAACGTATTTGTTTCATCTAGCTTTTGGGTCCGGTGTTTCAGGAGTGTAAATGGCATTGAATAGTCTTTATGAAGGTGCAGGCTATTTTCTTCATGGAATGTGTCTGTCAGACTTGTAACTAATTTTTTTCTACAATGTAAGAGGCATGCAGAGGGGCTGTTCAGTCTGTCATGGTCTTGTGTTAAATCTAATTTTATGACAGTTGTACCGTTCCTGGGCTTGAACCTTGGTCTATTATGGGTCATTTTTTAAAATAAATAAAATGTGCACGCCATGCAGGTTATCTTTGCAGTTCAAACAAGTATTCACAGATCTTGCACAAGCAAATTTTCAAAAGAAAACTACCCAGGTAGTTTAAAGGTCCCTGGATATTTTCAAATTACCTGTCATCCTGAAAATTGCCTCCATAATGATGATGATGTATTTCTTTTTCCTTTTCCAGTGGCTTGCCCTCCTTGAATAATTGTTTAGAAGGTATATCATTTTGGTTCTGACTATCTGCAAATATTTTATAAATGTCCTCCCAGTACATCGATATCAGTTTAAAACTTGCACATATGTTTCATATCTGTAGTCTCTAAGCAATGTATGGACCCCTGTTCAGATTAATTTTTCACATCAGGCCAAGAGTGGTTCTATTATTAGGCAGGGTGAGGAAGTTGCCTTAGGCAGCAAAATTTTAGGATGGCAGCATGTGCCCTCCAAAACAGCTTTATGATGGATGCCTCACTTTCCATAGAGATGCAGGCAGGAGAAGAAAGAGCCACATGGTGATGCAGTTTAATGATGTGCTACCAGGAGTAAGCCCCACGCAGGCACAGTTTAATGACTGTTGATAGGGTTCTCCCTTTCCCCCCTGCTGACAGGAAGAAGACCAACAGAGTGGTATGGTAAGTAATGTGTTGGTGGGGTTTCCACCCTCTCTCCCATCAACAGGAGGAATAAGACTGGAGGGTGGTAATTAAGAGCAGGTGGAAGGGAAAAGTAAGGGAGTGTGAGAAAGGGAAGAGAAGAGAGGGGAAAGGGAGTGTGACTGAGGTGAAAAGAAAGTTAGTGGGAAAAGTGGCTTACATCCAACTCCTTAATTTCCTAGAAGAGGGCAACATCCTGTACCATCTCCAGGCTGGCTTCAGAAAAGGGTGAGGGAACTGAAAGCGGCACTGGAAGAGGCAGGCGTGGCTGACAGCCAAAGACTACTGAGAAGGGTGACACGTCAGTGGCCGAGGCGACGTGAGTATTGTGGGATAACTCGGCCCTCAATAAGAGATCGGCCCAATCATTCTGTTGATTGTTAATGTAGGACCTCAGGAACATCTTTAGTGAGCGGTTAGTCCTTTCAGCTTGAAATCAGTCCAAAGGGTACTACCAGGGATGGAGAGATGAAGGAACAGGAGACGCTGGAACAGGAGACACAGGAGACTCTGGAACAGGAGATGCTGGAAGGCAAACTAGACACAATGGAGTGTATGACCCGATTACCAAGGCGAAGAAGTGGTGTCTGACCACTTCCTTAAGTAGACACATCAATCAGGGTGAGCCATGGAGCTGGGACCCGCCTTTGGGCCTTTAAGAGGCCGGGCGGTCCGCACGCACGCCTAGGAGCGTGGACGATGCCACGGAGGACGCCGAGCCCCGCCATGAGTCATGGTGGGAGGTGGAAGGCCCGGCGGTCACCACTGCAGGATGCTGAGGCCAAGCCGAGCTAGCAGCAGCAGCGAGGGAGGACGACCCGGGACTCATTGGAGCAGAGGTGAGGTGAGCAGGCCCGGGCCCTTGTCAAATCAAGGGTTGGTAGTAACAATAATGACAGCAGAAAAAGACCAAATGGTCTATACGGTCTGCCCAGCAAGCTTCTTATGATAATAACTGCTGCTCTATGCAGATTACCCCCAAGCCTTATGTGAAAGGTGGTAATATTAGTAGTTGATGATGTCAGAAAGACATTGGCATGGAAGACAGTGCCTTCCAATAGTTTGAATTCTTTCTATCAGTTAGGTCAATTGGGGTTTTGAGCCATTGGCCGTGAAGGTGGTGGGTTATTCTACTCATGAAGAATTGGGGAAGCTATAGTGTTGTTACCTTTTCAAATACTGTGGGCTGGGCTATGCCTAGCCAGGCCCCCATTGCCTATAGGTAAACCCATCCTGTTCACCCAGCTTTTCTTAAGTGCTAGCCACAGAGAGTTCTCTGCTGATACAAAATCTCCTGAGTTTTCATTGCTGGGTCTGAACAAGGCTGCACCGAAGTACAGTGAGCTCGATTAGGTCTCTTTCCTCAGATTTCCCAGTAAAGGAGACTGCATCTCTTGATTTACTTTATTTTCCCTGTAAACTTTAAGTCATGGAGCACATATTTTGATTTTTTATTTTTTTAAAATCTTCTGTCTTCTTGCTTTAAATATATCAATTAAAGGCGCAGCTATTGTGTTATGTTTTAGACCCTGACACTAACAGAACATAATCTGTCACATAGGCCAACAAAGTGCCCAATCTAAGAGATCACATCTGAGGAGTGCCTCAAGGTTCAGTCCCCTCCTCAGTCCTTTTCAAAATTTACATTTGCCCAATCTGCAACTTCATTCAGTCCTTCAACATCGAACACTATTTATTTGCCAATAACGTCCAACTCTGCATAAAAATGGATCAGACCAAACCTCATCTATTACCAGTCTTAATGATTGTTTTACTGCAGTTGCCCAATAGCTTAGCAAGCACAAACTCAAATTAAAGTCTGCAGAATCAGAACTTCTCTGGCTCAGTCACGAAAGTCATCCTCTTCTATCTTTACCTTCCCTGGCAGGCACCCCACTGTAATAGCGATGGCAAACTCCAGCCCTTGAGTGCCACAAACAGGCCAGGTTTTCAGGATATCTACAATGAATATGCATGAGAAAGATTTGTATGCACTGCCTTCCATATCTCTAAGTCCCCAATTGTGCAACTACCTTGATAAGGACAATCTTGCTACCGTGATAATGTTAATCACCAGCCAAATAGACTATTGCAACTCTCTGTTAGCATTTCATGCCAGTCTGAAGTGCCTCCAGCTTCTACAGATGCTAGAATTTTGGTAGGGGCCAAAACACTGACCACATAACACCAATACTATATCAGCCGCATTGGCTCCCATTCAAAAACAGGTTACAATTCAAAACCCTCCTCATTTTCCACAAGTGCATGAACAAACAAGCCTCTTTCTCAACTTCTTTTCCCTTACATTCTCACTAGAAAACTCTGATCCTCCTAAATGGCTCTTCTCCTCTCCTCTAGCTTTGGTTAGACTATCCTGTATGAGACTTTGTGCCTTTAGTTGTTATGATCCAAAAATCTGGAACAAGGTACTGCTATCCCTACACCTCAAACTGTGTTACCTCACTTTCAGGAAAAAAGCTAAGGCATGGATTTTTGGCCAGACCTTCCCTTATAGTATCCCAGCAGAGATGCTCAGTCTTTCTGACCAACTATCTGAACCATCAAATAAGGAGTATAAGTTATAGACACCGCGCTCTCAATGCTATCCATTGTAAATTTGATTCATGTGATTGTAAATGACTTTCAACCAATGTACTGTAACCGTTGAGTTAAAATTTTTGTAATCTGCTTTGAAGCCACTCATAAAAAAAGATGGAATATTAAATGCCATTGTATGCTGTACCGATGACTCGCATGCCGGCAGTTGGCCGGCGCACGCAACTTGCTTCAGCTCCGGCCATGAAATAATTTGCAAAACAAAAAAATAGGATAGATAGGAAGGGTTTAGAGAGTGGGGAGGAGAGGGGAAGAGAGAGGAATTTTAGGTAGGGGGGGTAGGGAAGTTCCTTCTCAGTCCGCTTGTTAATTGGAGTAGACTGGAAGGGAATAGGGGAAGATCCAATTTCATCGGCACGCGTAATTTGCAAATATTCACCCCCCCCCCCCCACCCTGTGCCCGCCGCCCGCACATTCACATGCAGATTGTAAAATCCGGTGCACGTGCGTGCGCAGCCAGCCGATTTTATAACATGCACGCAAAATCAGCACATCTATCTTTTAAAATCTACCCCTTGGTGTAGTTATGCCTACCCCTTCACACTTACCTTAGCTAGGTGAGCTTGGAGCTATCTCTTCTCCACCGATTTTGAGCTCCTCTGTTGTGACTGTGTCTAACGGAGGTGCTAGTGCTCCCTCACCCTCATCTGAGGGTTCTGCTCCTCTTAATATAAGAACATTTCCATCAGAAGAGGAAGGCTCTAGGGTCATGCCATTAGTCTCAATTGCTGTGAGACCACCTCTAGAGCTAGAGATTGGAGAAGTTCCCGATCCTAAAAACATCACTCTTAAAGATATTTGGAACGTGGTCTCACAAATAGAATCCTTTCTGGCACAAACTGGGACACAACTCTGTTCCTGTACTGTTGGAGTCTCTTTGAAATTGGCTGATATAAAATGCTGACTGGGGTCTTAGGAGATTCAGATGGAACCAGTAATGATATGATTTCATCTGATCAATCTTCAGTTGTGGCTAACATAAAGGATTCTTTAACTTAACATAATAAAATTAAATCACTTGCAAATTCTATTAGATCAAAGAATTTATACTTATTGAATTTCTCCAAGGCAAGAGGGATATCGCCCTTGAAGCTATTCAAAAAATATATACATGAGGTATTACAGTTTACACAGGATATTGAATTTGAATTGTCCAGATGTTACTATATCCTTGAATTTAAGAAAAATGTGAAAGAGGACGCTTTGATTGATATGGTAGATCCTATAGATAGTTCTAACATTTTAGATATAGGACAGAGAATTTCTGTGGGCAGAAAATCCAAAGTTTTTCTCATTTTTTTCAAGAGAGACACAATTACGGAGGAAGCTTTTCCTACAGCTTAAACAGTCTCCTATCTCACTTGGAGCTTCCTTCTTTCTTAAGGTCCCCTGCAAAAGTGTTGCCACTTCTCATGGAAACACCTTTATTGTCAGTGATCCTGCTCACTTGCAAACATTTCTTCTAGATAAATCATCTGTGCCAATTGGTTAAGGGGATACATGGGGTATAGGGGGGTTAAATGATTTAAATACAATAGACAGCCCTGGGTATATGGCTGTTTCTATTTTGATTACTTCCACTCCCTGGATAATGTGGACTTGTATAATGGAATATGGCTATGTTTTGTTTTATGAATTGTTTCCTTTTTGGATGTCTCATATATCTATTGTTTTTCTTTTCTTTTCTCAATTTATTATAAAATGATTAAAATTTGTTTTTGTTATTCGATTCATTTTTGGGAGTTTTTTTCCCATGAATTTTGGTTCATGGATTGCTTTATTCGTTTGATTCATGTGAAAAAAAGCAATCAAGCAATTAAACAACCCCCCCCCCCCCAAACCGCCAAAAAATGAAAACTAAGCCTCCCTCTCACCCACCCCCGTAAAAATGCCAGGGACAGGATCCCCCTGGCCCCATTACCCTGATCCGATGAGGATATGCCTGTGGCGACTGGACCAAAGCCTCAGACTTGTGTAGGCGAAGACCGCTGATGGTGCCATTTTGATGTACAGTAATGCTGTACGATGCTGTACAATGCAACATTGATGAACTCCGGTGGGACCCCAGAGGATGCCCGTCATTTGGCATTGAAAAGCCGAAGAAGGAAGACAACAGTCCGCGAAGGTCCGAGTCCTGGTCACAGAGGCCTGGTCCTGACCCTGGCCTTCGGGCAAAGGCCCCAGTATCAGGCCTGTGTCTGGGCCTAGGGTCTGGCATTGGGACCTGTTCTCCGTGTCAGGTTGCGGCATCTGGCCTGGGTCTGGGCTGCGGTGCTGGGTCACAGCATCGGGTCTGGTTTCGGACCAAGGCCACAGCATCATGACCTGGCCTTCGGGTCGGGTCACAGCATCAGACCAAGGTCCAGGTGTCGGGACCCGGCTCTGGATTAGGTCGTGACCTCAGGCCTGGGCTCAGGCCAAAGCCCTGGCATTGAGATCCAGCCTCCGGCTCGTCACACCATTGGGCCTAGGCTCAGGCCCCAGCCAAGGCCCAGGCATTGGGACATGGCCTCCCAGTTTGGGTCACTGTGTGGGCCTGAGTCTGAGCCTAGGCCCCGGCATCGGTACCTGGCCTCTAGGTTTGGACTCGGGCCCCAGCCTAGGCCAAGGCCTTGGTGGCAAGACCAGGTCTCTGGGTCAGGTTGTAGTGTCGGGTCTGGGCTGAGACCCCTACATCAAGACCCAGCCTCCGGGTTGGGTCAGTGCATCAGGCCTGGGCTTGGGCCCTGCCTAGGCCAAGGCCTTGGCATTAGGACCCGGCCTTCAACAGAAACCCAATAATCAGTTAAGTTTTGGGTTATTATTTTTTGGGGGATGTCAGCCAAGACCCCGGCATCATGCATGGACTTAGGCCGCAGTTCCTATTTTGGGCCTCAGCCTATTCATGAATGTGGCACTGGTGCCTTGGCCTAGGCCTGAAGCTGGGGTCTTGCCTAGCGCCTAGGCCATGGCTGCTGCTTTGGGCCGAGGCCTATGCCGTAGCCGAGGCTCCAGCTTCAGGCCTAGACATAGGCCCGATGCATTTGTTTAAAATGAAATGCATGAATAAGGCTTATTTCATTTGCCCCCCCCCCCCCCCGAATGAAACGAATTAGCCTTATTTGTCACATTTTGCATTATCGATTTAAACGAATGCACATTCCTAGATACTACTGAGTTCAGTAACCTGACTCATATCAGGCAAGGTACATAATGATCAATTTCACCCACATTAATGTATTTATACTGGCTTCCAGTTTTACCAAGAGTCTGGTATAAGACCTGTTTAACAGTATTCAAATGAATTAATTCTAGTGACTCTTACTGGTCTAATGCACTTTTTCAGGTATATTGTCCATCTCAAGTTGTAAGATCACAACAAAGAGGTCTTCTGGACATTCTTTCAGATAGACAGGCTCGGCTGACTGTAATATGAGACTGAATTTTTTTGTTGCAGCTCCAACACTCGAAACCTTACCTGAAGCAATATGGCAACTGGACTATTTAAAACTTTTAAAATAATGCTGAAGACATTTTTTCCCAAGCAGGTCTATTATTTCAGCTAGAATCAGGAATCTCTTATATTTTAGGAGTACTGCATTTATTTATTTACCATATTTATATATTGCCTGACCCAAGGCCCTAGGCGGATTATATAAAAACGTACATGAGTTTATGGGAAACAAGATGGCAGCATGATTTAGTCCTGACTTTGCTGTCCATTTTCTTTGTTGTTTCTTGGTGAATTTCCTTTGGAATTATGCCTCCTAAGAGGAAGGGTAAAACTAGAGCTTACCCCTCGAAGCCTTCTTTGACACTTGGACAGCATTCTATCGTTGAGTTTGTAGTGCCTGCAATAATCGGAAAGAGTTAGCCCCCTCGACATTCATCCTCTACTGGCCCAGCGAGAGACTTCCCAGAGTAGGGCTTTAGTGTCCCTGACTGATGACATCATTGAGAGTGCTGAGTCAAGAGGAGCCTCCGAGATTGAAAAAGCAAATGCTTTTTTTTTTTTTTTTTCTGTTGGGGATGCCACTGTTTATCCATCCTTGGATCATCTGAGAGGTTTAGTGATGAGTCCCTGTATCTTCCTTTAATCCTTACAGTGAGTTTGATTCCCCCTAAGCCTGTGGTGGTCACCCTGAAAATGCTTTGGGACTTAACAGCCTCTATTGGCCAGGCTTATATTAGTACCTTGGCCAAAGTAGATGTTGTCTCTAACCATCTTGAAACTCACATTGCTGCTGCTCAAACTAGCCAGAATTAATTTCAGGAAAAGATTTCCATTGTGGAGCATAAAATTTCTTCAATTAAATCTGTTCAATCCATGGTTGTCAAGGAGTGTGGCATCCTTCAGAGAAGGGTGGATTATGTTGAGAACAGATTACGTTCTCTTAACTTAAGATTCTTGAATTTTCCTGCTCTGAATAAAGTTTATTTTCTGCCTTTTGGGAATCGCAGATGCAAATGGAGTTTTTAGATCTTTCGCTGGTGTGATCTTTCTGAAAAGGCTACTTTGTTGGTATCGTTTTTGGAATCTGACCTAAGCTTCATCATGAGAAATTTCTTTAAAAATGTTCTACTTGTTTTATGGACTGTGGTATTAGGATCTTTCCGAATCTCTCCAGGGTTACCCAAGAGAGAAGAAAAAGCTTTCTGGTATTACACCAGGAAGTTTTGGCACTAGGAGCAACTTTTGTATTAAGATATCCATGCAAATGTTATGTTAAGTACAGTGGTGAAGCGTATATTTTTTTCTTCCTGAACAATTACAATTGTTTGTTAATTTTAGGAAAGCTATTATGGCTTCAAGTCCCTTAACAAGGCCAGTTAATCAGAATGTTTAATTAGTGATTGCAGGATATATCATGTTAAGCAGTTTCTTTCTTTTTCAATTTTTCATCTTTATATCTCCCTAATTGCTGCATCCTAAATTTTCCTCTTTTCTAATTTGTGGTCTAACTCTTTAAAATTTGTATTTCCTGTATAATCTGTTGTATTCAATCAATATTACTTGCTGTTTTAGTACAAAGTATATACTTTGTAAAATTTGAAAATTCAATAAACATATAATTAAAACATACACAATAAAAGTAACGTATCAGATTTGTTTTATCTTTCATTTTAAATGCTTTAATTATGTGCGTTTTATTATGTACATCTAGTGCCTAGGCGATTAAGACATTTTGGTAAAGATAAAACAATTAAAGCAAGATTTTATGGATTTGAAATTGGAGGTAAAAAATTAATTTGATATTATCACTACTGTACCTAGTCCCTCAAACATTTTGGATGCATTTACTACTTGTTTAAATTTACTTTTAGAAAAATACAAGTACATGTTTCAAAAAGCCTTTCAACATTTGCAATTTGTTAGAGATTTTGCAATGTTCTAAACTTTTCAGGGTTTTACTGTCATTACTATGTTCTGCAATCCAAGCCAGCTTTCATAAAGCCAGCTCTGTGGAAGACGCAGCCTGAGCTGACCCCCCAACAGTAATGTATGACTGGGAGTTGGATATGCTATGGATTCTGGAGCCTGAAATACACTGGAGTCTGCTCAGCTCTTCTGCTTAGGAGCAGCAAGGATTATCACCAAGGGACAGGTGTAATATATATTTTGGAATTCTAAAGCTAGTCAGCTTGCTGGGCTCCACCTTGTCTTGGCAGTGCTTTTGCAATATCAACAGGGGTTGTAACAAACACAGTGGGTCTCCTTGCTGGTCATGGAAAAGTAAGCTTACGCCATTGCAACAGTAGATTTTTTTATTCTATAAATGACCATGTCTGCTTGCTTACTTTATTAGTTTCCTTTTAACAATTTAGTGCCTAATTACAAATGGTAGTCATTTTGTCCACCTCAAAAGAATAAAAGATCGAGTCACGCTTGCTGGGCTCTGAACCTGCAACATTTGAGGCATCAGTCATGGAGAATGAAGCTAACCTTCTGGTTTATATCTCACTCCTGGAAGAGTCCAGATATTTCTACCTCCTGTCAAATGAGAGAGACAATTTGTAAGACCTGGTGGCTGTTTTACAGATCTCTTCTTTATGCTATTTAACATGCAGAAACTAAACACTGCATGGGTACCTCTAGTATTTTGTTTTCTTACTGTTGCAAAGTAGGTTATTATGGTCTGGTCCAGTGCTGCAGTCTCCCTACCAGGCAGTGCATTGGCACGTGCTTGTCAGGGACAGATGTGGAAAGGCAGAGTTATATAGTAGTTGGATCTCATTTCATGAACTTCTCCAGGGGGGGGGGGGGGGGTCTGTGTTAGTGGTACTTTCATTAAGATTGTTTTCACAGATGTCAGCTATCCAGAAACACAGTGATTTTGGTGCAGAGGCAACCGGAGATCTGGCATCCAAGATTTGAAAAGTCTTGAAAGACAAATTTATAGAAAAATAATTTACTGGCTTGTGATACTTTGATGTACAGTTACCACATGGAGAATTCAATATGTAGCAAGGAGTTCATAGACGTAGAGAAAGTATTTCATGCTCTGAAAAACATTTCAGAATCTGTCATATATCTTAAAGTAGTACCCATTAATAACTCCTCCCAAGCTGAACAAAATTGTTGTACGCCCTTGTTTTTAGAGAGATATTTTGTCTATTTTTCAAATAGGCAACAAAGTCCCATGGCTCATTTCCATAGAAACACAGAATATGATATCAGATAAGGACCATATGGCCCACCTAGTCTGCCCAATTTACTTACTCTTACAGTGCCATAGATCCCCGTTGATTTCTGGCTTTCTCTTCAGTTCTGGAAAAGCTGATGGAGGCAAAGACAGTAGGACAGCAAAGGCATGAGCGGAGGAAAAAATAGTAAAGATGGTAAAGTCAGATGGCAAGATCTCTTTCCAGATGTCAGTGAGAGTAGGAAATGCAGGGGTGGGATTGTAAGACTGAGGTAGACAGAAGGAATGTTTGGAAGGCAATGAGGGAAAAAGCAGAAACCCTGAACAAAGCACTGGAGAAGAACCACTGCTAGTTGGCGGGCAGTCCATATGGTAATGGGGTAGATGTCACTTCATTTACTATGCAGAAGAAAGGATTTGTCTGGAACTAAGAAAACCAACAGTGGACAAGGTAAAACCGCTAAGTGAGATGCATCCTAGTGTGTTAGATGAACTCAAACAGGTAGTAGCAACTCCACTGATGGCTCTGGTCGGTCTTTGGAGATGAGAGTAATTTCCAGAGGACTTGTGAAGGGCAGATGTTATCCCTCTTTATAAAAAAAAAAAAAAAAAAGGTAATAGAGAGGAAGTTAGTGATCTAACCTCAGTGATGAAGACAAAATTATGGAGACCCTACTAGAGGATATAATAGTGAAGTATATTGAATTCAGTGGGTTGCTTTATCCAAGGCAGCATAGTTTTACCAGAGGGAGGGCATACCAAACAAATCTGAGCAATTTTTTTGATCACGTGATCAAAAAATTAGATCAGGGATAGGCACTAAATGTGGTATATTTGGATTTCAGGAAAACTATTGACAATGTTCCATACAGGAAGCTCATAAATAAACTGAGACACCAAGGCATGGGCTCCAAAGTAGTTGATGGGATTAGAAACTGGTTTAGTGATATAAAAAAAAGAATTGTAGTAAATGAGGTTTACTCCTAGCAGAGAGGGGTTACCAGTAGAATGCCTTAGGGATTGGTCTTGGGTCCTGTTAAATATTTTGGGGGTCCATATTCAAAGTGGTTTGTCCAAGTAGGGACTTAGCCAGACAGTACCCAGAGGGGTTGAATTTCCTGTTGATTTGATCGCCCCTGACTTAACTAGGTAAAAACTTAACTTTGCTCCATGCCTGACTTATCTGGTTATCTGGCTAAATTAACAGATAATGACAAAATTCACCACTAATACGGCTATTTTAGCCAGATTAGGACTGCCTCAGAGCAGTCCTAAAATTCTCTCTTTATGTATTCCTAGACAGTGGCATACTAAGACTGGGTGCGGGGAGTGCGGTCCACCCTGGGTGACAGCCAGGAGGGTTGGTGCTAGCTGGGAGGTCGGCGGCTGCTGCAAGCGGAGCCCATCCCGCTCGCGGTAGAAAAAGAGGGAGGCCTCTGGGCTGTGAGAGGTGGAAGCACTGGGTGACTCCGCTTCTTTTTATTTTAATTTTGGTTGGTTGGGGAAGAATTTGGATGCTACACTCACACACATTTAAAAGTATTTTGCTGGGTGGTGGACTGGAGGATTTGGCTTGCTGGCCTGTAAGGGATTGTTTTTTTATTTAGTTTCCCAGCTATATTCTGAATATTGCTGGATAGGGATAAACTTGTCTAGGTAACGTTACCCAAATTATTTAAACATAGAAACAGAAAAAGATCAAATGGCCCATCTAGTCTGCCTATAAGTCCAATTTATCTAGCTTTACAATTCTCATCACTCCCTCAGAGATTCCTTGTATTTATCCCATGCTTTCTTGAATTCAGATACTGTTTTTGTCTTTACCACCTCCACTGGGAGGCCGTTTCATGCATCCATTTCCCTCTCTGTAAAGAAATATTTCCTAAGATTACTCCTGAGTTTATCCCCTTTCACCTTCATCACATGACCCCTTGTCATAGAGCCTCCTTTCTGTTAGAAGAGGTTAGCCTCTTGTGCATGGAAATCTTTGAAATATTTAAATATCTCTATCATATCTCTCCTATCTCGCCTTTCCTCTAGGGTATACATGTTTAGATGTTAAAGTCTATCCAGATATGCTTTAGAATGAAAACCATTGATCATTTTAATAGCCACACTCTGGACTGACTCAAACTGATTTATATCTTTTTGAAGATGCGGTCTCCAGAATTGTATACAGTATTCCAAATGAAATATCACAAGGGACTTATACAAAGAAAATATCACCTCCCTTTTTCTGCTGACCATTTCTCTCCCTATGCAGCCAAGCATCTTTTGGTCTTTTGCTGTTGCTTTATTCACTGTTTGGTGACCTTAAGATCATCAGATGCAATCATCCCCAGATACTGCTCTTCTTTTTTGCTTAGAAGAATTTCACCTCCAATACTGTACCTCTCTCTTGAGTTTTTGCATCCTGAATGCATTACTTTGCACTTTTTAGAATTCAGTCTTAGCTGCCAGTCTCTAGACCATTCCCTGATCTTCGCTAGATACCACCTCATGTTTTCCATACCTTCCTGGCTGTCTACCCTGTTGCAGGTTTTGGAATCATTGGCAAAAAGACAAATTTTTCCTGATAATCCTTCGACTATGGGATTCCAGAAACTGTATTATCTTCTGTTTTAGCAGTGATTCCATGAACGTGCTCACCACAGAGGTCAGATTAACCAGCCTGTAGTTCCTATATATTCCACTTTTCATGACTGTTAAGCTACTTCAAACTAGATTATATCCAGTTACTGTAGGTTATTTCCCTGTCCTAGAAGGTTTAAAATCTTTTATCCAAGTAAATTCAGCTAGAATAACTAGCCAGATAACTTGTTTGCTCATCGCTTTTCTGAATGTTTGTTTGTTTATTTATTTATTTATTTATTTATTTATTTATTTAATTAAGAGCTTTTATATACCGATGTTCATGTACTGGTACATATCACGTCGGTTTACATAAAACCAAAGTAGGAAATTACATCGAACAATCGAACATTATGTCAGACAAGAGGTAACAAGTAACAGGTCAAACATCATGAGAACTTATAGATTATGCTGGGAACTTATGGTTGGAGCTGGGGACAACTTATGGTTAATATTCAAATTGTTATTACAATATCAAATAAATAAAATTAAGAATGTTGACCTCTTTGAGAGTGACATTGCAGAGGGAATAATAGGAAATGTTTATCTTTTTGCAGATGACACTAAGAACTGCAGCAGAGTGGACACACTAGATGGAATAGACAAAATGAGACAATCTAAGAAATATTGAGATGTGGTTGAGTGCTTGGCAAGTAAGATTCAATACACAAAAACTGGTAGGCCATGAATTTGGGGTGCAGAAACCCAAAGAAGCAGTATGTGATGTGCTGAGATACTAATGTATCCTCCCCTCCTCCCCTTTCTCCCTCACTAGCCTGTTTGCACTTCTTAGTCTTTTTCCATTGTACATATGTATATATTTGCAAACGTTGCTATAATATAATTTAATGCAAACTTTCCCATGTTATCTCCCACCCCCTTTTAATACCTTGTTCGCATGTTTTAATCGTTCAATGTAAAGCGCCATGCCTAGCGCCAGTTTATGTTACAATGTGAACCGATATGATATCCTGGATGAATGTCGGTATATAAAAATTTTAAATAAATAAATAAATAAAAATAAATAAATAATGTGCACCAATCAGGATCAAGGCCTTAGGGTGATCATGATTGATAAACTTTAAACCATATATAATATGGGCAACGGGGTCCAAACATTTGGTCTGCATTATAAGTGAACCTGTGTTATAATGAGTTTATATATTTTGCTGTAATAGATAAAAAAGATATGATAATTTTATACTGTACAATTTTTGGGATGTTTGAAATAAAGATTTAATGGAAATAAAGGTTTTATTGCTAAGAACAAAACATTGCCCTCTATCATCAATTTAAAAAAAATCATGGAATAAAAAGATATGTATTTTAAAATTGAAAAAACTGGGAGCCAATCTTTGACCGTAGTATAAGCAATTTCGTCTTATATCATACTGTATTATTTTGGGTTTACAGTGTAGTATATAATGTCAGGTAAAGACTAAAATAGTCCATTCAGCCTACCCTGTAAGCTTTTTGGGGTTGTAATCGCTGTTCTGTGCAGTTTAAACTGATTGTCATCTTTGGAAAAACCTGGGAATTAACGGATGAAAATCAATTTAAACTGAAAACAAAGGCCCCTATGTGTAAGCTAAGCTGTTTATTATAAGCAATTGCATGTCAGAATCTCTGAGGACTTTTCCAGCACTATTTTTATCTATATTGTGAAGGTTTTTTTGTTCTTCCATTTTACGCCTATGCCAACCATCTTTTCCTTGGATTGAGCCCTCAATGCTGATGGCCAGCGAGGCATGAGAAATAGAGATAATCCCTGATACAAACAAGAAGTGAGAAGCTTGGGACAAAACAGGAGGCTGGCATATACCAGGAAACCAGGAATCTGAAGGAGGTCAAGCAGGAATGCTGAAAGCAGAAACCAGAGATGAGGAAGTCTTCTGGATTCAGGTAACATGGATGAGCTAGTGTACAATGAGCAGGAAATAGGACTAAGCTCTGGCAACTGACTGATGAAAAGCCTGAGTATAAATGCATGTGTAGACAGGAAACAAGATGGCCACTGAAGGAAAGGGAGGGGCATAGAGCTGGGAAGATTGGAGACATAGACCAAGCAGCTAAGTTAGCTGGATAAGTTGGTCCTTCCCAAATACTTATCCAGCTAAGTATTGGTCACTATATGTGGCCAGATATTCAATTCTTACTTATCCAACTAATTAGTGCTGAATATCGACTTCTTAATGCCTCTGTACAAGTTGTTGGTAAGACTACATTTGGAGTTTTGTGTCCAATTCTGGAAACCATATCACTGAAAGGATATAGGCAGAGTGGAGGAGGTCCAGAGAAGGGTCACGAAAATGGTGTAGTCTGCACCAAAAGTCTAATAAATTGAGACTTGGAGACCTAAATATTGAATGCCTTAGAGGAGCAGCGTGATAAGGGGGTATGATAGAGATATTTAAATACCTCAAGAAGAGTATAAATGACAAATAAACATTTTTCAGAGGAATGGATTTCTAGAACAAGAGCTCATGATATAAGGCTCAAAGATTCAGCTGTAATATTAGAAAATATTTCTTCACAGATAGGGTGCTAGATTCATGGAACAGTCTTCCAGGAGAGGTGATGAAAGCAAAAATATTGATGAAATTTAAGAAAGCATGAGATAGGCACAGAGGATCCTTAGTTACTAAGAAGTGAAGGGAAAGTAAGAGAGCAACAGTTCAAAAGGAACAAACTGAGCAGACTAGATGAACCTTTTTGATTGCTTTCTGCCATCATATTCTTTGCAAATAAAGATTCTCTGTGTTTATTCCTTACTTATTTGAATTCTGTTGTTTTTGCTTCCAACACTTCCAATCAGGGACTGCAGCGCGCATCCATCAGCCTTACAGTGAAGAAATATTTTCTAACTTTACTCCTGGGTTTACTCCCTTTAATCTTTTATCTTGACTCCATATTGCAGAACATCCTTTCCACTGAAAAAATGTTGCCTTCATGTGCATTTGTACGTTTTGAAGCATTTGACTGTCTATATCATATCTCTCTTCTCTGGCCAGTATCGCTTAGTTTATGCTATCCTTTTAAAATATTGAGACAATTTTAAAAGTACAGTAAGCCACTTCTGGGATTGTAATTAAACACATTTTACCACATTTCTGAGTTAGCTGTAAGGCACTCAGCAGTGCTGTAAAGTCTGTTTTACCCTGGTCATAGTCAGGGGTGATTGCCTACATCGGGATGGCCAACTCTGGTCCTCAAGAGCCACAAACGAGTCTGTTTTTCAGGATATCCACAATGAATATGCATGCAATAGATTTGCATGCACTGCCTCCATTGTATGCAAATCTGTCTCATGCATATTCATTGTGTATATCCTGAAATCCCGGCCTGTTTGTGTCTCTCGAGAGCTAGAGTTGGCCACCCATGGCCTACACAGACAATACAGAGTATTCAGTTTTCAAGGGTTACAAATGTCATAAGAACAGTATATGTGCATATAGGGCTGGATTTTAATACCTATGCGTGGGCGTAGATTTGTGTGCGCAACCCGGCGTACACAAATCTATGTCCGATTTTATAACATGCGCGCGCATGTTATAAAATCCAGGGTCAGCGCGCCCAAGGGGGTGCACACTTGTGCACCTTGCGCACACCAAGCCCTAGGGGAGCCCCAATGGCTTTCCCTGTTCCCTCCGAGGCCGCTCTGAAATCGGAGCGGCCTCGGAGGGAACTTTCCACCCACCCCCCAGCCCTACCTAACCCCCCCTAACCTGTATTCCATAAGTTGCTGGCACGTGATCCCCCGGCCTAGCGGCCCTACGAAGGCCTTTGGCCACACCCCACCCCGCCCCAGACCGCCCCTGCTCCGCCCCTTTTTTCAAGCCCCAGGATATGCGCGTGCCCCAGGGCTTGCGCGCATCGCGAGGCCTATGCAAATAGGCTTGGCGTGTGTAACCCCCCTGCGCGCGTAAATCCAGCTGAATTTACACGCGTAGGGCTTTTTAAATCTGCCGCATATTGAACATATGATAACAGATACAAAAAGGGAATGAATAAACACAAGTCTGAAATTTGTGAGCAATAGCATTAATTGTCCAAGCCCCAACCTGGACAATTAAGCATTAATAATTCATAGTTCAGCATTCATAATTGTTAATTTAAAGTATGCCGAAAGCTATAGAAAGTAAAAAAAAACCTGTTATTCATTCATCAATAAGAAGAGCTGTGAATATTGTATCCAAGGCGGTATTCTTACTGAGCTGTGATACTTATGAGAGATGTGTGAATGGACAGCAGCTAAGACTGAAACCTTGACAATTGGTGCTACTGATTGTACATTTCAAACTGGGGCTAATTTAACTTCTTTGTATGTAAACCTAAAATGAAATGTAGAAAATAATAAGAATACTGAAGTATAGGCGCAAATAATAAGAATACTGAAGTATAGGCGCAAAATTTTCAAATAGAACAAAAAGCTCTTGGGAAATAAAACCCCATGTGAAAACCAAACAGAAGAATATGCCTACTCCTACTGCACAAGCTTCATTTAATGTCTCTCAAATGTACAAATTGTCTTTCACTTGAGTTAATTTTGAGCAAATGAGTGCCACTAGATTCATTCAGTGTGTGTGTATGTGTATATATATATAAATATAATTTGAATATTCATTGAGGAAATCTAGGCAATTATTTTTTTTTGCACACACTTTACATTTAAGAATTGGTCTATTTAAATATGTAGTCCATTGTATTGAAGCACAGATACTAAGTTCAAACAAAGCATTGCCTGGTAAACCAAGGAGCTCTTCTAGTTGCTTATCTCAGTGGTTCCTCCAAAACAGGTTTGGATTTCAGGGACAGTCAAATATACCAATTAACCTGGTTATAGACCAAATATATGCAAATATCTCCTGCATATTTTTCACAGATATCCTGACAGCTAGACCTGTTTATGGAGGACAGGTCTCCACATTTGGTCTCCACATTTGAAAACTGGGGTGCTATGAGCTTTTCCGAACCAGTGAAGACCCATGAGCACTAGGACTGCCTAATATGTCACCGTATGAAAGAAAAGTGCTTCAAAAGTATTGCCAAAGACAGGGTTGGATTAATTGTGGAGCAAAAAAAAAAAAGTATCCTGAGGCTTTTGCAGTTTTTATCCAACTTCTGGCCAAAATGAAAATAGAAAAATACCGTAACTAGTTTTATTAATGTTTTCCATATAGCATTTGATGCATAATTAATTATGAACTTTAAATCAAAACTTTAATGGGCATGATGGAACACATATTTGTCTGTCCTGCTGAATAGAAATACAAATATAGCACATCTCTGAATAGTTTAAATGAATTTGCAGCTTGTTTTTCGAGTGGGTATTTTGCTCTGGAAGTCATTTCCCAGGCTTATTAGTGTTGGAATTTGTGCAAGAATAAATCTTTATTATGCTAACAGTGACAAATAATGTTTAAAGTGGGAACTTAAGGGGGCGGGTGGAGAAATAAAATAATCATCAGCCTGCATAAAACCAAATGTCTCCCTAAGAGAGAGAGAGAGACATCCCACCAGTGAATTACATTTCAGCAATGAGTATAAATTCTCTTATGTCACCTGGGATTTATCATAAATGCTCAAAGGGGTTGCTGAACCAGGAAAAGAAAGAGTGAGAGAACTCTTTTAGCCTGTTTGCTCTAGAAACATTTTTATTGCAGGGAAGGCTTGCTATCAGTATGTTCTAATGTAAAACGAGGTGATGTTCCAAACGTGCCGCGGTATATAAAAAACCCTTAAATAAATAAATAAATAAAACAAATAAAGAAAATCTAAAATTCTCCCTCTACATAAACCCGTTAGTAGCTTTTTCTGCATGTGTGTGTGTGTGTGTGTGTGTGTGTGTGTGTGTGCGTGCGCATGTGCGTGTTTGGGAAGAATGATCCCTAAGAAGAATTAAGTTGGGAAAAGAGTTAGAGTACCTGAGTAAGGCAGATGCACTCTTTGCAGACAAGGACCTAAGGCAGCAGAGCCCAATTGGCAGCGGCCTCTTGCTTTACCCTGAAATGCGTTTCCACTCCTGTATTTGCTTTTGCTTTTCCAAACAGTATTTGTTTGCATTTTGCGCATCTTGAATGGGAGTGGCAGAGGTAAAGAATAGAGCGGATAATTTTCAAAGACATCTCCGTGAGGAAAGCAGTGTTTTACCCACAGAAATGTCCTTTTATAAAATTGCCTACCAGATACGCAGGTAAAAGTAGACACATAAGACCTATGCGCATATGACTTATATGGGCGCACTTTTACTGGCATGCAGGAGAGGTGTTCCAGGAGCAGAGTCTGGGTGGGATTTCCATTGATACGCACACATGTTGAGTTTAAAAAGTAAGCACATACATTTTCATAGCAAAACCCAGCCCACACCAAATAGCAGGTGTAATTGTTTGAGAGTATTTTGGCTGGGGGACTTTTCAAAGCAACTTGACACAGGTAAGCTTGCTTTGAGAATTGGTGTACTTATAAGGTTAATTTTAAAACCAGTGCACGGGCGCTCATGTGCGCATATTCATCGGCCCACGCCCAGGGATGCGGCCATTTTATAACGTACACTACATGTGTATATGCGCGCATGCTATAAAATAGCCTGGCTGCGCTCACAAGTGCGCCCAATTCTAAGTGTACGCGTACCTATGCGCAGAAAAGCCACTTCTATTGCATAGGTGGTGACATTTTAAAAGGGAGGCGCACCGATGCATTTGCCAGTTTTACCAGTTCATTCCCAGTTTGCCCAGTTAACAGATAGGTCCTGCAACCTCACCCCAGGTTTGATAGCCTTCCTTCTCCCCAGTTACCATTTAAACCCCTCAAAATGGCTTTTTGATTTTGTGTTTTAGACTCACATGCCATCTATAGTCGGATCATGTAAGTATTTACATGCAATTTTCTGTTTAAAGTTCTGAAACACCCATGTACTGCCCATGTCCCGTCCCCCCCGAACCCCACACACGCCCTGCCCCCTTTTGAGAAATTCCGAGATGTGCACGCTGAGGCATTTACGTGCGTATCCAGGCAGCTTCTAAAATCTGCTCAGTGTGCCTGAGCCCGACATATTTGTGAATCCTCTACTTAATGCGTGTATCAAGCTTTTGAAATTCACATTTATGTGTGTAACAGCTGTTGCAAAATGATTCCCTAGAAAATAAATGTGCAAAGTCTGCATTTGAAGAGGGTCTTAGTCAATGTTTATACAGAAATAATCCTTACACTACAGTTGGAAAAATAGACAGTACTTCAGCCTTAATGGGCTCATTTGGAACATAATATACATTCTGACCCTGCTGTCATGTTCCACATGTGTATGTTAGCAAAAGGTCTTCTGCTAGAACATGAGTCTGCTGTAAAATGGTCTGTGAATTTGTTAAATTATAATCTGTTGGAGAAACGTATGGCACTGAATTTTTATTCTACGTGGACTTGCACTGCACAGCTTGCTTGCCTTTTTTTCCTTGTCTGTTATGGTGCTCGTACATACATAGGAGCATTGCAATCTATGGGGGCCTATTTACTAAGTTTTCTTCCATTGTGTGTCTATGGGAAAATGCTTCATAAATAGATCCCTATGATTGGTTATTTATGATTTAAAACAGGGTATTCCTGTAATATCAACAAGATGATTATTCCAAACTGCAAAGCATATGAAGAACAAAATATTCAGAAAGGATTCTTTATAGACAGCAGAATATACCATCCATGCAAGCAGGTGACATCTGATGGCACCAACATAAAACAGTTTTCTATAGCTAGGAAAAAGACTAGAAGGCTTTACCTGACTTCTCACCCTTCTCTCAACAGTGCAGTGCAGTCTCATTTTAGCCATGGATGTGATCAGTTATGGATCTTCTTCTTTCAGACACCTTTTGTCACAATTCAGGTTTCCTTGGTTGTTCCTTCTTCCTGCTTCTCTTATGCTGTTTAGATAGTGTGCTTAGCACTTTAAGTAAGCTTTGTTTATTTTGATGACAGGTGTCCCAAGATTTTTATTCTCCTGATTCAGTCACCTCATTCAACTTCACTTTTTGGTGCAATGTCATCATTTTATTTTGCAGTATCAATATTTTTCAAAATGGCACAGAAGAAGGCCAGCAGCTTCAAGTAGTGTCTGACATGCAATCAAAAGATGCCCATGACTGATCATAACATCTTCATCAATCAAGGTGCCAAAGAGTTGGGAGAAAGCAGTGTTAGCTTTGCCCACTTCCAAGTGGCTTTGTCCAAAAGTGAGCTCAGCTTCGCATGAGGATACACAGCTGCAACAATCTCCATGAATCCTTACCAAAGCCTTGATGACTCAGGAAAATGTGTCCTCACCTACTGTTACCTCTCCAATCTTGGCCTCAGCAACCTTTGAGCAAGAGCTGGACATAAAGATCTTGAGGTTCTATTGGCACCTCAAATTGTTGAATGTGTTGGCATCAAATATATCGGCATCAACCGTGGTGCTAATAAAGGCAATACTTGAGACTTTTCCAACAACATTGGCTCAGTGCTGACGTCAAAACTAGGTGCCATGACTCAACTTCAGCACTGTCCACATCAAGTTGTAGCCATCCAGCTTCAAAATGGAATCCTCTACAGTCCCCAGGCCAAAACAGTCTTTCATTTCTCTCTGATAGGTGGATTTTAAAAGCCCGGCGCACATATCAATTAGGGGATACGTGAACATGCTGGGCTGGAGCACGCTGTGCTTATTTTAAAAGCCACCTGAATACATGCATATCTCCCGCTGAGTGCACAAAAACTTTTATCCAAAAAAGGGGCAGACTGTGGGCATGGTCTAGGCAGGGCATGGGCGATCCTGGATTTTACATAGAAATTAGGGAGTAAATACTTACACACATAAGCGCACAGCAGTGTTCCTTGCCGCATGACTTTACTTCTGCTATGGATGGCATGTAAGTCTTAAAGCAGAAACAAATAAACGGATCAGTGGGGTTTTAAAGGTCGGAGCTAACAGGGGAGAAGGGAGGCTGTTTAATTAGGAGGGTTAGGAAGTCCTATCCTTTACCTTGATGAACTGGGAAAACTGGTAATGGCATCGGCTTACGTGTCTATTAAAATCCCCCCACTTTCGAGGGGCGCTGTTCGCCGTGGGACGAGATGGCTGCGTGCGATTGAGGCTCTAGCACTACCCTCCTCTCAAACAGCAATTGTGCCACAAATAACCCTAATACCGCACAATTTTAAACACTGCACTGGAATGGACAAGCACCGCTGGTAAAATAAAGACAAGAACAAGGAGTGCTGATCGCCATGGGACGGCAGCGTCGCCAGCGAGAGAAATCTCTGCTTCAGTTTCTTCTCGATCGCCATTTTCGCCACAAAAGGTAAAACTTAAAAATCTACCGTAGAGCCAGCCCGGGCAAAATTCACTGCTAGAATAAAGAAAAAAAAACAAAAAACGAAGCAAGGAGCACTGATCGCAGCGGGACGGGTGAGTTGGTCGAGGTAGAAGTGCCTGCTCTGCCTTCTCCCCGATCGCCATTTTTTTTTTTTGCCGCGGGAAGGAGAAAAAAAAAAAGCCTACCTTTTCCCTGCACAGTTTAAACGACACACAAAAACACTAAATTTGGAACTTCAAACACAGCCACTGGCCGGACAAGCACTGACGCCACTTAAGATTTCCTCAAAACGAAAAATTGGGGAGCTGCAGCAGTTCCCTTTTACTAAAGCTGCTGCAGAGCTGCAAAAATCTGGGCCCGAGCACACAGCAAGCACGGCCGAGGAGGAGGAGGAGGAGGGGTCAGACTCTGAAGCCCTGATTCTCTACCCGCAAAGCAGGGGAGGTGGAAACATGAATCTGGCAGACTTACCTACTAAATCTGTGATCAGAGAGTGGTATATAGAATTAAGAAGTGAAATGCAACAGCATTAAGAACATAAGAAAATGCCATACTGGGTCAGACCAAGGGTCCATCAAGCCCAGCATCCTGTCTCCAACAGTGGCCAATCCAGGCCACAAGAACCTGGCAAGTACCCAAAAACTAAGTCCATCCCATGCTACTGATGCCAGTAATGGCAGTGGCTATTTTCTAAGTCAACTTAATTAATAGCAGGTAATGGACTTCTCCTCCAAGAACTTATCCAATACTTTTCTAAACACAGCTATACTAACTGAACTAACCACATCCTCTGGCAACAAATTCCAGAGTTTAATTGTGCATTGAGTAAAAAAGAACTTTCTCCGATTAGTTTTAAATGTGCCACATGCTAACTTCATGGAGTGCCCCCTAGTCTTTCTATTAGCTGAAAGACTAAATAACCGATTCACATCTACCCGTTCTAGACCTCTCATGATTTTAAATACCTCTTTCATATCCCCCCTCAGCCGTCTCTTCTCCAAGCTGAAAAGTCCTAACCTCTTTAATCTTTCCTCATAGGGGAGCTGTTCCATTCCCCTTACCATTTTGGTCGCCCTTCTCTGTACCTTCTCCATCGCAACTATATCTTTTTTGAGATGCGGCGACCAGAATTGTACACAGTATGCAAGGTGGGGTCTCACCATGGAGCGATACAGAGGCATTATGACATTTTCCGTTTTATTCACCATTCCCTTCCTAATAATTCCCAACATTCTGTTTGCTTTTTTGACTGCCGCAGCACACTGAACCGACGATTTCAATGTATTATCCACTATGATGCCTAGATCTCTTTCTTGGGTGGTAATATTGGAGTCTGAGTCTGAGGAGTTCTGGGATCTGTCTTATGGTTGAGTTGATTCTGAATGATTTAACAGGAGGTCTTCATGTACATCTTATAGAATATTCCAGTTGAGTTAAGCTGTTTTTTGTTTTTTTTAACAACTGGTTATCTTTAATATTTCTTGTTTTGACATCTTGCTTCCCTTGTGGAGCTCTCACTGTAATGATAGTGCTACTTTGGTGTGCACTATGTATTTGAGTTTATTTTTTGTAGATTTTCATTAAATTGAACTTGCTTGTATGTAACAATCATATTAAAATTGTAATAAATTAAAAACAGGAGCAGCCTTCATACCTCCGCTCACAGGATAGAAATAGATCTCCACCTGAATATCTAAAAGTCCTAATATTTGTTCAGAGAATGGGGAAAGCCATTCCATTTAATTTAGCAGTAGAATGTGAACCCAAGGAAATATATTTATGGCTTCCTCAGATACCTCCTGCCCTCAAGGAGTTGGAGGAAGTGCCTCTCTATCAGCTTCTACTGGGTGTGCAGAAAAAGATGTAAGAAACCCCACTCATTGTACTTTCTACTGTGAAGAAGACAGACAGTAAATACCAGGCAACTCTGGATTTGTCAATAGGCACCCATTTTGCCTGTACCTAGAGCAGCAAACATTTAGGGACAGCAGACTGGCTAGATTTACTGCCTTCCAGCTCTGCTGAATCTCATTCAGCAGAGAACAGACCCCTGCTACCCTTACAGAAGGTGAGGGGGAGGTGTGATGAAAGCTCCAAAAGTGCCTAGGGGGCAGCCAAATCCTTAAGTCGATCCTGCTCCCATGTCCATCTCAGGATTCAATAAAACCCAACTGCCATATGGCCCCTCAAACCCTCCTCCTCAAGGTCCTGGGTTTAGGCTTCTGGGAAAAGCATCGGTGGAATTCCCTTGTTACCATGTGGAGATTAGCTACGGGCTCCCAGGAGTTTTTTAAGGTCCATAATCCTTACATGCACTAAACTATTCCAGCTTATTGTGTCAACTGCAAGAACCCAGGATTTCCTGTACCTCATAATGAGAGTCTTCTTCTAAAGAAATCTCCGCAGGTTTGGGAGGCTGCCAAGATGGCCAGGAAAGGATCAGAAGTTTCAACATGACACGTGGAACACATTATGTATTCTTAACATGGTCGGAAGTTTGAGTTGGTAAACCACAGGCCTCATTTGACGCAGGACTGGAAAAGGACCTGTAAATCTGGATGCCAAACAAAGAGAAGGGACTCGGAGATGCAGATTCTGTGTGTTTAACCACACCAAGTCTCCCACCTTGAACTGCAGAGTTGGTCCGTGCCTCTTAGCATGGTTCTGAGCCTAAGCTGCTGCCTTGGTGATCAAGCAGTTCGTTTGCAGCCAAAGATCCTGGAGTTCCTGGGCTGTGAGGCAGGTTGCCGGTCAGGGCATAGAGAGTGTTGCGTCCGTCGGTCGCAGACGACTGCGCCCTCTAATGCTCACCTTTTTTCTACCTGACTCAGTTCATTTCGGGAAGATGGCTGCCTCTGCTTCTCCTCACCGTACCCATCCCCAGTCCGGCATGGGCGATTGCGTTTGCCATCTTTCTCCAGGAATCATCTAGGGCACGCGCACGCGTGCAGCCCTGTCCTTTAAGTGCATCATGGCGGGAACCTCGGGGTTGTCCCCACCGCATGACGTCACTAGCTCTGGTATTTAATCCCCGCTCACGATTCCTTCTATGAGTTAGCAAGGAATCCTCTATGCTGATCTCTCCATGTTACCAGATGCTCCTGCTCTGTGTACTCTTGCTCCAGGACGACTTAGGTACCCCGCTTCACGGGGGCCTTGCCTCGCTCCTCCTTACCCTCCGGGGTTACCTCCTACCATCTAGGACGCCTAAGGTACCCACTCCTCGGGGGCCTTGCCGTTCTCCTATATACCCTTCGGGGTTGTCTACTCAATACCAGGACGCCTACGGTACCCGCTCCTCGGGGGCCTTGTTCGTCTGGGACCTCTGCTCCTCGGGGCTTCCTTTATACTACAACTGCCAGTATCAGAGTGAGTACTGCCGCTCCTGTTCTGTCTCTGCATTGTCTCATCTCTCTCTCCATAGATCCTCGGCCTACCCCGCACCGCGGACCACTACCACACCCATCTCCCTCTTGTGACCTGGTGAGACTGTGGAACTGCCTTTTCCACCCTGCAACCTACTGATGGAACATTACCATCTGGTTCCTCCTCTTCTGGCTGGAGTCATCACCTGTTCCTCAGGTTACCATCTACGTTGCAGTACAATAAAGCTAATTCTCTGTGTCCATCTCTGCCTTGAGCTAGCCTATCGCTGCAAGTCCCCACAGGGCCCCACCCTGTGGGAGGTGCCATCTCTTACAGCGACCAAGGGCCCACGCTTCAATGTCCAAAACATAACAGAGAGCAGTAGCAGTAAAGGAATCTGAGGGTGTTTGCCATAAATGATATGGAATGGAGAAGAGCCAGTGACACCACTGACATGGTTATTGTGTAAAAAAATCAGTCCATGGTAGAATAGACCAATCATCTTATCTCTCATTGACATATATACAAAGGAAGGTTTTGAGGATCTGGTTATTTCTCTCAGTTTGGCCATTCAAATGTGGGTGGGCGAGATTGGCTCAGTCTATGAGGATGGCCCTGTAGGCTTTCACTGACAGCTGGTAGAGCTACTCAGGGAAAAGACTGACTAGTTGCTTCATCTATACCAACCCCTTTCCCCTTCGGTTGAGCCCTTGGGCTCCGGAAGCTGGCAGGTCTTAGGTGAGAGTCTCTGTGGCTATAGTGTAGGCATCAAGCCAGGGCCAGACTAGGGTCAAAGGCAGGTAGCAGGCAAGAATAGTCAATGTCAAGGCAAAAGTCAGAGTCAGGTGGCAAGCAAGAATGGTTGATGTCCAGGCAAAGGTCAAATCCAGAAGTCAGTCCAAGGACAGGCAAGGAGATGAGGAGAGGCTAGGCTGGAGAGATGCGGCAAGGCTGGGAACACAAGAACCAGAAATGAAGCAGCAACACATACTGCACAGCCATTGTAGGAGACCCTATGCTAAGGAAGAGTAGGGATGTTGGGATTGCCCCACTGCAGGCTCTTTAAGAATGGTGACATTGGGCACACGCACCTAGGAGAGAGACCAGAGGCGTTAAGCCCGGTGGTGCCCAGTCATGTATGAGAGGCCCGACGGGCTCCCAGCACAGAGGGGAGGCCCAGCAGGCATCATGGTAAGTGCGCACAATTTTATATAGATGTGTGCATGTGTGCGCAAATGCTGCCTCTACCGCTTAAGTGGGGGGATTTTAGTAGACGTGCTCCGAAACAATTACCAGTTTCCCCAGATCATTCCCAGTTCACCCAGGTAAGGGATAGGACTTCCTAATCCCTCTAGTTAAATAGCCTACATTTTACCCTGTTAGAAACAACCCTTAAAACCCTTATATTATTACTTACACACCATCCATAGCAGTAGTAAAGTTACATGGCAGGGTACCTTAGCACGCACTTGTGTGCATAAATACTTACATGTACATTTCATGTTAAAGTCCTGGAATGCCCATATCCCACACATGCCCCACCCAGACCTCACCTACACCCTGCCCCTTTTTGCTATTTCTTATTTGTGTGTATACCGGGAGATGTGCACATACACAGGTAGCTTTAAAATTTGCTCAGTGTGCCCCAACCGGCCATACTCAGGTATCTCCCAGTTTTGGCGCTTGTCAGGCTTTATTCACCCCTTAGACTCTTTTAGACAGGAACTTCAAAGAACATAAGAACATTCCATACTGGGTCAGACCAAGGGACCATCAAGCCCAGCATCCTGTTTCCTACAGTACCCAATCCAGGCTACAAGTACCTGGCAAGTACCCAAAAACTAAGTCTATCCCATGCTACTTATGCTAGTAATAGCAGTGGTTATTTTCTAAGTCAACTTGATTAATAGCAGGTAATGGACTTCTCCTCCAAGAACTTATCCAAACCTTTTTTAAACCCAGCTACACTAACTGCACTAACCACATCCTCTGGCAACAAATTCCAGAGTTTAATTGTGCGTTGAGTGAAAAAGAACTTTCTCCAATTAGTTTTAAATGTGATACATACTAACTTCATGGAGTGCCCCCTAGTCCTTCTAGTATCCAAAAGAGTAAATAACTGATTCACATTTACCCATTCTAGACCTCTCCTGATATTAAACACCTCTATCATATCCCACCTCAGCCGTCTCTTCTCCAAGCTGAACAGTCCTAAACTTTTTAGTCTTTCCTCATAGGGAAGCTATTCCACCCCTTTATCATTTTGGTTGCCTTTCTCTGTACCTTCTCCATCGCAACTATATCTTTTTTGAAATGCGGAGACCAGAATTGCACACAGTATTTAAGGTGTGGTCTCACCAGGGAGCAATACAGAGGCATTATGACATCCTGCATTTTATTTGCCATTCCCTTCCTAATAATTCCTAAAATTCTGTTTGCTTTTTTGACTGCCGCAGCACACTGAACCGATGATTTCAATGTATTATCTACTATGACGCCTAGATCTCTTTCCTGGGTGTTAGCTTCTAATATGGAACCTAACATCATTTAACTATAGAACGAGTTATTTTTCCCTAAATGCATTACCTTGCACTTATCTACATTAAATCTCATCTACCATTTGGATGCCCAATTTTCCAGTCTCACAAGGTCCTCCTGCAATGTATCACAATCCGCTTGTGATTTAACTACTCTGAATAATTTTGTATCATCTGCAAATTTGGTTACCTCACTAGTCAAATTCCTTTCCAGATCATTTATAAATATATATAGAGAGATCCCTGAGGCACTCCACTGCCCACCCTCCTCCACTGAGAAAATTGTCCATTTAATCCTATTCTCTGTTTCCTGTCTTTTAACCAATTTGTAATCCACCAAAGAACATCTCTACCTATCCCATGACTTTTTACTTATCCTAGAAGCCACTCATGAGGAACTTTATCATTACATCTACCAGTTCACCTTTATCTACATGTTTATTAACCCCTTCAAAAAAGTGAAGCAGATTTGTGAGGCAAGACTTCCCTGGGGAAATCCATTTTGACTGTGTTCCATTAAACCATGTCTTTCTATATGTTCTGTGATTTTGATCTTTAGAATTCTTTCCACTATTTTTCCTGGCACTGAGGTCAGGCTAACTGGTCTGTAGTTTCCTGGATCACCCCTGGAGCCCTTTTTAAATATTGGGGTTACATTAGCCACCCTCCAGTCTTTCAGGTTCAATGGATGATTTTAATGACAGGTTACAAATTTTTACTAATAGATCTGAAATTTCATCAGTTTGTCAATCTGGCCTACCATATTTTCTAGGCTTACTGTGATTTGGTTCAGTCCATCTGAATCATTACCCATGAAAACCTTCTCCGGAACTGGTATCTCCCCAACATCCTTTTCAGTAAACACTGAAGCAAAGACATTGTTTAATCTTTCCGCAATGGCCTTAATCTTCTCTAAGTGCCCCTTTAATCCCTCGATCATCTAATGGTCCAACTGACTCCCTCAAATTAAGATGAATAAATTCTGACATGATTAATTGGATTACGTGAAAGGATATTGTGTTACTGCTCAGCAAGGCTCCAGCAGGCTCCCATGGTATGCAGCTCGATGGCATTGTTCGGCTCGGTGTGGCACCGCGCGCCTTGTGGCGTGACTCTGCCCCCTTTTTGTTGTCAGCAGTCCGGCTGGAAGTTCCCGCTGTAGCGAAAGGAAAAATACTGTATTTAAAGGGAGCTTTTCCAGCACAAAGTGGGATGTATGAATTAACTAACCTCCAAGCAGAGCTCACAAACCATGCAATTGCCACATTTCCTATGACTCAGCACTATTTAATTCCAGGCTGCTAATCAAAGCCAATATGGAGGACACTAGCGTTTCTCTCAAATTTTTGTCTCGATGAACCACAAAGCGAGTCTTAGTTTGGAAAACTAGGTGCTCTTCCATAATGTGCCAATGTTTTAATACATTTTGATCAAATAAGATTTAGGTAAGAATGGAAGAACGCACATCAAAGATGCTACTACACATTTTGATTGTGGCAAAAGCAGCCATTCAGGGTGGGCAAATAATTCTTTCTTATATGCTTTTTCCAATATTGTTTTAGGGTATCACTGTTGCACTAAGCCCTGCCACATTTCCTGGGCTATTTTAAATTCTTCCACAGAAGAACACAGAATCCTTAGCTGTAATAACTGACCAACCAGTATATTATTGGTAGAAATTTAAGATGATCACTCTGATACAAAAGCAGATTATTACAGTCAGTAGGTTCCTTAAAGTTAATTTTTAACCCTTGTAGATTTACAGTAACTGTGATGTCCAAACATTTGATCTTGTATGTGCAGTGAGTTGAATGTTTGGACTACAAGATTTTAACCAAATTTTTAAGAACCGTTCATTAGCTCTGTTCATATAATAAAAATATCATCTATAAAATGTTTCCATATTCAAATATTACCCCAATACATAGATGTATGTACATGAATGGCTTTAAAATTGCCATATATATTAACATGCAATGGCCACCGCCACGGCTGTCACCTTAATTTGTTGATAATACTTATCCTGAAAACAAAAATAGTTTGACACCAAAGATAATTCAGTGTTATACCCTCAAAATGCCATACAGTCATCTGAAAAGTCATATCCTTTCAGGCAATTTTTTACTACACTTATAGTTTCTTCACGAGAAAAGTTGGTGTATAATTTTGTTATATCTAATTTGCCTAAAATCCATTCTGACCCTATAATCGGTACAAGAATTAAAATTAATCAAATCAGAAGAGCCATGAATTTATGAAGGAATATTTGGACCAGTGGCCTCATTAAATTGTCCATATAAATTGAAAGTGGTCTAGGATTGAGCCTAAGCTTGAAATTATGGGACATCCAGGAGTGCTGTTATGATGGGCGGCTCTTTTCCCGGTAGCGCTGTGCTGCCCCCTAGGCGCATGCCTGCATTCTTGTCTGCTGTTTGTCTTGACCCAGATTGCTCCTCAGACCTGCCTTGTCTCGCTGCCTGCCTTCGGATCTGTTTGCTTTGGTAAGATTGAAGCTCTAAACTGTCCCACTACAGGGCACGTTTGCCAGCTGCCAGTGTATGCCTCATGGGTTCACCCTCGAGGCTTAGTCAACTACATCACAGCACAAAGGACTCACACACCCACTACCCTTCACAGGTGCTGTCATAGATTTATGAATTTTAGGGACAAAATATATAACAAGAGTCTTAGGGTATGGTTCAAGTAAAAAAAAATCAATTATTTAGTTGTCCAAAAAACCTAAGTACCGTCTTCAGGTCACTAATTCTTGTATCTGCTTAGAAATCTGCATGATAGGATCCTGCGAGAAAGGTTTACAGAAGTGCACATGCGATAGTTGTCTCAACTCTTCAGAAACATATACATCTCTATCTAGCACAACTATTTCCCCACCACCTTGACCACCACAACTAACTTATCCACCATTTTAATTACTATTGATGTATCCGTTGTGCGGGCCGCCCTCGGCTCTCTCTGCCCTTCCCCCCGTTCGGCGTGCGCACGGGTCAGCCTGGCCTCTTAAAGGGCCAACAGCAGGGGGATGGGCCCTGAAGTCCATGGCCCTTACTGATGACCTCATCAAGTCTGGGACTATTTAAAACCAGGGCCTTGGCAACAGGTCCTACTCTCTGAGTGTGTGTTGCTGCGTTCCTGCCTGCCCCTCGCCCGTGGTTCTGCTGTTTCTGGCCCCTTGTTCCTTGGATGGTCTTCTCGGTTTTGACTTCGGCTTGGCTTCCTGGTTTCTCCATGTCTGCTGCCCGTCCTGACCTTGGCTTGTTCCCGGCTTCTCCGAGTCCGCTGCCTGCCCTGACCCCTGGCCTGGTTCCACGCCCAGCCTGCTCTCCACTTGCCCCGACTTCTGGACTGCCCACGGTGCTTCTGTCTTCAGCCTGCTTCGACCTGGACTTTCTGACACCGCCTCCTTCTCTGGACTGCCCTGCACCAGGATACCATCGCCTAAGTCCTGCCGGCCACGGCACCCAAGGGCTCAACCTGAGGGGAATGGGGTTGATATAGGTGAAGCTCCTGCTGGGTCTCTTGGACCTGTACTGCCTCCCCGGCCACGAGGTCCCCTGGGGGCCGTCCCTCGGGGGCGTTACCAGTGCTCGTGCCGGCTCAAGTGTCCATAGAGTTAACACAGGTGAATTTTCAAAGGAGTTACGAATGTAAATGTAGAATACAATTGTAGCAATTTTCAAAAGTCATTCTCTCCCATTAAGTATATTTACATGGGTAAAACCTATAGACAATTCAATAGCATATATTTTAGCAATTTTCAAAAGCCCAATTACATGAAAAAGTGCATGTACACGTGTAAAACCCAGGTTTAAGTGGGTAAACGTTTTTGAAAATCAGGTCCAAAGTGAGGAATTGTTTATGTGAACATTTAGGTGTAGATTTTTAAAAAATACGCACACACGTCCACGTGCACGCGCTACCCGGCATGTGCACATGGATGTGTGATTTTATAATGCTCGCATGCTGGCGCGCGCACGTTATAAAATCCAGGGCAGTGCACGCAAGGAGGCTAGAATTAACCTAATTTGCGCGGCAACAAGATCGGGGCTCCCCCAGTTCCCTCCCAGCCAGCCCCTTCCCACCCCTGGACCCGCCCCTTGCAGGAAGGCTGGCACCTATGTGCGTATCGGCCTTTACATGCGTGGCCGGGTCTTTTTGAAAATAGGCTCGGTGCACGCAAGGCCCGGACACACACGTAAAGCCGGATTTTACGCGTGGGAGGTTTTAAAATGCGGCCTTTAAGTTTCATTTGCAATTCCTGTAAAGAAACACCTTTAGTAGATCAATGGGTAACTAAAGGTTAGGAGGTTTACAGTCTTCGATTGGTAGTTTTGAAAACAATAACAGTACAACAAGGGGGTGACATATACCAAGCTTTATTGTGGCTGGAACAAAGTTGGATTTAACGATGGCATACTGTGATGCCAAATTGCCTGAAATGGGAGGTTGAATGGCAGGTGAGTCTATAATATCATTAATTTATGTCAGATTGAATAACACTAGAGCTTATTGGCCACAAGAGCTGTATTTAAAGCTATGATTGACTGAATATACTCTATGTTCATGGCTTGATGTGACTATGCCTTTTTCTTTTTCAAGTGCTGTTTTGTTAGAGGTACCCCGCTGGCATGATGGACAGTCGGCTACAAACCAGGGAAACCAGGATTTAAATCCTATTGCCACTCCTTGTGCAAGTCATTTTACCCTCCTTCGCCTCAAGTACAAACTTAGGCCTAGATGCACTAAGCCGCAACGATTTTTCATGGGAGGGATAGTGGGCCCCTCCCTCCAAAAAGATCATGGCAGTACTGTGATGGTGTTCAGTCTTTTGGCTAAACACCACGGGGCAAAACAATGTGACCTTGCCCTTTACCGTGTGATGGCAATCCCAATCTCATGGGGCTGTCATTGCCTTAAAAGGCTATGTCAACAAAAAGGTGGCAAAAAAAGAAAAAAGCTGTGGAGGAGTCAAAGCTGACTCCCCCCGATCACCACAGGACCAAAATTTGAGGACATGTCCAGTTTAAAATAAAGAAATAGCTTGTTTGTGCAATGATGGTCCTCCTCAACCCTATCAAAATTTAAGAAAAGCATATCCCCCCAACTCCCTTTCAATAAACTCCCATCCTAGCAGGTGCCCCTTCTTCCTCAGCCCCCCCAATGCTAAAAAAAATAATCATTGGTTTATAGTGTCCCCTTTATGTTCCCCCTCCCCTCCCTAGAACCTCATAGTTGTAGAAAACATCGTTGGTGTCTAGTGTAAAACCCTAACCGTAACCCCCACCCCCTCCCTCACCCCCTAACCTCCAAAATGAAAATCAGATCCAGCAGAGGGACCCGGGGTTCCCCCAGCCATGGGCCTGGTAGGCTCCTTTTTTCAAAATGGTGCTGACCTGACCCAGCCCCAGTCACATCACTGGGGTAAGGGCTGGGGTCTGATGCCTGTACCTTGCCCCAGTAATGTGATTGGGGCAAGGTCAAGTCAGTGTCATTTTGGAAAATGGTGCCGACTGAGGCTAGGGGGCACCTCAGGTCCCTCCACTGGATCCAGTTTTCATTTTGGAGGTTAGGGGGTGCTGGACAGAGAAGTGGGATGATGAATGAGAGGAACCACTGTTCCACCTCTCAGGGGTGGGCAGGAGTTAATCAATTAAGGAGAAGGTAGAGTGCAGACATGGAAAGAGTTTATTTTGTGGGACTGAAAATATATTTAGAATTCAAGACTGCAGTTCATCATGTTTTGAATCTTATTAAGTCATTATAATTATTTTGGATTTTAACAAGATATTTTCTACACTTGTCTTGCTATTGTCTTTGTAGCCTGGCTGTGAAAGTGCTTGACACAATATTTAAATGAGAAATATTTATGTATTTATTTTCTCATGATAGCCACTTTTTCCTGAAAGTCACAAATGGGTTATGTAAAATACAATCAAGGTCAACACAGCAATCCCCCACTCATCTTTCACAGCCACAATTCTAGTCCTTTAACCTACCCCAATCAACCCTCTTTCAACCCTTAAATGTATGGTACTGACAGACCGCCTTAAACTGGAATGCCATACCTTTTACCTATTGCTTGGAGAAGGAATTGATGAAATTCAGAAAAATAATTAAAACTTGTTTAATCAAGTATTCGATGAGTACTGATGTTCTGGCCTATATGATTTTAATGATGATATTGTGTTATACATGATTGATATTATTTTTATTGTAATTATTTTCTTATTTGAGATTTAATATACTTTTGGATTACTTATTTTAGATTTATACATTATGGGGTAAATTTTCAAAGGGGTACGCGCGAACCCCCCGAAAACCTACCCCAAACGCCCCTGCGCGCGCCGAGCCTATTTTGCATAGGCTCGGTGGTGCGCGCAAGCCCCGGGACGCGTGTAAGTCCCGGGGCTTGCATGGAGGGGTGTGCCGGGGGCGTGCCAGAGGCGTGCCGCGAGTGACGCGGCATTTCGGGGGTGGGCCCGGGAGGCATGGCGCCGGCTCTGGGGCATGGTTGAGGCCTCCAGACTAGCCCCCGGGTCGGGTCATGGCGCGCCAGCAGCCCGCTGGCGCGCACAGATTTACGCCTGCTTTCCACAGGCGTAAATCTGCCAACAAAGGGGTAGATTTTCTAAATGTACGCGCAGGCGTACTTTTGTTCGTGCACCAGGCGCGAACAAAAGTACGCTGGATTTTATAAGATACGTGCGTAGCCGCACGTATCTTATAAAATCCGGGGTCGGCGCACGCAAGGGGGTGCACATTTGTGCAAACTGTGCGCGCCGAGCCCAGCGCGCACTGCCTGTTCCCTCCGAGGCCGCTCCGAAATCAGAGCAGCCTCGGAGGGAACTTTCCTTCCGCCTCCCCTCACCTTCCCCTCCCTTCCCCTACCTAACCCACCCCCCCGGCCCTATCTATACCCCCACCTACCTTTGTTGGCAGATTTACGCCTGCAGAAAGCAGGCGTAAATCTGCGCGCGCCAGCGGGCTGCTGGCGCGCCATCACTCGACCCAGGGGCTGGTCTGGAGGCCTCGACCACACCCGTGGGCCGGCGCCACGCCCCGAAACGCCCCCGAAATGCCGCGTCACTCACAGCTCACCCCCAACACGCCCCCGACACGCCCCTCCATGCAAGCCCCGGGACTTACGCGCGTCCCGGGGCTTGCGCGCACCGCCGAGCCTATGCAAAATAGGCTCGGTGCACGCAGGGGGGGTTTGGGGTAGGTTTTCAGGGGGTACATGTATCGTACGCGTGTACCCCTTTGAAAATCTGCCCCAAAGGTAGGGGGGGTTTAGATAGGGCCGGGGGGGTGGGTTAGGTAGGGGAAGGGAGGGGAAGGTGAGGGGAGGCGGAAGGAAATTTCCCTCCGAGGCCGCTCCGATTTCGGAGCGGCCTCGGGGGGAACAGGCAGCGCGCGCTTGGCTCAGCGCGTGCAGGTTGCACAAATGTGCACCCCCTTGCGCGCGCTGACCCCGGATTTTATAAGATACACGCGGCTACGCGCGTATCTTATAAAATCCAGCGTACTTTTGTTCGCGCCTGGTGCACGAACAAAAGTACGCCCGCGCGTACATTTATAAAATCTACCCCTATATATTTTCTCTTTTAGATTTATACATTTTTAGTTTTATATGTATAGAATTGCATGTTACTTGTTATTTTTTCTGTAAACCATTTTGAAATTTTATTTGAAAATTGGTATACCAAAATAAATGTTACTATTTACCAAAATCTGCCCAGTGCCAATTCTCTTTCCCACAGGAACATCTCCCAGTCACATTCCTTAGCAACACCTGTTACTTTTTCATAAGTCCGGCCAACAACTCTTCCAAACACATGCATCCCCAACCAATGAACAATCTCTATCCTAATACCCTTTGGCATCTGCCAAACAATATTTGCCTCGAAACAAAGGCCTGATCAGAACCCAGGCAGAAGCAAATCACCAGCCCTTGATTATGCACATTTCTGCTCATAGAAGGCTGGATTTTCAAAACCGCGTGCGCAATTCCCGGTGCACATACATGGACGCACCAATTTTATAAAATATGTTTCCCGTGCGTACATGAGTGCCAGATTTTAATGTCCACGCGCACATGTATGGGCGGGTGGCCTCCTCCGCATGCAGGGGGGGGAATTTTAAAAGGTAATTCGTGGCGACATGAGTAGGGCTTTCCCCAGTTCCCTCCCAGTCCGCTTCAATTAAGGAGCAGACTAGGTGAGAGCTTCCCTAATCCCCTAATCCCCTACCTAACCTTCCTACCCTTTCCCCTCTACTCCCTGAACCCTAGCTACTCACGTTTATTTTTTTTTCGTTACTTACTGCTCCTCCGGAGCAGAAGTAATCTCCGCATGCCAGCCGGCTGCTGGAGCGCGCCTCCCCAGGACAGCAGCTAATGGTGCTGTCCCAGCCCACCCCTGCCCATCCCTGCCAAGACCATGCCCCCCGGCCCGCCCTGTTTGCAGGGCCCGGCACTTCTGTGCGTAACATGGGTTACGCGCGAGGCCGGGCCTGTTCTAAGATGTGTGCGGCATGCCTAAGGCCTGGTGGCGCACACGTAACCCCTGTTTTTTTACACGCCCGGGCCTTTCAAAATTGGGCCTATAGCCAGGTTTTCATTTTTTTTTATGGATAGCCGGTTTGTCATAGTCTGTGAGCAATTAATCCGCTTGGTAACAGCCATCCCTTGATCTGGAGCTCCACACTGGCAAATAGCTGAATATCATTAGCAAACATAAAGCACTCCACTCCATGTCCCTGGTTCAAATCAGCAAGTAGGAATAAAAAGACTGCAGTACCCTGCGGTCAAATCACCCCACTGCTGAACATTGAAGGGCGGCAAGTGTTTTTGACTTCTTGCTCTAGAGGGCCTTGATATCACTCCTTGAGCAAGTTATGTGCACCTCCTCTATCCAGTTCCAGAGCTTGCTGATGTCGTCAGGGCAACTCTGCAGGTCCAAAAAGGAATAATGAGCCTCATGGGTGCTGCAATGAAGCAGGAAATTCATTCTGCACTGCAGAGATGGGCCAGCCCTGAGTCCATGATTATATGCCGATTATTGGCCTAATTGTCAGTATTCAGGCTTCTGATGAGATACTTTTTCAACTCAAAATAGAATTTAAGATATTCATCAGACCTTTCTAAATAGTTCATTGCCAAGGTCTCTAAGTAGGTAAATCAACCCCAAAAGACTATTGTTAGCAGGATGGCATGGTTTGCTACTACAGTTATTCCTTTCTGCATTTTCTTTTTGGCTTGTTTGTTTGTTACCCGTACCTTTGTGGCTTTCTTGTTTCAGGTTAAACAGTAGAGCCCTAGCCATGCATTCAGCCTCATAAACAGAAAGCTGTAACTCTTCGATTCCTTCCAGTTCTATTTTTGTTAGCACTGCATCTATTATAATGGCTTTTAAACTACAGTGTATGTACCTTATCTTTGTCAGTTAATGTATCTAATTCCATTGCTCCCAAAGGGAATAAACCTGAAACTAAAGCCTGCAATAAATTAAAGTATCAAGAACGCTTATACAGAACAAACAGAGGATTTAGCTTGGATAAACAGCAAAGAGCTCAGTGTCTTTTATGTCCAGAGCTCAAAACTGGAAGATGAAAATGAGCATAAATCATCCCAGAGAAACAACGTAACATAAATGTTGTATGTTTATTTAAAACTTTAAACAATCATTTGTCTGAGCTATAGCTCAGTTTCAAAATGTGTTTTGCAGTAACGAGACACTCAGGCTGACTGCGATCAAGAGAGAAAATATATGTGGCTTTGCACTAGACTTTTCTTATGGGAAAAAAGAACGAGGGCTGGTTAATTTAACCCAAAGTATCTGTGACTGACAAAGCAAGCAAGAGGATAAAGCCGCAAAAGCTAAAAGCTAAACCTTTCAGACTTTCTTCCTGCCTTGCTATAGAATCTCCCATCTGATAAGGTTACATAATTCTGAGAACTGATAAGTTCTTTATTAAATGTAAAGCAATGTTTATTGTCCGAAATGCTATGTCGTCCATATTCAACAGCATTTAGCCAGTTAACTTGCAAGTTATCTTGCTAAGTGCCAGATTCAGAACATTTTTGCTGCTTATCCGGCAAAAATTTAGCTTGATAATGTAGAGGCATTCCGGGGTTGAATTAAGTTAGCCTAATAAGTTATCCATCTAACTCTGCTCATGCCATAGAGCCTTCCTAAAGTTAGCTGGATAAACATCTGAATAACTTTAAGATAGTCGGGTAGATAGATGGTGTGACTGTGCCACCGAATATCCCAGCAAAGTTTATCTGGCTAACTTGGCTAACTTTTCAGTGGTTGAAAATGGATCCCTAAATGTCTGTCTTAGCTCTCCCTCTTTTATAAAGAAATACATCCAGATCTGAATTAATTGCTACACATTTGGGATAGTTGGTAGGATTTCACATTTTTTTATAGTTGGTGGTTTGTTTATTTTATATTCCACTTTTTTCAGTTCTTCAAAGTGGATTATATTCAGGTACTGTAGGTATTTCCCTATCCCCAGAGAGCTTACAATCGGACAGGTCAATACAGTAAAGCGCGGCCGTGGTTACCCTGCTTCTAACCCGCTTTCTACTCACAATTTGGCCGCGTTAGTCCAACCCGCGATTCACTAATCCTTTTAACCCATCCTTACCACCTCTTTAAATCAACGGGTAACCCCTTCCGCCCGCGGCATGTATATGAGATATAAACGATCGGATTAGCTATTCCCTCCCATACAGTAACACGCACCCTGATTATCGCTTTTTAAACCTGCAGTTTTGCCGCGCGTTTAACCTGCTAACTTACCGCCTACTCTTACCCCTGCGTTAGAGGCAGGGGTAAGGGTAGGCGGCAAACTTTCCCCCAGCCCTCGCTCACCTGCCCTGGCCGCGTCCATGGGTGCCGGTCTCCGGGGCAGCCCAGTCCTCTCTACCCTCCTCCCGAAGCAACGAAAAGCGAAAAAGGAGAAAAGCGAAATGACATGTGAAGTGTAACTTACTTTTCTTGCAGCCCTCTTCCGGAGACGCACCGCGGCTCCCCTGCCTCCCAGGGGCTGCCCCCTGCCTCCCGGGGGCAGCTGGCGGCGAAAGCGGCCCCGCCGGTGAAGATGGATGCCTGCACGGGCCCTCTGATACGATCGCTCCCGGGAGAATCCTTTACTGAGCTGCGGCCACTTCTCCTGCGTGCATTTAGCCTGTGCGTGCAATTTGGCCGCTCAAGGCGAGACGTCACTACGTTTGGCATCACGGCGTGTGACGTCGGCGTTCGCTACAGCTATAGTGACGTCTCACCTTGAGCAGCCAAATTGCATGCACAGGCTGAATGCCCGCAGGAGAAGTGGCCGCAGGCATCCATCTTCACCGGTGGGGCCGCTTTCGCCGCCAGCTGCCCCCGGGAGGCAGGGGGCAGCCTCTGGGAGGCAGGGGAGCTGCGGTGCATCTCCAGAGGAGGGCTGCAAGAAAAGTAAGTTACACTCTACATGTCGTTTCGCTTTTCTCCTTTTTCACTTTTCGTTGCTTCGGGAGGAGGGTAGAGAGGACTGGCAATCCCGAGCGTAGGAGAACCGTCCACTTCCTGGTACCTGTCATTTCAAACGTCATTTGAAATGACAGGTACCAGCGCACCCAGGTTACTGTATAGGCGCTGTATAGCGCTCTATACAGTAAAATGGATTACGTGGGCCTAACGCTTCATGGACGCGGCTTGCATTTGCATGCCATTTTAATACAGTATCGAGCAGTAGGTGAGCCAGACTGTGCATGCGGCAAACACGGGTGCGCCCAGCACTAACCCTGTATCGGCCCGTAAGTTTGTACCTGAAGCAATGGAGGGTAAAGTGACTTGCCCAAGGTCACAAGGAGTGACAGTGGGACTGGAATGCTGGTCTCCTGGTTCATAGCCCACTGCTCTAACCACTAGGCTACTCCTTTGATCAGATGGCCAGCCGGCTGCTTGTCTAATTGTTGGATGTTTGATTAAATGGCCTTTATAAGGAAAGGTCAAGAAGGTTGACCATCTTAGATGCCAAGGTAGGAGTGGGGAGGGGTGGGGGAGGGTTGGCACCACATTACCCTTGTCTGTTAGTCCATTAACCTGTGAGCACACAAGCCCAAAATGGAAGGAAGCAACAAGCAACCTTACCTGGTGCCATTTTGTCCAGCGACTGCTCTGTTTAGTTAGTTTGTTATGCACATATGAGGCCGATATTTAGTGCTACTTAGCCAGAAAAATAGGAACTTATCCAGTTAAGTGGCAGCTGCTGAATATCTGGCTCTGTTCAGCAAACACCACTTACAGGCCGATACAGTACAGTGCGCTCCGGTGGAGCGCACTGTTAACCCGCATTTGGACGCGTGTTTTCAACGCACTAGCTTTACCCCTTATTCAGTAAGGGGTAATAATGCGTCGAAAACGCGCTTCCAACCCCCCCCCCCCAAATTAATAGCACCCGCAACATGGAAATGCATGCTGATGGCCCTATTAGTTATTCCCGCACGATACAGAAAGTAAAATGTGCAGCCAAGCTGCACATTTTACTTTCAAAAATTAGCTCCTACCCAAAGGCTGGCGTTAATTTCTCTCGGCACTGGGAAAGTGTACAGAAAAGCAGTAAAAACTGCTTTTCTGTACACTATGGATGGCAAACTGGAAGTTCTATGGATGAATTTACAGAAAAGGCCAGTGAGAGGCTGTCAAAGCAATCTCATGCCACCCCATTCACACTGGCAAACGCGATTGCCATAAAAATTCAAATTAGCAACCAAAACACTTGCCTTCTATAGGCAGAATGTCCTATGATGTTCCTAGCTCATTATTTTTCTGGATAAGGAGACAGAGTACCTAGTCCTTCCTTTAGTCCATGGTTGTTGGAAACTTTTTAGTTGCCTGAGAAGGAGGTTCTTTCCATCCTTTCTGCCTCTTATAGGGAAGCCCTTTTGAGTAAGGGGCTCAGCTGCTGCTGTTTTTGAGGACAATTGTGCCTTTCCCCTAGAAAGGACTGAGGAGACAAGTGGTGTCATCAAAGAGGGATGGACTTGTATTCATTTCCATAAGAAGAAGTATTGAGATGTGGTGCAAGAGTTTTATGAGCTCTTGCTCTTACAACTCTGTTTTTTTGTGTGTAGCAGCAGCAGAAGCGGTGGCATCATCAGCAGCATCAGCAATGTTCCATTCCTCCTCCTCTGCTCTTGTTCTTTCTAGTTTTAGGGCTGCTTCTTTCCTGCTATAAGATGCACGTACCTATCCAGCTTCCATTTCAGTACGTGCTCTGGCAGCAGTTGAACTTATTGAAGATGGATTTGAGGGCACTAATTTTGAGGATTTTGTGATGCATTTAGAGGAACTGGAGCACTGTGATGCAGTTTCTTTTGAACATTTCATTTGAGATTCTACTTTCGCTATAATCTCTCTGATCAAACTGTCTTGAGTGTTCAATGGTTTGCAGAAGATCATGTTCCTGCAAGCTCTCTTCTGAATTGATCCATGTTAGGAAAGTGAGATATTTCTGTGACAGAATTTGGTAACTTCTGTAGGTAGACCTGAGCTGGCTGTCAGCTTGTTTACTTGCTGTGCTTGTAATATTACATATATCACTCTGAGTCTTTTTCCAGGATTTGTCCAATTTCTCATAATACTGGTCTCTGACAATTTCATAGTTTACTTTTCTCTGGCCTTCTGTGTGAAAGTCACAGTCTGCTTAGGCCTTCCACTTTTAAGGTTTTATTACAGTGGAATTTCAGCTTCTGTAGTTCCTGGAGATAGGGCAGTGCTGTCTGTGGGCTTAGATTCTGTCATGATGCATTGCTTATGAGTCTGTAGCACTGGTAGCAAACTTAAAGATAATTACTTTGCAGCAGGGATGAAAGCTGAGAGAGCTAAAAAGGCACTGCTTAGAGTCCTGTTGTGGATCAGCTGGATACTGAGAGAAAAATCACAGCAGTCAGTGGAACATCATTTCTGGAGCTTTTGCTCCACTCTGAGATTTGACTGTATGTCTATAACACAGCCGTGAGGAGAGGCCTGGCTCTAGAGATATAGCTACAGGAGTAAATCTGCTGTGAGAGCCACTGGGATTGTTGCTTCTTTACTAACCCCATGGTTTAAACTCTCATTTTACTATTCTATCTCTGCTACATATTTCTTATGCACCACTTAGATAGCTTAACTCTGTCTATACTCATAGAGGAGGCTGCTGCTTCAACTCCAAACTTTAGTAGGCAAAACAAATAAAGGATAATTCTAAAGGGCTGGGCCAGATTTGCTGCTGAATCACACAAGCCTGGCCAGAGCTTGTTGCGTGTGCCGGCCACGGTAGGCCCGCGGCCTGGCCCTCTCACCTTCCATTGCCAAATCCAGCGTCTACTGCAACAGGCCTCTGTGTTCCACGATGGGCCTCTCCACATGGCCCGTGGAGAGACGCCGTCGTCCAGCGCCACGCTCCTCCCTAGGAACGCATGCATCACAGCTACCTTTAAATGGCCCGTGGTGGGAACTTGGCCGCGGCCCCGGATGATGACGTTGCTGAAGCTCTGGTATATAAGGCTGAGCTCAGCTCCTGATAGTCGCCGTTGCAACAGGTCTCCACGCTGGTCATTGCCTCCTGGTGATTTTCCTGCATTCCTGGTTCCTGATCCCTGTGAGTTCCTGTTCTCCTTCGTTGCTACGTTCCTGATTCCTTGCCCTTCCTCGGATTGACTTCCTGGACACGACCTCTGCTTTGTCTGACCTCGCCATTGATCTTCTCCTGGACCCAACCTCTGCTTTCTCTGACTATGCCATTGATCTTCTCCTGGACATGACCTCTGCTTCGTTGATCACGCCATTGATCTTCTCCTAGCCCAGACCTCTGCTTTGCCTGACTACGCTACTGATCTTCTCCTAGCTCAGACCTCAGCCTTGCCTTGCCACCACTCCTTGATTGCCGCCAGCCCTGACTCCAGCTTTCTCTATGACGCTTCTACTGTCTACATCCTGGACTTGGCCTATTCAGGCTTTGGCCCGTTCTTGCTCGGGCGCCCCCTGTCTGACTTTGGTTCTATTGGCGCCCGGGTCTCTGGGACTCTGCCTCGTCCAGTACAGACTTCCCAGCTTTGCTGTTGCTGCCTCTGGGCTGACCTCTCTATCCTTCCATCGACGACGACGACATACGGAGGCCCATCTAAGCCCAGCCAGCCCCGGTACCCAAAGGCTCAACCTATGGGGAATGAGGGCTGGTATTGGTGAAGCTCCAGTCAGCCTCCGTCCATCAGCCCACTCCGCCTGCCGACGGTGGGGACCCATAGGATCCTTCCTATGGGTATCGTCAACCCCACCTCGGCCCAATGGTCCACCTCCTGCGCAACAGATCTGACCAAAGCTGACTGAAAAACATGAAGAAAAGCACCAAGGAGCCCCTGCTTCCAAATCAGAAGTTAACCCTTTTGAGACAGCTTCACTAAATACAGTAGAAGGAGTGAACATGCAGGTTGATCACCAGTTGACAGTATAACAGAAAACAAGAAACTATGCAAAATAAAGCATGAACAGCAGCATTAGTGACACAAACAGGCTGCTGTGGAAGCAGGACACTGTAAATAAACAGAAAATCATGTGTGGAGACAGGAATGCAGCAGTTCCATAGCCTTGTTTCTCTTTCAGGCTCCTCCACTATCCTTGGTTTCTGTGGTGGCAGCAGGAGCAGCAGTAGTAGCTCCCTGGACCTTCTCCTCTCTCAGGCTCCCCCACCCTTCTCAGTCTCTGCGGTGGCAGATCCCTGGGCCTGCTCCTTTCTCAGAGTCCTCCATCATCCTCGGTCTCCATGGCAGCAGGAGCAGCTCCCTGGACCTCCTTCCGCTGCTCTCTCAGACCACCCTACCTTCTACCTCCAAGGCACTCCTGTCGCCTCCTGTCGCCTCCCCTGACACCTCTGCCTCTCCAGTGGAAAGCACCCAACAGACCTCCTGCTGCTGCCTCAAGACCTTCCAGTGTTCTATACTATTGGCCCTCTCATCCTTGAACTGCAGCAATGCTCCTGGAGCATTAACAGTCACTCCACCCAGACACTATTCTCCTGGGGCTCTACCCGGGCCCCCTTAACTATAAATATAAGTAAAACCTTTTTATTTTATTTCACTTATGTGACGACTCAGTGAGCATGTGTATTAGAAGATTGTGTATGTGTGTGCTGAGTGTGCATGTCAGCAAGCTTGTGTGTGAGTAAATATGAGTGTGTGTGTAAGAGAGAGCCAGCATGTGTATGCATGCGAGTGTGTGTATTTGAATGAGCATGTGTGTCAATAAGAATAAGAGAGTATGTGTGTCAGCTTCAGTGAGTGAGTGTGTGTTTGTGAATCAAATGGACATGTGTGTGTGTGAGTTTGTATATATATGAGACAGGAGAAAGACTATGCACCCCCCACCACTGATTAATCCATGACAATCTCAAAGTTCATTATAATAAGGTGCGTTCAGCAAAGCCCAGTTTTAACTGCAGTTGTGTGCATGTAGATGGTAACTTTGAAACAGTCACGCGGGCACATATGTACGTACGGTTTCCGGCTTGCGTCCAGAAACTCGTCCATTTTATGACATACACGTGTATATGCACAAATGGTATAAAATAGGCTGAACGCGCACACACATGCTTGCAATTTTAAGTGGCACACGCATGTGTGGCAAATGCTGCTTCTACCATGTAAGTGGGGGGATTTTAGTAGATGTGCAATGGCGCAATTACCAGCTTTCTTTCCCAGTTTGCCCAGTTAAGGACTAGGTCTTCCAAACCCCCCAAGTTTAATAGCCTCTCTTCCCCCTTGTTAGCCCCAACCCTTAAAACCCTGCTGATATGCCTAGATTTTTTTATTTTATGATTTCCATGCCATCCACAGTAGAAGAAAAGTTATGTGGCAGGGGACCCCGGCGCACACGTGTGTGCATAAGTATTTACATGTTGGTTTCATTGTGAAGTCCAGGAACACACAAGCTCCACCCAGACCACACCAGGAGATACACGCATAATCGAGCGCCTTTTAAAATCCACTCGGCTTACGCCAGCCTGACGTGTGCATATCACCCAGTTTTGGCGTGAACTGGGCATTTAAAATTCACCTATTTTGTGCACAAATGTTACTTCTGATGAATAAGGAATTTTGCACACAAAAAAATGTGCATTTTCTTTCGGTCTTTGCATGGAAATCCCATGCTAATGAAGGCATTAACTATTTCCCCCAATATACAGGTCGATGCTATATCATGCGCTGAGCCTAGCGCACAGGTAAATGAGCTCTTGGACACGCATCTTGGATGCACTAGGCTAACACCCAATGCAATAAGAGGATTAGCGCGTCCAAATCATACGTCCAAACCAGTGCTCATTACATGTAAATGCATGTAGATGAGGCTATTAGGTATTCTCTCCCCATGCAAAAAAAAATCACTGTGCATCCAATGCGCACATTTTAACATGGAAAACTTAATGCCAGCCACAGGGCTGGCGCCAAGTCTTTACGTGCTCCGAGCCAAAATACTGCTTTTCTGTGGTCCCTCCTACTTAGTATATCCTGGGCTGGTACTAAGTAGGATGAACCTTAGAAAGCAGCATAAAAAAAAAAAAAATTGCCAGCGGTCAGGTTAGGGAAATGGTCACCCATTAATTGAGCATCCTTTTTCCTAACTGGCACTCAGCCACTTCTCCTGGGTGCCCGATGCCATGGACATGCTAGGGACTCATAATTTATCCCTAACGCATCCTTTTTAGTGTGACCCCCTCGTTTAAATAGTGCATCGCGCACTCAGGAGAGGTGGCTGGGTGCATGTTAGGAGAGTGGATGCTCAATCATGAGCGCCCGTTTTATGCGAGCCGATATTGCATCGACCTGTTAGAGAGCTGCACTGGCTTAACACAGGCTTTCTTAGCACTGGAAATTTTACTCCTGGTCAGAGGAGAGCAAAGTTTCCAGAGCTAGAGTCAGTCTACAAGCAGAAGCAAGAACTGGTGCTAGGATCTATAATCAAGATTTATGTGCAGAAAATATACTTTGCGCACACAATGCATGTTTTCTGCACATAAATATGCTTTAAGCACAGAAAAAATGTTTTCCCTGCTGAACGTATTTTTGTGTGCGTAAATCATATTTTATGTGTAAAAATCATGTTTTGTGTATATGAAAGTCTTTTGTGTGCATAAAAGATGAGTTTTCTGTACATAAATCACATCTGGGAGACTCCCTCACTCATCCTGAGTTAAAATGTGCGTTCAGCCTGTGCCGAGTGCACATTTTAACTCGGGATTTGTGTGTGCAGTCCATGAACTTTTTTTTTAACGCCCCGATGCATTAGTATACCATAGCTTTCTGAACATTTTAACCTGCGCATTAAAAAACTGTGCTGAGTTTCAGTGCACAGTTTTTAACTCACATCTTAAGACCCTGAGTCCAGGCTTGGAGTGACTGGAATTAAAAGTTCCCAGGTATGGGGGAGGGGTGATTTTTTTAATGTATATGAATTTACATTATTGGCTGTTGTTTGATGTGTCTGCCCTTTTTTAAATATTTTATTGATATCTGGAAACTTTAAAAAATATGAGTTTTTAATTATTGTATATTCTATTTGTCAGCTGTTTTCAAAATATTTATTTATTTGATTTGATTTATATTTTGCTTTTCGGCACTTCAAAGCAGATTACATTCACATACTCTAGGTATTTATTCTTTTTATTATGTCGTGGGTCCATGCCACTGGCCACTCTCCCAGTCACAATCTGGCTAGGATTCTTTTGTTTCGTTTGACATAGAAACATAGAAATGACAGCAGAAAAGGACCAAATGGCCCATCCAGTCTGCCCAGCAAGCTCCGTTACTTATCAGTTTCCCATATTTATCAGTTTCCCAGACTGCCAAGGTCAGGGCTCTTGGTTACTGTTTGAGTCCATTTTCCCTCCTCTCCCTGCTGTTGAAGCAGAGAGCAATGTTGGAGTTGCCTCAGAAGTGTAGTATCAGGCTTGATGGTTATGGGTAGTAACTGCCACATCAAGCAAGTTACCCCCATGCTTATTTGTTATCACAGGCTGTACAGTTCAATGATGGAGTTGCATCAACAGTATGAAGGCTTATTGGTTAAGAGTAGTAACCACCATACAAGCAAGCTACCTCCATGTATCTTACTTCATTCACATCCTCTAGCCTTTAAGGATCCACAGTATTTATCCCTTGCTGTTTTGAAATCTTTCACCATTTGTCTTCACCACCTCCTCCGGAAGGGCATTCCAGGCATCACCACCCTCTCCATGAAGAAATATTTCCTGACATTGATTCTGAGTCATCCTCCCTGGAGTTTCATCTTGTGGCCCCTAGTTCTACTGATTTCCTTCCTACAGAAAAGATTTGTTGTTGATCGTGCATCATTAAAACCTTTCAAGTATCTGAAGGTCTGTATCATATCTTCCCTGCTCCTCCTCTCCTCCAGTGTATACATATTTAGGTCCTCAACCTCACCTCATAAGTCATTTGATAGAGACCTCCCACCATTTTGGCCACCCTTCTCTGAACCATCTCCATCCTGTTTCTGTCCATTTTGAGATAAGCTCTCCAGAACTGAACACATTACTCCAGGTGAGGCCTCACCAAGAACCTGTACAAGGAGATTATCACTTCCTTTTTCATACTAGATATTCCTCTCTCTATGCAGCCCAGCATTCTTCTGGCTTTAGCTATTGCCTTGTCATATTGCTTCGCCATCTTCAGATCGCTAGATACTATCACCCCAAGGTTTCTCTCCTGCACTGTGCACAGCAGCCCTTCACCCCCATCACATACAGTTCTTTTGGATTACCGCACCTCAAATGCATGACTCTGCACTTCTTGGCATTAAATCCCAGTTGCCATATCTTCGACCAATCTTCAAGCTTCCTTAATTCTCATCTCATTCTCTCCACTCCTTCTGGTGTGTCCACAAATAGACAAACTTTACCTTCTATCCCTTCCACAATGTTGCTTAAAAAAGACGTTGAATAGAACCGGTCCCAACACCGATCCCTGCGGCACTCCACTTAACACTGTTCTTTCTTCATAGTAGGTTCCATTTACCATCACACGCTGTCTTCTATTCATCAACCAGTTAGTAATCCATGCCACCACCTTGGCGCCCACTCCCAAGCTTCTCATTTTGTTCATGAGTCTTTTATGTGGGACCGTATCAGACATTACTAAAATCCAAGTAAATCACATTGAGCGCTCCTCCCTGATCTAATTCTCTAGTCACTCAATCAAAGAAATCAATCAGATTCATCTGACAGGACCTTCCCCTGGTGAATCCATGCTGTCTCGGATCGAGCAACCCACCAGATTGTGGATAGTTCACTATCCTTTCCTTTAGCAGAATCTTGATTAATTTTCCAACCACTGAGGTGAGTCTAACTGGCCTGTAATTTCCAGCCTCCTCTCTGCTCCCACACTTGTGAAGTAGGACCACTACTGCTCTTCTGCAGTCACTTGGCACCTTTCCTGTTTCCAGGGATCTATTGAACAGATCACTCAGAGGACCCACCAGCACATCTCTGAGCTCCCTCAGTATCCTAGGATGAATCTCATCAGGCCCCATGGCTTTGTCCACTTTAAGTTTTCCCAGCTCTTCCAATACATTCTCTTATGTAAATGGGGTTTTGTCTACTCCACCCCATCCACAGCCTTGTTAACTAGCGACAGTCTTCTCCAGGGTCTTCCTAGTGAACACTGAACTGGAGTATTTGTTTAATATCTCCAACTTGTCTTTGTCTCTTTCCACACTTTGATCCTTCTCACCTTTCAGTTTCACTATACCACTTCAGACCTTTCTCTTTTCTCTAATGTATCTGAAAAATGTTTTGTCACCTCTCTTAACCACTTTGGCAATCCTTTCTTCCGCATGATTTTTTGCCTTCCTGATTACTTTAATCATCTCCCTCAGTTGAACCAGATATTCTTCTCTGTGTTCTTCTTTTTGGGATTCTTTATATTTCTTGAGCGCTGTTCTTTTTATTTTTATTATTTCAGCCACATCTTTTGAGAACCAGATAGGTTTTGCCTTTGAAATTGCTCCTTTTAGTTTGGCCCACAGTTGCTCCACTTCTTCCATTTTCTTGCAGTCTTCAAGTTCCAGTTCCAGCTCCAGGAATTTCCCCATTTCAACAAAGTCCGTGTTTTTTAGTTCAAAACTCGGGTCTTTGTGTGACTTCTCTGTAACCTATTTGTGATATCAAACCATACTGTTTGATGATCACTGGTGCTGAGGTGGTTCCCCACCAGGACATTTGAGACACTATCCCTGTTTGTGAGCACTAAGTCGAGAATAACTTCCTCCCTATTGGATTCCATAACCATTTGTTTGAGCAGAGCCTCTTGCATGCATCTACTAACTCTCTACTTCTGTTAGATTCTGCAGAAGGGATCCTCCAGTCTACATTTGGCAGAATAAAATCTCCAACAATCAACACTTCTCCCTTCCTTCCAACCTTTTGGATGTCTTCTACCAGCTCTCCGTCTAGTTCTTCCATTTGAGTCAGAGGCTTGTAAACCACTCCAGTAAAAATGGATGTAGCATCCTCTTTTTTTAGGATGGCCAATAATGCTTCTTCTCTTCCCCCTATTCTTTGCAGTTCAGTTGCTTGGATATTGTTTTTGACATAAAGAGCTACTCTTCCCCTGTTTCTGTCCTCTCTGTCCTTCCTTTACAAATTATAGCCCGGTATGGCTGTATCCCAATCGTGAGATTCCGTGAACTATTTCTCCATAACAGCAACAATGTCCACATCCTCCTCCACAATTAGGGCTTGCAGGTCTGGGATTTTATTGCCCAGACTACAAGCATTTGTGCTCATAGCTTTCCAATGTCACTTGTTCGGTCTACTGCTTATCTTGGACTTGTTTTTTGCCTTATTCAGATGACTTTTGTTATCTTCTTCCCCCATTTCCTTTGTTTTTGTATTTGGCTTTCTTTTTGTTTGATTTTTTTGGGGGGTGACATTCCAATGATCTTCTGCCACCCCCATCATTTAGTTTAAATGCCTTATGGCATAGGATTTGAATTTATCTCTTAGTATCCTTTTTCCTGCCACAGACAGATATAAGCCATCTTTGACAAAGAGTCCTTTTCTGTTCCATAATTTGCCCCAGCCTCCAATATATCCAAAACTTTGTTCTTTACATCACGTTTTGAACCATGCATTGAATTTATGTATACAGTTTAGTCTCTCCCCTTTCCATGAACAGGTAAGACTTCTGAAAAGGCAATAGTCTTTGCCATGTGACTAATCTACTTCGCCAGAGACTGGAAGTCTCTCTGTAGCACTTGGATGCTGTTTCTAGCAAGGTCGTTTGTTCCCAGATGGATGATAATATCAACTACAGGGTCCTTGCTTTCTTCTTTTATTGCATTAACTATTTGAATAGCGTTTCAACCAGCTGATGATCCCGGAAAGCTTTTAACTATAGTGTTCTCATCAATAAGAGTACCTAAATTAGCGTCTCTGATGACTGAGTCACCCAGCACAATGAGCTTTTTCTTATGGTTATTGTTTGTATTCTGCAATTTTTGCGTGCATTGGGTTTCTTTTTTCTTTTCAGATACCTCTTCAATCTCCATCACTTTAGCATCCTCTGAAGGACATCCCACCCAGGGTTGGAGGATCACCTTACTGAAGTCAGTGTTGCCAATATTCAAAAGCCATTTAAACCAATAACCATTAGCCATTAGCCGTCTAAAATGTAGCCGGACAAAAGAGGCATTCTGGGGACGTTTTGGGGAGGAGTTAGGTTATACGGCTAACTTAGATGATTTTTAATTATAACTGGCTAGGTTAGCCGGATAACTTTATATTACACTTCCCGGGCAGAAGAAGCATGATGTCAGCAGAAGCCAATGAGGTATGATTGTGCTCCTGGCTGGGGATGATTTTGAGTTTTGGGGAGTGGGATGGGAGGGTCTGGGGAGGTGGGAGGGATGCAGCCAGCCTATGGATGGAAAGGAACAGGGGTGGGGAGTAGGATTTATATATTCTTTAAATGGGAAGATGTGCGGGAGGGACCGGCGCCCTGATGATCACCACAGTTTCAATTGTTTTTGAAGAAGTTTGCAGGGTGGTGGTGGTGGGGGGGGGGCATAGCTTGACTTGCTCATATAAGATATTTGGCAAAGGGAGGAAAGACTCAGGCTGAAGGCCCTTTTACTTTTCTTCCCCCTACCTGTGATGGCATTAGTTAACCCAATAATTCTAAAAGAGATATCCGGCTAACTTGTCCACTAAACGGCCAACTGAAATGACCCCTGGTGTGTTCAGGAGATATTCATGCAGGGATTTCCTTTTACCCAGGGAATAAAAAAATGTCCCCAGAATCCAATAAATACTTTTTACTATACTTTTAGCACTTTTATTTACCCAGCAGATTGCTCCTGCGCCTTTATCCTTCTAGCTCAATCAGAACCAAGAAAGAGCCTCTCCTGGGGCCCTGAATCCAGCCACCAAATGTCATCCTTAAGCAATGACCATGACTCCCTTCCCCTGGGAGCTGTAAATGGTGCCTCTGCAGTGTTCCCAGGCCCAGCCGAACTGCGAAGCTGAAGACCCATCTTAGGGAATTACACTAGGGACCTTCCACATGGTGGTGTACAGCACTTACAACTGAGCCACCAGCCAGTCCTAGCTATTATTTGTATTTGTACACTGTGTTTTGATTTTAGTTGGCCGAGGCTTATCGTAAATAGTTGGCTGCCTAATAAGCAATTTTGGCTGTGTGATAATCTGTTGACCCCTTCCAGCTGTTTTGTTGAGCCATCAAAGGCCAGTTGCAGTGTAAGCTTGTCTCATAAAAAATAATTCTGACCAACCCCCAAAACCATGCCAGTCAGATGCTGGCAAGAAGGGAGCTCCATATATTACTGAGAAACTCTCTTCTCCTGGATATGCATGAATGAATGTTCTTCCTGTCGAATTGTTATGAAATTACTAATCATAGTTCCTGGGCTATGGAAATGGTTGGCTGTCTGGAATTATTCAGTCCACAGCATTTTTCCCCCTCAAGCTGCAAGCCTGATATTTGGCTCTGTTGAGTGAAAATTTAGTCCTGTGTATAATTTTTTTGTATGCCTCTGAATATTGTAGAATAGGGGCTTATGCTGGGCTTTTAACTGGAAGTACACATTGCCTACTATAACCTCCCTTTGTTTCTATACTATATATGTAAGATAGGAATGTTGTGCTACTGTATCTTTATAGTTGTAAAACCATATTTTCATTTAAGAAGGGGGTCAACTGTTTCAGGCCAATGACATCATTACTTGCAACCAATGAAAACCAATACCAATTCTGCCATCAACCATGCAATGGGTTCTTATAATAGCATCAGAGAGCAACTATAGACTATTGTGGGTAATTTCTGGATCTCTCTGAAAAAAAAACCAAACCCTAACAGGTGTCTTGCTTCATTGTGTTTAGAGTATAGATGTATCCTATGGGGTAAGATGCAGGGACAAATCAACAGGGCCAGGCTTGGGTGTTAAAGTAAAGTTTATTGATTTGATAATAATTAAATGAAAGTCCTTTTGTCCAAAAATAGTGAAATTACATTTGACTGTGATACATGAATGATTTTCTTTGTAGTTCGATGTCCTTTGTTCAGGCATCTGGATGGAGCTTCCGTGATGATTTTACTTGTACAAAGCTCACCCAGTAGCTAACCGGGAATCCTATTTGAGGGGGTCCCCACTTCAAGGCAAAAAAAATCCTACCTTACTCCATCTCCTTTCTGGACACCCAGTCCGTCCTGTACCGGAAATCCGGTTGGGGTCTCCTGATCTTCTTTCATCCTTAGTTGATATTGCTGGGGACTTCTCTTGGAGAAAAGTCAAAATGGGATCAGGCTACCTCAACATTGCAATCCCTGTTGGGAAGGGGATCCAAAAGCCTCCCCATACTGTTCGTGTCCAAAAAATACTTCTAAAGTCAAAGCTGGATACACCTTCAGCCATTACTCTCTCTCGCAGCAGGATCTGTCACTGGTGCTTGTCCACCTAGGATTTAGAGTGGACTCACAGGTTTTTGGTCCTCTGGGTGAGAGCCATTTTGTCCCAAAAGGGGATCAGGCATAAAAATCTCTCTCTTCTCTAAATTAGTGGAAGAAGGATCCTCTGGCAGGGAGTGTCCGGTGAGGTGTCCCTTCTAACTGAAACTCCTCCTGGGTGAAGCTGGGAGGCCTCACCAGGGTGTAAAGCTTAAACATCTTCACTGTACCAAGGCTTCCTAAAACTGATCCCAAAGAGTTCTAAAATAGCTAAGCTGAATAGGCTTGAGGCATCCAACCATAGCTGTCCAGGTTGGAGGAACTGATGGGTAAGGGTTTGCAAGGCTTATTGATAGTGTGTTTTATACAGGGCCAGTGACATCTGATGGCCAACCCATAGGGGTGCCACACAATAATACCACACTTTTTAGAATGGCATTTATATTTTACTATGTCTTCTGTATCTTTTATAAAGGAGTTTTTATGTGTCAACAGAAAGTACTGACTAGCACTGTTTATTAGCCTTCTGATACTGCAGTCCATTAATACTTGTCTTGGCCTGATGAGATCATGTTATGGCTCTCAGTCAGAGTCTATGTGACAGAGAGAGAATAAAATAGCTTTGGAAGAAGGATCAGTTAGGACTGGTAACTGGTACAGGTAAGCAAAACAGGAGCATTTTACATATTCAGTAAACAAGAGAAGACACACTGAGGTCCCTATTCAGAGGCATTTAGCCAGATAACTCACAAGTTAGGTTAAATGCTGATTTTTGAATACTTTGGGTACTTATCCTGCTAAACTTTAGCTGGATAGCTCATTGTCTGGCTAAACTTTAGCTGGATAGCTCATTGTCAGGCTAAACTTTAGCTGGATAGCTCATTGTCTGGCTAAAATTTAGCTGGATAATTTAGGGGCATTCCAGAGGTGTTTCTGAGTGGAGTCGAGCCAAGCAGCTGCCATAAAGTTAGCCAGATAAGGTTAGCTCTCTATACTCAGTAGTGAAGCTGCAATACTGAATATCCCTCCAAAGTTATCTAAAGTTTATGTGGCTAACTTTGCAATCTGGCAAGTGACTCATTATGGACTTCACTGTGACTGAGCAATGGCAGCAGTAGTTTACTAGAGAAAAGTAAATGTGGAAGGGATAATGATCACTGGTTTATTAGATCATCGGTCAAATACTTTAAAGCTCCATTCAGCAAAAGTGAGATCTTTCTTTCTTAACATTTCTGCCCTAAGAATCAATATTATTTTATGTTTGTTTTGATATATTTATAAGCTTGGTGATTTATTTTTCTCTTTACTTTCCCCTACAAGGACGCTATCCTTCTCCAGCTCTTAGCAGGGAGTCATTATGTATTGCCTCTAGTTACTACCTGTTTTTCCCACACTCTTTCTTATGTGCAGGTGACAATTAGTTTTAATGCTGATCACTGACTAACCACTAGGTGGTGTAGCAGAGGTGATTCTGCCTCCAGATGCTATTTTGACCACTATCTAGGCCTGTTTGCGATTCTGAGGGAGAAGATCATTCTATCAGCACTCAGTTTATAAAACCAGATGACCAATACATTTGTATTTGCAATGTTTTGTATCAAGTCTTAGAATTATGTCTGTTCTATCCCAGGGCACTAGCATGAGTGGGAAGGTTCATTTTTCTGTGCACCAGTGCTGTTTTGTATGTGCTAATGCAAATGGTGAGGGTATATGCTTAGGGAACCCAACTTTTAAAACTGTCCACGGTATTCTGTTTGCATGCATAAATGGGCTCACAGAGATTTATGATAGTATTTTATGAACTGTATGATGGGAACTGCACAGTTTATAAAATACTGTTTATTTCTGCCCTGAAAGTACATATATATGTTTTGGTACTTGTGTACATTTGTAATGCAGGAAAATACACTTTCTCTACCCATTTTAAAAAAATGCACACATATTTTATGTGTGAAATAATTGTAATGATTTGTGTGTAATAACACAAATGCAGAGGCAGGTATATTTTAAAGTATGTATGTAAACCGTTCTGAAAATACTTAGTTCCATGCGTATTTGGAGTCCAAAGTTTGCTTATAGCGCTACCAGTCAGAGGCGTACCTAGAGTATTTGGCACCTGGGGTGGATATTTCTTTGGCATTCCTCCCCCCAATATATAATTTTAAAATTTCCTAAACATATATAAAATATTCCAAAACAGCAGACACATCAAATAACACCCAATAATTAAAACTAATAAGGATTTTAAAAAATCTCTCACTCTCCATATCTGTCATCCTAAGATTGTTGAAGATAGGGGCACACATGCATGCACACACACACACAAAATATGTTCCCTCTCTCTCATACACACACATACATGCTTGGTGAGAGACAGAGGGAGTATGTTTGTGTGTGTGAGAGAGATACACACACACACTTTCTTTGTACCTCTCTCACACACACACACTTCCTCTGTGTCTCTCTCACACACAGACATGCTTCTTCCATCTCTATCTCTCTCATACACACACACGCTTTCTCTGTGTCTCACATGCCTACACACACACACATGCTTCCTCCCTCTATCTCTCTCTCCCTCTCTCTCACATGCACACATGCAGACAAAAACTGAACTGGAAACCACAAGCCAGATTCTGTATGCAGTGCAATAGTGGAAAAGCAGAAAAACACTATTCCTCAAAACAATACAATCAAGAAATATAAATCAATCAGAATAGTAAAACCATACTAAAAATATATACATTTCAAAACAGCTGATGAATAGAATAATATTCAATAATTAGAAGCTCCTTTACAAACTTTTAAATATTTCCTAAACATTGATAAAATATTTCAAAACAGCAGACATCAGATAACACCCAGTAATTAAAACTAATAAGGATTTTAAAAATCCCCCACTCTCCATACCTGTCACCCTGAGATTGTTGTGAACTGGGGGTACACACACAAATACAGAGACACAAACAAATTATACTCCTCCTGTCTCTCACACACATACATACTTGGTGAGAGACAGAGGGAGCTTAGGTGTGTGTGTATGTGTGAAAGAGACATCCACATACACACATATACACACACCCGCACATCCTCATACACACCCATATACCCTCATATACACACACCAACATACCCTCATTCACACACCCACACCCACACACCCTCATACACACACCCCCACAACCCTTCCCCCCTCATACCTTGGCACTTACTCTCACAGGGCCAGTCTCTCCCTTCTGCTGCCAGCTCCCACCGGCTCCCGGAGTGCCGGCGGCAACACTGGGCCTGTTCTTTGTTACCACGCTGGCTCCAGGAAATGCTGGCGGCACCTCTGGCCTCTGCCACTGCAGCTCCTTGCTTTTGCTGGTGGGGTTTCCCCCACCACATCACTGTTCTGTGCCGCCGGCAGGACCTTCCTGCCAGTGACAGTGGCACCCCTCTCCCTGTTGCCACCTGGGGCAGCCCACCCCCTTAGTATGCCTCTGCTACCAGTTCATTCAGACCTTCACTAGTTCACTTAGGTTCTCTTGCACTTCACCCTTAACCTCCACCAGATCACCCAGACTTCCCACTCAAAAACTGCAGACAAAAGACAATTCCGAATTCATTGCACTCATCAATTATTCAGTGAGATCAAAAAGAGTAGGATAATGTATAAATGTTGGTGTTTTAATGTTTTGTGTTAGTTTGTAACTATGAACTCTATAACAAATGTTATGAATGTGTTATTGTTCACTGCTTAGAACTAATGATTTGCAGTATACGAATTTTAAATAAATAAATAAATAGATAAATTAGCAGGTATGAAAGTGTTCGGACAAGTTCAGTAATGTATGCATGTATACCTCTTCCACAATATCAGCTTGTGTGTGCACTTAAGAATCCCACCCCAGAGCACTCCTAGATTGCCCCTGTTTTCCCTCTTAAAATTTGCATTCAATACTGCAATGATGCCCTTACTTTGAGGTTTATAAAATATAAACGTGTATACATGCTATTTTTATGTATTCAATCCCTGCTTAAGGCTTTGAAAATTTTCTCCAAAAGGAATGGTAAATTTGTTCTAAAATATTAATTTCAAAATGGAATGGAAGTCTCTGGAAGTCTCTCTACATTTTCAGATCAAACCATTGAATGATTCAGGGTTCAATTAGTCATATTTGTTGGTGCAAGTATGATGCCTCAGTGGCAAGCACTATGCTGGCTTGACCGAGGGATTCTGTAACAACAGCTGCAGAATCTGCCCTGGCCACAGCATTACAGGAAACTGTTCAATCAATCAACCTCTACTCTCTGTAGGCTATGCAAGGCTTTCTGCTTCTGTCTAGTGTATAGCCTTCTCTAATAGCTATACAAGGTGGCCTAATCTGGACCTTGCAGGAGAGCAACCTCCTTTGCCAACCATGCTAGGTCATCGTCTCCTTTAGTTATGCCAGGCCTCCTCCCCTGTTGGCCATGTAAGACTGCCACTACTGCCAAACACACCACACCACTGCTGCCAATACAATACCACACCCAACACATAAACATAATAATAATTCTTGCCAATGCTGCTCTACAATCAGTCAGATAGCTATCTGCTATATGAACCATACAGCATGGACTCTGACTTCAAATTCTTGTAGTTGCTGTGGTACCCACAGCTGCTCATACAACTGAGACATAGGTGACAGCTCTGTGGGTGCTTGAACACCACCAATATTGTCTCTTGCATTCTTGTTGATTGGCAGCTGGGAGCTCCTGTTGCGTCCGTCGGTCTCAGACGGCTTCGACCCTTGTGCCTCATCTTTTTCTCTGCTCTCCCCGCTAGCCTTGGGAAGATGACTGCTGCCGCGTCTGCAAGCCATGTCCTCCGGCATCCCCGGAATGGCTATGGCAAAATCTCATGCCATGTTTCTCCTAAGGGCTCCTAGGTTGCACGCACGCATGCCACCCACGTCTTTATCCACGTCATGGTGGGAACCTCGGGGGCGTCCCCCTGGAGTGACGTCACGCCGTCCGGGTATTTAGCCTACGCTTGTTTGCTAGCTCGTTGAGTTAGCAAGGATTAGATTGAAGGATTGGACTCGTCCGGTCTAAGCTGCTCTGCTGCTTCCTTGCTGCCGCTGGAAGCCCTCTCTGCCCTTTGGGGTATACTCTAACCTGGGTACCCGCTCCTCGGGGGCCTTCTGCTTTCTTTCAGGTGCCTTACTGGGATCAGGTACTCGCTCCTCGAGGGCCTGCTCTCCCTGCCTCGGTACCTGTTACCATCGACTTCTGCCTGGTGGAATCATCAACCTCACAGCTACCATCTAGTGAGTAATCTAATTCTCAGTCTGTCTCACCTACAGCTCTGCCGTGCTGGGAAACCTACACCTGGATATCCCTATACCATCTTGGTGAGACAGGTTCCCTCAGCTGAGGGTCCTTGGACTGCTTCCTCTGGATCACCTCACTACTGCCACCTCTGGTGGTATACATCAGCTGTACAATAAAAGATAAAACTCTGTGTTTGTGCGTCCTGAGTCTAGCCCAGTACTGTGGCTCCCCACGGGGCTCCTCCTCGTGGGCATGGTCATTTCCCACAGTACCCAAGAATCCACTCAAACACCTCGAAACCATAACAGCTCCATGTTGCAGGGCTGCAGGGAATGGCAGTAAGAAAGTGCTTTTGACTCCCTACTACTGTTCTTGCCTCCCCCTGCAACCTATTAGTTGGCTGTGGAATCCCTGACCAATGGAATACTGGGGAGGTCAGGCAGAAAGCACTTGTGTCTACTCTGATACTGCTTCCTCCTCTTTCTGCAGCTTATTGGTTGGCTTTGGAATATCTGACCAATGAGCTGCAAGGGAGGGCAAGCAAGATGCTTGTATCTCCTCTGAGACTGTTCTTGTCTCCCTCTGCAATCCATTGGTCAGATATTCCACAGCCAAATAATAGGTTGCAGAGGGACCAGAGAGCAGCAGCAACAGTATAGGACAGAAAGGCTTCCTGAGGTACAGTGATGATGGGGAGAGCTGCTGATAGAGGAATTAAAAAGGGAAATAGAGATGGAGGAGCTATAAGGAGGGTGAGAGAACAGAGGGACAGAAGAATTATATGGAGGGTGAGAGAGAGGCTGAGAGAACTGCTGGAAGATGGAGAGAGGAGGAGAAGTAATACAGGCTGGGAGATGGAAAGACTGATTGTGAAAGGAGATACTTGCTAGGAGAGAGAATACTGCTGTGAGAGTCTGGGAGAGGAATTGAAAGAAGGAATTCTGGCTGGGAGAGGAGTAAGTGAGGAACTGTGAGGGGAAAGAGAGAGACTCATAGAAGAGCTGAGGGAGAGGAGTAGACATGGGTTGGGAGAGTAACAGAGAGGGCTGAGAGGGGACATGGGCTTTGAGAAGGGGAAAGGGGATACAAGCTGGAAGAAAGGACATGGGCTTTGATAATGAGCAGAAATTAGTGGTTGGTTGAAGGGAATTTGAGGAAGAGAGAGATGAAAAGGATTGGGAAAGAAAATGTGGACAGAGAGGAAGGAGAACTGATAGGGGAGGTAAAACAAAAGAAGGGTTTTGAGTGGAGAGGATGATGGTGGAGGGAAGAGGCATGAAGGAGTGAGGTGTCAGGCAGGAGTGAGACTAAGAGACTAAGAGAAGGTGAGATGGAACCCCTTGCCCGCAGGCACACGTGCACTTGCTTATTGGCCCGTGCCCAGGGACACGGCTATTTTATAACATACATGTGTATATGAGTGCCTGTTATAAAACAGCCTGACTGCCCGCTAATACTTATGCAAATTTAAGTAGGTATGCACCTGGGTGCGCAAATGCCATTTCTACAATGTAAGTGGGGGGATTTTCAAAGACATGCACCAACGCCCTTGCCAACTTTCCCAGTTCTCCCAGTTAAGGGATAGGACTTTCTAGTTTAATACCCTTCCTTCCCACCTGTTAGATCCGACCCTTAAAACCCCACTGATCAGTCTAGGTTTTTTTGTTCTATAAGTTAACCATCATACATAGCAGAAGAAAAGTTAACGGCAGTGGACCCCGGTGTGCACTACTGCGCATAAGTAGTTACATGCTGATTTCTATTATAAATCCAGGAATGTCCATGCTCACATCCCTCCCCTTTTTCTTAACTTTTCATTTGTACATGCAGAGGCAAATATGCACGTATCTGGCTGTCTTTTAAAATCTGCTCAGCACTCGCCAGCTCAACATATTCGCACACCCCATTATTATGTTATCTGTGTTCATAATTCCCTGAGTGGGGGAAAGACTATTCTTTTAGGCTCAGTGCATTGCATTTAGTAAATCCTACTGTAGATTTATTGTAAACAGCACTGATAATCACAGCAGCAATAATCATGCTGGAAGCATTGGACGGTTTCCGACATAACTTTTACTGATAAATGGTGAAAATGATGAAATTTCCTTACAGCTTTAGTTTCAAATACAATGTTACAAATTTAATTCTTTGAGTAAATTATATTGACAGGTCAATTAAATTCACATTGATAATCTGAGTACATGCCATTTGGTAGATCACTTGATATATCCGGGTAGGTTCACAATAGCCTTACTATGGAAATGTGCCCCTACGATGAGTTGTTGGAAATGGCAGGTACATGAAATAGCCTTGATGGAGAAGTTTACTCATTTATTGAAATGGCATATGCTGATATATGATAAGATCTGGTCTCATTATTGGAGATATGGGGCAAGTCAACATGAACAGGAAGATGGCCCTGTTTAATGACTCAGCATGAGATGACAACCTTTGTAGTTTATCCAACGTAATTGCTGTATTGGAAGGGAAAGTGTCAATGTAATGTTATATTACCTTCTGTGTGGATGGGTTTTTTTTATTTGATTTATTGGTTTTTGTTCTGGAACAAAATGAAAAAAATGAAAAGTTATTAAATGAAGATGGACTCTAACATGTATGTTTCAATGGAAAAACAAGATAAGGAATTTTTGACCAGAATGACAATACGTGCTCAGGATATCTGATCTGCCTGTTTAATTAAGAGCTATAGCTTCTTTCACAAACAATGAGCTAAGACTGCCCAGGATAGGGACAGGTCACAGACATGAAAACAACCCAAATCAACCCAGAGACAAAAACCAGGAAAGGGCAGTTTATCACTCAGGTCAGCTCACAGAAAAGCACTGATACCACAAGACAGCTTTGGGGTCAAGTGGTTGCAGAATCGAGATCAGCAGGACTGGGGGCAGTGGTATGAAATGGAGAAATGATACCATCCACCCCTCTGCTTGACTGTGCATGAGATTTTTATATATTCATGCTTTGCCTGTTAATAGTAGCCAGGGAGAGAGCTCAGTGGGCTGGCGAAAGAAGAACCATTAACACCTGAAGATGATACCTGAACCCGCACCTTCTTCCCCTCCCTACGAAGAAGTAGGTGATCTTCAGTGTCCTGTAAGACTGCATGTAAGGAAGCCTTCCTGTTACCAAGCTGTTTGTCTCAAACCTGTCTTTTCTTCTCCCATGCTCAGACTAACCTTAGCCCAGCAAATGACTAGGGCCATGAACACATGTTCCCTTCAGCAGAGACTGCCTTCGAAACTGCTTCAGGGTGAAACAGAAGGTAAACTTCTAAAGTTATGGGGGTAGTTAACTAATTATGTTTATTAATATACCCTAAGCAAATCAAGTGCTCTGATATGTTAAGTTTACTAATGATGCTGTATTTTACACAGTATAAGCCTATGCTGTGTTAAGGACTGTAAAGGCTTGTATTGCCCACTTTATTCTAACTACTAAACCTGATATGTCTGAAAATAAAGCAGTCTGATTCTGAGCAAACAGGTGTCCTTTCTTAGACTTTTTCTGATCGCATAAAAGGTAATAAGTGGTAAGTTTCTGTAGCATGTCCAGTATCCCTCAGTGAGAGAAAGGGAGGGGGAGCAGACAGCCTCCTCCCAACTCCCTTATATTGCTTACACTCCAGTATTGAGAGAGATTATATAGGGTTTGAATTTAGGGGGAATGGAAGTGAATTTCATGCCCATTATTCACAAAAATAAATAAAACATTTCTCTTTTATATTCTACAATATACTGCAGAGAAGCATAAAATAATTAATGTGACTGATGTATGTATGTATGTATGTGGCTTATGAAAAAAAATTGTGCATATACTTCCATGCACCAGTTCACTGAGACCTTTACCAGTTCACTCACACCCTCCTGCAACTACAGACCCCCTACCCAAAAATTGCAGGCAAAAGAAAAGTCAGATTTAAATATCCATGACTTGATTAGCAGGTGTAAACGTATGCATGCATTTGATGATGTTTGTGCATATTCTGTTTATAAAACATGTAAATGTGTGTGTACTTCTAAACCCCGTCTCTGAATGCTGTCGAAATGCCCTCTTTGTACATGCATACTTCACCTTGTGACAGCAACAAAATGCATGTAGTCCTGCCCATCTGAAAATTTTCTTACCACACACCAAGTCTGCTTACATATATATGTGCTGAATTTACATGGGCAATCTCCTGGGTTTTATTGATATATGTAATAATTTACAAGTGGTCCTGCTTTTGCCTTGACAGTAGTTTATGGCATTGTTAGTATTCAGGTACAATAAATCCCTGCTTCAAAGAACTTACAATCTAACAAGTACATTTTAAAAGGTGCGCGTATGCCCATGAGCAAAAATACGCTTGATTTTATAATGTGCATTACGCAAGTACCATTTAAAATACCCCTATCGCATGTACTCACACTGGCTGTGAGAGAGAAAGAGAGAGAGAGAGGTTCTTTTAAAGGCCCAATCTGAAACTCTCTATATATCCCACTATAAGAGGGGCACTTTCAACTCAGGGTGGGGGTTTTTTTTTTTGGGGGGCAGTGTTACAAGGGTCTATAGAACCTTGCACCCTAGACAGATCAATGCAACACCGCACTTACCCAAAATCCACCTTGAGTTGAAAGTGCCCCTCTTACAGTGGGGTATATAGAGAGAGAGTGTCAGATTGGCCCTTTAAAAGACTCTCTCTCTCTCTCCCTCCCTCCCTCCCTCCCTCTCCCTCCCTCTCCCTCTCCCTCTCTCCCCCTCCCCCTCCCCCTCCCAGTGTAGACTTGTGCCTCATAAGCACCAGCAGTAAAGTTACTTGGCGCGTGTTGCCATGGTCAGTCTTGCAAAATTCAGGGGTTATGCACGTACGTTAGGGGTGTGCATTCGTTTTGAACTTAAATGGAAAACGCAACTTTTTTTTTTTTTTTAACTTAAAAAAAAGATGAGGCTTAAATGATCGGATTTCCAACTTATTCAACATAGCTATGTTGAATACGTTGTAAATCGCGATTGTTGATCTAAATAAAAATTTAAACCCCTCACCCTCCTTAATCCCCCCCCCAAGACTTACCAAAGCTGGCCAAAAGTTCCGTGAGGGTCCGGGAGCGGACGCGTGGGGAATCACGTGACGTCGGCGTCATGTCGGAGTGACGCAGCGTCACGTGATTCCCCTCGGGTTCGCTCCCGGACCCCTCATTGGGCCCAAAAGGCACTTTTGGCCAGCTTGGGGGGGTCAGGAGGCCCCCCCAAGCTGGCCAAAAGTTCCTTTTGAGCCCAACGAGGGGTCCGGGAGCGAACCCGAGGGGAATCACGTGACGCCGCGTCACTCTGACGTGGCGCCGACGTCACGTGATTCCCCTCGGGTTCGCTCCCGGACCCCTCGTTGGGCCCAAAAGGCACTTTTGGCCAACTTGGGGGGGTCAGGAGGCCCCGCCAAGCTGGCCAAAAGTTCCTTTTGAGCCCAACGAGGGGTCCGGGAGCGAACCCGAGGGGAATCACGTGACGCCGCGTCACTCTGACGTGGCGCCGACGTCACGTGATTCCCCTCGGGTTCACTCCCGGACCCCTCGTTGGGCCCAAAAGGCACTTTTGGCCAACTTGGGGGGGTCAGGAGGCCCCCCCAAGCTGTCCAAAAGTGCCTTTTGAGCCCAACGAGGGGTCCGGGAGCGAACCCGAGGGGAATCACGTGACGCCGCGTCACTCCGACGTGACGCCGACGTCATGTGCTCCTTGCAAAGGAGTTCAGGAATGGCGTCCTGACCCCGCTGGACCACCAGGGAGTTTTGGTAAGTCTTGGGGGGGTGGGATTAAGGCGGGTGAGGGGTTTAAATTTTTATTTGCACATATGGACATAGACTCAACTTATGGAATTCTCCATATGTCCATATTGACCGCAAATGGGACCCCCTTTCGACTTATGGACTTAAACTTTTGGTCTGCACATCCCTAACATACGTCTTGGCCCCACCCTGGAACCCCCTTTTCTGCCTCCTTCCTTATTCTTGATGTGCAAAGCTCCTGGCTTCTTAAAATTTGCGTTGCTCATGCACGGCCCACATACTCCTGTATGGGCCCATTTTTGCATGAGCAACGCTTTGAAAATCTACCTGTAAGTGGGTATCTGAGGCAATGTGAAATAAAGTGACTTGCCCAAGGTCACAAAGGGTTTCGGTAGGATAAGTTGGATTTGAACCACTAGACTACTGCTCCTCTTCACTCTTTTATATTCTGCACTTAGCATTTACAACTTAAATGCAGCAAACAGCTTTTATTTTATTTTTTTTTAGCATATTTTGCAATGCTGTGGTTTGCAGCATGTGACCTGTCCTCTCCCATCCTTGGTCTTGTCTGCTTGAAATCAGCATTGCAAACTTGCATTGTCTGCAAGTTAAACACATCTAGTAGTAAAAATAAAAATCTGTCTCAAAGCTAATCAATTTTAAAAGGACATTATGACAGCATTAGAGCAAATGACATAATGACAGCATTAGAGCAAAATCATTTTTTTTTGTGGGGGAGGTGGCGGGCCATTATTTGCACATAAAAAATTACTGCTAGCAGTTTTCACAAGTATCCTGCAGTAAAATCAGGCCAAATCTGTATTTCATCATTGTGGTGTTGCTTACCCTGCCGTGGATGGCTCTCTTTATGGCTTTTTCTGTTAGTTGGGAGTTTCGGAATTTAGGCTCTGCTACGTCTTTTTCTGGTAGGAGAATATGGAGATGAAGGGGCTGTGCAGGATTCTTTGGGTGCATGCACTTCTGACTTCTGCCAAAGAGCCAATTCCAGCCTGAAAGGTAAAATGTGAGCAATGTTATTGTAGTATTCAATTACAAAGCTTTATTTTTGTAAATCTTAATGGGGATAGACTGCTGAGAAACTACCAACAGGGATTCTAGAGGCTGTTAACCATCAAATTATTATCAAAACATATTAATTTAAAAAATTTCTGTTAAAAAAAATAGAAATAACTGAGCACTTTTTAAAGAAGTCTTGATATGCATAGATATTGGTTACAAGCAGCTCATTAGGAGAAAATCCATCTCATGGAGTCAATTTTTTGAAAGACAAAGCCAAAGCAAATTGGAGCGCAATTGGTAAGAGACTGAATCATCTTTACTTGTATATCATCCCATGCAGAAGGGCTTTATACCACAGAAAGGCACAAATTGGCCTGTTTGGGGCTTTTTTCAGTGCTATGTGCATCTTAGTGTGTTGAATAGACACAAGCAGGAAAGGATTCAGTTCAGATCGTAAGGCCAAAATTTGCATTTTCTGCAATGCCTTTGTAAGAACCTTGGAAATGAAAATGTTTCCAAGACTGAGGCGAAAGAGGACCAAAAGTGACTCTAAAGGGTATAAAAACCAATTTAACTGCATAATTTCTTGCAGTTTGGCGCTCGGAATGCTTCCTTGTTCCTCTCTTTATATGTTGTTGAGTCTTGGGACAGATCTGACCGACTATAAAAGGTGTCAATACTAGGCTTGCAATTTTTATGTTCTTTCCTTAAGAGGCCACTGTGTGGGGTGCTTTTTCTTATCTAAACAAAGAAATTGGTAAACATAAATCAATCAGCAGAAAACAGCTTTAGCTGGTAAATTATTTCTAGTTTGTTTTCACTCTTCTCTTTCCTCTGCTCCATTTCCCTCTAGAGTGGGCTGTCAATAGGTTTGTATGCTTGCATTATCAGTAATTTCACTTTCTCACATCTCATAGTATTTAATATTTGACATTTCTGAAGTTGCAGTTTGCTTTCTATATAAAGTAACTGGCTTTTGTGCATTGCGCTCCTTTCACCTGGCTGTTTCTTTGTACAGATTTGAAGAGCTTTTGCCAGCTAGTCACAAATGTATGAGTCTAGCCCAGCAAATGATGTAAGTGATGTAATCACTTACATCATTTGCTCTGTATTTAGAAGGATTAAGAGGGCTGCCAGATTAATCATTGTAGGCTTTCAATAATCCACTTGTCCACTCTCACTTGGGGCAAGTGGACTTTGCAGCTGATAAGACTTCCCGGGATGTGGGAAGTAGCAGAATCTTCAGCCCCTGATTGTTGGCCTAGGAACTGATGCTGGCATTTTTTGCCCTCAATCAGATTCCCAGCAACCGATGATGGCAGCATCTTCAGGGCTCCAAGAACTGGTGGCAGCATCATCTTTGATTCATGACAAAGCCTGGATGAGAAGAAGGCCTCATCAGCTAAATTGGGATCTGGGAGGAATCAGCAGGAATGGAGGTGGGAGGAGGAAGGTAAGAGGGCTATGAGGAGGCCTAGAGGGAGAGAGAAATTGTACCTTGCTTGGGTGTGATGGTTAGTAGAGAAGGTGAGTGTTAGAAAGGGATGTGCATTCGTTTAAAACAGATGTGCAAAATGCGACAAATAAGGCCAATTTGTTTCATTCAGGTGGCTGTGGAATGACTCAAGGGCCCTTCCGATTGAAAAACAAACCTTATTTGTTGCATTTGTTGTAAATGAATGCATCAGGCCTCGCCTAAGGCATAGGTCGAGCCCTAAAGCAGGGTCCATGGTCTATGCCCGAGCATATTGCCAGCACCTTGGCATAGGCTTAGGCCTGATGCCGGGGCCTTGCCTAATAGCTTAAATTCAAAACAGCATCATATTTAGTAGAAATATCAATAGCTGAAACCATGTAGTCTAATACGCAGGAACAGAGAAACCTCATAAAAAATGGCGGGCTTTACTCCAATAGCCCTAATTGCCACTAATATAATTGTGCAGTCACAGGTAAGTATTCGGACTGTCACTAGATGCTTAATCATCGGTTTCTCAGTGGTAATTTTTTTGAGATGTTTTTATGTTTTCAAGATTTCATTATTTTAAATCTGATTACATTACCAGTCTAAAGGCAGTGCGATTACACTTATGGTAGCAGAATATATGCAGCCGGAATATCAAACTGGCCCTGGCCCGACACGGCTCGTGTTTCTGTCAGCTTCATCAGGGGCCGGAGATTGCCAAATGATTCCAAAGTCTGCCCAACGATCACATCTGCTACTCGGTTGCAGCTTTAACCTGACCCTCACCTAAGGCATAGGCTAAGGCCCAAAGCAGGGGATGTAGCCTAGGACCTAGCATGATGCCAGGGTCTTGGCCTAGTCCTGGGCTAGTGCCAGGGCCTCAGCTGAGCTCCCACTGAATAAACTTACCTGATCCATCTGGTATCTTCAGAAGTGGCCAGACTGGTCCAAGCAGGGGGGCCTCAACCTGGACCCAGGCTCAATGCCAGGTCCCGATGCCTGTGCCTTTGCCTAGACCACTGCCCAGTCCCCAGGCCTGAGAGGCCAGGTCCTGACGCTGGGTCCTCAGCCCAGGCCAGTCCAGGCCCAGTACTGGGGCCTGGACTGGGCCTGGGCCTCAGCATAGGGTCAGGTCCAGACCTCAGAGCAGCTTTGACTTGTCTGACATCCTCTTCTTTTCTTCTTCAACTGATGCCGCCCGCTGAGGTTGCGTCAGAATTAATTAACTTTGGCTCATTCACCCCAGAGGACGGTACCATTTTGATGTATGGCATTGCCATATATTGTTGTACATGAAAAGAGCGCCATCTGCTGGGGTGATTGTGCCAGAGTTAATTAACTCTGGTGCGACCCCAGCAGATGGTGTAAGTTGTAGAACAAAAGAAGAGGATGTCGGACCTGTTGAGACTGCTCTAAGCCTAGGTCTGTCCCTAGACTAAGGCTCGGGTGTCAGGGCCAAGTCCTGGCATCGAGGCTTCAGCTTAGGCTGAGGCCAAGGCATCAGCCTTGAGTAGGCTGAGGTTGAGTTCATAGCAAACTACCATGATTTCAGCCAATGGACCGGGTAAGTCGGGGCCTGGAGCAATCCTGGCCCCAACATTTTTCCATCTGGGAGGGAGGCCCTGTTTTCAGTTTTTAGGCTGTTTCTTTTTAAATGTTTTATTTTCTTTTTCACCTGAATGAAATTATTCAAACATTCCACAAACTTAAATTTGTGGGGAAAATCCTCCCAAAAATGAATCAAACAATAAAAACAATTTTTTTACCTGCACACCCCTGGTATTAGATGACCTTACTTCTCCAAAGTAGCACAGGAACTGCCAGATTGGAGTTGGGACTTCTCTAGTATGTCCCTGAAGGTTTCCTCTATATATCTCTCTGTGTGCCTCAGTTACTCCAGATCTGCCATTCTAGCCTCCAGAAATCAGATTCATTCTCTGAGAGCTAGGAGCTCTTTGCACTGGGTGCATACATACAACCTCTTACCAACTAAGAGATGATCATACATGTGGCACTCGGTGCAAAACAATGGATAGCTCCCACCTTGCTGCTGGTCTGCTGTCTGCATCTTAATATTATTGAGTTATTAGTTATTTAAGGTTGCTGTAGGAGTAGGGATGCTTAATCTAATGTAAAATTCCTTAAATTTATTTGGCATAGTTTGCTAGTTGTCAGTGACCAGCAAGGGGAAAGCAGTTAATGTATTTATAAGGGCAGAGTTATTCTCTTGTTTTATCTAAATCCCTAATTGACTCTTGTGATTTATAGATTTTTTGCCCACCCTGCTTCCCCAACTCCCAACCACCACATATTCTCTTATACTTGGGGTAGGTTGGGAGTTGGGGAGGCAGGGGAGGCAAAAAGATACAAGAATAAGCTACTGTTTAAATTCTATCAGCCAAAGACACAGGAAAAAACTACTTTTTAATTTTAGAGGACAAACATATAAAAATAAGGACATTGTTTCACATTGACTATTTGTAAGTTGCACAACATTTGTTCAGTGTTCATTTAAGCTCCAGCAGGAGGTTTTCTATTATACTGATCTATCAGATCTGTAAGTATGTTGCTTTTTGAGGAAGAACAGACTAAAGAAACTGTAGCCTATGGGTTGATGTGGCAATTACACAAACACTTCCTGAAGACCCTCTGGTTCTGACAAAGCTATTTCTGGTTACAACTGATTGACTATGGATCATCGGGTAAATAGCCTCTAAGCTGGTTCATTTCAGTACCAGCAGTCCAGATTTTCTACATCCAAGAAAATCAGACTAGCAACCTCAGAAAGCATTAGAATGAAAGACTAAAAGAACCAGGACTAGAGAAAGCCCCCTGATGCTCAAAATGCTATGTTAAGCTGTTGTGTGTTAAAAGTGGGATCCAGAGAGAGACAATGCAACAGTCAGCTATTTCCAGTCATACCTAATAAGAAGCAATTGCAATTTGTGAAAGAAGTAACACTAATTGGGCAATATTTTATATAAACAATTATAGGCAGATTACCAATATCTTTAAATCCAACATGCGGACTTTTAAATTGTGCTCTCTATCAACCAATCAAACTTTACATATTGAAGAGTAGCTGTCATCATGAACAGAAGAGCAATAAATAAAAATGAACAAAGGGCAAAACAATGGTGGTTGAATGGTTATACTCAGGGATGATCTCTCAGTTCCTGAATGAGAATTATATTCATTGAAACCCAATTAAACAACTGATTGGTTAAAAAAAAGACAGCAGTTAAAAGAATACATTTGTGGCACATTGGTTAATACAAATCATAAAGGGTGCAGTAATGTCCTCTCGAGTGAGCATTGTGCATAGGGAAAACCCTGAACAAGGACTAAACAGCTTTGTGTACTCCAAAGATATATTCAATGCCATTTTATAAGGCTGAAACTCTGGTTAATGAAAATATTATTTTCAAGGCATACTTGAAACATGCACAAATTATGTTTCTACAAGCACATAATTTCAAAAAAGTCTCCACAGGGTAATCACTCACAGTGAACTTTTTGAGGAACATTCGCTCAGCCTTCAGAAACTGTGACCAGCGTCCCCTCAATGGGATTCACATGGATAAATAAGATACATTGTGCACAGTGAAATGTGGCAGATAACGTGGGATACTTGCTATCCTTCTGGGCAGTACTTCTAGACTAAAAGTCCAGTTTTGTGCTGCAATTCAGTAATCTATCATTTGCAGAGCATCTACTTGGAAACCTGAAGAAGCAGAAGCCATCCTGCAGGCTTTCTGTCTCAAAGCGCAGTGACGCTGTCTGTGTATTGGACAATACTTTAGAGCACAGGCTCAGTCTTCAAAGCAAGATATATAGTATTTGAATTCCAAGTAAATGTTCAGCATGCTATAGTACAAGAGATACAAGTTTGAGTCTTTGGTCTGACAGGGCCAGTACGAGTTGGTTGTGCTACAGAGGAAATGCACTTAATTAGGCAGCGTTAGAGATGATAGCTACCACTACTGTTGTGGCTCCTGCTGGTAGGGGAAACTACCCTACTGCCCAGCAAGGGCATACAGTATGTTGCCTTTGGAGTCAGTGCCAAGAAGTGGGATGCAGACAGTAGCTGGACAGAGTGGATGTTTTCTTACAGACGGCAATCCTGAAGTAGTTGAAGTAGCTGTTTGGTATCTTGAATGTCTTTGTAGGTAAGAGTGGACATGCAAGTGTAATGACCCTTTGAGAATCATTATGAAATGGCCCTAGTTTTCCATCCTTTTTGAGCTAGGATAGGGAAGAGATAATAGAGTGAGAAGTGCACCATTTTGGAACATCTCCACTGAGATTGCTGGAATGGCCAATGGCAATCTTTAGTTAATATGTAAGAGTGATTTTTTGAGTTAGCTTGTCACCCCCATTCAGGCACTAGGCCTCACAGCCTAGAATCCTGCCTGAAATAAGAGTGAGGCAAGTGCTCCACTGGCACTGGCCTCAGGAGTTCTTTTTGGACTTTTGGACTTGTTTTGGGGATTTTCTTCTGTGAGAGCCCTGGAACCCCTGGCTGGTGGATTTGGGGAGGTCCCTGGCTAGGTTAGAGCAAGAGGAAGGGAAGATTCCACTGCTTTCCATCACCACACAAAATGGGCTGGAACAGAGGTGACCTGCTACAGAAGGATTCCAGATTTTTTCTCTTTTTGTGAAGAGTATTGTCTTGTGTTTTATTTATTTATTTTATTTATTTAAACCTTTCTTCTAGTCTGCAACTTCCTAACATGTATCCATTGCAGATTAAAAAGTTACATCCATAACTTACCAGATTAAACATACTAGACAATAATACTTTAAGAAAACAGTAAAATACAGAATCAGCAATATAAAACACTAACAATTAAAAGCTTCCTCAAAAAATAATTTCTTCACTGTGAATTGTACACCTCTATCTGAAACGATGTGTTTAGGCATGCCATGCAGGCAGAAAATGTGGCTGATGAAAAGTTTTGCAAGTTCACTAGCAGTTGGTAAACCAGGAAGCGCCACAAAGTGAGCCATCTTTGAGAACCGATCCACTGTTACTCAGTGGCCCCTTTTCTTTAGGATATACATTTTAGATCTTTAAGTTCTCCCCATAAGTTTTATAATGAAGACCACTTACCATTTTAGTAGCCATCCTCTAGACCGACTCCATCCTGTTTATATCCTTTTGAAGATGCGGTCTCCAGAATTGTACACAGTATTCCAAGTTAGGTCTCACCACAGAGTGGTAAGTCCACCACAAAGTCTGTGGCGATGTGAGTCCAGGGCTCGTCTGGTACTGGCAAGGGTTGAAGCTGGCCCCAAGGACGTCTGGGCGGAGGTTTATGTCTGGCACAGTTGGTACAGGCCACTACGTAGGCAAAGGTATCTTCTTTCATAGACAGCCACCAGTAGTATTGTTGTAGCTTCGCCAGCATTCTCCGTTGACTGGGATGTCCAGCCAATTTAGAATCATGAGCCCATGCTAGTAGTTTCTTCCGGAGGGTTGTTAGGCACAATAGTCTTGCCCAAGGGCACTGGGTGAGTAGCAGAAAGAATGACTCTCTCTGGGTCAATATGTTGCGGAACATCAGGTACATCTTCAGATATAAAGGAGCAAGATAGGACATCTGCTCTGATGTTTTTCTCTCCAGGTCGGTATTCAAGATGAAATCAAACCTGTTAAAGAGCAGGGACCAGCTCACCAGCCTATTGTTGAGGTGCTGGGCATGGTGAAGGTATTCTAGGTTTTTATGATCTGTAAAAACCGTGATTTGATGTTTAGCACCTTCGAGCCACGGATGCCACTCCTCGAACGCCATCTTTATCGCCAGTAGCTCTTTATCTCCATTGCTGTAGTTTCTTTCTGCCGGCGTGAAGCGTCTGGAGAAAAAGGAACATGGACATAGGATCTTGGAGTCACTGTCTGACTTAGCACAGCCCCTACGCCAACATCTGAGGCGTCAGTCTCCACAATGAAGAGGCGTGCAGGATCCAGATGATGGAGACATGGCTTAGTAGAGAAAGTGTCCTTCAGCTTTTGAAATGCAGTGACAGCCTCCATAGACCAATTGGCAACATTGGCACCTTTCTTTGTCAGAGCTGTTAATGGCACAGTCAGTGAGGAGTAATTTTTTATGAAGGTTCTGTAATAATTAGTGAATCCCAGAAATCTTCTAAGAGCTTTTAGACCAGTGGGTTGAGTCTATTTCTGAATGCTCTCAAGCTTTTGAGGATGCATCTGAAACCCTTTATTAGATTCTATGTACCCTAAGAAAGGTACAGATTCCTTGTGGAATTTACATTTGGACAGCTTTGCATATAGATGATTCTCCTGCAGTCTCTGTAAAACCTTCTTGTCATCCTCCTTGTGGGTATTCAGGTCTTGAGAGAATATCAGGATGTCATCTAGGTATACAACGACACATTGGTAGAGTAGGTCACGCAGGATGTTGTACATCATGTTTTAGAAGACAGCTGGGGAGTTGCACAAGCCAAAGGGCATCACTAAGTACTCAAAGTGTCCAACTCTGGTGTTAAACGCTGTCTTTCATTTGTCGCCTGAACGAATACGAACAAGGTTATATGCTCCTTTAAGCTCAAGCTTGGAGAATATCTTGGCTCCCTGTAGTCTGTCAAATAGCTCTGAGATAAGTAGTAAGGAATAACATCCATGTAAAATCAATACATGGACGTAAAGTTCCATCCTTCTTCCCCACAAAGAAGAAGCCTGCCCCAGCAGGAGACTTAGATGGCCTTATGAAACCCTTTTGAAGATTTTCTTGGATGTATTCCGACATCGCTTTATTTTCTACCACAGAGAGGGGATAGACCCTTCCCTTGGGTGGTTCAGTATTCGGTTTCAAGTTGATAGCACAGTCGTAGGATCTGTGTGGGGGTAGTACATCAGCAGCTTCTTAGAAAACACATCTTGAAAAGATGTGAATTGAGGTGGCAGCCACAGTAACAATGGGGTCATTGGCATGCAGGGTATAGGAGAAACTTCCTTCAGGCACTTGCCATGACAATCTGGACCCCAATGTGAAAGTTCCAGAGTAGCCCAGTTGAATTGAGGCATGTGCTTTTGCAGCCACGGTAACCCAAGTACTAGGGGGTGCATAGCCTTCTCTAGCACAAAGAAGGAAATGGTCTATGTATGAAGAGTGCCTGTTCTTAAACTTACTGGTTCAGTAAGTAGGGTTACTTCACCCGGTAAAGGCTCTCCATGGATAGAGGATAGTAGTAGCGGCGAAGTCCTAGTAGTGGTGGGGATCCGCAGATGTTCCACTAGATGTTTTAGTATAAAGTTTCCTTCTGTCCCGGAGTCCACTAGGGCAAGAGTCTGAAATTCAAGCGGTCTGCATATCAAGGCGACTGGAAGAGAGAGTGGAGGAGAGGGTGCAGTTAGACCTAAGAAGAGTCCTCCCACAGGACTTAGGTCTGCTTGTTTCCCAGACAGATTGGGCATGTTTGTACAACATGGTCAGCTTGTCCACAATACATGCAGAGGCCCAATCATTTTCGTGACTGTGGCCTAGTTGCATTGGTTCTTCTTTGCCAGCAACAGGATTAGACTGAATAGGCTTAGATGTGGTCTTGACTCCGATTTCTCCCTGGCTAGGTCTCCTGGAACTCTTGACCTCTTGAACCTTATCCCGAAGTTGATGATCAATCCTTATGGCTAACTTCATCAGGTCCTCCAAGGTCTCAGGCATTTCTCGAGCCGCCAGTTTGTCTTTTAGCCAGGAGTTCAGGCCTTCAAAGAAGAGTGTCTTCAGGCATCTCGAGTCCCAATTTAACTGAAGCCAAAGTCTTAAATTCTATGGCGAAGTCTGGTAAAGGTTTATGGACGTCCGAGGCCACGGCGTGCGCTCAAGCGCCTTCGCTGCTTGAGCACCCAAATTGGATGTGCATTCATGCACCGTCGCCGGCGGGGCTGCTGGAAGCCGCTTTCACCGCCGGCTGCCCCCAAGAGGCAGGGGAGCCACGGTGGGCGCCTCAGGAGGAGGGGAGAGAGGACTGGGGCTGCTGGAATCATGCAGTAAGTTTACTTTTGTTACAATTTCTATTTGCTTTAATAACATGTCGAGTCGATTTTTGCCCTGCGCCTTGCTTCGAGAGGGGGGGAGAGAGGACTGGCAATCCCCGATGCCCGAGCATAGGAGAACCAGGCCATACCATGTTACTCGCTTGCTCCAACCCACCCACTTATTTGACCGGAGCCTGTCTATTGCTGTCACATCCCTCTAACGCCAGGGTCAGGGTAGGCGGTAAATTAGCAGGTTAAAGACGCGGCAAAACAGTTGGTTAAAAAGGCGATAATCGGGCCGCACGTTACTGTATGGGAAGGAATAGCTAATCTGATCATTTACATATCATATACATGCCGCAGGCGGAAAGGGATACGCGTCGATTTAAAGAAGCGGTAAGGATTGGTAAAACGGATAGTGAATCACGGGTTAGACTTACGCGGCCAAATTGTGGGTACAAAGCGGGTTAGAAACAGGGTAACCACGGCCGCGCTTTACTGTATAGGCCTGACAGAGATAGTTTTTATTGTACAGTTTGTAGAGTTCACCAGAGGTGGCATTAGTGAGTAAATTCCGCAGCAGCAGTCTTGGGTCCTCGGCTGAGGAGACCCGTCCCAGAATGGTGGTATAGGGAGCTCCAATGTAGATCTTCAATGAGGAGCTGTAGGTGAGACAGACTGGTAGATGTTAGATTACTCACACTCTTGTAGCTGTAATGGTGGAGTTCCCAGCAGGTAGAAGTATTGATAGCAGGCACCAAGGTAGACAACACAGGCTCTCGAGGAGCGAGTACCTGGATACTGGATAGACACCTGGAAGGAAGCATAGGGCCCCCGAGGAGCAGGTATCCAAGTTAGTAGAACCCTGGAGGGCAGAGAGAGCTTCCAGCAGCAGCGAGAAGTGGCAGAGCAGCTTAGACCGGACGAATCCAATCCTTGCTAACTCAAAGTCAGTCAGCAAATGGGCAACCTAAATACCCGGATGACGTGACGTCACTCGACGGGGCACCCCCGAGGTTCGCGCCAACGTTGGAATATGACATGGTTAGCACGCACGCACCCTAGGAGGCCCTCAGGCGAATCATGGAAGAATGCCTTGCCATAGCCATTCCGGGGACACCGGGGAGTGCAGCAAGCAGACGCGGCGGTCACCATTTTCCCGAGGCTGGTGGAGAAAGTGAATATTGAGGTGAGGCATGAGGGACGAAGCCGTCTCTGTCCGACGGACGCAACAATCACTTCTATGACAAGAATCTCCTCGCTGAATTCCACCGCCTCCATCCTGAAAAGCCTAGGCCAGTAAGGGGGAAGCCTAGAAGGGGGGGGTACTGTTGTACTTCCTGGCCACGTTGGCTCCACGACTGGGCTCGCTTACCTGGCGTGACCCTCTACCAGTGCTGCCTTGAGTTCCTGCCCTGTCCGACCCCGACCGCATCCTCCATGGGCATCCCTGGGTCCTTCACGGCCTTCGGCATCGCAGCTCTCCTCACGCCGGGGCTCGGCGTCCTCCTCGGCGTCGGCCCCGCCCCCCTAGCGCGCACGGAGCCCAGCGTAATTTAAAGAGCCAAGCATGGGAAGACCTCAGGTGGCGCCCAATTCTGACGTCACTCATGAAAGGTATATATACCTCAGCCCGGTCCCTAGCTCGGGGCCCTGGCAATCGGATCGTATACTCCGGTGTCTCGTTTGCCTTCCTGCATTCCAGTGTCTTGCTCCTGTGTCTCCTGTTCCAATCTCTCTGTTCCAGCGTCTCCTGTGTCTCCTGTTCCAGCGTCTCCTGTGTCTCCTGTTCCAGCATCTCCTATTCCAGCATCTTCTGCTCCTTCGTCTCTCCATTCCTGGTGGTACCCTTCAGACTGCTCTCACGGTACTGACCTCTGCCTGTTCTCTGACTACTCTCTGATCACTGCCTGCCCTTACCTCTGCCTGGAACTCTGTCTACTCTTGATTGCTGCTTGTCCTGACCTCTCCCTGGAACTCTGACTACTCTTGACTGCCACTCAGAACTTGACCTTCTGCTTGACCTGACTACGCCCGGATTGACCTCTGTTACCGACCCTGCCTGGCTGACCATTCTGAACTATACTCTGGCCTTGTTTCTCGCTTTACACTTGGACATTCTCTTCCGGTCTCTTGCGATCTCTGGACTTCCCTGTCTGGACACCGACCACGCACCCTTGTTCGTGGTGAGCACTCCCTTGAACGTTCTCTCTAGGAGACCCTGCGAGGCCCACCTAAGACCAGGCAGCCCGGGTAACCAAGGGCTCAACCTGAGGGAACCCTGGGTTGCTATTGGCGAAGCTCTAGCTAGCCTCTGTCTCCTCCTGTGCTCTGCCTCCTGATGGCAGGCGCTCTCCATGTCCAACTGTAGGGCTGTACCAATCCTGCACCAAGCCAAGGGTCCACTCCCAGCGCAACAATTTCTCCTATATTTTCCTCAATTTTTTTTAATTTTATTTTTATGCAGTTTAAGATTGTTAACAAGAAGAATCTTGCATTAGAAAATGAGATTTACAAATTATCAAGTAGAAACATAAACAAGATCTGACAGATCATTTGAAAAATAACCCTTCAACCCCATATAATTCAAGGAAAAGTGGGGGGACAAAGGAAAATCGAGCAGTACATTAGCAATAAAATAAAGGAAACACTGAGAAACCCCAGTTACACTTTATGTTCAATATGTTTTTATTAAGTGATACATAGAAAAAAATGCACAGAATTAACAATCAATAGGAGATAACCATCAATCTTCATCAAAGTATTCATATCAACAGATATACCCAAATATATGATCACTTTGTTTCCCGGTAAATAATCCCCCCTCCCCCCCTATCGCTACAGCCATTCTCAGAGGAATACCCAAAATCAATCACAATTATAAAGCAGGATCCAAGGTGCAGTGTTCCTTTGCACCTCCAGGATCCTTTAACATACAAAGGTGAGTTACACAAAAGTAACGTTCCTTCCCCTCCTCTTCCCCAGTCCCTTCTTTCACCCCTTAGAACCATCCCATCCCCCTTCCCCCAAGAGATCCAAACCTTAATATTCCGTGTCCATCATCTAGGAACTGGCATTGTCTAATATACTGGTAAGTTGCCCCAGTGCAGTAAGTCCTTAGTCATTAAGATTCAGGCTTCTGGCTCTGTGTGATAGTGATTATAAATAAGGTTCCCATGTCTGCAAAAAAGGAGCATCGATACTTAGGTGAGCTTCTTGATGACAAATTCTCCATTTGCATCAGCCAATGGAAGTGGGTTCGCCAAACCCAGAATGAGGGCTTTGCCACTTCCCGCCAGTATATAAGGATGACTTTTTTCCCCACCAGTCCAGCTGTTTTTTAGAAGAATTTGTAGGCCCACTTCTTTCACCAAAAATCGGGTGACACAATGAAACAACCACAGATATGGTGACATCAGAAGTCGGACCCCAACCAAGTTCTCTAGATAACTGACAATTATCCGCCAATAGCTCTGAATGGATGGGCAAGCCCAAAATACATGAGACATATTCCCCGCTGACACCCGGCAATGCAGACACTTGTCATTGGAGGCCAATCCGACATGAAATGCAATTTGGGAGGAAACATATCCTCTTCACAAAAATTTTAATTACATTTCTCTAAAGTACATGTAACCAGTAATAGGAAGCACACTCCTTATACTGGAAGAAAAAATGGTGGTCGTCAGCAAAAAGACCTCCATCATGGTTCCAGCGCTCCACCGACACTTGGTACATTTCCGAGGGAGAACCTCGTGCTAGCTGTCTATAATAAGCCGAGAGAGTAGGAATTTTTAAATGGTCAAATTGAAAAAACTCATCTAAAGCCTTGAACGCTGCCAAATGTTGAGCGGGGGGTCCCAGGGATTGTACATAATGAGATAGTTGCATATACCCAAACATATGAATCTTCAACAGCCCATATAGCTTCTGCAGGAAATCAAAAGTTAGAATAGAACCAGTATTATCTAGAACATGGCCCAAGTACAAAATTCCTTTTTGCCGCCAAGTCCTAAAGCAGTCAGAGGTGGAACAGGGGAGAAGTCTGAGTTCCCCCGGATAGATAAGAGATATATGCACACTCTGGGAATTCCCAGAAATTTCGTAAGAGAGATCCACGCTTTCCTGAGAGGTAATATGAGCGGGTGTTGTGCCAGTGTGGCCGATTCATATGGAAGGGTAAAAAAGCCAAAATGCCATTGAAATGGAGCATCCAAGAGCACTTTAAGTTGGTCCGGTTCAAAAAATACATAATTGGCATTGTTATACCTAACCAAACATTTACAGGGATACGTAACATAAAATACCCCCTTGGATTGAACTTCTTGCCATAGAGCAAGAAATATTTTTTGACGGATCTGTGTACTCTTAGTAAGATCTAATACACCCAAATGTTTTGCCCATAAAATGTTAAAGAATGTGATCGAAAAAAAAATCTCAACACATTATCCCTATCAGATGAAAAAGCAAAAGTTACTTAGAGCGTCCCTCTTTGTGTAATTTCCATCTCTTGGGAATTTTGAAGAAATTCAGACAGATTCAGTGATGTTCCCAAAGGTGGGTTTTCATCTTTTATTTCTCCAGACTGGGATTGAGTTTTTGCTTGAGGCAGAAAATATGCCTTGGTGATCACTGGCATACAAGCATCTGGAATTTTTAAAATCTGTGACACATAATTCTTGAAAAGTTCAATTGGAGCCAGCTGTTTAATTATAGGAACATTAAGTACTCTTAAATTCAAAACATGTAGTGAATTTTCAATGTTCTCAAATTTTCTTGAAAATTCCCCATCTGTCTGAATTAAATGCTGCTGAATTTTCTCCACTGATTTTACTCGAAAGTCTAAACTTAATATTTTCCCCTCTTGGTTTGCCAAAACTTGAGTATTCATTTTGAGAGTGTTGTTAGTTTCAACCACTACTTCAGTTAATGTAGATATTGATGTCTCCAAACTTACTATAGCACTCCACAACACATCCAAGGTAATAGTGGCTGGTTTAGAAAACTTAATTTTACCAACCTGCGCCTTGGAACTATCTCCAAAATTTCACAGGGTAACCATACCAGATCCAGGGAGGAGCGGTGTGTTCAAGTCCACAGGAGTAGAGGAAAGCATTCCAGGGTCCCTGTAGACAGCTCCTTCGCCATTGCCTGTGTTTCAGGTGTTGTTACGGATGATATTTCAAACTTCCTCTCTGCCTCTCGCTGCTCTCTCTGCTCTGGCATGCCCTCTTGGAGATCTACTGGGTTTAACCCTGGCTCTAACAGGCTAGTCCCCAGAGGAGAAGGTGTCGCCGGCGCTCCCGGACTCAGGGAGATCTCTTCAACCTGTAGAGAGAGGTCCCGCTCTAGGTCCCTCTCCACCACGGTCATCTCAATGGGAACAATCGCTGGGGACAATCCAAAGCACTCTGTAATGCTGCACTGCGACGATGCAGGTAAAGAAACATGAGAAATCACTCCTTTCAATTTTGCCTTACGTTTAATGTGAGGCATAGTAAACGGCATGGCAATAAATCTGAATATAGAGGAAAAGTTTCTAAGGCAATCCGAGCGAGGCTTTTCACGTGTTTCTCAGTGGGCGGCCATCTTCTCCCTTTTCTCAAATTTTTTGTGAAGCATAAAAACTCATATAAATCTTCTTGTAAGAAATTTTTTGAAATGTCTTAAAAAAAATTGTGAATACTACAGTTCATATCTCTCAATTGTGAAACACACAAAGTTAAATATGTGAGCGATTCAATTCATATTGTAATTGGTAGACCCGACGGGAGTCGCATTTCACCTAACTGGGCTGCATCAGGGTACATTCTTACAAACAATAGTGTTATCATTGGTTGAAACTCAAAATATTCAAAATACCAGTCTTTTCTTTATCTCTGCTCATCCACAATTTTAGGACCGCACAGAATTTTTAGCAACACTAATGTCTGCTGCATTGATTCCTCAAAGATGGCGTCTTGAAGCTGTGCATATACTTATACATATGGGGTAGATTTTAATATGTGTGCGCGCGTATCCATGTGCACGTGCCTTTTTTATAGCATGCGTGCACAAGTTATAAAATCGGGTGGCTGCACACACATTTGCGCCGGATTTTATAAACTGTGCGTGCATATGTATATGGTGCGTGCAAGGGGGTGTGTACTTTTGCAAGTCCACGCAGCGACGCAAACAGGGACTGGGAGGGAACTTCTCTACCCCTACCCTAACCTCCCTTCCCTTTCCCCTCTCCTCCCCAACCCCTAAATTCTACATTTTTTTCTTTTTGTTTTGTTTTCCAACTTCCTTCAGGGCCCGATGTGAAGTAAGTTGACACACCAGGACAGCGATTAATGGCGCTTTCCCGGCCCGCCCCCAACCCACCCAGAATATGCTCTCCGGTCTGCCCCTTCAAAGAGGCCCGGCACTTATGCGTGTACCGGGGTTTACATGCTTGGCCGGGCTCTTTTGAAAATGCACCCGGTGCACACAAGGCCCAGCCACGTGCGTAAACCCTGGGATTTACGTGCACAGCTGAATAAAAATCTACCTGATAATTCTCTGAGGACAAGCAGAAATGCAGTCCTCACACTGGGTGACATCATCCGATGGATACCAGCATGGAACTTTTATCTCAAAGATTCTAGAGATTTCAGCATGCTCTATTGAGCATGAGCAGCTGTATCCCTCTTCTTGTCTCTCAGGCAGAGTCCCTCAGTCTTTCTTTTTCCACAAAGCTGTGTGGTCATGGGTTCAGCTATACTCTCCTCACAGCTAAGGCTGTTTGTGACAACTCTGGAGCTGCAGCAGCTGTTTTTTTCAGGCAGGGCCTTGGTGCTTTTTATTTTCCCTCACTTCCCTTGAGGTAGTTTCAATTTAATTTGGTTTTTTTTCTCTTTCTAGCACCTCTCTATTGGCCGCAAGGCGGGCCTCATGCAATGTGCAGCCGACAGAGGATTTTCCCCTTAATAAATAATGCTGCATCTGCAGCTTATTCTCTGTCCTCTTTTTAACTTGACTGTTTATTGCCTTTGTCAGGTGCCTATACAGGCTAGCAGTATGCAGTCCATTGTGGTCTGAGTGGGCCTCTGTTGCCCTTGATACCAAGGAGTGTCATGGAGGCCATTGTGTGCCAGAAGCGCCATTGAGCCTCATGGATGCCATTGTGTGGTGTGGGAGCCTTCAGAGCAGTGAGTGCTATAGGCACTATTGGACGCTGTGGGCACCTCTGATGCCCTTGATGCCATCAAGCACCATGATATGATGGTTGGCGAGTGCCATGGGTGCCTTCAATGCCATCAAACGGCATGGCAGCCATCGAACCATCAATATCACGTGAAGCCATTGAGCATCATGGGGGTAGTTGAGCACAGTGAGCGTCACTGATGGATACTATCAAGCGCCATGGATGCCGTCGATGCCTTTGGGTCAAATTGATGGACAACGTTGATGCATTTGGGTAGAGTACCATGGGTACTGGTGAGCACCGTGGATACTGCCAGCAATGTCAAAGGCTCAAACAAGCTCTGTTGGCACTGTCCAGAGGGGTGCCATGGGCACGATTGAAGGGCATGGTGTCGCTGCTGCCATCGAATGCCAGGGGCACCATTGTCGCGAAGGGGAACCATGGATGCCATTGAGCACCATGTGCCATTGAGCTCTATGGAGATCAGTGAGCACCATGGCGGCCCTCTACACCATTGAAAGGCTTGACCCTGTCAGGCACTAAGGTTGCTCTTGCTGCCATTGAGTACCAGGGACACCAACGTGCACCTGGGTTGCCATCAGGCACCTCAAAGTGGCCTCAACATGGCCATGGACACCGTCAGGTGCCATGGTTACCATAAAGTGGCATGGGCAGCTTGGATGCCATCAGACGCCATGGCTGCCAGTGGCATCATTATCCGACCATCATGTGCATAGAGCATCATGTTCACCACAAGCACCTGGGTGCCATCAAGTACCAGGGTTGCTGCCATGCACCATGGTTGCTATTGAGCACCATGGTTGCTATCACATGCCATGGACACTGTCAAGTGCCAGGGTCACCACTGCATGTCAGGCACATCAATGGGTGCCTGGGGCACCTTCCATGTTGAGTGCCACAGGTGTCTTCACCATTGGGTGTTTAGGCATCTTGGGATGCCATTGACACTAGCAAGTGCCAAAGACACCATTGAAGCACCGTCGTCGAAGGGCACCTCCAAGCAATGTAGGGTGATACAGTCAGCACCATAGCCCTCATTTGAGCATGGTCACCACTGCTGCCACTGTATTATGTCATTGGGGCAGAGGAGCGCTGACAGTGGGGTTGCCATTGGCGAGGGTCATTTATGCCTCTGTTCGCCAGGTGCATTGCCAGGATGCAACCATCACTGTCGGCACCATGAAGTGCCAGGGTGCCATGAGTGATTCCTACATCACTGTGGATACATAACTGACATTCCTGTTGTGGGTGATGCCCATTGCATGTGGTAGGTCCACACATGGCATCCCCAGTATTGTATACCATCACTGCACTCAAAGATATTCATCCATGCTGGACTGCCTGTGCCAGGTGCATCATGGCAATGGTCTTAATTGCCATCAGGAGCTATTGGCAGGTGGTGTCAGGGGCACACTTTAACTGAGGCACCCAGGATGATATTGGACACCAATGATGACATTTCACATGTGGTGCACCGCCACTGTTTTTGTGTCCATCCAGGCCATCAGATTGGCTGCTGGGGCCATAGGTGCTGCATCTTTCCATGCATACACATCTCAGTCAGCTTGAAGGAGTACCACAACACAGGTGCACAACAGATACCAGGGTACCTCCCCTTTTCAGGAGGGGACAGGACTCTTTTGGGCTTCCTCCCTCATTGGCTTACGCTCTGGATCCCTTTTAGGAGGGAACCTCCTGGATGCATTCTTTCTCTGGTGCATGGTGCTGCCCAGGATGATGATACAGCCCTTGATTTGCATAATCAGTGAAGCAACATGAGCCACCTGGGTCACTTTTGTTGGTTTTTCCTGTGCCTGATTGCCATGTTGGTCCTATTGTCTACTTAGGTAGCCACCAGTGACTGTTCCGGTCACCATGAGGACTTCAAAGGTCAACAATTGTATCCCACTGTTATCCAGAGAGTCAAAGGGTTTCTGGAATTGAACTGATCCAGTTGAACAATACGCTCTCCCCCCCATCTCAGGGGTGAGAGGTCTGACTTTATGCTTTCGAGAGGTGCCTTCAATAGGTTCCCTTTCTGTGCCTTGTTTTCTGTTCCGAGAATGGGTTGTTTGTCCCATCCCATCTTCCACATTGGCTTAGCCTCTGAGTAGCAGCCGCCCTCTGTTTTTGCATGGGATCTGAAAACCACCCATCGGGAACTCTTGATTCCCCATTACACTATTATGCAGCAGGGATGCCTTGTGGCAGGCGATGAGCTACCCAAATTGCAAATCCTCATGGGGTCGGGGATTCCCTTTCTTGGAAATCTGCTGCCCAGTAGCAGATAAGGATTCTTCTCCTGTGGGTGGAATGCCTCTTTGGACACCTGCTGAGGGCAATATGCATAGTTTTACTTCATGAAACTCCTACTCATCAGTTTCCAGTTGGGTGGCACTCTACCTCTGAGAGGAGGTTTCTCCTCCCTCTATTTCTTCACTGTCATGTTTGTCTTCCAACAGCTCTCCCTATCTAGGGAAACATGGGTCTGGGGTCAAAAGAAGCTTCTCACCTATATTGCAGTCACTTACTGGTTCTTTTCTCCTCTTTCAAAGGTGACCCTATCGGTAGGCACATTCATTGGCAGATACAGCAATCCCTATCCACGTGGATATTTTCGCTGATGTGCCACAGCATTATCAAGTGGAACAACAGGTTATCTTGAGCCATAGGTTTGATACCTAAGCTCAGTTGGTGGGCAGTCTGCTCGAAGCATCAGACTGTTCCTTCTCTGGTACCCTCAGGGTTCCCAGATCGGTCAGGAAGTCCTCTCTCTTAGGGGCTGCCTCTTGCAGTATTCCTCTTTTTGCACTCAGCAAAGAGGTTTATGGACTTCTTCCTCAGATTGTTCTCATCCTGCTCAAATCTAGAAGTCTCAGTTTCTTTACTGATGGGAGATGGCCCTGGAGGCTGTACCTTATTCAGCAGCAAAACCCTGCTGGGACTAGCAGGGGGTTTGTATGGTTGGGAAGTATCCCAAGGGTTTGCCTCTTTATGTTGTTCACCTCATCTGACTTTCAGTCAGACAGTCCAGGAGGAAGTCAGGGGGCACATGGGAGTGGCAGTCGTATATACCTTCACCAATTCATTGGCCGAAGTGCTTCCCTTTTGCCTAGATTCACCTGATGGTGAAGTACATCTTTCAGCTGAGTTTTGGCAGCGGCTCACTGCCCTGCTCAGCATCTTGGCATGGGATTCCCTGGGGAGGAGTAGCCCTTCATGCCTCAGCACACGGTGTTTTTATGCCTTGGTGGGTGGGATCTGCTGCAGATCTAATTACTTCTTGCTGCTATTTCTCTGGGCAGACGTGGATTCCATGCCCACTGTTCCATTTGGACATGCTGTGGGCATTGCTCTGTGTACCCATCTGTCTTGTTACTTGGTTGATAATAGACCACAGTTTTCTTTCTACTGGGCTCTCCAGCCCCAGCAGATTTTCAGTTGTCTTGCAATCTTGATTAAAGTACTTTTTCTCTTGTACTTGAAAATGTGTGCCTTTGCCTGTACCCTCTGAGTCCTAGGCCTTCTGGTGCTAGTCAGAGTTAACTGTTAGGAATAGGAAGCTCTTGAGTGTGTTCATTTATGTGCAGCTTAGTGGGCTTCTTGTTCATTCTTATGATTACATGTCAAGCAATGGTCACCAATAGAGCTTCTATTCTTTTATTTTTTAAACAATATATGTGTTTTGAGATGTAAGTTTGAATTGGACGCATTGTCTTCCCAACATATAGTTTTTCCATAAGGATATTCGATTGTATATACAACCTGAGATACAATCATAAGTTTGAACAACTTCTTTTTTGTGTTATTGATAAGGTAGAGAAACATCCAAGAGGCGGGGATTTAAATCAAGAATTGAGTAGATGGGAACAATGGTGGATTTACAAATTAAACACCATTGAGCCCCACGAACTTAATCTAGAGATTGAATGGCATCATTTCTGTAGAAAAATGTTCCTGAATATATACATTTTTCAAATTCAGAAAGCATCTTTTTGAACAGGTACAATCTGAGTTAAAACATCATGGATAATATAGTCTTGTATGAAAGTTAAAATAAAAATACACATGAAATTGCTCTAATATCATTTGGAGAGCTATTATTTTCCAAGTTTTTATCTTATTAAGAGCATTAATGTTCATAATAAAATGAATTTTGTAAACATCATTGGACATGGATAGAGATAGGTCCATTTAAATTTCCATTTATCAATCAGCATGGACTTATACATATAAGTATGCGCACAGCTCCAAGACACCATCTATGAGGAATCAATGCAGCAGATGTTAGCATTGCCAAAAATTATATCTGATTCTAAACTTGTGAGTGAGCAAAGATAAAGAAAAGACTGGTATTTTGAATATTTTGAGTTTCAGCCAATGATAACACTATCTTTTGTAGGAATGTACCCTGATGCAGTCCAGTCGGGCAAAATGCTGTTATGGCTCTGGTCCAGGTGAAGCATGGGGGGCAGCAAGGCTGGAGCAAGATTTGGACATATTGGTAAAGTTGGAGCAAGACTGAAACAGGAACAGAGTGTAGGTAAGGCTGGACTGAGGCTTGAACTAGAATAGAGTTCAGGTAAGGCAGGGACCAAGACTTGGACTGGAACAGCGTGCAGGTAAGGCTGGAATCAAGGCTTAGACAGGAATAGCATGCAGGTAAGGCTGGAACTGAGGCTTAGACAGGAACCTTGTACAGGCAACACTGGAACTAAGGCTTAGACAGGAATAGCATGCAGGTAAGGCTAGAACTGAGGCTTAGACAGGAACTTCATGCAAATAAGACTGGACCTAAGACTGGACATGACAGGACAAGACAAGGACAATATAGAACATAGAACATACAGGCCTGAAGGCAGTGATACAGGAAGGCTCAAAGGGGCAGGACAAGGCGAGGCCTAGATAGACCATAGAGTAAAGCTAGACCTATATAGGCCAGAAAGCAGGGCAAGAGGCAAGAAGGCCCAAAGAACACAAGGCAAGGCAAGGCAAAGAAAATGGCAGAAACCATGGAGGCCATGAGGCAAGGAAAAGCGAAGCAAGGCTGAGATCAGAAGGCCCAGAGGCCATAAGGCAAGGTAATGTTAGACTTGGGGAGGCGGCAAAGCAAGAGTGGCTAGGGCAAAAAGCCAAGGGTGACTTGATATGGAAACATCTTGGGACTGACAAGACAGGGTTATGTAGAGCTGGAATCTGGGTATGGTGCAGGCAGGAGGGAGGAGCTTGGCCAGCCTGGAGGGTATGCTCTTCAAGATCCCCTGGAGGAAGGGAGGCTTCAAGGCAGGTTGAGCCATGAGACCAGGGACGAGATGGTGAGAACAGTTCAGACGGAGCTCACTGAGGGCCTCTGTTGGTAGGGAGGTGTCCTCGTTAGGGTACAGTGAGGCTGCATAGCAGCTGAAATTGTAACAAACACATCGGGTCTACCAATCATACATATGAATTGAATAGTTCACTTATTTCAAGTAAGTCCAGTAACTTCATGAGTTTCACCATTGAGAGTTATGAACTGTAGTGTTCACAAATTTATTTAAGACATTTAAAAAAATTTCTCACAAGAAGATTTATATGACTTTTTATGCTTCACAAAAAGTTAGAGAAAAATATAGGAGAAATTAAGACTGGTGATTATACTGGTAGCACATAAAGTATTTAAATGACACTGTGCTAGATGAAGTCTTCTCTCCTCAATTAAGAATTTGAGACACAGTGATTTGTACATTATTGGCAGTATAATGTAATGTGAATTTTTTAAGTCTGTTTTTTTTGTTAGTATTTGTGAATATAACACATCTGTGCAAGTTTACAATTGAATAATCTGTTGTCATAATTTACAGTTGACTATAAAAGTTCATCTAAATGTCATGTATCACCTCAAGCAATTGTTATATATTTGCATAATACCTAATCAATTATGTTTAATTAATAAAAAACCTTAATAAAGAAATTACAGAATCTTGACAAATCAAAGAAGTCCTTGTTCTGATTCAGATCTTGAATAAAAACTACTACTAACAAATCTATTCTTGGAAGTAGTAGTCTTCTTCCCTACAGATCTGGGATCCATATGGTATTCATCATGGAAGTCTTTGAAGTTTCCACATGAGATTAATAAAGTCAGTCACCTGCCATATAGATGTTGTGTTTGTGACATTGTGGACCCTTGGTCGCAATGGAGATGACTCCGCACACAGGGAGGAGCCCCGTGGGGAACTACTGCAATAGGCTGACACAGATAGCAGACACATTATGGATAGAGTCTTTATTGAAATCTACTGCTGGTGAAAGCAGGAAGGTAAGGCACTGATCCTCAAAGTGCCAGTACGTTCAACAGGCTAAGAAGTATAGTCTCACCCAGATGTTCACAATAAGCGGCAGCCCGCAGTGAGGGTAATGCCATGGCTGGTGGGTGGAGTTGGAGCGCCAGATCATAGAGGTACTCACAGAATAAAGACGTCTTCCTGGTGGTAGAATGGTGGGACCAAAGGTCCGTGGTGCAGGATATGAAGTAGATAGGACCTCGAGAAGTGAGTACCCAATGGTCCAAAATCCTGAAATGTAGAATAGAGAGAAAGACTCCCGAGGAGTGGTTGTTTTAGCTGGTGAGGAACCCTGAAGGGAAGCTGGAAGCGAGAGATCCCAGAGGAGCAGGTGTCTAGAGCTTCTTACAGGAGCGAGGCCCCCACGAATATAACATATCATTCGTTCCATACATTTGATGCCGCGTGCTTTTCTTCACCGCTATTTGCAATCGGAGAACGCCATTTGGGTGTATCCAGAGCCAAAAACCAGCCCTTTCCTGTGAGTCATCAGTGACCTCATAGCCCTGTCAGAGTGGGTCGGACAGGTTGGCATGGATACCAGAATGCAACGTATCAGCAACAAGATTTGTTGACATGCACTGAATGCAGCCAATCGCGCTGTCATTCAGTGCTCGGTGACACTTTTCCTGACAACCCAGCACTATATATACTTAAGCAGATGGCATGCCATGCACTTTCTTTGCAGGTGTGGTGTGGAGAGGTGGTCTCTGCGGAAGGTGGCTGCACTCAGAGCTAGTCTGAGTTCTGAAATCTGTATTGAATTGCTAGATAGGCTAGTTACTTAAGAGAAAAAGATATTTATTCTTTATTTGGCTGCAGTGCCTGTGTCAGCTAGCCCTGTTTGTTTTTTAAGCAGTTTATTTAGGTGATCTGAGACGGTCTGTCTGTGCCAGGGAGAGAAGCTGCTAGCAGTGCCATTTTGTTTAATTCACCCTCTGGGCTAGGCTGCAAGCAAGCACCATTTGGGTGTTGTGGGTGGGAGAGATATATTCAGTTTTTAGCTAATTTGCTAGAACTTCCATTGGAAAATATATTTCATCGATTTTCCTGCTGTGCCAACAATTCCAGCTTTTTTAAACTGAATTTGTTTAATTGAACTCACTCAGTCTCTCTCTGTGTACTGGGCATCAGTGCCAGTGGGCTGGCAGTTTAGCAGACTCAAGTTTATTATTGGGATAGTCTGTGCAGTGAAATACCCTGTCTACCTCTTTTGTAGTTACAAGCAAGCTGTGTGTGTGCACACCACACACATTACATTAGTGCATATCAAGGCACTGTGACAGTGGGCACTGGGTAGTTTAGCAGACTCAAGTTTATTATTGGAACAGACTGTGCAGTGAAATCCCCAATCTGCCTCTTTTGGGCTTACAAGCAAGCTCTGTGTGTGCACACCATACACATTACAGTAGTGCATATCAAGGCACTGTGCCAGTGGGCAGCCAGTAGGCACTAGACAGTGACATTAAATCCATAATGTCAGGGAAAGCTAGATGTGGTTGAGTGATTGGGACTGGCAGAGGAGGCACTTCAAAAGGCACTAGTGCTAGTCCCCCATTAAAGTTAAAAAGGGACCTGTTGCAATCTAAACTCTTTGGAGGGGCAGGCAGTTCCATCCGGAAAAAAATGAAATATAAACATGATGCATCACCACCACCTGTTTCTGACCCTGTAGTTTTGGAGGTGAGGGAAGGGGAGGCTGAGTCATGCCAGACAAAATGTCGACACCCAAAAGCAGCAGTGGGACAGAAGTCTCGACTTAGCATTGACAATGTAGCGCAGGCACTGTTTGCTTCTGATTCAGATGAACAATCATCTTGTGTGGGATTCTCATCAGAAATGGAAGAAGTAATAGCTGAGCCTGACGATGTTTTAGGAGGAGCAGTTAGTCCTGTCTTAGCCTCTACTTCAGTGCAGCAGGGGAGAGATGAAACTGATGAGGAGGAGGAAGAGCAGTCAGCGCAGGCACAGAGGGTGACTAAAGACCCTGGCATTGCTTCTCAGGGTGCACCCACTACTTCAGCTCCAGTGCCAGCATCCACCCCCAAGGCTATAGAGAAGGGAGGATCGCGAAAGACATCTGCGATCTGGAGCCACTTTAAAGTGACGGATGACCCACGTTTTGCTCAGTGTAGTTACTGTGGCAGGGCTATTAGCAGAGGCAAGCAAATGGGACATCTATCTAATTTTGGCATGACGCATCATATGAAGAGGCAACACCCAACAACAGTACTGCCATCTGGGGATAGTGGCAGTACCAGTCAGGGGACCCCTTCCAAGCAGCGTAAAGTGGTTCAAAAGTAGCAGAGTCAGCCCACGCCCTCATCACCTTCTAGCAGTCAGATGGCAGGCTAGCAACCCCCTGACATGTGGCAGAAGCGATAACCCACCATGGAGGAAATGGGGTGGAGTGTGGTAATGCTATCCCGGGGTAGGAGGCAGGCAGCCTCAAAAGTTGTAACCAGGAGCATTGGGGAAATGATTGCCCTTGATGATCAGCCCTTGCAGTTAGTGGAGAACATGGGTTTCAAGCATTTTCTGAAAGTCGTAGTTCCGAATTACAAAGTCCCCTCCAGAACCACATTTAACAGAAAAGTCATCCCCAGCCTGTACAAGCAGTGTCGCAGTCACATCCAAGTGCTGCTAGCTAAGGCACAGCTGAGTGTGCATTTCACCTGTGATATCTGGACCGCCATGAATGCTGCACACTCTTACCTCTCCCTGACAGCACATTGGTGGGACCTGGCTGAGGCAGGAGCAGGCAGCAGCTCTATTACTGAACAAGTATCAGGGTGGAGGTGGGCTTTACTGCACACCCACCTGACAGACCAGGCCCATACCACAGCCAATATTCTAGCTTACATTAGACAGATGCTAGAGGGCTGGCAACTACACCAGCAAGACAGGAATCCTCAGGCACGGTTCTTTGTCACAGACAATGGTGCAAACATGGTTAAGGCAATAAACGACGGGCACTTTAAAACATCCGATGTTTTGCACACACTCTGCACCTGGTAGTGAAGTCAGCTCTGGGGTTGGATTCCAATGACCAAGAGAATGAATACCTGCATAGGTTAATACAGAAGTTAAGGAACATAGCAGCGCACTTCCACAGAAGTGTCAAGGCGGGGCAGGTTCTGCGACAAAAGCAGACTGATTTGGAGATACCTCACAAGCGTCTCATTCAAGAAATTGCCACCCAGTGGAATTCCACCTTTATGATGCTCGAGAGGTTAGTGGAGCTGCAGACACCCCTTCATGAACTTTCTGGTACAATGGACATAGGTGTGCAGAATCCCCTAGGGCATCATGACTGGTTAGTCATGAGTCAGCTGGTAAAAATCCTGCAGTTCTTCAAGGATGTCATGGAGGAGCTGAGTTCCAGAACTCCACCTTGGCTGACATCAACCCTAAAGTTAATTTCCTGGATGAAAATTTGGAGGCCTTTAAACAGGAAGAGGGAATGACAGTTGAGGTGCTGCATTGTCTGGACATTTTGCAGCAGCAGGTAGAAGAGAGATTAAGGCCTTTAACAGAACAGAACACATATATGCTCACCACAGTCTGTGATCCCCATGTGAAAGGGAAACTCGCCCTACAGTACGATTGTCTCTTATTGGTGAAGGACCTCCTGTTATCAAAAGTCCGTGAACAGGAGCGTCATAGGCAGAGACAGATTAGGCGTGAAGCAGAGGTGGAAACAGCGGGCACTTCAGAGAGTTGGGGTAGCCCAAGCAGGAGCAGCACTCTGTCAGTGACAGCTAGTACCTCCTCCTCCTCCTCCACTTCAGAACGCCAAAGGCATGTTGCCCATAAAGATTCATCTATTGTGCTACTGGCTAGAGAGAAAGCAGCTGGCATGAGTGACTCCCAGTCCACCAAAGCAAAGGAGACACCAGCACAGCTGTCAGTGACACGGTATCTCAACCCAAGAAAGAGATCTAGGCGTCATAGTGGATAACACATTGAAATCATCGGTTCAGTGTGCTGCGGCAGTCAAAAAAGCAAACAGAATGTTGGGAATTATTAGAAAGGGAATGGTGAATAAAACGGAAAATGTCATAATGCCTCTGTATCACTCCATGGTGAGACCACACCTTAAATACTGTGTACAATTCTGGTTGCCGCATCTCAAAAAAGATATAACTGTGATGGAGAAGGTACAGAGAAGGGCTACCAAAATGATAAGGGGAATGGAACAGCTCCCCTATGAGGAAAGACTAAAGAGGTTAGGACTTTTCAGCTTGGAGAAGAGACGGCTGAGGGGGGATATGATAGAGATGTTTAAAATCATGAGAGGTCTAGAACGGGTAGATGTGAATCGGTTATTTACTCTTTCTGATAGTAGAAAGACTAGGGGGTACCCCATGAAGTTAGCATGGGGCACATTTAAAACTAATCAGAGAAAGTTCTTTTTTACTCAAAGCACAATAAAAATCTGGAATTTGTTGCCAGAGGATGTGGTTAGTGCAGTTAGTATAGCTGTGTTTAAAAAAGGATTGGATAAGTTCTTGGAGGAGAAGTCCATTACCTGCTATTAAGTTCACTTAGATAATAGCCACTGCCATTAGCAATGGTAACATGGAATAGACTTAGGTTTTGGATTGGCCACTGTTGGAAACAGGATGCTGGGCTTGATGGACCCTTGGTCTGACCCAGTATGGCATTTTCTTATGTTCTTATGTTCTTATGTTCTCAGAGCAGAAAGGGAACATGCAGACAGATCCACTGGCATATTGGGCGTACAAGTCCACTGTCTGGCCACACCTAGCCAAAGTGGCTCAGCGATATCTGTCATGTCCACCAACCAGTATGCCCAGTGAATGTGTCTTTTCAATGACAGGGGATATCATGAGCCCTCACCGCTCAAGGCTGGCACCAGAGTTGATGGAAATGCTAGTGTTTTTGAAAGTAAACCTGCCTTTGCTTGGGTTTCCAAATTTTTCCTGTGAATGGCAAGATGAATAAAAGCAATTGAAAGCCTTACAGCAGCTCCAACTACCTCCTATGCTCCAGATAATGTAAGCACTGTAGCACATGTACCTGACCTGAAACACTGTGCCTGTCCGTCCACTGTCCAGGCCGTACATCCCTACAAGAGCTGGACCTCTAATGCTGTGTCTGTCTGTCCACTGTCCAGGCCGTATGTCCCTACAAGGGCCTGACCTCTAATGCTGTGCTTGTCTGTCCACTGTCAAGGCTGTATGACCCTACAAGGCCTGACCTCTAACGCTGTGCCTGTCCGTCCAGGCTTTATGCCCCTACAAGGGTTTGACCTCGATTGCTTTATTTATTTATTTATTTATTTATTTGAAGCTTTTATATACCGAGGTTTAGCACATGCCTTCACCCCGGTTTACATTGGAATGAAACAATGATACATAGAACAATTTGAGAAACAAAAGTATATGCAACTAGCATATGGAGAAGGATGTAACAGGAAATAACTAAAAATAATTTAATTCAAATAACGAAAATGAAAATAGAATCGAAAAACGAGGAAGGTATATACAAACTCGTGCTCTGAATACAAGAAAGTCTGAATGGGAAAAGAAGGAAATGAGGGGGGGGATGGGGTAGGTAAAGGAAGGAGGAAGGGGTAGGTATGAGGAGAAGAGAAGAGGGGAGAAGGATGAGAAGCTTAAGGCATCACAATTGTGGATTGCTTAAATCATCATTGAAAGTCTGGCTGAAGATCCAGGTTTTCAGTTCTTTTTTGAATGATTTATTTTCGATGATAGTGGTGAGGTAGCATGGTAGGGCGTTCCAGAGTTTAGGCCCCGCTATGGAGAGAGCTCTATTTCTGGTGTTAGTAAGCTTAGCCATGGGATATGTGGGTATTTCGAGTAGACGTTTATCAGAAGTTCTGGTGTTCCGTTGAAGTTTGTGGGGGTGGAACATTTTACTGACTGCGGAGTTAACTGAATTGTGTAATGCGTCGTGGATGATCGTCAGGGTTTTGTATTCAATTCTCTTTGGCTTTGGCTTTGGCTGTTCGTTGATGCCTTATGTCCCTAAGAGTGTTTGACCTCTGTCCTCGACTGCTGTGCCTGTTCGTCCAGGATTTATGTCCCTAAGTGGGCTTGACCTCTGTCTCGTATGCTGTGCCTGTCCATCCAGTCCTTATGTCCCTACAAGGGTTTGATCTCGATTTCTTTGCCTATTTGTCCAGGCCTTATGTCCCTAGGTGGGATTGACCTCTGTCCTCAACTACTGTGCTGTACGTCCAGGCCTTATGTCCCTACAAGGGTTTGACCTCGATTGCTGTGCCTGTTCATCCAGGTCTTAGGTCCCTACGTGGGCTTGACCTCTGTCTTCTATTGCTGTGCCTGTCCGTCCGGGCCTTATGTCCCTAGGTGGGATTGACCTCTGTCCTCGACTACTGTGCTTGCTTGTTCAGGCCTTATGTCTCTACGTAGGCTTGACCTCTGTCCTCGATTGCTGTGCCTGTCCATCCAGGCCTTAGGTCCCTACAAGGGTTTGACCTCGATTGCTGTGCCTGTTCATCCAGGCCTTAGGACCCTACGTGGGCTTGACCTCTGTCCTCTATTGCTGAGCCTGTCCGTCTGGGCCTTATGTCCCTAGGTGGGATTGACCTCTGTCCTCGACTACTGTGCCTGCTTGTTCAGGCCTTATGTCTCTACGTAGGCTTGACCTCTGTCCTCAATTGCTGTGCCTGTCCGTCCAGGCCTTAGGTCCCTACAAGGGTTTGACCTCGATTGCTGTGCCTGTTCGTCCAGGCCTTAGGTCCCTACAAGGGTTTGACCTCGATTGCTGTGCCTGTAGTTACACGATATTAGGCTCCATATTAGGAGCTACCACCCAGGAAAAAGATCTAGGCATCATAGTGGATAATACTTTAAAATCGTTGGCTCAGTGTGCTGCAGCAATCAAAAAAGCAAATAGAATATTAAGAACTATTAGGAAGGGAATGGTTAATAGAACGGAAAATGTCATAATGCCTCTGTGTCGCTCCATGGTGAGACCACACCTTGAACACTGTGTACAATTCTGGTCGCCGCATCTCAAAAAAGATATTGTTGCGATGGAGAAGGTACAGAGAAGGGCAACCAAATTGATAAAGGGGATGAAACAGCTCCCCTATGAGGAAAGGCTGATGAGGTTAGGGCTGTTCAGCTTGGAGAAGAGACGGCTGAGGGGGGATATGATAGAGGTCTTTAAGATCATGAGAGGTCTTGAACGAGTAGATGTGACTCGGTTATTTACACTTTCGAATAATAGAAGGACTAGGGGGCATTCCATGAAGTTAGCAAGTAGCACATTTAAGACTAATTGGAGAAAATTCTTTTTCACTCAACGCACAATAAAGCTCTGGAATTTATTGCCAGAGGATGCGATTAGTGCAGTTAGTGTAGCTGGGTTCAAAAAAGGTTTGGATAAGTTCTTGGAGGAGAAGTCCATTAATGGCTATTAATCAAGTTTACTTAGGGAATAGCCACTGCTATTAATTGCATCAGTAGCATGGGATCTTCTTAGTGTTTGGGTAATTGCCAGGTTCTTGTGGCCTGGTTTTGGCCTCTGTTGGAAACAGGATGCTGGGCTTGATGGACCCTTGGTCTGACCCAGCATGGCAATTTCTTATGTTCTTATATTATTGATATATGTGATTTTTGATACTTATCTGGATATGTAAATCTTAATAAAGTAATTTTGCTTATTTAATCCAATTTATATTATGAAATCCTATAAGTAGTTACTGCCAATTACTTCAAACCATCTGAATAATTTGGAGACAGTGTATTGATAAATGTGAAGAAGGTTTTTAGAAGATTATCTACTGCTTGACACAAGCTACTGTATTTATTTATTTATTTATTTATTTATTTATTTATTTAAAAACTTTTATATACTGGTATTAGTATGCATTCATCATACCGGTTTACAATGTAACTTTAAAGGTAGAAATTACAATGAACAGGGAGGGCGAACAAGGAGGAGTATACAAAGAGCAGGAGGTGGAGGAATTAAAGCAATAAATAAAAACTGCAACGGACTATTTACAGGAATATACAAGGCGTAGGCAAGATACTTGCAGAAGTCGGTGTACTTAATCAGGGTAGGCTTGTCGGAAGAGCCATGTTTTAAGTTTTTTTCTGAACTTGGCGTAACATGGCTCTAGCCTGAGAGTGGTAGGGAGGGCGTTCCATTGTTTAGGGCCTGCAATGGATAGTGCACGGTCCCTAGTAGAGGAGAGGTGGTATATGTGAGCATAAGTACGGGTAGTGTCTGGTGGCATTTGCTGGCAGAGGATACTTTATACATTGATGTTAGCCTAGATGGTACTGTAGGAAAGGTACTTCATAAACTAGGGTCTCTCTAATTGCATACATTCTGATAAGGGATGTGATTTTGAGAGCTGTTTGATTAAAGAAATGCTTCAAGTCTGTGGCATCAATAAATCACATGCCACACCCTATCAACCTCAAGGGACCCAAAGTCTGAACAATTCATAGGATCCTGCTAAACATACTTTGAACTCTGGATTCTAAGTAAAAGGTACAGTCCAGCCAGAATGTGAGTCGTTTAGTTCATGCATACAACTGCATAAAAAGTGATGCCACCAGACACTACCCGTACTTATGCTCAGGAGAGAGGCCCGGTTAGCTGTGGATATATGCTTTGAAGTAATTCCAGATAGGAAGACCACTGCAAGTTATCTGAAGTTCATCCAATCCTTGAAGGCTGCATACCACTTTGATTGGTCTTTGGACCCAAAGGTGGTATATAAAAGTTTTTAATACATAAAAATAAACACTGCATATCAGGCTTCAGCCCATACTGCTAGAAAGAAAAATGCCATAACAAAGCTAGATATGATGCTCATGTGAAAGCTCAAGAATTAAGGCCTGAAGATCAAGTACTCCTAAGGACACTAGGAATCCCAGGAAAATACAGGATCTCAAACCATTTGTTTAAAGAACAATGTCATCACTTCTCAGTTGCCTAACTTGTAAGTTAAAGCTTGGCCAAGGACCTGGAAAGACACTGCATCAAAATAATCTGCTCTACATAGGGCAATTGGTTCACCTGCTCCAGCTAGATTGTGGTACTCCCATTAGCCAAGAACCAAGGCATCTAAGACAATCACTATACCACATCTATAAGCAATCTGGAGAGTCTGATTTTGAAAGAGCCAATGCACTTGAAAAAGCCAATTCTGCAGATTCCTCTAATTCTGAAGAATCACAGTCTTGAGGTGGAATAATCATCTGATCCCCAATGGAGCATGAAGTTAGACCTTATAGAGTTGGTGAGACAATTCACTAATGATCCACTTGCAGTGCAATCTGGTGAATCAGGGTATCCTGCCAATCTCCCTCTTGTACCAGTTCCCCTAATAACACCATCTATAGTTTACCAGAAACTCAACCTGATATACCTCAATTGGGAACTGGATCAGGGGTATATCAGGTTGAGTTCTCAACCTGATATACCCCTGATCCAGTTCCCAATTGAGAGTAATGAAATCGAGATACAAACTGAATGTATAATTGATGGGATGTCAAAATGATGTTCATATTCCCATTGAATTTTATGAACCTACTGACATAGTAGAGCCCTTGGTTGCAGAATTACTTGCCAATGGCCATGAGGGTATTGTGTTAGAAGGTCTGATAGAACACTTGAACCTGTTATCAAACTTTCATATGAAATGCCACATATCGCTGTTGGGGTACCTCTAAATATCATTCATACATGTTTTTGCAGATCTAAAATGAGCACTGCCATTAAATAACCTACCCATTTTTATTATGTACAGTTATACCTGCTAAATGTTTAGTTAGGCATCCATATGTATTAGTTAGTATTTTCTCATTCATGTTTATTATTAAATGAGAATATTCAGATATTCAGATAGGAGAAGATGTAACTCTGGCATTCTTTTGTTTAATTCTCCTCAACAGAACTATTTACTGTGCTGTTTCATTTTGCCAGCAGGAGTCTCTCTAACAGGAGAATGGTGATTGATAAGGGCACTGCCAAACTGGGAGTTTGCTTGCAAGAGAAGGAGCTAATCAGGAATGAGATTACAGTATTGCTGCTGGGCAGTGGCCCAGAAAAAATGAGCGCAAAAACAGCAGAGGCAGAGGAAGAGACACCTGATCCAGCCAGAGAAGAGCAGAATTGCTGTTTGAAAAAGGAGGATAGTGATTGCAGACTGACCCAGAGTGTGTGTAGGAGATAGGCATCTGGCTGGAGAGGGAAATACAAGCTGCTTGATCTCCCTGGTTTGCTCCAGTGCTAAGGCCAGTAAACTCCAAGCTCTTGGCTCCTTGCAGTGATTACAATGGTGAGCTCTTAACCTTAAACAATACAAAATGATACTGCCAGGCTGAGAGCAAGGAATAGTGCAAACTGAATCTCCTACTCTCTCCGGTGTTGTGTATTAAAACAGCTGAGGGAGAGACAGTGCTGCCAAAGAAGGCAAATCTTTTCAGAATTAAATTTCAGTGTTTTTACTTCTGCTCATCCATACAAAGACAGTGTCCTTATCCCTTGTTTATCGCCAAAGACAACAGCACTTCATATTAGCTTACCAGTATAACCCCTTTCCTAATGGGGGTGCATAAAATGATGGGAGAACTCCCTTATTGGTGGATGTGTCGTTTTCCCAAATGTATGTAGTGGGTTCAAAGTATTGGTCATGCAGATGGTGAAGTGGATGTGAACAGAGACAGCAGAATAACTCCCAACTCCTCTCCTCCATGAACTCTGGCCACATGCCGCCACCCATGTGCTGACCCAAAGCAAGCATAAGCAGACACCACCTTCAAAATACCAGTTCTGAAAACTTTATTTCTAGGTCATCCAGCCAGCAACTACATACACATTAGCACAGGGAAAAATTATCAATCCCAAATACTCAGAATTCATGGGATACAACGGACAGGACTAAACAACTCATCTCCCACACCATTTCTCAGGAACATAAGGCTTACTTTCCAAATATACATTGTTTCCTTCCTTTGTCAACTCACCCCAAACTACAAGGGTCAGGTTCAACTCCCAACCTCCTAGTCAAGTTGACCTTGATCTCAGCACTCTAAGAAAGAAATGGAGTTCACTCCCTTAATCTAATCCAAGCTCTTTATGCATTCAGTCTTTGCCCTTGGTCTACCACAGCCATACCAACATTAAAATTCAAATCCAATGGGGATATGCCATTTCATTTCCCCGGACCACTCGTGACTCCTTGGACCCCGAACTCCCATCCAGCCATTCCTTGTGACCATGGGCAAACCATTTTGCCCTTCAAATCCTCAGGTACAAACTTACTCCTGGATGTAGAAATCCACAATATTTTAATGATGCAGGTGGGTGGGGTTGTTGTCACCTGTTTTTTTTTTTTATTTATTTTTAAACATTTTGGGGGTGTAGTGGCCACCTCTCCTAGTGGCCCTGGGTTGAGACGGGGGTCAGCACTGATCCCCGCCCAACCTCCCCGTTTGACTGCAACTTTTTTGGGGGGTTTTTCTGCTGCTTTAAATATGTGGTGGGAGCCTCGGGACCCACATTAGGGTCCCGGAACTCCTGCTGCACATCTATCGCATTTCAAAGAAATGTTCTTATTTTATTGTGGCTGACCACCACGATAAAATATTAATATCAACTTGGCTAATCAGGACCTTCTTTGCATGCATTTGTGTTATTCATACATGCAAATCACATGCAAAGAAGGTCATTGTAATAAGAGAGGGTATCTAGACTGGGAGATGCAAAATATCATATATAGCACGCTACAGATGCAATAAAGCGTGCATTAGATGCATCACTCAATTAGATTGTAAGCCCACTGGGGATAGGGAAATACCTACAGCACCTGAATCTAATCTGCTTTGAAGTGCCAAAAGTGGAACATAAGTCAAATCAATCACATTTCTCCATTCTCCCCTTCATCCTCCACACAATGGACCCCTTAGGGCAGGTTCTGTGGAAGCACTATGCGAATTAGGCGACTGCCTAGGGCACCACAGGTTTGGGGCGACCCAGCAGGCACCTACTGCTTCCACCATACCTGCTCTGGATTGTGAAACAAACATTGTCCTGACTCCCAACACTGGTGGCAGCTGCAGGACCTAAGTGATTGGACCTCCTTCTTCCAACCCTCAGGGAATGGAAGAGAAAATGTGTTGTGGGCCCATGCAGGCAGGAAGAAGGATGTCAATCATTGCAGCTGGAAGGAGTGGGCCTGGAAGGAAAGACTGAGTGGGTCACACATCGCAGCATTGGTCGGGCCACACGACTGAAGAGAGACAGCATGGGCCGGGCCGCGGGGCTGAAGAGAGGCAGCATGGGCCGGGCTGTACAGCTGAAGAGAGGCAGCATGGGCCAGGCCACGTGGCTGAAGAGAGGCAGCATGGGCCGGGCTGTACAGCTGAAGAGAGGCAGCATGGGCCAGGCCACGTGGCTGAAGAGAGACAGCATGGTCCGGGCCACGTGGCTGAAGAGAGGCAGCATGGGCCGGGCTGTACAGCTGAAGAGAGGCAGCATGGGCCAGGCCTCGTGGCTGAAGAGAGACAGCATGGTCCGGGCCACGTGGCTGAAGAGAGGCAGCATGGGCCGGGCTGCACAGCTGAAGAGAGGCAGCATGGTCCGGGCCACGTGGCTGAAGAGAGACAGCATGGTCCGGGCCACGTGGCTGAAGAGAGGCAGCATGGGCCGGGCTGCACAGCTGAAGAGAGGCAGCATGGTCCGGGCCACGTGGCTGAAGAGAGGCAGCATGGTCCGGGCCGCGGGGCTGAAGAGAGGCAGCTTGGGCCGGGCTGCACAGCTGAAGAGAGGCAGCATGGGCCAGGCCACGTGGCTGAAGAGAGGCAGCATGGTCCGGGCCGCGTGGCTGAAGAGAGGCAGCATGGGCTGGGCCACGCAGCAGAAAAGAGGAGCAGCAGCAGATGGCCTGTGTGGTCAAAGACAGGAGCCATGTCTGCTCAAGAAGGAAGAGAGTGGAGATCTCCTGATGCCATGGAAGTCCAAGAAGAAAGTTGCTACTGCTGCCTGTAGCTAGGAGGGAGAGAAAAAAAATTGTGTATGGGGAGGTGGGGGGAGGGGTGCCAGGCTGTAAGATTTGCCTAGGGTACCTAATATTTTTGCATTGGCCCTGCCTTGGGGCACTCTTCAGGTCAGAGTTGCCCCATACTTCTGCTGCTCTTGGCCATTTTCCTCTTAGGGAGGAACCCCCTCGTCTTCACCCCAGCTTTTGGTTATTTTATCAGAGGAAGAAATAGCCTTTAATTCCATAGCCTCGGGCATTTCCCCTGGAGGGGAAGAGCCACTGCAGGGCCCTGCTCCTGCTAAGAGGATCCCTGGGCTCACCAGCCCGCAGGCTGGCCACTCCATGCTACTATATCTTGGAGATCCCTCCCTATGCACCCCAAACCAGAAAGGCAAGACCAAAAAGGCAAAAACCCGCCAAAAGCTCCCACTTTTATACCTCCTGCTAAAACTTTGTCACCCAATCAGGGAAACCCACGTTGTTAAGGGGACACCCCTACCCCTTAAAACAGAGTTTGCCATCACTGCCCTAGAACAGCCCACATTAACACATCCTGCTACATTACTCATCACCGACACATGCCATCCGGTGGTTATTTACTATTACTACAAGATCAAACATTCCCAGACAAGTCAACATGTTAAATCCTGGGTCTCCCCCACCCAGAATATCTTGTCCTATCAGAAACCAAAAGAGGATCCAATCTGGGGTCTCCCCATACCAGTGAGCAAACTGTTAGTGATTTCCCTGTGGAGATCTATGACTTAATTTTACTTGAAAGAACTGTTGTCCAATTTAAACCCTGTCCTCCTAACTTTTACTTCAGTTTCTGTACACAGAGGCGTGCTGGGGGTGTGTGTGTGAGGGGGGCGGTCCGCCCCCTGGTGGCAACAGGAAGAGGGGTGCCATTGCCGCTCACAGGAAGGTTCTGGTCAGCAAAAGCAAGGAGCTGCAGTGGCAGAAGCCAGCGGCACTGCCGGCATTTCCTGGAGCCGGTGCGGTGACAAAAAACAGGTCCAGCGTTGCCGCTGGGGCTCTGGGGGCCAGCACAGAAGAACAGGCCAGCATTGCCACTGGTGCTCTGGGGGCCGGCGCAGAAGAACAGACCCAGCGTTGCTGCTGGCGCTCCAGAAGCCGGCGGCAGAAGAGGAGGCGCTGTCAGCAGAGAGGGACACTGTATTAAGATCTTTTTTACGGAATCGTAATAAGACTTAGGTGAAAAAAATCTGGATTTATCCGGATATAGTTAAATCTACACACATCCAGCGTAAAAAATTCTTATAACTATGTCCCAGAGCGTGCCAAATAGGTGCCCAAATAACAATAAGATTTCCAAGCAAATGTATAATGAAAATTAATGATGTAAGATATGTCTTTATGGAACCGACTCAATTGGAGTCTTTTTTGAATTCACACGAGGGTACCAGAGAGGAAACAGGTGTGGATGGCAGTGTTTAAATATAACTCACTAATTTCCCTCTTACCTAGTGTAAGGAAATTTGTAATTGGTATATTCTGCTCTTATATTGATTTTGTTCTCCCCTATATATACATGGTAAAAACAGGTTAAAGGTGGGGATAATAGAAAAAGGTATGCTTATATATTATATAAACTTTAAGTTAACTATAGCATATTTGCTGAATTGCTTTGTTAGAGTTTACTCTTCAGATTTGTATTATACTTTTTTGTCTTGGATTGTTTATACCCTACCCTCCTGAAATTTCTGGATATACATTCAGCTATCTTGTAATTATGTTAAAAATTCAATAATAATTAAATAAATAAAAAAAGAAGAAGAGGTGCTGCAGTGCCGCCACCGGCCAAAGAAGGGAGAGACTGGCCCTGTGAGAGTAAGTGCCGGTGTATGAGAGGGGTGTGTGTGTGGTGAGTATATGAGGGTGGTTGGGTATGCGTGTATAAGAGTCATATGAGGGGGTGTGTGGATGTGTATATGAGGGTGTTTGGGTGTGTGTGTGTGTGTGTGTATGTATGAGAAGGTGTCTGTGTGTATGAGAGGGTGAGTGTGTGCCTATGGGTGTGTTTGTGTGAGAGGGTGCCTGTGTGCAGGGGTGCGGGTGGATGTGAGAGAGAGAAAGCATGTGTGTGTCTGTGTGTGGTTGAGACAGGAATCCTATGTGAGATAAAGAGGAAGCGTGTATGTATGAGAGAGAGATGGAGGAAATGTGTGTGTCTGTTTCTTTCACACACACACACACACACACACACTCAACCTCCCTCTGTCTCTCACCAAGCGTGTATGGAGACAGAGGGAACATATTTTGTTTGTGTCTGTGTATGTGTGTGTGTACCCCCAGTTCACGACAATCTCAGGGTGACAGGTATGGAGAGTGAGGAATTTTTAAAATCCTTATTAGTTTTAATTATTGAGTGTTATTTGATGTCTGCTGTTTTGAAATATTTTATCAATGTTTAGGACATTTTTAAAAATTTGTTCAGGAGCTTCTAATTATTGAGTATTATTCTATTCAGCTGTTTTGAAATGTATATTTTTTAGTATGGCTTTACTATTCTGATTCATTTATAATTCTTGATTACATTGTTTTCAGGAATAATCCTGATTTTCTGATTTTCCACTGATGCACTGCATACAGAATCTGGCTTGTGATTTCCAGTTCAGTTTTTGTCTGCATGTGTATGTGTGAGAGAGAGAGAGTGAGATAGAGGGAGCGTATGTGTATGTGTTAGTGTGTGAGAAAGGCACAGAGGAAGCATGTATGTGTGTGTGAGAGAGAGAGATGGAAGCAGCATGTCTCTGTGTGAGGGAGATACAGAGGAAGTGTGTGTGTGTAAGAGAGGTACAGAGAAAGTGTGTGTGTGTGTGTGTGTGTGTGTGTCTCACACCCACACATGCTCCTTCTGTCTTTCACCAAGCATGTATGTGTGTGTATGAGAGAGAGGGCGCATATTGTGTGTGTGTGTGTATGGTGTGTGTGTTTGTGCATGCGTTCCCCCAGTCTACAACTAGGATGACAGATATGGAGAGCGGGAATTTTTAAAATCCTTATTAGTTTTAATTATTGGGTGTTATTTCATGTGCCCGTTGTTTTGGAATATTTTATTGATGTTTAGGAAATTCTAAAATTATATATTGGGGATTGGGTGTACCAAAGAAGTATCCTCCCCTGGTGCCAAATACTCTAGGTACGCCTCTGTCTGTACATATTGCATTTCATGCATGTTCTGTTACAGTACATATTGAAATTTCTAAATATTGCTGTTTTGAATTTGTTAATAAAAGTAAAGTTATTTGTTTCACTTTGCTGTGTGAGAGAATTCTTACTACATTACGGAGTAGGGGTGTAGAGGCCCAGTGTTTGTATTTCAGGTTCTGTGCTGTCCTACTGAGAACCTGAAGGTAAGGAATCTTCTGTTATATGCCACAAGGGTGTAATTTAATAAACTGCTAATTCTCCTTCCTCGGTGGTCCATATTTCCAGACTGGATGTTACTCTTTAAAAACTCAACACAGAAACTGAGAACTGTAACAGCTCATAGTTTCCTGTTTAACCTGTTTAATCATTGTGCCATGTAAATAATGTTAGACCCGTTTTGGAAAACCCATTCCTGAGTTGTCTGCACTTATTAGAAGACGAAACACAAGGATTACATCTGCAGCCACAGAGAGGATTACTTCTTTTATAGTGAGTTTATTTCATCTGCAGTCCAGTAGCCCATTTGCTGGACCACATAATCTAAGAACCCTAAAACTGATCAGGACATCCAAAACTGGGCCCTCATGCTGGCGTGCAGCAGAGAGTGTTTCCCACAGCAGGGACGCGACTCGGGGGGCTGTATGTAAGGGAGGAAGGTAGGTATACAGGAAAACATTTGGCGGAGGCAGCTTTGGCTGGGGAAGGGAGAGGGCAGCATGGTTTTGGGGGATGTCCCACGTGGCAGAGGGAGAGGGGGCGGGCGAAGGAAAAAAGGGGTCACTTGGGAGGGGGAAGGTGGGAGGAAAGTGCGGGAGGGGGGTGACAGGAGTCGGAGACATGAGACTGAAGTTTCAGGTCAGGATTTGGGTATCGGACAAAAGGGGTTTGGTGGCGAGGTTTCTGCGGCTTGTGCATATGTATTTACAGATGAGGAAGATATTGAAGCAGCATCCACATCACAGCACGAAGCTTGGAGAAGCAAAGCCCAGCTGTGTATGCCAGAGAGGATCAGGGCTGCTTGTACACCGGGCAGCGGAGGCCAGGTGGTATTGGGAGGACAGCAGAGAGAGAGTGGGGGCATAGGTGAGTTGTAAGGATCAGTGGAGAGACAGGATAGGCAAGGAGCTCATAACAGGAAGCGAAGATGGAGCTCAGCAGGGCGTAGTTCAAGCTCGTCATCGACTTCCACATCACCCTGGAACGCCCAGGACAGGATATGGTCATCCGGCATTGGCACCTTTGACAGAACTATGGAAAGGGGTCCCACATAAATTAAGGAGGAAAATTCATAAAAGAAAGTATATTAATATTTTCCGGTTATTGGAAGGTAGAAGATGGGGCAAGAGTCATAGAAAGAAAAGTAGGAAGAAGGGAAAAAAGGCTTTGAAAGGGCTTAAGGTGTCTAAGAATATCATCAACTGGGTACGATGTTTTTTCCGCTTGGCTAGCATAGTGGGTCATTTCCAGCCTGAACAGTACGGTGTGTTGCTGGTGTACGGGGATAGCATATTAGGGGCGTTTAGGGACCATGAGGGTTGGGCCTGGCTCAATTATGATGAAAAATTTAGGGACAAGGTGGCAGGGAACCGATTTATGTCTTGGGGGACTCAAGATATTAACTTGTGGTTAACCCAAATGCCGAATAAGAGTGCAGGAAATCTGAAACGTGGAATGGGTGGGGTTCCGGCGGTGGGAGGGGCCAGTTCGGGTGGAGGAGGAGGGGGCAACTATTCCTTTCGGGCTAGCGGGACAGTTGGAAAAGGGATGGCGAGTGGGAGGGGTGCGGCCGGGAGTGGGGATGTCTGTTGGAGGTTTAATAAAGTCACATGCCTCTTCTCAGATTGCAAGTTTCGGCAGGCCTGTGCTAACTGTAATGGGGCTCACCCATCTTCCAAGTGCACTCAAGATGGTAACACAGCGGTTAAGGGTGGAAAGTCGTGAGTTGCTGAGGCCAGCGGGATCGCCGGTGAGGTTCGCAGTCATGTATTCGTGGCTGCGAACGTATCCGAATCGCAAGGCAGCGCAGTTGCTTTTTGGGGGTTTCAAGGAGGGTTTCCAGATTCCGTATGAAGGTCCTGGGGTGGGGATGGGATGCGGAGTGGGGTGGGGTGGGGTGGGTCAGTTGGCGGAGGTGGTGTGGGAAAAATTAGATTCGGAGTTGCGATTAGGGAGGATTGTGGGCCCATTCGATGTGCCTCTGTATAACCGGATGCATCTGTCTCCTTTGGCAGTTATTCCGAAGAAAGCAGTTGGGAAGTATAGGTTGATTCTTAATTTGTCTTATCTGAAAGGAGCATCAGTGAATGACTACATTCCAAAAGAAAAATGTACTGTTAGTTTTGCTTCGTTCAATGCAACTTTGGCGTTGGTATGGCAAGCGGGGCAGAGGGCCTTGATGGCATAGAATCGGCTTTTAGATTGTTACCAATTTACCCGAGCAGTTTGCATTTATTAGGATTTTATTTCGATGGGGGTTATTTCGTTGATAGGTGTTTTTCCATGGGATGTGCCAAATCTTGCGCATATTTTGAAGCATTTAGTTCCTTCCTGCAGTGGTTCACCGGATGTCAGCAAATGTTACATTACCTGGATGATTTTTTGTTTGTGGGAGAGAGCGAGACCGATTTGTGTCAAGAGCAGTTAAAGGGTTTTTTGGAGGTGGCTCAACAGTTGGGGGTCCCAATAGCAGAGGACAAGATGGAAGGTCCGACTACTAAATTGATATTCCTGGGAATTGAATTGGAGTCTGATACGATGATTTCCCGATTGCCGGATGACAAGGTGGTGAAATTGCAAGAAGTAGTAGGCAAGGTTAGGAGTGCGAGGAAAGTGACTCTAAAGAAAATGCAGTCTTTGATAGGGTCACTGAATTTCACGTGTCGTGTGATACCTATGGGGAGGGCATTCATTTGACGATTGTCGTCAGCCACTACGGGGATCAAGGTGAGTCATCATCACATACGGGTGACCCAGTCCATTCAGGAAGAGCTAGAGGTGTGGGAAGTCTTTTTGCAGTTCTTTAATGGTGTGCGGGTGATCCCAGAGTTGGAGGTAGGGAATCGAGACATAGAGTTGTTCTCGGATGTGACTGGGGGTACAGGGTTTGGAGTTTTCTTTAGGGGGCTGCGGTGTGTTCAACCGTGGCTTAGGGAATGAGTGGATAAGGGCTGGATGAAGAATGTCACATTTTTGGAGTTATTCCCTATAGTAGTAGCAGTAGTGATATGGAAGGAGCTCTTAGCCAACCAGAGAGTGGTATTTTGGTGTGACAATCTAGAGGTTCAGGTAATTAATAATTTGACAGTGCGATGTCCGCGGGTCTCCAGGCTGCTTTGAGCATTAGTAGCGCATTGTTTAAATAGCAATATAAGCATTAGGGCCAAGCATGTACCGGGAGAACAGAACCTCATAGCTGATGCTTTGTCTCATTTCCAATGGAAAGTTTTTTGGGATTTACATAAGAACATAAGAACATAAGAACATAAGAAATTGCCATGCTGGGTCAGACCGAGGGTCCATCAAGCCCAGCATCCTGTTTCCAACAGAGGCCAAACCATGTGAAGGAGTCACCAGAGAAGTTCCCGGAAGACTTGTGGAATCTTGGAAGGATGATGAATGGACTTTGATATGGCGGTCTGTGGCACCAGCTACATGGAAGCTTATACAGCAGGCAGGGCCACTATGTCTCATTTTTTGTGTTCCGTTGGTTGGCTTTCGGGGCCTGTACCAGAAGAGAGTTTAGTGCATTATATTTTATGAGCCAGGCGATTAGGATATTCGGTGGGATCAGTACGAGCTTAGCTAGCGGAATTTGCCTTTTTCCAGAAGTTGCAAGAATGGGGTAACCAGCTGTGTAGTCTCCGGATAAAGTGGATCCTAAAGGGGTGGCAGAGGGACAGGCATGGAGTGGGAGATTTACGAAGACCGATAAGATATTTGGATTTGATTCAGTTAACAATTCACTTGTCGTCGGTATATTGGTCCAACTATGAGGTGCTGTTGTTCAGCACAGCTTTTTCATTGGCATTTTTCGGGGCCATGAGAATCAGTAAGTTGGTGGCGAAATCAAAAAGGGATCGCTCGGATCAGGGGCTCCTGGTCCGGAATGTCAAGCTGGACGCGGCAGTGGTTGAGCTCTTGTTACAGAAATCTAAAACGAACGAAAAAAAGAAAGGGCAAATCATCACGCTCCTACCAGCAGCTATTGCTGAGGTATGTCCAGTGCGGTTAACCAATCTATTCATGAGGGTTAGGCCGACATTACAAGGTCCTTTGCTAATTCATAAGAACGGACAGCTGTTAACTAGGTTTCAATTCACAAGGGTATTGCACATGGTAGTTAGACAACTGGGGTGGAATGAGAAGTTTTACTACTCGCATTCCTTTAGAATTGGGGCAGTCACGTCAGCAGCAGAAAGGGGAATATCGGGAGCTGGCATTCAAGCTATAGGTTGATGGAAATCCAATGCATTTTTGACATACATAAGGCAATTAAAAAAAAAGTAAAGGGGGGGTCGTAGAAGGAACCAGTTTTAAGAGGGAGACTCAAGGGGGCAGTGGGTGCGGGGCGGGAAGGGTGAAGGGGGCATGAGGAATGCTTAATGACACCATCTTTTTTGTTACAGAGATACTCAGGGTGGTGCGCAGACAGGGTGCATCTGGATTGTGGCGCAGCGGCGAGCATTGAAGCGGCCATATGGCGAACACTTGGATCTGGACCAGAGCAGTGGAGTGTGTCCTGGTTCAGCAAGAGGGGCATGATGTGGGATGAACTCTTGCCATTCCTGTGGGAATGAGCAGAACTGTGGGGTGTGCTGGATGTCTTGCTCATTCATCTTGAGGGAAACGATGTGGGAAAAAAGCCGTGCCGGGAATTGAAAACTTGTATCAAGAAGGACCTTTCGCAAATTTGGATTCGATGGCCAAGGGTGCTTCTGGGATGGTCCGATATTATTGTCAGACTTAAATGTAAATCAGAAGTGTTATGGAAAGCGGGGGTTACGAAAATGAATCAGCAATTGGGTAAATGGGTGACCAGAGAAGGTGGTTTTTGGGTGAGACATAGATGGGCGTAGGGGGTGGAGGATGGTTTATTTCAGGGGGATGGGGTACATCTGTCGGACATTGGTATGGATTTATTTAATAATTCTATGCAGGACAGTTTGGAGGTGGTGCTGTTTAGAAGGTTTGAGGCCGCAGTGGGGGGAACAAGAACTGGGTAAACAGTTCTTGTCTGTGGTGGTATAACCCGAGCCCTAGTTACTATGGAAGAATTTGTAAGGTTCAAAAGGGGGGGGGGAATGGAGGAGGGGGGGCAACTCGTGCAGTTGGGGGGCTGCTGCACAAGAAGGCCTGCGAGCTTGGGGGCTATAGCTCAGGGCCAGGGCTTGCCCTCGCTGGTATGAGGCGGGGCAAGAAAGGGGAGGAGGAGGGTGGCAGTGCTTTACCTCTGGGACGAGGGGTAGAGATGGAAAAGGGAGGAGGGGTGAGGGGGGGAAGATAAGGGGGGATGGGGAGTTGGTGGTTACATGTTATAAGTTTATAATTGTTGTAAGGGGCTCGGGTTTATGGATTAAACTGCGGCCTATATTAAATGCCAAAAAGTAGTACATGTTTTATTGGGGAGGGGGGAATGAGTGATCTGAGAGCAGGTCTAAGCTCCCTGAGTTAAAGAGATTAGTTCCAGTAATGGGAGAGCCATTAGTAAAACAGACTAAACAGAAGGAAATGGCCAAGAAAAAATTATGTTGCTATTTTTAAATTATGTAAGGTCATTTGGAGATTTCTCTTAGTGGACTGATTGAAGCCTTTTCTGTCTGCACCTGTCTCCCATATGCAGGCATCTTACATGCTGGGAATGGCTACGTTAATCAAGTCTGCTTGATGAGTCAGTCATTTTTTTTCAGTATTTAAAGTCATGTTAAATGCAAGAAATATACTCTTTAAACCCTATCACTGTAACAGTAACCATAATAATATATAGGCACTGGATTTAGAACATAGAAAGTGTCATGCTGGGTCAGACAGATGGTCCACCGTGCCCAGCACTCTGTCTATGACAATGGCCAATCCTGATCACCTGGAAACACCCAGCAGATCTAACGGGGAGATCCATGCCTTACTGCTCATTCCCAGAAGAAAGACATGTAAACACCAAAGTCTACCTAGAAATTAATTGTTTTGGACATGCTTTTTAGAAATTGTTAAAACACAGCAATTCTACTAGGCATGATTACATTTTCCACTTCGCTGGTCACCGCAGGATGGGCTCCGCGGTGCCCTGATCTTCTCGGGCCGCTGGGAGGTGGGATGCGCAGCGGCCCTGTTGCCTTATCTTCTAGGGCAGCCGCATAATGCGGTGGCCCTGACACAAACGCTACTCTTCTTCTGCAGCGGCCACGATGCTCCTCCTCCTTCCTGCCTGTGCAGCTCTGGCAACGTTTTTCTTCTGGGGCCACGCAGGAAGGAAAGAGGAGGAGCACCTGGAAGTGACGTTTTCTTCTGCCGCTTGTGACCTGAGCTCACCAGCAGCATCATGGGCCTTCACTTCTTCCGCCGTCGGTGGGAACGGGTCCACCGGTGGCAACACGGGCCTCTCCCTGCTCCTGACACCGCCCCACCATGTGTGCCGCCCCATGCAATTATACAGTTTGCACACCCAGTGCCTGCCTGTCAGCTTTTAGATCAGGAATCCTGGGCATGCAGTAAATGTGGGAAGAATGTTTTTGTCTATCAAGAGTGTTTGAATTGTGAAACCCCTAGGCCAGGTTGGTGGAAATGTCCTTGTATCCCTTGCCTGCCATCCTCAGACAAGGCATACCCCTGCTGTATAGCTACCAGAATAGTTATTCTTCAGGAAGCTGTCGTTAGAAATAGGTACTCTGACTTAAGGTCTGGTTCTGTAAAAATCACAGCAGCACAGAACCCTCAGCTACAGCCAGTTTCCAAGACCAAAACACTGATAAAGCTTGAACCAGGGCCAACTGGGAGACTAATGAAGAGAGATTTGCATGCATTCTGCCTCAGTTATATGCAAATCTATTTCATGCATATTCATTAGGGATATTCTGAAAACCCAAATGGTTTGCAGCCCTCAAGGACCGGAATTGCCCACCCCTGCCCCAGACTGTAAAAGTCAGGACCCGTGATGGTTATCATCTGAATCTAATTCACCTCCCCCTATCCCCCTGCTGTCAAAGCAGAGAGTGAAATTGCAGTTGCATCAAAGCATCAAGGCTTATTTGTAAAGGGTAGTAATACTCATGCCTTCTATTAACACCAGTTACTGCCACTCCATGCAGATTATCCCCATGCTTATCAGTACCCCAGACTTGTAAACGTTGTGGTCCTTGTTGATTGTTTTTTAATCCAATTCCCCTTTTTCCCCTGCCGTTGAAGCAGAGAGCAATGTTGCAGTTGCATTAAAAGCATCGATGCTTATTGGTTAAGGGTAGTGTTATGCTCCATGGCCACAGACAGCTGCGACCACTGCTTTTTTACTGCTTTGGCTCCATTGGGCGAACTCACGGCCTATGCCAGCTACCACCAGCCTTCCGGCTTCCATTCCCGGGCCTACCTGAGCAACATGGACACTGCCGACAACGCGTGCACGCTCCCCAACCTGCTTTAACCACGTCATGGCGGGAACCTCGGGGGCGTCCCCATCAGATGATGTCACTCAGCTTCAATATTTAAGCTCGCCAGCCCAGACAGCCAGCGACTTAGCAACGAGTTCACTTTGCTGTATCTACCTACTCTCACTTCAGCATTGTTCCGGTTCCTGCTTCCATGGTGTGAGTCTATCGGATACCCGTCCCTCGGGGGCCCTTCCTCGTCTCTTGGCTATCTGCTCCTCAGAGGGCCTTTCACCTGGACTCCTGCCTGCCTCATTTCCCAAGGCTTTTCTACGGAACTACTACGTGTCTTCAGTCGCTGTGAGTACCATGCTGTGGAACCCTGTTGTGATATCTACGTGGGAACCCTCTCCAGTGTACCCCGCTCTGCAAACCTTGGCTGTGATTCTTTAGAGGAGTCACCTCCAGGTCTACCCTGCTCTGTGGACCCATGCCGTGATATCACTAGAGGAACCCTTGCCAGTGTACCCCACTCTGCCGGCCACTACCATGATCTCCCACCGAGGAACCCTCTTGTGTACCATCTCTACAGACTCAGTGTAACTTCAGTGACTGTAGCTATCTCCCGGCACCCCCGCTCCTCGGGTAGTGCCGCAGCTATTGCCTGACTCCAGTCATCCAAGTTGAGTCTGACGTCAGCTTCTGCGCTGTCTCTCTGTGGCCCGCCTCCTGGGGTCACTCTCTCTTTCTCCATCTCTACTTCTGCTGTATATCATCCCACAGCCGAGACTCCATCTCCCGACAGTGAGGCTCAGCAGGGCTCCTCCCCTGGGTGGTACCACCTCTCACCTCAGCTAAAGGGCCCACTTACTTACAAATCCTAACAGGTAGTAATTCCATGCCTTTTGCTAAGGTTAGTAACTGCTGCACCAGCAAGTCTCCCCCTTCATACTTTTCTTCACTTCCATCTTCTAGCCTTTAGGGATCCACAGTGTTTATCCCATGCCCCACTGATTTCTTTGACTGATTTTGTATTCACCACCTCCTCTAGAAGGGCATTCCTGGCATCTACCACCCTCTCTGTGAAGAAATATTTCCTGAAACCAGATTGGTAAGGGTGGAGGATGTTGACCTCCTTTAGGAAGTCTAGGAGTTAAAAGTAGACTGTTTTCTCCACTAGCTTGGATAGGAAGGGAAAGCTGGAGACAGATGATAGTGATAGATTAATCTGGGATTGGTGCCCAATTTCTTCAAAATGGGTTTGATTACAGCCTTTTTAAAAGGGATAGGGAGGTAGCCCTAGGTTAACATAACATTCATTATTGTTATTAGTCTTGAGGGGCTAGGTCCTTTCTCAAGTCACAGATGAATTTGAGAGGAATGGGGTCTAAAGGGCAAGGGGACTGATTGATCCACTGAATGATCTTCTCTTCTTCTTTGATAGAGATCATCCTCAATCCAGCTGTAATCTGGTGAAGATTGAAAGAGGACTGTATGGGGTATTTTTATTGCATAGGACTGTGGTTGATGAGTGAGGAGCTGTGGTTACAAAGGAGCTTAATATTTTTTTTTTATTTTACTGATTTTCAAATCCACTTCAAGAATAACATCTTGGGATTTAAAGGCAAGGTATGAAAAATATAAAAGGAAAAAGCAATTCAAAAGAGAATAAAAAATGAATAAATGCCATAATCTCCAGGCTCCAAACATGAGGAGATCCAAGTCCTAACTCAAAGAAATTTCATTAAATACAACATTAAATGCAACATTAAATGCAACATTAAATTTCATTAAATGCAACAATGAGGAAGCATCTAGGGAGAAAGAATTCAAATGTGATCCAGAGTTTTATAAGAGAATGGTAGATTCTCTCTGGAGACATCCTTCATGGGCACCCTTATCACTTAAAAATAGAACTAACTGATATGAAGGGGGTGGAGCCAAGATGGCGGCGGAGTAGCAGCACAGCTCTGAACGCTGTCCTTGTATCGCTGGTTTCTATTGATTTTCTACCTTCTTTTCTTGCGAAATGCCTCCGAAGCGAAAAGGAAGAGTAAGGGTGTACCCCGCAGCCCCTTCTCTCCCTTCAGGACAGCGGACCATAACGGAGCTAGCTGCTGGTTTTTCGAGGTAGGGGGAGCAGTTCTCCGCTGAAACGCTTGTGGGAGGAGCCGTGAACGATCCTGGAGAGACCAGCTTAAGCCCCCCAGACTCTCGGATGCCTCCAGTGCCGACTCCCCAGAACTTCTCAAGCCCAGTGAGTGCAGAAGCGGCCCTGACGGGATCAGACGATGCAACTGTGGGTGCCACCGTGGGAAGTGGGAGAAAAGATCAAGGCCTGGAAGGGGAAAACCTGGTGGATTTGCAGGCAAAAAGCCTCATACCTGAGGCTGTGTTTTCACTAAATGCCTTAACTGGTGAAGCTGTGCAGTCTGAAGCTGCAAATCCCATGTTTCCCAAACCCTCGGTAGTTACCATGGACTCTTTGTGGGGACTGATGGCTCAGATGGGTGTAGCATTACAAACAGTTTCTTTACAGCAAAAAAGTGTTTCTTTACAATTAGAAACAGTTACCCAAGACTTCAACTCAAGGAGTGTGAATCAATTACAGAGGATCCAACAGCTGGAGGAACAAACTAAGAAGTTTCAAGATATCCAGGTGGCCTTAGTACAAGACCGAGTTATCCTGAATAAGAAAATGGAACAATTGGAAAATAAGACCAGAAACTTGAACCTTAGGTTTATTAATTTTCCTAAGGTTCTGGGAGAACAACCCAGGATAACCCTAAAGAAATATATGACTGAGATACTGAAAATTGCACCTGAAAATATACCAGTTTTCAACAAAGTACATTTCCTACCTCATGTTAAAACAAGAGAAGAAGAAGCGGCACCTACAATAGACATGGCAAATTTAACTGCTTTTCTAGAGACTTCTACGACTGAGATAATAGAGAGGGCTACCCTCCTAGTATCTTTCATATACTCACAGGACCTCAGTTTAATCATGAGAAATTATTTTCAAAATATGAGAGTGGAGTTTATGGGTAAGGTTGTACAAGTGTTCCCCGACCTGGCCAATGTCACCCAAGATAGGAGGAGAGGGTTCCTTGCCATGAGGCAAGAAGCTCGATCCATGGGAGCTGTATTTATGCTTAGATATCCGTGCCGGTGTATACTAAAAATGGATAATGTTACCTATGTTTTTTTTGTTCCTGAGCAATTGAGGGCACTGCTGGATAATAAGAAAAAAGTGTTACCTAATCCCATAGTCCAGCAATTTACTACTAGTGAGTGAGTCATAGAGAAAAGAAAAGCCAAAACGCCAAGCTTGTACTTGCAGATGATTTTTTTTTATTGTTTAATCTCCTCATAACTTTGGCATAAGCCCCCTAGATAATTACTAGTGGCCAGATAAGAGAAATGTTTTCCTTATTATTGTTAAACAGTATTTACTGTGTTTTTGAATAAATATGTTTCTTTGTTTCTCTGCAAAGAGGATATTCTTTGTACAAATTGAATAAATCAATAAACAGAAAAGAAAAAAAAATAGAACTAACTGTGAGGGCTCAAAGAAAGCATAACTAATCCCTTGATATTTAATCAAGCACTTACAGGATAGCTTGAATTTTTGAATCAAAGAATTTAGCAAAAGACTCTGCGGTGGTACCAGGTGCCATGGGGTTGAACAGGGAGAGTTTCTTAACTAGTTGAAATCGTTTCCCTGCGTGATTCTTTGCTAGTTGGAGTTGTTTGTAGATAGTCTCTTTGCCATCCGAATGGCTGTCTTAAATTATTTTGCATGTTCCATGCATGTGTAAGTTAGTATCTTTTTTTGTTTATGTTATTTCCATTTAAGGTGATGAGAGTGTTGCTTGAAGAGTCATAGACCATTGTTTAACCAAGGGGAAGTTCCTGGAAGCAAAAGTTGGATTAGGTTTGAGGGGGCTAGGGTGTCGACTGTAGTAGATTCTTCGTTCCATTATTTGACAGGATGTTCCGATGGTTCTGAAATGTTTGTTGTTTTTGTAGGTTAAGAAGCTTGTTGTTGCTGTCACTAGTGACATGGACATATTCCTGGTTGAAGGTTTTGGCTAGGGAATATGAAGGGTTTTGCCTGTGGTGGGTAGCATAATCCATACTAGGCAGTGGTCTGACCAGGAGATAGGGTTCACCGTGACTGTATTAGGGTCTACATAGTTGCTGGGAGAGTAGAATATCAAGTCTAGAGAGTGACCACCCTAGTGAGTGGGCACTTTGATTGAGTGAGGCCCGGATCCTTCGTGTTCCATTAAAGAAATACAGATTTATGGTTATCATTCTCTATAACAAACTTCTTTATAACAAATTCAAGTGCTAACACCCTTTCCCCCTCCCAATAAAATCTAAAATAAAATAAATTCATTATCTCAAAGACCACTTGTTATCTAAGTAAACCAAGACATTAGTCATATCCCAAGAGTGTTTGTCTCCGTGGCAGTCGAGTTCTTCCCTACCTTTTGGCCATATTTAGACAGGACTTGTGACTGTTGCAATGTATTTTTTAAATTCCTATATATATAAATCTAATGAACAACTGAAGCCAGTGCTTTAGCAGTGTAGAAGCAAAGGGTAAAGTCAGAGATGAGCCATGGTCTGTGATATTGCAGCAAGTGAGAGAAATGGCAGACCAGAGGGGCCTTGCAGCCTTTATCTGCTGTCAATTTCTATGTTTTTATGTACACAAGATAAAACTCTCACCTAGTGAACAGAACAGAAACAAGACGTTTCAGTCACTGCCTAGGGAGCTGACTCCATGGTCCCTGCCAGTTGATCATTATCAGTCAGACAGGCATTTCTTTGTGTTGTGGCAGGTCATGGCCGGACGCTATTTTCATTTCTCATTAATTTGTCAGCTGCCATTTGGAAAACACACTCATTTAATCAATAGATGTTGCCAGATGAACTTAGCCATTTTCATGGATTTACATTGAAAATATAACTCTTTCTGCTGCAAGTGCTATGAAGTAGAATATGAGGACTGTACACTGGAAAAACATCTCCACTCCATCATAAGAATTTTCACCTAAGAAATCATCATGAAACTCTGAAGAGCAAAAACACTGCTGGGCTGGGAGAGAAGGACTATAGGAAGCATTTTAAATGCAAACAAAAACACTCCTTCAAAACCCAAACAAATTTTATATTGCATAGAACAGTGTTTTAAAGTAATGTATAATTTTCACATTATTAATACTGTATTAGAACTGTATTTACTAATAGTTAGAGAGACGCTAATCCACATCAAGCGAGCTACATGTCACGTTCCTTGAGCTTCCTTAGTAATGATTCCTGATTCATCTGGAAAATGTATATCAGCATGGATTGATTAATTAGGAACTAGGAAGGGGTTTTCCTGGGCCTGCATACAATCTTTTCTTAAAGGTGAATTTTCAAAACTTTACGTGCATAAAAATTAGCATATGCGTGTAAGTAACCTCTACTTGAATACTTCGTATTTTGTAAACAGAAAAAATACACATGTATTTTCACTTTCGCGTGCGCATGTACACATGTAAAAAAGGGGTGGTCTTGGTGCATTTTGAGGCAGGGCCAATATTTATGCACTTAGGGCCTTATTTACCAAGGCTATCGCAGGCTTGCGCTGTTAGCGCAAGCCTGCGAAGGTACTGCACGCCTGCGCTACCTAAATCGGGGCGGAGTCGGCCCTGGAAGAGGAGGAGTTGGGGCGTCACCGGGGCCGACTCCGCGAAGACGGCGCCGCCAGCGAAAAGGTAAGGGCCTTTTCGCGTCCTATTTTGCGTCCAAGAGCACCACCTTCTATGGTGGTGCTATTGGGTGCGAAACCGGCAGCGATCGCACCGCGGTGGTGCGATCGCTGCCGGCTAGCGCAGGACCGCCCCCCCCCGGGTCGACCCCCCATTAGTGCAATTTTCTAAAGTATGCGCCCGATTCAGTATTTTAATTTATTTAAATTAGGCCCGGCGGTAAAAAGAAGCGCTAGGGACACTAGCTGGCAAAATTGAGTGTCCGGTTTTCGACCCGCCAGCAGCGGGCCCATTTTAAAATTTTTATTTTTTTTTATTTTTTACTTTTTTAAACTTTCGGGACCTCCGACTTAATATCGGCATGATATTAAGTCGGAGGGTGCACAGAAAAGCAGTTTTTACTGCCTTTCTGTGCACTTTCCCGGTGCCCGGAGAAATTAGCACCTACCTTTGGGTAGGCGCTAATTTCTGAAAGCAAAATGTGCGGCCTGGCTGCACATTTTGCTTTCTGAATCGCACGGGAATACCTAATAGGGCCATCAACATGCATTTGCATGTTGTGGGCACTATTAGGTTCGAGGGGGTTGGACGCGCATTTTGGACGCGCTATTAGGGGCGGATTTTCAGAGCCCTGCTCGCGTAAATCCGCCCAAAACCGGGCGGATTTACGCGAGCAGGGCCCTGCGCGCCGGTAGGCCTATTTTACATAGGCCTACCGGCGCGCGCAGACCCCGGGACTCGCGTACGTCCCGGGGTTTTCGGAGGAGGGCGTGTCGGGGGGCGGGCCCGGTCGTCACGGCGTTTCGGGGGCGTGTCGGCAGCGTTTTGGGGGCGGGTACGGGGGCGTGGCTATGGCCCAGGGCGGTCCGGGGGCGTGGCCGCGCCCTCCGTACCCGCCCCCAGGTTGCGGCCCGGCGCGCAGCAGGCCCGCTGGCGCGCGGGGATTTACGTCTCCCTCCGGGAGGCGTAAATCCCCCGACAAAGGTAAGGGGGGGGTGTAGACAGGGCCGGGTGGGTGGGTTAGGTAGGGGAAGGGAGGGTAAGGTGAGGGGAGGGCAAAGGAAAGTTCCCTCCGAGGCCGCTCCGATTTCGGAGCGGCCTTGGAGGGAACGGGGGGAGGCAGCGCGGCTCGGCGCGCGCAGGCTATACAAAATCGATAGCCTTGCGCGCGCCGATCCAGGATTTTAGTGGATACGCGCGGCTCCCCGCGTATCTACTAAAATCCAGCGTACTTTTGCTTGAGTCTGATGCGCAAGCAAAAGTAGGCTGATCGCGCTTCTTTTAAAATCTACCCCTTACTGAATAAGGGGTAAAGCTAGCCCATCCAAAACGCGCGTCCAAATGCCGGCTAACAGTGCGCTCCGTTGGAGGGAGATCTGGCTGAAGAACCAGGAAAATCTTGATAACCTTGATAACCTTGCACGCAGGTTATAAAATTCTGTAGTAACTTTGGGCACACCCATATACTCGTGTATATGAGTGCATGCAAGTAGTTCTGAAAGTTATCCTCTTAGAGAGCTGGTGGTTCTTTTTTTATGTGAGCTTCTACAATCAAATTATATTCAGAACATATTAATCAGACAACCTTCAGTATGGAAAATTTAAAAAAAAGTCAGGACCATCTCTGCTTGGGGCCTGGTTTCAGACCATCTTGGCAGTCCATAAGATTTTAAATCAGTTTTCCTGTATTTCGATGGGAGGGGTAGGAGATGTACCCAGGGCAAGATACAAGAACAAAGTTTATTATGAAATAGTTACCAGAGTGTTTACAGAGGAGGATAAAGATCTTAAACAGTTGAATGTAAGAACAAATAAACGTCTTCGTGCACATCAAGAAGTCCACATTCAAAAGCCATTTAGATGTCGAAATGAGAAATTTGGCATATTCAGCCACTTATCCGGCTAAATTGTAGTCAGATATGTAGCTGTCTGGCTAGAATTTATCCGGATAAGTTAGGGTGTTCCGGGGGCATAACTGAGAGGAGTTGAGTATTCCGGATAACTTTAAGATAGCTGGATATCTTTATCTTTATTGGCATTTATATATCACTGTCTGCCATGGCTCAGAGTGGTTCACATCTTAGTATAGGCTTTAAAGAAATAGACTGTATGTATAGAACTGCTGTTATAGGCCTTCAACCATATCTTCCAGCATCGACAGATCTTAATGCTCAAAAAGTGCTGAAGTACGAATGTAAACAGCCAAAGTCAATTTCTATCCTTAAATTTGGATGATCGTTTCAGTGAGTGGAAGGAATGAGTGAGAATTTACCACCCATAATTAATGAGTAAAAGGCAGTGGAGTCTGCAAAATAAGAGTAAACCTCTTTAAGATGGACAAGGAAAATCAGTTGGCAAAGCTTAAATATAGTGGGAAATACAGGGAAATGCTCCAGAAACCCCACTTGGATCAAAATCTGACTCAGGAATGGTGAAGTAGAGGTGAGGTTAGACCTGAAGAGACTGATAATTGCAACAGAAAATAGAGTGTATTATGGACAAGATGGTTCACAGTGAGCACAGAAATAAAATGGTAAAATAGATAAATGCAGATTCTGTAAAAAAAAGACCATGTTGTTGGATATCAAGTATTGTTGTCAGAAGGCCTGTATACAGGAAGGAAATAAAGCATAATAAGGTGGCATGGCTCATCCACTGGAAATGGTGTAAACATTATAAGATCACTGTACCAGAAAAGCACAGAGAGGATTGTAGAGAATGAAGAAGTTGTGATCACTTGGAACATTCCTATTCCAACAGATAAAAAGCTTGATGTAAGAAAACTGGATATTGTAAAGGAGAAAAGCTGTCTTATGATGAGAGAGAAGATCCTCAAGTATCAAATGATGCAATCAGAGACAAAGAAAATGTGGCAGAAAGATCCAGAGTCCCAGCTGTACTGGTGCCACTGGCCTGATTAAAAATTTCCAGGCACATCTAGACATGTTGCTGTGTCTATAATGCCTTATGAATCCCAGAAGGAAGATCTCTCCGGCACAATGCAAGTAGTAAGAAGGGCACTGGCAGTGAATTTCAGAGACTGAGATCCTACTGAATATACCCTGGCTTATGAGAGGTTCATTCCTGTCAAGGTAAAATGCTAACTCAATTGAAAGTATATAATGCGGTGGAAACTGACGAGGTATAAAGCAGAATACTGACAGAGTTCAAGGAAGTGCTGATTGTACTCCTCACAGCCTTTTCATCTTCAGAAGCCAAATATTTCCCATGGGACTTGAAAAGAATAAATGTAGACCAGGTAAACAGTGGAAAGAAGGAGAAAGAGGCAGTTGAACTTTGGTGATTGGTAAAGTTATGGAAATACTACTAAAGAAAATGACAGTGCAGCACCTTCAAGTGAATAAACTACAAAACCCCAGCCAAGAGGGAGAACTTGCCAAACTTGATTAAATACTTTGATGAAATGACCAGAAGGATGGCTCGGGAAGCTGCGGTAGATGTAGCCTATTTGGCCTTTGCCTTGACTTTTCTTTTGTTTAACATCCTACCTACCTTCTGGCAGAATTCTTGCAAGACTCTGTGTAGATTACAGAATATATGCTGGCAATATTCAGTGTTTCATTCATCTTTATCTTATCTTTCATTTGAATGTATTAATTGCCCATATCCTGGGCGATGCACATCAAAACAAACACAACCAAGTCATGATCATAAGAACGTAAGAATATAAGAAATTGCCATGCTGGGTCAGACCAAGGGTCCATCAAGCCCAGCATCCTGTTTCCAACAGAGGCCAAACCAGGCCACAAGAACCTGGCAAGTACCCAAACACTAAGAAGATCCCATGCTACTGATGCAATTAATAGCAGTGTCTATTCCCTAAGTCAACTTGATTAATAGCTGTTAATGGACTTCTCCTCCAAGAACGTATCCAAACCTTTTTTGAACCCAGCTATACTAACTGCACCAACCACATTCTCTGGCAACAAATTCCAGAGCTGTATTGTGCGTTGAGTGAAAAAGAATTTTCTCCGATTAGTCTTAAATGTGCTATTTGCTAACTTCATGGAATGCCCCCTAGTCCTTCTATTATTCGAAAGGGTAAATAACCGATTCACATCTACTCTTTCAAGACCTCTCATGATCTTAAAGACTTCTATCATATCCCCCCTCAGCCGTCTCTTCTCCAAGCTGAACCTTCTCCAAGCTGAACTCTTCTCCAAGCTAAACCTAACCTCTTCAGCCTTTCCTCATAGGGGAGCTGTTCCATCCCCTTTATCATTTTGGTTGCCCTTCTCTGTACCTTCTCCATCACAACTATATCTTTTTTGAGATGCGGCGACCAGAATTGTACACAGTATTCAAGGTGCGGTCTCACTATGGAGCAATATAGAGGCATTATGACATTTTCTGTTTTATTAACCATTCCCTTCCTAATAATTCCTAACATTCTGTTTGCTTTTTTGACTGCTGCAGCACACTGAGCCGATGATTTTAAAGTATTATCCACTATGATGCCTAGATCTTTTTCCTGGGTGGTAGCTCGGCTCCTAATATGGAACAACATCGTGTAACTACAGCAAGGATTATTTTTCCCTATATGCAACACCTTGCACTTGTCCACATTAAATTTCATCTGCCATTTGGATGCCCAAATGGATCAACAAAGACAAAAAGATTGCAAAAAAAAAATACAAAACATCTTCAGCTTGCTTGCTCAGAAACTGTTGCATTATTGACATTTTGCATTACTACAATTCAGTCTTGAATAAAAAGTTGTTTCTCAAGCTGCAAAAACTGAATTATATGTGCTGCAACATTCTTTGATGGCTTCTTTACCCACATCACGTGCAGTTGACTGTGTAGCCTTGCCAGTTGCCCTTCATGTAAAGAGCCCTGGAGTATGTCTTGACTCTAGGCTTGTATTTACTCAACAAATAGAGGTGTTGTCAAATCAGGGTTTTTCAAACTTAGGGATCTATGAGGTTTAAAACCCCTACTGCATCTTTCTGATTTCTGCTCGGCAGTTCAGGCACTTATTAATCCTCTCCTGGATTACTGTCATGCCATGGACCTGGGACTTCCAGCTTCTTTTGTCACCAGCACTGCAGTTGTTGCAGAACTCTGCTACTTGCTTAATCACTGGTAAGAGCATGAGAGAACTCATTAACCCCATTTTATCCAATCTTCAGTGGTTACCCACTTACTGGCGAGTGCAGATAAAATTGCAGTAATGTCTTTAACATTAAAATTTGATTCTTTTGCTTGGACACTGCCCTCTTATGGGTAAATAATCTAGCTCGTGCTTTGCGGTCCATCAGGACAGGCTTGTTGGATGTGCCGTCACCCAAAATGGTGCTCCTGGATGAATCAAGAGAAAGGGCTTTTTCCATGACTGTGCCTGAGCTTTGGATTTCTTTGCCTCAAGAGTTAAGGCTGGCTTATGAGTAGTACAGGGACAGTAATAATCTTCTTTGAGTGTTCAGGATTTGCTTTGTCTAGTTTGGCTTGCTAAGACTACTATGGAGTCTTTTCTTTGTTTGACTTAATACTATAATTTTGTTTTCATGGATGTTATTTTGTAAATTGCCTAAAGTCTTGAGCACCAGGGGATAAATCAATTTGTAATAAAGATAAGCTACTGTTCATGCAGGGCCAGTGCGACCTAATAGGCAAAATAGGCAGCCGCCTAGGGCACCAGCCATTAGGGGGCAGCAAAGAACAGTCATATAGGGCCGTGAGTGGAGCAGAACCACCATTTCTGCAAACAGCAGCGACAAAAAAACAGGAAACATAAAAGTGAGAAATGAAAATTGGGATATTGAGATAGAATCTCCAGCACCCAGTAAGAAACCAGCAAGAATAGTGTTCAGAAATGTTGCTACATAAATACTCATGGGAAAAGAGGAGACTAGCGTCAATGACAGAGCAAGCGATGGCACAAACAAAGTATCCAAGTGTAAGAAGCATCTAAACTGGAAGCAAGAGCATGAGTAGAACCACCAGCTCAGTCAACAACAACCCAGGACCCTGCAATAAAAGGGAGAGTTGATAGCACACTCCAGCTGAGCACAGATGGGCCAGCAAGACATATGCAAGTACTGCTTACCAAGATCAGTTTCAGCGAGTACAAGGGTAGAAGCAACATTCACAGCAGCAGGCATGAGGAACCTGAAGGAAACAATGAAAGGCAGGGGAAAAAAAGTTAGAACTAAAATCAATTACCAGCAGCATCATAGGGACTTGCAAGAGATTACACATGTATACAGAGAAAAATACCTTGTTACTATTTACCTAACATGCGATCACAGCCGAGGATCGCAGATTCCCACCAAGTAATTGTGCAGCCCTAAGAAACAGTACAGAGGGGAAACCCTAAAAGGCAATTGTTCAAACTACACCATGCTTGACATCCAGATGTAACCAGACACCTAGGATATCAGCACCGACATTCCAATTTGTCATTGGCAGAAGATATTGTTGGTTCAATTGGTTGTTTGCATATTGGTGGTCCTGGGTGGCAGTTGTTGGCTAAGATCCACAAGTTATCCTGTAAGAGTTATCTGTGATTTAGCAGCAGGGTTATGTTGCTGTTCGCATGGGAGGTGTCCCCTGCTGGTCTAGCAGAATCATTGGCGGTCTGCATGGGCCGGATGGGATTCAGAGACAGTCATTGGTGGTCTGGTGTGGCAGTTGATGGCAGATGTTTTGCTGTTCCATTGGAAGGTAATTCCTGAGGCAATGGCTCCTGCTGGTCCAGTATAGTCACTGGTGGTCCAGCATTGGCCTAAAACAAAAGTGAATAATACCAAAGGATCCAGCTCCAACATTGGCATCAGCTGTACATCATGAGGGTAGGGGGTAATGCCTAGGAAACCTGACAGACAGCTATGTGCCTGCAACCAGTCACAGAAAAGAACTGAGAAAAAGTCCGTGGTAGTCCAGCATAAGGTCAGGAAGGGTTCAGATGGAGTCATCAGTGATCCAGCATAGGATTGGGTCCAGAAAAATCAGGAACAGGAGATTCATTGATGGTTCAGTTCAGTGGGAACTTTCCTTGTGGATATGGCCTCCATCCATGGCTCCCACCTTTGGATCTGGGCGGGCGGGGCTGCGGTGTTCCATGGTTTCAGAGTCTAATGATGAGCTTGCCTCCTGGAGGAACATGAGCCCAATCACATGGTTAGTTTTGCTATTCATATCCTGCATAGTCGAATCGGGCTCATAGGACACCAACAATATCATCAGATGAAGCTCTAAACCAATCCAACAACACATTCACTGCAGCAGTGCACTTCCTGGCAGATTGTCACAACTATCTATGAAGCTGGCACATTTCTATCTTCATGAATTCCATCTAGGCATATATAGTCAGCCATCCTGCCATCACACTGGACTCGACAAGTTCTCCTCTTGCAATCAGTTCCGCAGCTATCTGGTTTGCCATTACGTCCATGCCAGAGAGTGTTGTTTCTGTTGGTGGGAAAATGCAGTGACCTGGAGCCCTGCTGGTGCCAGGTGTTAGTGGCACATCCAGGATGTTTGTAATGGATGTATGTGGCCATGTGAAGTGGAGCTCCATTGTTTGTCTTCTTGTGTATTGGGTGCTAGTGTCTCGCTTGGGAGCTGCAGACTGTCAATGGGTTGATCTTCTATTTCCATGGAAGGTGGATCCTTAGACTGTATCCCCTGAGATGTTGGATTGTTCTCTTCAGCCGTGCCCACTGTAGCAGGCCCCTCTGTGTCTATTGGCCGATTATCACCTAGATAAAAAGCAAAAAGATATATGAGATCCAAGTACTGAGAAACTATTACATCCTTCTGACCCCCTCAGCCAGTCCTTATCATCCCAGAGATACATTTGCCACCATAGTCACCTGCTCCTTCTTCAGCATCCATAACAATGCTACCAGAATGGACATCAGCAAAAGAATCTGGTTGAAAAGTACCTTAGACCAGATCCTCCATTGGCATATACTACACATCACATGGTGGGCCTCTTCCTGTCCAGCACTTGGACCTCTCGATCAATGGCAATTTGCTCCTAGTGTCCTGCCAGTGATGCTTCAGTTGATCACTGTCCTGGTCATCACTGACTGGCTGCTGACATCCGTTGTGATGCCCTCCCAGATCTTAGCCTTGATCTTTGAGGATGACTTTTGACCAAAGAGCATAGTGTGCTTCTCAAAACTCCATCGCACCAGAAGGTCCTTCTCTTCTTCTGTGAAGCACACATCATGTTGACACTGCTTCTACTCCAGCTGTTGGCTGCTGGTTCCTCTTGCTTGTCACTTCCAGATGATGACTGGTATGGATTCCTACCTCCCTGAGCACTACTCCTACTCCTCACTGCCTCACACATGCCATTCTCCTTCCACCCCATCTCCCCTCCCTGGCTACACTCCACCAACCCATGTACTACACACCTCCTATTCTCTCTCACCAATCACCTGCCTGTCATGCTCATCTGCTCCCCAATTTGCACCCCGTCTGTCACGTTCTATTCCCTCCACAACCACAAACACCTACTCCACTGTTTCAAGAACCTAAACATGAAAGTGGACAAAAAGATAGATAATCACAGACCAACAATCAGATATACTCTAATGATTTACTGAAGAACACAGTCAAAAGGATAGGAAACAGCAAGGGAAAAACAAATAGCATAAAGGACACCACTCAACGATCATAAGGCACCAGTCAAGAACAACCATCACTTTTACACCTAGAAAATCTCCAACTCCTAGTCCAGAGCTCGCCTAATACCACCCAGCACTGAAAACATGGCCCTGGAAGAAGCTGCCTTTTATGTCTCAGAAAGGAGGGGTGTCCAAGAACAGAAGGACACCTAAGCACCTCCAATCACATTTCTATCAAAAACAGTGAACACTGTAGCATTTTTAAAACTAGCACCATTTTTTACCACCAGTTGTATCACAGTTTTCTGTATAATAGCTTTGTCACCAGTTTTGATGCACCTTTTGGCTTTTCATGGATATTTAGTGCCTGTTTGATTTGCATATTATGGGCCTGATTTTAAAAGCCCTACGCATGTAAATCCAGAGGATTTACATGCGTAAGGTGGGTTACGCACATCGGGCCTATTTTAAAAAGGCCCGGCGATGCACATAAAGCCCTGGGACACATATAAGTCCCAGGGCTGTCCGGGGGTGGGGCGGGGGCAGGGCCAGAGGCCTTTGACACAGCGGCCATTGCCGCTGTGTCGAAGGATGAATAAAACGGAATAAAACGGAATAAAAAGGATGAATAAAACGGAAAATGTCATAATGCCTCTGTATCGCTCCATGGTGAGACCGCACCTTGAATACTGTGTACAATTCTGGCCGCCACATCTCAAAAAAGATATAATTGTGATGGAGAAGGTACAGAGAAGGGCAACCAAAATGATAAGGGGAATGGAACAACTCCCCTTATCGGAGGAAAGACTAAAGAGGTTAGGACTTTTCAGCTTGGAGAAGAGACGGCTAAGGGGGAATATGATAGAGTTGTTTACAATCATGAGAGGTCTAGAACGGGTAGATGTGAATCGGTTATTTACTCTTTCGGATAATAGAAAGACTAGGGGGCACTCCATGAAGTTAGCATGGGGCACATTTAAAACTAATCGGAGAAAGTTCTTTTTTACTCAACGCACAATTAAACTCTGGAATTTGTTGCCAGAGAATGTGGTTCATGCAGTTAGTATAGCTGTGTTTAAAAAAGGATTGGATAAGTTCCTGGAGGAGAAGTCCATTACCTGCTATTAAGTTCACTTAGAGAATAGCCACTGCCATTAGCAATGGTAACATGGAATAGACTTAGTTTTTGGGTACTTGCCAGGTTCTTATGGCCTGGATTGGCCACTGTTGGAAACAGGATGCTGGGCTTGATGGACCCTTGGTCTGACCCAGTATGGCATTTTCTTATGTTCTTATGTTCTTAAGGATCGCATGCTGGCAGGCTGCCAGTGCCTGCAACTTGCGCTTGCCCGGAGGCAGGCACAAAAGGTAAGATAACAATTTGGGGGGGGGGGGGGAGTTAGAGTAGGGCTGGAGGGGGAAAAGGTTAGGGGAAGGGTGGGAAAGTTAGGTTAGGGGGAAGGGAACGGTGGAAGGCAGCTCGGCTCGGATTTTATCATGTTAGCGTAGTCAGCAATCCTGTTTTTAATTTATTTAAAGTACAGCCTAGGAGAAAATTGGCACATTTTGATAAAAAGAGATCCCGAGGTAGCATCTACCAGTGCTTCTCAGCTAATCAAACAGCAAACGCAAACAGCGCCCCCCTATCATCAAACCCCAGACTCAGTGAGAGGACAAAGACCCAGTGTACCCTAACACCAGCTCGTCCTACTCACATTACACAAATAAGGACACACATGTATACACTGGCACTTTGGCCACCAGAAAGTCTAGCTAGACCAACAGCCTTCAGAGAGTTTTAAAGAAAAAGAAAGGGCACTCACTGACTGAAAAAGTAAAAGGAGACAACAAGAGAAAGAGAGACACAAATAGTGACTAACTTATACTTACCAGAAAAGTCTCCTACGGTAGTAATCTGTTCAAAGTATCATTCATTAGCTGGTTCCAGTAACAACATCTTAGAAAAGAATTTACACAAAGAATCAGCTTCTTTAACAAATAAAAAAATTAAATAAATAAATAAATAAAACTATTGATTTAAAGCTCCAAATTTAATTGTCCACTGTTAAAGGAGAGGACTAATAGAGGACTTATCTTGGTTTATATTCAGAACTGGTTCTGTTAGCTCCTGGAGATAAGAAAAATAAAAACAGCGTTCTTATTAGATAACATGTATATGAACATCTGTTATCCTGTTTTGTTGTTAACATGGTAGATACAACATTGATAATCTTTGCTTGAAAATAAAATTAATCAGTTTTGAAATATTTTGAATGCTCTAAGTGATGAAAAGGAGTTGATTTGAACAATGCAGCTAGCAGAGACTGCAGTGCAAAAATCAACTCCTTTTCATCACTTATAAGGTCAAAAATTCTTTAATAAGGTCAATTTTATAATGGATCCCTCTGAATGTGTCTGTAACAACAACCCCCTAACCCCAACCCACTTCCCAAAAACTCGCCCCAAACCAAAGTGCCCTCTTACTATGGTCCATATATAGATTATCAGACTGAGCCCCATCAAGAGTCTCTCCCTCCCTCCCCTCCTGTGCCTAACAAGGAGTAGTAGCAACGTGGCACACGTATGTTACACTGAGAAAAATTAGAGGCCATGGGGCAGATTTTACAAAGGCCCAGCAACACACATAAAGTCCCGGGGCTTCAAAAAAGGGGCAGGGCCCAGCAGCCATTTGCCACTGTGGCAGAGGATCTCATGCCGGCAGGCACAAGAGGTAAAATAAAGGTCGGGGGGAGGTTGTTAGGAAGTTCCCTCCCAGGCCACTCTGAAATCAATGGCAATGGGGAGCACGCACACAATTTCTTAAAATCTACCCCTATGTGTTTCAGCGCTGGCTCTGCCTCTGGGACACCTCTACCATGCATACATTGATGTACACGCCCTTCCCAGCTATTTTAAATTCACATAGCTCCCACTTATGCATTTAAATGGCCATTTTTGCGCAAGCAAGGCTTTTAAAATCTACCTTTAAGGGATTCCATCTGGTTGCATTTAAATTTTGCATTTGTAATTTGGGTTCTGCCTTCCCCCTCTACCCCTGAGGGACGTGCTGGGTGAGTTTTGGACCCATTTTTTCCATTTTAAGGGAGTCTCAGTTGGAAGGAGAATTCCTTTTCTGCCCTCCCCTTCTTGGTTTTCTTCATATGGTGACTCCTCTAGTAACATCTGAAACCCCATTTTCATTATCTCGCCTCAGCCACTATAGCAGAAGTGGGTCACTAATACGCCGAAAGGGCAGGGGGTTAAACGAGGGATTAGCAACTAAAACTATGACAAAATTAAGGCATGCTTGGGCCAGATATAATTGGTGTAAAAGAGGGGGTGGGTTAGTGTAAAAAAAATGGGTGAGTGTAGAGTCCGGGTCTTGGATTAGGTATTGAAATGAATATGCCCATCTACCAGGAATACTAGTTGGCTGCGAGTGGGAGATGACTCCCACGGAGGGGTTGAATGGCTGTGTTAAAAAGTAGAGCAGCATCAATCTGTGGTAGAGCTTTGGTCTGCTCCCAGTTATAATGGAGGGATCCATGTCTGTGGACTAAATGGTCTTTCAGCTGTAGGAATAAATAGGATGGTATAGTATTCTACAATTGTATAGTGATGTCAGCGACACTCGGCAGTTAGGTTATAAAATTCATACTTTGATGTGCTAAATTAATGGTTAATAAGCAAACTATATTATTCACTCTTTAGGCCATAATGCAAGTAGAAGATTTTGGGAAACAAAAAGTATTTTAATATGATCATTTATTGGGCCTTGGGGCAAAATTACATTTCACAGTTCTCTTGTTCCCATGCTATGATAAAAAAAAAAAAAAGATTGATGTCTAAAATTTCAACTGTATTTTTGTTACAAATGTGTTTGACTCCTTGGGGAATAATTGTCTCTTATCGTTGGAGGGCTGGTAATTCCTTTGCAATGACCTCTGTGTTAAAATACAGGCAGGGTACAAGTATGTGGCTAGAAAAAGTAGAACCAAACAGTTCTGGGATTCTAGCTTTTTTTTTTTTTTTGCTAATATTAAGCTGCTGCCCTGTAAAACAAGTATTACCTCTAGATCTGGGATTTCACCCAAAAAGTCATCTTAAATAACTTAAGTTGTCATTCCTCATTTAAAAACACTTGCTAAGAGTTTCCCACACTTCTCAAGATGTTTTTTTAAAATTCCTCTGCCTTTCTTGTAGTTATTAGTAAAAGTTAGACCTCTAAAATATAATTTCAGAGACATTGTGGACCTTGGCAAGGTGATGTCATTATTTGTAAATGTTGTCTGCAGCTACAGTTTATTTGCAGACTCTTTTTTATGATCTTAGTGTTCGTGTATGTTCAAGAGATATACAAATAGAATTGTACAGGTCTCCTAAGTTAGATTATTCAGTCCAGGAGAAAAGTATCTCAGTGGTTTTTATGTCAAAAAAACATGCATTCAGTGGCATTCATTTCGAAAGGCACGTCATAGTAAACATTTGGAAAGGCAAAGCACTTTTCTTTCTATGCAATTAAAAATTGTTGACCAATGCGTGTAATTAACCATGATAGCTCTATCTTTGGCACCCAGGCTGCCTGAAAACATCCAAAGGGGAAACAGAGGAAGAAGTAATATTATTATAATTTGATAGCTACATAGACTGATACTGTAAACCTTTGGGGGCTGGATGGAATCAAACAGTAGACTGCCACAAAATGATGACTCCATAGGAAACAAAGGTACCTAGCACATCCCTAGTCTTCGCAGTGCAGTGGAAGAAGACAACAAGAGGTCAATACTGAGCAGAGCAGTGAGTAGCACCCGAACAAACGTACCAGTGTAACTTTAGACAAGAAATTCAGTGGGAAGTGTTTCCTGGTTAAATTTAAGATTATCCAGGCAAATTTACTTGGATAATTTCAGACCTGCTCTTCACCTTGACGAAACTTATCCACATGAACGTAGTCAGGTTGTGCTGAATATCGACCCAGCCAAGTTTAAGCCCTACGCTGAAACGCTGCACTGCTTCCTTTTTTTTTTTTAATCCGAGTAATGCTTATTTGGATAAAATTTAGCAATTTGGTGGGATGGGAAATTAAAAATTAGGGGTTTTTCTATTTCTGAACTTAAAAAAAAAAAAGGCACATCAGTTGTGTGATTCTTTGGTGTTCATTTTTGATTGGCTCATGTAGGTCATGTGACCTTTTTGCACTGTTTTGGAATTTAATATGATGGTCAGTCTGATCTTTTCTGTGGAATTTATTTATTTGAGCTTTTTTCTATACCGACATTCATGCATAGACATATCACATCGGTTTACATCGAACCAGGTTATATATTACATCGAATAGTAGATACATTGAACAAATGATATATAAATTACATTGAGCAATTGATATAAATATTAGAGCAAATGATATATATATTAGATCGAACAGTGGATATATAATGATATATATATTAGATATGTACAGCCAGTAGAATGTACTCCACCGTATCAGAGGATATTTACTGAATTTGTTTGATATCTTGTTTGATTCGAGAATGTATATATAAATTAGTTTTGTGTTGTACGTATGGTGAATATGTTTAGTCCTTTCTGAATATATTCTTTTATCTGTATTTTGTTTGTAGATTTGTACCTCCCAATGCAGCTGGATGATAAAACACCATCCGTGTCGGGGAGACACATGGTGCAGACAGTTGAAGTTTCTTATTTGATTGAACAAGGATATAAGATTGTTTTTGTTACAAAAAAGGGTCCCGATTGGTCTCTGCTTTGCCTGGGTCCACCTGCTGATGGTCAGAACCAGCAAGTAGAGTCAATTTGTCTCAGCCTAAGGGTCCACAAATACAACATTATTGGCTTGATGATTTTGCCTGTTAAAGACAGCTTTCTGATTTATTTATTTATTTATTTATTTATTTATTTATTTATTTAAAGGCTTTTATATACCGGAGTTCATGCACTTGTGCATACCACTTCGGTTTACACAGAACAAGGAACAGAAAATTACATCAAACAGATTGAACAATTAAACAAATATACAATTACATTCAACAATTGGGTATAAATAACATGGCTAACTTAGTAGGAACTTAGAGTTTGAGATAAAGGAGAGAAATAGTACCAAGTGGTAACAGAACAATGTTAATAGCTAAATAATAAATATAAATAGTAAATACAAATTCTTATTCATGCTGGTTATACTTTATTGTTATTGTAAAATTAAATTATTTATTTTGTTTGTCTTTATTGTAGTGTTATTTTATTGATTATGTTTGTTTTAATTTATTCATTTATATATTTTTCTTAAATTTAGATAATAAATCCAATAATAAATAATTAAATAAATATGTTTAACTAGAGTGATTTACAAAAAAGTTGATGCAAATCATCAAAACATAATAAAATATTCTTGAACATACAATAAACCAGTAGTTCCCAACCTGAGGTCTGTGAGAAAAAGAGGGAACCAAAGTGCAACTATTGAGAAAAAGAGCAGGTTAACCTCACCTTTGAGGAGCTCTGCTGTACCGCTGTGTAATTCCACTGCCAAATCCCAAGCTGCAGTAAGGGTAAACAAAGAAAATAGATGCCTATTGTCCTTCAAACAATTTATTGAGATTGAGACAGATTGTATTAAAATAGCCCAAACTCTGGCCAAGTTTCACAACATGTGTCTGGCTGCTCAGGGGCTACAACAAATAAACAAAACAAATTAATTAAAAATACATAAAAACACAAACATCTCAACTCACAAGTAGACCATATTAGATACAAAATCCACATATAAAATGGTAACAATCAAATTTGAAGAAAATGGACTAAAAAAATATTGTTGAATGGCAGTAATTTTAGATTTCTCCGATTTGGTATTCACCATACAATCATTTGCGACTCCAGTCCAATACATATACAGGTATTGCCTCTTTACTATATTTTTCCACCGTTTAAGATTGTAGGGTTCAACAATATTTTTTTAGTCCGTTTTCTTCAAATTTGACTGTTACCATGGCATTTACAGATTGCCTTCCTTGCTGTTTTTTGGGTCCTTCACTGCAGTAAGGACATCAGTTGAGGGAAGGTTCAGGGGAATCTGACAAACACTGGTCTGCAGCATTACCTGTAGAAGCAGCTCCTGATAACACTGGCATCAGGGGAGGGTGTCAACACTAGTTTGGAGACCCCCCTCTACCACTCAAAGCAAAATCCATAGGAAAGGGATTGAAAAGGGAAAGACTTTTCTCCAAGCTAATCCCCTGACCCCTTCCACTAGTCAAATGGCAAGCCACCAACCCCCTGCCATGTGTCTGCAGTGGAAAACCACCATGGAGGAAATGGGGTACTGTTTTGTATCACTATCCCAGGGCAAGAGAAAGGAGGCATTAAAAGTAGTAATAAGGTGCAACAGGGAAATGTTTCCCCTGGATGACCCTAATTAGTGGAGAACATGGGCATAAAGTGCAATCTAGGGCTATATTTAGTAGGCAGGTTATCCCCACCCTGTACAACCAGTTTCATAATCACACGCAGGCACAGCTAGTTAAGGAGAGGGGCATATCATGCTTTTCACTAGTGACATCTGGACCAGTGTGAACGATACGCACGCTTACCTCTCCCTGATGGCACACTGATGGAAGCTGGCCGACACAGAAGCAGGCAGCAACCTCTAGTGGAGATCAAGCATCAGGGTGCTGCACACCCAGGTGATGGATACCCATCATGCCTCCTGCTAACTCTGGTTGCCCCGTAGAGCTGTTCTAAAGTTAGATGGATAAACTTATCTGGCTAACTTTAAGATTAGCTGGGAATATTCAGTGGTATGCTGCTCCACTGATAAATTTATCCAAGTAACTAGCAGAGCTGCACAGTGACTGAATATGACATTCTATGTGTCTGTTCCATGCTGTTTATATCTTATGGAAGTAATAGTAGTGCAATTTTTAATATATCAGTTGTAAGAATAATACTGGAGGGTTGGCAGTAAGACCAGAGAGGCAGGAGGCTTAGGATTTATTTTTTTTTGACAGGCAGTGGTGCAAATATGATAAGGGCAATGGCAGATGGATGATTTCAGAGGATCTGGTGTTTTGCACATTTGCTGCATCTGGTAGTGAGGGATGTCCTTGGAGAACAAGGACCATGGGATTCCAATCATGAAGGACCTGACAAAGAGTTATGGAAATTAGCAGGGCATTTTCATCAAAGCGTAAAGGGTGGGCAGCATCTAGGTGAGAAGCAGGAGGAATTTGAGATGTCTCATATACATCTAATTCAAGATGTTGGCACCCACTGAAATTCCACCTATCTGATGCTGCAGACACCCCTTCATGATCTGTCTCTGGAAATAGAGATAGGTGTGGATTGCCCCCTGAAGCATCATGATTGGGCAGTGATGAGGCAACTGATACATATCCTGAAGCCTTTCAAAGATGCCACAGAGGATCTGAATTCCAGAAGAGCCATGATGGGCATGGGTCATCCCCATAGTAAATATTCTGGAGGAAAAGTACAGTTTCTGTGAGCAAGTGTTGCGTCCGTCACCTGAGGGCCTCCTAGGGTGCGCGCTACCCACGTCTTTATTCCAGCGTTGGCGCGAACTTCGGGGGCGTCCCCCTCGAGTGACATCACACCTTCCGGGTATTTAGCCTCCCCATTTGCTGACTGACTTTGAGGTAGCAAGGATTGGATTCGTCCGGTCTAAGCTGCTCTGCTGCTTCTTGCTGCTGCTGCTGGAAGCTCTCTCTTTCCTCCGGGGTTCTACTAACTTGGGTACCCGCTCCTCGGGGGCCCTTTGCTTCTTTCCAGGTGCCTATCAAGTATCCAGTTACTCGCTCCTCGAGGGCTTGAGTTGTCTACCTTGGTGTCTGCTACCATTACTTCTATCTGCTGGGAACTCTACCATTACAACTACAAGAGTTGTGAGTATCTAACATCTACCAGTCTGTCTCACCTACAGCTCCTCATTGGAAATCTGCATCGGAGCTCCCTACACCACCATTGTGGGACGGGTCTCCTCAGCCGAGGACCCAAGACTGGTGCTTCAAGAATCTACTCACTACTGCCACCTCTGGTGGACTCAACAAGTAGTATAATAAAACTATCTCTGTGTTTGTGCATCTGAGTCTAGCCTGGTACTGCAGTTCCCCACGGGGCTCCTCCCTGTGGGAGTGGTCATCACTGCAGCACCTAAGAATCCACCAAACATCTCAAAACCATAACAGCAAGAGGGAATGGAAGCAAAAGTGTTGCAGTTTGTGGACTCCTTGCAAGCAGCAAGTGCAATTGAAACTGAAACCTCTGACAGAAACAATAGTTACATGTTTGCCACACTTTGTGATCCACGGGTGAAAGGGAATCTTGCTTGGCCTCCAGTCCCAGTGCCTCATGTACATGAAGGAGATACTGTCATCTAGGATGCATGAACAGAAGTGCCAAAGACAGAGGCACAGTGGGGCTATAGTGCAGGTGGGAGTGGGTCCACCCCCCCTCCCCCAGAGAGTAGTGGAGGCACGACCAGCATCCTGACAGCTAGTACTTTCTCCCTTACCTCAATATACCAAAGTCACTTTGCACCCACAGAACCTGTCATAAGCCATAGCTAAAGCACCTGGAAAGAAAGACACCAGCAAAATTTTCTGTGACTCACTAATAGAGCCCATTGAGGACATGGACACAGATGTGCTAGCATATTGGGCATACAAGACCATGGTCTGTCTAAACCTGGCCAAGGTGACTGAGCATTATGTTTTCTACCCACCAACCAGTGTGCCCAGTGAATGTGTCTTCTCAATGGCAAGTGACATTGTGAACCCTCATCATTCAAGGCTGGTGCTAGAGTTGATGGAAAAGCTAAGTCTTTTGAAATTCAATCTGCCTTTGCTAGGCTTTCCAGAATTTACATGCAACTGGCAAGTTGACTAAAAGCATCTTGAAGGTCTTGTTGCCACGCTGCCTAGCTATCATGATCCAGATGTACCACCTAGGGGGTCTTTCTGTACCACTGCCTAACTACCATGCCCCAGATGTACCACCTTGGGGGTTTTCTGATACTCTGCTGCCATATACCTGAAATATCACCTTGAGGGACTTTCTGACACTGTGGCAGCTGCTATGCCTATGAAGTGCCACCTTGGATTCTTTCTTTTTGTTTGGTTTATTTATTACTTAATTAATCATATTTCTTACTTTGATGAATCTATTCTAAGACCAAGAGTAGTGAGGGCCTCTTTAACCTGAATAGGGTTGCCAGCCATGATAGGAGATAGAAGCTGGTAAGAGCTTGAATAATTTCAACCAGTCATTTACTTTGGTTAAGTAGTCATTGAACTCAACAAGAGAGACTGATGACCCAAGATCACATTTTACAATAATCTAAATGCCATCTGCATAGAAAAAAACTGGAGTAACCTAGACTTACTTCATGCAGACAGTGATGCAAGGTATAAATTGAAAAGAATAGGAGAGAGTCTGGAGCCCTGAAGGACCCCACTTTCTAACCTACTTAGGGGCGGATTTTAAGAGCCCTGCTCGCCTAAATCCGCCCAAAACCGGGTGGATTTAGGCGAGCAAGGCCCTGCGCGCCGGGAAGCCTATTTTACATAGGCCTACCGGTGCGCGCAGAGCCCCGGGACTCGCGTAAGTCCCGGGGTTCTCCGAGGGGGGCGTGTCGGGGGCGGTCCCGGTCGTCGCGGCGTTTTCGGGGCGTGTCGGCAGCGTTTTGGGGGCGGGTACGGGGGCGTGGCTACGGCCCGGGGTGGTCCGGGGGCATGGCCGCGCCCTCCGTACCCGCCCCCAGGTCGCGGCCCGGCGCGCAGGAGGCCCGCTGGCGCGCGGGGATTTACGCCTCCCTCTGGGAGGCGTAAATCCCCCAACAAAGGTAAGGGGGGGGTGTAGACAGGGCCGGGCGGGTGGGTTAGGTAGAGGAAGGGAGGGGAAGGTGAGGGGAGGGCGTTAGAGGATTCCCTCCGAGGCCGCTCCGATTTCGGAGCGGCCTTGGAGGGAACGGGGGTAGGCTGCGCGGCTCGGCTCGCGCCGGCTATACAAAATCCATAGCCTTGCGCGCGCCAATCCAGGTTTTTAGCAGATACGCGCGGCTCCGTGCGTATCTACTAAAATCCAGCGTACTTTTGTTTGCGCCTGGAGCGCAAACAAAAGTAGGCTATTCGCGCTCCTTTTAAAATCCGCCCCTTAATGAGGTGAGAGAATTCCAAGTATCCTGATAAGATTGACCTTCTAAGAGGGATCTGAACAAAGTAAAGCAAAATTGCGAATACCTATGTCATGCAATCAGTTTCGTAAAAGCTGGTGTTCTGCTGTATCAAATGATGCCTTATATCTAAACATACTAAAAGTATTGCCTTTCCTTTATACAAATGAGAGATGATCTCTGCCACAAGAGCTGTGAGAGCTGTTTCAGTGCTATAGCCTCATCTGTACCCAAATTGCTTGGGGATTAATACATGAAACTTTTCCAAGATACTAGAAAGTTGAGCCTGAGCAGCCTTCTCAATAACTTTAGATAGGGTAAATTTGAAGTAGGCCGAGAATTCTTGAGCAAGTCAGGATTGAGATACTGTTTTTTAAGTACGGCGTACAGTCTTAAGCAGTTCTGTACTCTGTCTAGCTACCATGTCCCTGATGCTATATCTTGGGGGTTTTGATTGATTTATTTATTTATTTAAAAACTTTTATATACCGGTATTAGTATGCATACATCATACCGGTTCACAATGTAACTTTAAAGGCAGAAATTACAATGAACAGGGATGGCGAACAAGGAGGAGTATACAAAGAGCAGGAGGTGGAGGAATTAAAGCAATAAATAAAACTGCAACGGACTATTTACAGGAATATACAAGGCATAGGCAAGATACTTGCGGAAGTCGGTGTACTTAATCAGGGTAGGCTAGTCGGAAGAGCCATGTTTTAAGTTTTTTTCTGAACTTGGCGTGACATGGCTCTAGCCTGAGAGTGGTAGGGAGGGCGTTCCATTGTTTAGGGCCTGCAATGGATAGTGCACGGTCCCTAGTAGAGGAGAGGTGGGCTTTTTTCAAAGGGGGAATGGAGAGGGTGCCTTTGTTGACAGTGCGAGTGGGTCGTTCAGTGCGTATAGGACGAAAGGGTTCATCCAACCAATTGGAATTGTGCGAGTGGATGGACTTGTGCACTATGGTTAGAATTTTGAAGAGAATTCGGGATGCGATGGGGAGCCAGTGGAGTTCTTTGAGTACAGGGGTAATGTGATCAGCTTTCCTTGAGTTGGTGATGACCCTGGCGATGGCATTCTGGAGCATTTGTAAGGGCTTGGTGGTGGAGGAGGGTAGGCCGAGGAAGAGGGCATTACAGTAGTCCAGCTTTGAGGAAAGGGTGGCTTGGACGACGGTGCGGAAGTCATGATAGTGGAGGAGGGGTCTGAGTTTCTTCAGGATGTGAAGCTTGAAGAAACCTTCTTTGAGGATGGAGTTGATCTGTTTTTTGAGATTGAGTTGTTGATCTATGATAACCCCAAGGTCTCTTACTGTGGGTTGGGGTGTTATGACGTTGAAAGCTGGATCATTGGAGATCGGTGGTTTGGGAGGGAGGTGAGGAGAGATAAGGAGCAGCTCTGTTTTGGAGGAGTTTAGAGCGAGGTGGATGTTGGTGAGGAAGTCATTTATGTTGGCAAGACATGTGTTCCAGAAGGCAAGGGCATCTGAGAGAGAGTTGTGAATGGGAATGACGATTTGAACGTCATCTGCATAGAGGTAGAATTTGAGGCCGAGGTCTGTGAGGAGCTGACATAGAGGTGTGAGATAAATGTTGAAAAGGGTGGAGGAGAGGGAGGAGCCTTGTGGGACACCTTGAGACAAGGGGTAGAGTGTGGAGTTGGCGTTTCCTATCTCGACGGAGAACTTTCTGTTAGATAAGTAGGATTTAAACCATAGTAGGGCTAGGCCTGAGATGCCTATTTCGGATAGCCGGTTGATGAGGAGGTTGTGGTTGATGGTATCAAAGGCAGCTGAGATGTCGAGTAGGGCGAGGAGGTAACAGTTGCCTCGGTCCATGCCTATGAGTAAGTGGTCCGTGAGGGAGAGCAGGAGGGTTTCTGTATTGAGGTATTTACGGAAGCCGTATTGGGCTGGATGCAGAATGTTGTTGCTTTCTAGATATTCTGTAAGTTGGATGTTTACAATCTTTTCCATAATTTTGGATAGGAAGGGCAGGTTAGAGATAGGGCGGAAGTTAGCGGGGTCTTTAGGGTCTAGTGTTGGTTTTTTTAGGAGGGGCTTGACAATAGCTTGTTTGAGAGCATCTGGGACAGAGCCTGAAGAGAGGGAGGAGTTTATGATGTCTGCTATGGGTTTGGATATAGTATTCGGGATGGAGAGGAGGGATTTTGTGGGAATGGTGTCTGAAGGGTGGGAAGCTGGTTTGAGTTTTCTGAGAATAGATTCCACTTCTTTAGTGGAAGTCAGGTCAAGGGTTTGGAGGGTGGGTGAAGTGGGGGAAGGTTGGAGGGAGGGGGAAGGGGAGGTAGGTGGAGAAGGGTGTTGAAATCTGTGGAGGATGTTGGTGATTTTTGTGAGGAAATACTGGGCGATTTCTTCGCTCTTAGTGGAGGCATCATTCTCAGGGATAGTGGGCTGAGAGGATTTGGTGAGGTTGGCAACATAATTGAAAAGGGCTTTTGGGTTGTACATGTATTGGTGGATCTTAGCTGAAAAGTAGTCTCTTTTTGTTTTGAGGGTGGTTATTCTATATTGGTGAAGGGTAGTTTTGAAACTTGAGGCGAGTTGGGGTGAAGGGGCTTTACGCCAGCTTCTCTCTCGCTGCCTGAGGGTATTTTTTAGGGATCTTAGTTCAGTCGTGTACCAGGGTTGATGATTTTTTGTGGGTTGGGTAATGTTACGTCTGGAGATGGGGCATAGTTTGTCAGCAATTTCAAGAGTCATGCTGAGCCAGGATTTGATGGCAGTCTCTGGACTGGAGCAGTCAAGGCTAGTGGATGTGTTGGAAATGGCAAGAGCCAGTTCATCTCCAGAGCAGGGTTTCCTGAAGGTGAAGGTGGTGTTGTTTGAGGGAGTGGGGGTAGTGGGGAAGTTAAGGGGGAGGAGGGCTTTTATGAGGAAGTGGTCGGACCAAGGTACAGGGAAGCAGGTGGGGGGGTGGGATGGTAGGAAGCAGTGGTTGATGAATATAAGGTCAAGGGAGTGACCAGCTTGGTGGGTGGGGGAGGCAACAATTTGTCTAAGGCCTAGAGCTTGGAGTACAGTAAGGAATGCCTCACAAGAAGGGGTAAGGGGGGTGGCATCGACATGGAGGTTGAAGTCTCCTAGTATGATGGAAGGGATTTCAATGTTTATGTTGGCAGATAAGAATTCAATTAAGAGGGAGGGGTCCCGTTCGATGGATCCAGGAGGGGCATAAATGAGACAAATTTGCAGTGAGGGGGCTTTGAAGAGGCCAATTTCTAGCTTGGAGGGTGATGTGGTGTGGGAGAGTTTGAGATTAAGGTGTTTCTTGAAGGCTAGGAGGATGCCACCTCCTCTTTTCTTGGGTCTTGGAATGGATAGGAATTCGTAGGATTGTGTAGGTAGCTGGTTCAGGAGGACAATGTCTGTTTCTTTGAGCCAGGTTTCCGTGATTGCACAGATGTCTGGCTTGGTGTCAGTGAGGAGGTCATTTAAGATGGGGGTTTTTTTGGAGAGTGATTGGGCGTTGAACAGAATGATGGAGAGGGTGGTGAGTCCAAGGAATTGGTTGAGGGGGGTAGTGAGGATAGGGAGGAGGGATTTGTAGGGGGGGGTGGGACGGGGGGGATGGGAATGGGGGCGTCTGTTGTGGGGGAGGTGGATGCGGTTGATGTGTTGTGTGGTCATGGTGGGTGAGTAGGCAAAAGGAGGAGGGAGGGAGAGGGGGTAGGTAAAAAAGGAAACTGAGAGGATATAGGGTAGTACAAGGCGGGGATTAAGGTATCAAGGAGTTAAAACTGAGGGAAGGGCACTGAGGGAAGGGCACAAAGCTGAATAGGTAGAGTAAGAGGTGTAAGTAGTGTACCATGCAGGTCAGACAATGCAGGTTATACAGCTTAGATAACATGTAGATAACATGCACATAAAACAGAGTAGAGCAATTTAAGGTGTTAGGGGGAGTAGTCCAGTGGCTGGGAGGCAGGCTTATGAACACCTGTGAGAGGTGAGATAGGCACTTTGGGGAGGTGCCCACTCACTCCGAGGTCCTGGAGCCTGGAGCAGGGTGGTCCTGGAGCCGGATGGGTCTTGGCTGAGAGGCTGGCAAGTAAGCAGCAATACCTCAGGGTCAAAAGGGACTGCTGGGTGAGACGGAGGTCCATGTAGTACTTTAGGGTCTTCCAGGGTCCTTCAGGGCTGCCCGAAGGGGCGCGCAAAGGGGCAGGCCCCTTTGTCGCGCTCCTTCGGCGCGTGACGCTAGGCGCGTGACGCCTGGCCTGGTTAGATTTTTATAGATGACTCTTTTCTGTGTCGCTCAACAGTGATGTCATCAATATGAGTCTTAGCATCCAGCACAGAGATTTAAAAGCGGAGTCGTTAGAAGCAGGGCAGTCTTCCAGCTGGGGGAGGGGTCAACAGCCACGAGGTGGAGGAGGAGGAGAGGGTCCAATGGAGGGCTGGGTGCAGGAAAAAGCTCAATCCAAGCCCTGGATCCTGGCTTGCAGAGCAGAGAAAAGAAAAAGCAAGTACCTGTACGGAGATTTAAAAGCACATTCGTTAGAAGCAGGGCAGTCTTCCAGCTGGGGGAGGGGTCAACAGCCACGAGGTGGAGGAGGAGGAGAGGGTCCAATGGAGGGCTGGGTGCAGGAAAAAGCTCAATCCAAGCCCTGGATCCTGGCTTGCAGAGCAGAGAAAAGAAAAGCAAGTACCTGTACGGAGATTTAAAAGCACATTCGTTAGAAGCAGGGCAGTCTTCCAGCTGGGGGAGGGGTCAACAGCCACGAGGTGGAGGAGGAGGAGAGGGTCCAATGGAGGAGGAGGAGAGGGTTTTGATGCCTTCATGTTGTTTGCTACTAAGATCCCAGCCTAGTTTTCCTATCCTACTTCTTTATTTGTTATACTGGGTGTTTTGTCCTAAAATAAAAATGTAAAAAAAAAGAAAAACAATATAAGTTTCTCCTCTCATCCCCATCTCTTTTCTGGTTCTCTAGTTTACTATTTTGTTATAGTCTTCTACAATCCCTGCCTACTTATTCGACCCGGCTTCTTTCTTGGTTATACTGGGGGTTTTGTCCCAAAATGAAAATGTGAAAAAAGAAAAATAATTGTTTATTCTCCCAGCCCACCTATTTTCTGGTTTTACACCTTGCTATCTAAGTCTGCTACTCTTACTGCCCTGTTTTCTCCTGGCTCTTTCATGGTGCCTTAGAAAACACCTACCACTTCAGGTACCATTTTGCCGATTTGCAGTTCCTTTGGGGATAATCAGGCCATTGTTGGTGCTGCCTTTACTGCCTTATCCTGTTCATACAGGCCCCTCATGTTCCCTTTGCCCTTCATGTTTTGTTGGAGGTTTTGATGACTTTGTGCTGTTTGCTATTCCATGCACTGTATACTTTGGGAGTTTTGATGCCATTCTTCCTCTTGCCTCAGTCATTGCAGTACATCTTGGGGCCTTGCTGCCACTTTTCTTGCTGTGTTGCTCTGCTTCTACTACTTCATATTTTAAATGCCAGTGTCATTGTTGTTTTTACTCCAACCTACTCTTGGTACCTTAAGGTACTTCATCCTCTTACTCTGGCTGTCTTTGAGGATCTTTCCAAATTCCCTTCTTTATGCTATATGCTGACTCTTGGTCTTGCCCTGACAATCAGATGCTTTACACAGGCCTTACCCAGTTATCTTTAATGGTTTCATGCCCTCTTACACTATGTCTTCAAACTCTCTTCTCTTACAGTTCTTACAACTATTGGTTTCATCCATTATTTAGCCTTCAACAGATTATACTACTGCAAAAGGCAAAGGTAGCAGAAGTGCAATGCTCCTTCATTATTACTGCTTCTTAGGTAATTTACAAAACTGATTCAAAAGAAGAGTTGTGACCTGGATTCCTGAATTCCCAAGATATTAAACAGCTAGTGGCTGAAGAACATTTGGTGTCTCTATTCAGTAGCATTTTAGCCTCCAGTGAAGAGGTAAGAATCAGACTATACGCAGGAAAGGAGAGGACCAACCCTAAGCCTGAATAGCCAGCTTCTTCACCTAATGATGCAATATAGAAATGTCATATGGCCTCCTCCAGGGATTTCCTCTGGCTTCCCTCTGCCTAGGGCTTTGTACCAACTTGGTTGGTGCCCATTGCCCTGCATTTGGAGCCTTCGGGTGTTCTTGGCACTCTGGTTGACTGCTTTGCACCTCTCTTGACGCTTTGGGGGTCTTCATGCCACTCTATTTGTTGCTTTGACCCTCTATTACTGCTTTGGGGGTTTCTCTGCCAATTGTGGTGCTTTGTTTCCCTTCATTGTGCCTTGAGCAGTTAATGCCACACTTGATGCCACTTTACCTCTCTTGTAAAGCCTTGAAGGGTTCATGCCACTGTTATTGGTGCCCTTTGCCCCAAGTTTGGAGCCTTGGGGTGTTCTGTTCACTCTTGCTGTGGTTTTGCTCCTCTTATAGTGTCTTGGACAACTTCTGCCACTACTAGTACTCTTTTGCCCCATTATAGGTCCTTGGGCTCTTCATACTACTTTTGGTGCCATTTTGATATAGTCTTGAAGATTTAGCATGCTGTCATCCTTCTGGTGATATCTACCCACCAGTTTCATTAGAAATGATTAGAAAGCCCCAATTTGGGAGCCCAAAATATGCTGCATTGCTTCCCCCATTGGCTATAATGGGAAACAAATGAACAAATAAAATGAAAAAATGAAAATTGTTTTTCATTTATAACAAATCAACTGAATGACTGCAACTTGTGAAATAAACAAACGGAAACACATTTTTTGTCTCTGCACATGCCTATTCCTTACTGCTATTTCATTGATTGCTATGTTTTGTGCTCTACCTTGTGAACACAGTTGATCTCGTCTCCCTGCCTTCTTTCCCGCCCTGGTCCTCTCTTCTCAATTCCTACTCTCTACGTCTCTCCTTCTAACTATGTCTCCATTATCAGATCTCTTTCCCTCATTCACAATCCTTTCTTGTATACTTCTACTTCCATTTTCTCAATCTCCCTCTTACTCTCTATCACGCCACACATCTCCAACACACAACATAAACAAGAGGTAAAAATAGCTTGGCACAACCAAACACTAACTCCCAAACAGGCACTCAATCTATACATAACAAATGGATACAATGCAATACAGGACTAAACAAAACATCACACTCAGAACTCACTTTCTGAGCTCCTTGTATATTCAAGCACCATTATCCTTTGCCTTTACCTGCTCATTTTGCAATGACTTAGTGAAGAGAACATAGCTCTCAAAAGCTAGTCAGAAATGCATTAAGTTAGTCCAATAAAAAGGCATCAACTACAACTATTTTGTTAACCTTCATTTCTCTTTCTTCCTTTTGATCAGCAGTGCCAGGGCTGGATTTAAATTATGGGCATCCATAGGCAATAGGGGTGGGGGAATCCCTCCCAAAAATAATTGGAGGGTGCAGACAGAGGGGACCCCCTCAAAATCAACAGCAGTATGGGGAGAAGGGAGGAGATGAGGTAACCCAGATTGCCCCACCCAGATTCTCTCCGCTCCTGTCCTCCCCTTCGCCTCTGAGCTGCTTGTTATGTAGAGTGGCAGCACCCTGATCCTGCAGCAGCAACAACTTCAAAAAGGAAATTCAATCTGGTGCCTCCAAGCAGCTGGTTGCGTGCTCACAGGCCCTACCGCGTGTCTGCCTCCTTCTCCCACATGGGCCTCTTGTTACTATGGAAACTCTGTGAGGGGCAGGACTACTGCAGCAGCTGTTAGTATGTGACAAGCAGCTTGGAGGTCCTGTCCTGAATTTCCTTTAACAATGCCTATGTTGTTGATGCACTGCCAAAACGTTTTTTTAAAATTTGATTCCCTATCCTCGGAGAGGTGTATAAATTTAAGGCAGCTTAATTAACAAGAAAGATGGAGCAGGTAATCTAAATCCTGGTAACTGACCAGCAGAAGTTGCAAAACGTCCTACAAATACAAATTAGCCAGCAGAAGGCATTGCAAGAGCAAGTGACACAGCAGCATACAACCCTAATGCAAATAGCCCAGATGGTGCATACGGCAGTGACCCATCTGTTTCCAGTGACACTGACAATCCTCAAAATAACCCTGGACAAAGACCAAGATGGCTTTTTGAGAAACTTCGAGCCTACCACAAGACTGGCAGGGTGGCTCGAAGACCAATGGGCTACATATTATGGGAATTTACTTACCCGACTGAGTCAAGATGCCTATCAAACAGCTAATCCAGATGGGACAGCCATTTACTCTGAAGTCAAGGCAGTGATTCTAGGGCAAGCGGGGCTCACCCCAGACTGGTTAATACAGTGTGGAGTTGGCTAAGATGGGTCTTCCAATCGTGGTGGTAGATTATGATGTCATCTGGGTAGGTGGCTGCATACTCTTGATATACCCTGCTGCATATATTTGATGGTTAACCAATTGTTGAAAGGTGGTGGGGGCACCAGAAGGCCAAACGGGAGTACCGTGAACTGGAACAGCCCCATGGATGTAGAGAATGCAGTCTGCTCTTTCACAGCTATCGACAAGCTACCCTCAAAGCTAAACGGGACTTCTACTCATCCAAAGCTAAACGGGACTTCTACACATCCAAAATTCATGATTATCAATTCAATTCAAATGCTCTTTTTTCCTATGTCGCAGATCTTACAAAGTCCTCCCACCCTACCTCCTACGAAGAAAACACCAAGGAAAAATGTGAAGAGCTTGAAAAGTACTTTCACAACAAAATCTCCAACATTCTCATGCGTTTCCCCACTAAGCCCACAACAAAATCTCCAACATTCTCATGCGTTTCCCCACTAAGCCCACACCCACCTCTCCTCTCCCAAACCATAAGGGCACCAGTCTCAGAGCCCTTGACCACACAACTAGCCTTGAGACAGACCATCTTAAAAAAGATGAAACCAGCCTCCCACATCGCAGACACAATCCCCACCAAAACCCTCCTCTCCATACCCACCACCATTGCTAAATCCCTAGCTGATATAATTAACTGCTCACTTACTTCTGGCAAAGTCCCAGATCCCCTCAAACTTGCAGTTGTCAAGCCCCTCCTTAAAAAACCTACCCTCAACCCCACTGACCCAGCAAACTACCGACCTATATCTAACCTGCCTTTCCTCGCCAAAATCCTCGAGAAGGTAGTCAATACTCAACTTACTGACTTCCTCGAGGACCACAATATCCTACACCCATCCCAATTTGGCTTCCGTAAAGGTCATAATACTGAGAATCTCCTGTTAGCAATCACAGACTCTATCCTCATAGGCATGGACCAAGGGAAATTGTTTCTACTTGCTATCCTAGATATATCAGCAGCCTTTGATACGGTCAACCACCAAATCCTTCTTTCCCGGCTGGCAGAGATTGGTATTACTGATACAGCATTATCATGGTTTTCCTCCTACCTTACCCACAGAGAAATTGACAAATCTGAATTGGCTCACATTCCACTCACGCAAGGCGTTCCCCAAGGATCCTCCTTATCCTCCACCCTTTTCAATACCTACCTACTGCCCCTCTGCCACCTCCTCTCTGACCTAGGCCTGAATTTCTTCCTTTATGCTGACGATGTGCAAATTCTTATCCCCATTCAAAATACGCTTAAAGAATCACTACAATTCTGGGAATCTTGCCTTGTCTCTATTAACTCCCTATTATCCAACCTCCACCTTGCACTTAATGCAGCAAAATCCAAAATATTCATCATATCTAATCAACCAGAACCCACAACTCCCTCCACCTCTCCTTCCCCCACTCTAACTCACTCCCCATCCCCCTCTGTAAGAGACCTAGGAGTCAAACTAGACCAGCACCTCAACTTTAAACCTCACATTAAGTCTTTGCTAAAGGGGGGCTTTTACAAACTCCACATCCTTAAAAAGCTGAAGCCACTACTCCAAACTCAGGATTTCTGCCTAGTCTTGCAGACAACCATTCTCTCTAAATTGGATTACTGCAACTCCCTGCTCCTAGGCCTCCCATACTCTACCATTAAACCCCTTCAAATCCTACAGAACGCCATGGCAAGAATCATAACTGACACCCGGAAAAGAAAGCATATCACTCTTATACTAAAGGACCTGCACTGGCTCCCCATCCCTTTCCGTATTCAATATAAAACCCTTACCATCCTTCATAACAACATAAAAACAATCCGATTGGCTCAAGGAAATGCCCCATTTCTGCTCCTCTAATCGCCCTGCCAGATCCTCCCTTGCGGGCACCCTGCATACCCCACCCCTCAAAATCGCACACCTTACCACCACCAGAGAAAGGGCATTCACCATTGCGGGCCCCACCCTCTGGACCTCACTTCCCACTCATCTCCGTCTTGAACCTTGCTTGCTCACCTTCAAAAAAGGCATCAAGACATGACTGTTCAGGCAGGCCTACCCAGAAGCTAATCAAACCTAGTCTCCCTCCCTCCCCCGTCCACCCAGAATCCATCCTCTATTCCCCCTCTGTGCGTTATATGTTGTAGAATTTGTAGCAGTACGTGTCCAATACTTTTATTCCATGTGCCCCGCCCTGGTTGATGTAACATAATGAAATGTTGTAAATAAGTTCCCTCTGCTGTTATAGTTGTAAATAAGTTCCCTCTGCTGTTATGGTTGTTCCTCTCTCCTCGCTCATTTCTGCCCTTTTCTCCTTCATCTCTGCTATCTCTCCCGACCCCCCCCCCCCCCCCTTCTCGCCTGCTCCATCCCCCGGCTCCCTGTTCATTGTAATTTTCCATCCTTGAGTTAATTGTAAACCGGCGTGATGTGCCCTACGAACGTCGGTATATTAAAAAGTTATAAAATAAATAAATAAACAAATCATACGTCCGGGATTACCTAAGGCATGCGCGCACCTGCCCCCTTTTTAAACGCATCATTGCGGGAACCTCGGGGGCGTCCCCACCGCATGACATCATCCGCTTACCATACTTAAACTCAGCTGACTTCTTGCAAGACAAGTTAGCAAGGATTCCTGTCCTGCTATTTCTGCCACACTGGGACTCCGTCTCGCTATCCCACTGGGTGACATAGGTACCCGCTCCTCGGGGGTCTTGCCGCACTCAGGGCTATCTGCTCCTTGGAGAGCCATTACTTTCTGTTTCTCTGTTCCAGTAAGTTCCTGCATCATCCTCGGACAACCTTACTGTTCTTGTTCGGACTTCCTCGGTGCCTGATCCTCCATCTACTTCCACAGTACCGGCGAGAGTACAGAACCTGTTCTTCTACCTTTGTGGCATGGATCCTTGGGTTACCCCGCTTGCAGGCCACTACCGGATTCCTCCAGTCTTGTGCAACTTCCCATTGGCTTCCGGCCTAACTACCAGAGTTGCCAGCACAAGCTACGCTTAGAAAAGGTATTCACTGGACTACTCCACGCTGAGGATTATTACTCGGACCGATCAGCTGCAGGTCACTCTCTCGGGACTGACTCTATTGATCTGCTTCTTAGATCACCATAGGCTGTATAATAAAGTTGTTTCCTCCGTTGTCCATCACTGCTGAGACCTTGCCTTTTGTAGTAAGGGTCCACAGGGCTGCTCCCTCTGGGAGGATTTTTTACTCGCCACGACCCAAGGGCCCACTATTAGTTCAAGACACACAGAACATAACATTGATAAAGAAAGCTCCAGAGAAGGTCCAGTAGTCAAAGAAGCAGAAAAGGCCTTCAGAGCCTTGAAGGAGATGATGTGTTCTGAACCAGTTCTGATCAACCTGGACTTCAGTGAACCCTTCACGGTGCAAACCAATGCCATTCTGACCAAGAAGAAGGAAGGCTAAGAACATCCTGTGGCATACATCAGCTGGAAGCTGATGCCATGTGAGAGACAGTACTCAAATGTTGAGAAGAAGGCCTTGGCGGTCAAGTGGGCTTTAGAGACCTTGCACTACTATCTGCTGGGGCGGCAGTTTATGTTCATAATGGATCTCCAACAAGGAATCCAATGCAAAAGTGATGCGGTGGTTCCTGGCCCTGCAGCCTTTCAACTACAAGATCCGACACATGGCGGGAAAGGAGAATGTGAATGCAGATTTCCTGACAAGAAAAGTGTCCCTTGCACAGGAAAATGCTCATCCTGGCAAGGCTGAGCTGAGGGGGAGGATATGTGAGGGAGTGTATAGGAAACTCCCTCTGTCTACCTTAAAGGACCCCGCATAGCTATCCCGCCTAGCACCTCTTAAAATAGAGTGCTGCAAGGAATCCTGGGTAAAGGAAGGAGCCCTTCCCCAGAGGATAAGACCTCAGGTCCTAGAAGGGTTAAGTGGGGCCCCAGGGAGCTAATGGAGTTCCAGCATATGCTAAGACCACTTACGTCTAAAGGTTGGTTAAAGACTTTTCTCTGTGTAAAGACTGTGAAGTACCTGAGGCTAACAGGGGAACTGCTGAAGTGTTTCCTTTTTGTTTGCTGCCATTTTGTTTGAGTTTACTACCACTGTAAATAAAGAGCACTGAAGCAGAATCAGAGTCTAATTGTGATTTCCTCTGACTGTACCTAACCCACTAATCGCTTGAGCTACAACACTCAGCAATATTTTTATCACACGTTAATAAAAATCTAGTCAAATTTAGGAATGTTCTTCGATAGATCATTGTTATTGAATAGCACAAGTAAAGCACACTAGGTTTCACCATACTCTGGGAACATTCTAGTAAAGGGAGTTCACAAGGGATGTCAGTGAGGGTCCATCCTCTAAAGAGTGAGTCAAGAGGAAAGAGGTTATATTGGTGACTCCGTGAGCCCTAGGGTAGTTTATGTCAAGAGGAGTGGGTAAAAGGCAGATGTTAGTTGAAGCTGCTGGGCTCCAGGATAAGATCAGGCAAGTGGCCTTGTCTCCTTACCTTCAAGAGATAGTATTATCTTATTTTCTTATCTGTTTGGTGAAGAATTCCAAGAAAAGTTCAGCCACAAGGACTCTGGAAGGTATCTTTCCTAAATTCCATGGGAAAAGAGGACTCATCTAGGAGACTGAGTGCACAACAGGTATTTTCTACTATTTCCATTAGAGGATTCCTAAGATTTCTCAGACATGAGGGGGGTCTGAGGAAGAGGAGATCTTTTGGGAGTTAAGGGAATGTTGCGATCCTGCCCGCGGCAGCGCCGCAAGCAGGCTCTTACCTCGCGGCCCGGAGGCTGCGCTGAAGCCCGGACCTTTCCTTCGCCTCGCTCCCATGGCACAGAAGCCAGCCTTGCTGCTTCGCCTCCAACGTGGTCTGTGACCATCCCAGCTGGGGTGTGTAGGGCACGTGGCATTGCAGCATAAGAACATAAGAACATAAGAAAATGCCATACTGGGTCAGACCAAGGGTCCATCAAGCCCAGCATCCTGTTTCCAACAGTGGCCAATCCAGGCCATAAGAACCTGGCAAGTACCCAAAAACTAAGTCTATTCCATGTAACCATTGCTAATGGCAGTGGCTATTCTCTAAGTGAACTTAATAGCAGGTAATGGACTTCTCCTCCAAGAACTTATCCAATCCTTTTTTAAATACAGCTATACTAACTGCACTAACCACATTCTCTGGCAACAAATTCCAGAGTTTAATTGTGCGTTGAGTAAAAAAGAACTTTCTCTGATTAGTTTTAAATGTGCCCCATGCTAACTTCATGGAGTGCCCCCTAGTCTTTCTACTATCCGAAAGAGTAAATAACCGATTCACATCTACCCGTTCTAGACCTCTCATGATTTTAAACACCTCTATCATATCCCCCCTCAGTCGTCTCTTCTCCAAGCTGAAAAGTCCTAACCTCTTTAGTCTTTCCTCATAGGGGAGTTGTTCCATTCCCCTTATCATTTTGGTAGCCCTTCTCTGTACCTTCTCCATCGCAATTATATCTTTTTTGAGATGCGGCGACCAGAATTGTACACAGTATTCAAGGTGCGGTCTCACCATGGAGCGATACAGAGGCATTATGACATTTTCTGTTTTATTCATCATTCCTTTTCTAATAATTCCCAACATTCTGTTTGCTTTTTTGACTCCCGCAGCACACTGCACCGACGATTTCAATGTGTTATCCACTATGACACCTAGATATCTTTCTTGGGTTGTAGCACCTAATATGGAACCCAACATTGTGTAATTATAGCATGGGTTATTTTTCCCTATATGCATCACCTTGCACTTATCCACATTAAATTTCATCTGCCATTTGGATGCCCAATTTTCCAGTCTCACAAGGTCTTCCTGCAATTTATCACAATCTGCTTGTGATTTAACTACTCTGAACAATTTTGTGTCATCTGCAAATTTGATTATCTCACTCGTTGTATTTCTTTCCAGATCATTTATAAATATATTGAACAGTAAGGGTCCCAATACAGATCCCTGAGGCACTCCACTGTCCACTCCCTTCCACTGAGAAAATTGCCCATTTAATCCTACTCTCTGTTTCCTGACTTTTAGCCAGTTTGCAATCCACGAAAGGACATCGCCACCTATCCCATGACTTTTTACTTTTCCTAGAAGCCTCTCATGAGGAATTTTGTCAAACGCCTTCTGAAAATCCAAGTATACTATATCTACCGGTTCACCTTTATCCACATGTTTATTAACTCCTTCAAAAAAGTGAAGCAGATTTGTGAGGCAAGACTTGCCCTGGGTAAAGCCATGCTGACTTTGTTCCATTAAACCATGTCTTTCTATATGCTCTGTTCAAGTTTACCTCAACGCCTGAGTCTTCGTCTACTCCAATGTCTGAGTCTTCACCTGCTTTGAGTCATCATATGAATCCTCATCCAGTGTCTTGTCCTTGTCTGCCTTGTCCTCTGTCCGACCTGCTGCTTCCCATCGCTCCCTAGCAGCAGTCCGCAAGGTCTGCTGAATGGTCTGAATGGTCCATTCAGAGACCACCATTGCGTGGTCTCAAGGAAGCTCGCAAGTTCAGTTGAGGCTCAGGGTAAGGATGTTTCACCACAAGGGCACACATTTCGTCCCGCACTGGAGAGCACCCCTTGGTGCTCTCGTCCATCGCAGCGCAACAGGGAGGACTAAATCTTTTCGCTACTGTTCTACTCAAAGTTAATGAGGATTGTATTTTAAGATGGTGAACTGATAAAACACAGTGTTTGCCATTTTTGTATCGTCTGCTTTTTGAACAACTCCTTGCTGTGAGTTGTTTTTTTGTATTATCCAATTATTTTAATTTTTAGTAAAGGTTTCTCTCTGTTTTGAAGCTCAATGCTTGGAGTGAGGGTGGTTTTCTTTGAAGTGAATGAGTGTGATCCCCTGGACCTTACAGGTTATCCTATCCCCCATAGCATGAATCAGTGATCCCAGCTGCTGCAATGAGTTTGAGAGTGTTCATCAGTCTCTGAAGAGTGGCCTGCTGTGAAATGTCAGCTTACACATATAGGGGTGATTTTTTTAAACATGTAAAAGTTAGCATATGCACTTGCAAGTAGCTTGCACTTGTGTACATATGCATACATTTTCAGTCTTGCATGCACATTTACGCATGAAAAAGGAGCGGACCGGGGCGTTTTAGGGTGGAGCCAAGACGTTCATGCACAAGCTTCTATTTTATAAGAGACTACGTGCAGAAATTTGGCAAGTTATTCAAACAATTTTACATCTGTATAATTGATATCAGACTTGTCTAGTGTTTATTTTTGGTTGGGTGGGTGGTCTGGGTGAACTGGGGGAGTGCAGAATAAAGAACTAGGAGGGTCTCGATGACCTTGAGAAGGACTGGGTGAATTGGTAGAGGTTTCAGCAGACTGGTGATTTCAATTGCACGCACATGTTTTAAAATATACTGATTTCTGCATGTAAAGAGGGTTTTATGCAATTAAGTCACAATTTGTTTTGCATGCAAAATATACACACATATATTTTTACAATAGGTAGGAAAAGTACACACTTTCAATGTACTGAAGATTTTCGCACATAAGGAAAGATATGCATATTTTATAATATGATTATAAAATACTGTAGTAGATCTCCACATTGCCAAATATGCATGTATAGGCCACACAGAGTTGTCTGAAAGTTGTTTTTTTTTTAACCCTGTGATAAGCTTCTTGGTATCCTACAATTTCACACCAGATTTAACATCGAGGGATAAAAGGGGAACTAAGGGAGGACAAGGCCATAAAAGAGATTAAATTAATTTTTTGCTTCAGTCTTTCCTGAGGAAGATGTAAGGCAGCTACCCACGCCAGAAGTGTGTTTAAAGGTGATCGTTCAGAAGAACTGAAACAAATCTCAGTGAACCTAGAAGATATATTAGGGCAAACTGATAAACTAGAGAGTACCAAATTACTTGGACCAGATAGTATACATCCCAGAGTGCTGAAAGAACTGAAAAATGAAATTGCAGACCTACTATTAATTATCCGTAAACTATCATTAAAATCAGCTATTATACCTGAAGACTGGAGGGAGGCTAATGTAACGCCAGTTTTTAAAAAGGGTTCTAGAGTGATCCAGGAAGTTACAGACTGGTGAGCCTGATGTCAGTGCTAGAAAAATATAGTCAAAACTTTTATAAAAACAAAATTACTGAATATTTAGATAGATATAGCTTAATGAGACAAAGCCAACATGGATTTAGCCACGGGAAGGAAGTCTTGCCTCACTAATCTGCTACATTTTATTTTTGAAGACATAATAAACATGTGGATAAATGTGAGCCCGTTGGTATAGTGTATCTGGATTTTCAGAAAGCATTCAACAAAGTACCTCATGAGAGATTCTTCAGGAAATTAAAAAGTCATGGAATAGGAGGCAATGGTCTGTTATGGATTGATAATTGTTAAAAAGATAGAAAACAGAGAGTAGATTTAAATGTTCAATTTTCTCAATGGAGAAAGGTAATAATGGAGTACCCCAGGTATCTGTACTGGGACTATTGCTTTTTAATATATTTATAAATGACCTACAGATGGGAACAATGAGTGAGATGATCAAATTTGCTGATGATACAGAATTATTTAAAGTTGTTAAATCACAAGAGGATTGTGAGAAATTGCAAGAGGACCTTGAAAGACTGGGAGACTGGGCATTCAAATGGAAGATGATATTTAAAGTGAACAAGTTCAAAGTACATAAGAGCATAAGACTTGCCATACTGGGTCAGATCAAAGGTCCATCAAGCCCAGTATCCTGTTTCCAACAATGGTCAGTCTAGGTCATAAGTACCTGGCAGGATCCCAAGGGATGGTTAGATTCCATGTTGCTTATCCCAGAAATAAAAAGTGGATTTCTGCAACTCCATCTTAATAATGGTTTATGGACGTTTCCTCCAGGAACTTGTCCAAACCTCTAAATGCAGCTACACTAATAGCTTTCTCCACATCCTCAGGTAATGAATTCCAGAGCTTAATTATGCTTTGAGTAAAACAATATTTTCTCTTATTAGTCTTTCCTCATAGGGGAATTATTCCATGTAGAGAAAAGCAACCCGAATTATAAATACACAATGCAAGGTTCTATATTGGGAGTCACCACTCAGAAAAAGGATCTAGATGTCATCGTGGATAATATGTTGAAATCCTCTGCTTAGTGTGCAGCAGTGGCCAAAAAAGCAAATAGAATGCTAGGAATTATTAGGAAAGGAATGGAATATAACCCATAGAATATCTTAATGCCTCTGAATCACTCCATGGTGTGACCATACCTTAAACATTGTGTGTATTTATGGTTACCACATCTTAAAAAAGATATAGCAGAATTAGAAAAGGTACAGAGAAGGGCAAACAAAATGATAAAGGGGATGAAATGATTCCCCTATAAAGAAAGGCTTAAAAAGTTAGGGCTCTTCATTATGGAGAAGAGATGGCTAAGGGGAGAAATGTTAGAGGTCTATAAAATAATGGAGTGGTAAGGGTAAATTCAAATTGTTTGTGTACTCTTTCAAAAAGTACAAAGACTAAGGGACATACAATGATATTTCTAAGTGATACATTTAAGATAAATAGGTGAAAACATTTATTGTACTCACTGCATAATTAAACATTAGAATTTGTTGCCAGAGAATGTGATAAAAGCTGTTAGGGTAGATGGGTTTAAAAAAGGTTTGGACAAGTTCCTGGAAGAAAAGTCAATAAATCATTATTAAGATGGACTTGAGGATATCCACTGCTTATCCCTGGGATAAGCAGCATGTAAGCTATCAACATTTTGGGATCCTGCCAAGTACTTATAATCTGGATTGGCCACTGTTGGAAACAAGATACTAGGCTTGATGGACCTTTGGTCTGACCCAGTATGGCAAATCTTATTTTTGTAAGGGGTTGGTCACTAAATAATGTGATTATGTCCACTAAAAACATTCCTTTTTTTTTTTATATACATGAGGCAGAGAGAAAAAAATTCCTAGTCAGAGGAACTACTGGCAGTATTGATGAACAATAATAACCAACCCTCACAGTCTCTCTGCAGATAATGTAAGGAAGACAAGGTCTAACTAAGCAGAAAAGATTCACTTAAAAACTCCTATGCCACGCCACAGAATCTGTTCAGGTTATCACTCCCAGCAGCAATTCAAACCTTAGGATGGCCCCAGATCTTCTCCAACCCATATTAGGTAGGCTGCACCAGTCCTCAGACCAGTGTGTCAGTTCCCAATTTAAGTAGACCACCAAGAGCTATGTCTCTGCCCATTGAAATGTTGCTGTTCTCTGGCCACCCCTTCCATGACTCCTTCTTTGTGAAGAGCTAATGCTGGCTCCATTGCCATGTAATAATAGACTTTGTGGAAGCTGTTAAAATTAGAGTTATAGGTCTAAGTTTTCAATGCCTTACTGGAAATTGTAGCCAACATCAGTAAGGGCAGTGGTCACTCTATCTAAGGAGGCAGATGTGTTCTGAGGATTGCAATGTAAAATTTCTGTTCTTAGATGTCCTTGTGATGGAAATTTATCTCCCTCCTTATGCTCTTGAGGCCTTCCCAGACCATAATATCCACCAATTGTTGTCTCAAAAATTCCCCTTGCTTCCTTGGTTGTTCCTTCTAATGCCTCCATACCCTTCTCTGCTCCTTTTATCATGCTTCTTGCTATCTTTCCCCCAGGAACTCTACCACACCCACAGTTACCTGACCACTTGCTTGCTCTATTCTGTCCACTCATGAATATTCTATTTCACTTTGTAACACATATTTAGAACAAACATGGATGGACAAAAATGATTATAATACAAGCCAGTCTTCAAGAGCAGTTATAAGAAGAAACCGAAAACACTAGAATAGGTTAAAAAAAATTGTACAAAAGCAAGAGACAAGTCATTGCAAAATACATCTCCTCCTAGATCATCTTCTGAAAAAAACCACTACCTCCACTCCAGGCTCCAGATGCTCCTTCCTTCCATGCAGTATTGACTCCAAAGACAAGTGGAAAACTGTCTTTTATATCTCTTCAAAAAAATGTTTGCACCTTATTAAAAATAAGATTGGAGAGTTAGAATATATGGCATTAAATTAATATATAGACATTATAGACATCTCAAAGACATAGTGGATGGAGGATAATGAATCAGACACTGTAATTGCAGGGTATATATTGATGTGATAGGGCAGATTAAATTGGTGAATAGAGCCAAGCAGAATAAATTTTCTGCAGGAAGCAAACTGCACTCTGGAATCATTATGGCCAGAAATTCCATTTGCAATGGAGATGAATATAGCAGTGGGGATATAGTACCACCTGCCTGGCCAGTTTGGGAAACTGGACATCTAAGTGGCAGATGAAATAGAGACAATAACTTTAAAACCAGTGCACATGTGTACATTTGCACACATACATTGTCCTGCACCCAGGGAGTGGCCATTTAATAACATATGTGCACATATTCACACATGTTATGAAATAGCCTGGCCATGTGCACATATGCAACAAATTTTAAGTGCGTGTGCACATGTGCACACAAATGCTGCTTCTACTGCATAAATGAGGGGATTTTAAAAGGGGCGAATGCCGACGCTATTCACAGTTTTACCAGTTCATCCCTAGTACACCCAGTTAAGAGATAGGTCCTCCAAACCCCCTCTAGTTTAATAGCCTTCACTCCCCCCATTTAGCCCTGTCTCTTAAACCCTTCAGATCTGCCCATTTTTCTTTATTTTTTTAACTTGCTTGTCATCCATAGCAGAAGTAAAGTTATGAGGCAGGTGCCTTGGAGCACATGGTAGCATGAGTATTTACATGCACAGGTTCATGCCCCAAAATCCCCTTGCCTCACCCACGCCCTGCCCCATTTTGAAAACTTCCGAGATGTGCATGATCTGGGAGATACGTGTGCGCGATCTGGGAGATACGTGAATATCTTTAATATCCGCTTGGCACAGGTGAGCCCAACATATTCACACATCCCCTAATTAATGCACACTTCAGGCTTTTAAAATTCACCTTCTAATGTGGACTAATGCAAACTGATGCACAAAGGGGTAAATAATCCTACACAATGCTAGATTCCTTATTAGGAGTCACTACCCAAGAAAAAGATCTTGGAGTCATTATTGACACTATGTTAAAATCCTCAGCTCAGTGTGGAACTATGGTCAAAAGAGCAAATAGAATATTAGGAATTATTAGGAAAGAAATGGAGAATAAAACTGAGAATATCATAATGCCTCCATATCCATTAATGATGCAATGGTGCATTGAGTGTTGTGTGCAGTTCTGTTTGCCCCATCTCAAAAAAATATATAGTGGAACTAGAAAAAGTAGAGAATCCAATAAATATAATAAAATGTCTAGAATGGTTTCCCTATGAAGAACGGGTAAACAGTTAGAGCCCTTCAGGTTTGAAAAGAAGCAACAGAGAGAAGATATGAACGAGGTTTATAAAATCATAAGTCAGGTGGAACAGGTAAATAGGGAATGGTTATATACTGTACCTTTTTAAATAGTACTAAGACTAGAGGACACTCCATGAAACTAACAGCAAATTTAAAGCAAATTGTAGAAAGTATTTTTTTCATTCAATGTGCAATCAAACTATGGAATTTGTTGCTGAAGAATCTGATCAAGGCAGCTAGCATAGCTGGGCTTAAAAGAGGTTTGGACAGGTTCCTAGAGAAAAAGTCCAAAAACAATTATTAGCCAGATAGACTTGAGTAAGTCACCACTAATCCCTGAGCATGGGTAATAAGGAATGAATCTACTCTTTGGGATCTGCTGGATACACCTTAGTGATCTGGATTGGCCACTAATGGAGATCAGATGCTAGCTTCAATGGACTTTTGGTCAGATTCAGCATGGAAATTCTTATGTTTGTATGCAAATTTTATTGGTTTGTCAAATTGGTTTGAAGATCTTCATACCAGAAAATTTGCATTTGTGGCAAAAATCAGTCTCCGAAAAATCTGAAGCACATGTTCCTAACTTGGCAGATCTGTTTCAAATTTCTCTCAGGTCCAAAAAGGGTTTGCCTAATTGAAAAGTTTATTTCTGTAATCCCAATGAGCAGAGTCAGCATTAGGGGAGGCAGCCAGGACAATTAACCAGAGCCCTTACACCACAAAGGGCTCACAATCCTGCTGCTGCTGACCCAGAGATGAAAGAAACACAGTCCAGCAGCAATCCTCAGTTGTCAACTTTGTCGATAACAAGAAAAATGACATGGGGCCTATCAGGAAGCACATGCTCACAGGCTCTAGAGTAGCTCTACCTCTCCTCCCACATGGTCTTCCTGTTGCCAAGGAAACCTATGCAAGTATTAGGTCACGCCATGTCCTGTGAGTGCAGATCCCCTAAATATGCCTATGCTGATTTTTCTTGTAATTGCCACTACTCTCTGAAGGTGTCCATGAGACCCTGGATGAGCCAAATATGGGTGAGAGGAAGAGGACCCAGGAAGAGATCGGTGGGGGGACGGGGATGGTAGATAGGAGGGAGAAGACTCTGAAAATTGTCAACAGGGGGTAAGGAATAGGAAGAAGAAGTTGTAGTAAAAGGTTATTGGGGAAGGAGTAGGAGGGAGAAGACCCAGGAAAGATCTATAGGGAAAAGATAGGGGATGGTGGGCAGCATTGAGAAAGGACGCAGAAGGAAGGAGCGAGAGAGAGAGAAAAGCCAGGATCAGGGCTCTACTCCTAAGTTTATGCCTGGCCCAGTCAATGGGGATTTTTTTAATTTCCTGATCTGCTTTTGAAACTGTCCCTTACTAGTCCTTTCCAAGTAAACATGTGTGTTTAGCACTTCCTTTAATTTAGAATTGGACAGCCATAAAAACATGCCATCATGTGCATTGGCCTGGGATTAGCATTGAATGATTTGATGTGTTTCTGAAACAAGCCTGTGAAGCAAAACTGGCACAGTTCAAGGAGGAGAAGCCTTATCAAAGAGCGCTGAGAATTACTGTCATGGTCATTAAATTTGATGGATATGTTGGAAAAGTAGTTTAAGTAGATGTTGTTATCAGCTGGCGCACAATTCTTCCCAGATAACCAGATTTCTCACATCCTTCATAAACCACTGGGAATGCGAGCAATGCAAAAGAATCTCAAGTATAAAAAAAAAAACCAACCCTACCCTGCTTGTCTACTGCTAAACCGCCTGATAACCATTCACATCCACTCAAACAGGGAGCCTGTGTACACAGTGTAAATGACCCAAAGAGAAAAGAGAGATTAGCAGGCACAAAGCAAACGACTACATTTTGTAATCCATCCCATTTTTATTTTCTTTATTAGGTCACTGTTCTGTTGGATTCTTTGCTGTGCTTTCCCACGTGCATTAAGAATCTGATTGAATGCCGTGTTGCATGCACAGAGTCAGCACCAAAGTTAGCACGTAGCACAAAAAAAAGGCTAAGTCTGCTCCTGCATGCGATGCAAGCTTCTTGCAAGGGGATGCCAACTTTGGATGTGCGTTCACTTTGAAACGACATGGAAAAACATGACAAATCAGGCTGTTTTGTTTCATGTCATTTCAAAGCAAAACAAAAAAATAGCCAAATGAAATTAGTTTTTGTTTTGTTTTCTGTTTTAGCACACCCTATTTGCAAATAGCACAAGCTAAAACAGAAAACGAAACAAAATTAAAAAAATAACATGAAATGCAAACCCCCCCCCCCCTATAACCCTACCCCAAAATGAGATGAAACAAAATGTGCCCACCCCTAATGCTGTCTCCGTTTTTGTCAGACTGAGCTAACTCAGCCCTGGTTATAGTCCTTTCTCATTTACCAGGGCTTACTCAGGCTGTCGTGCAAAATGACGCCAGTTGTTCATTATCCTACCTTCGTTCTTGCTGGCTTCCATTCTGCCAGTATGGAAGGTGCGTGAGTGAACATATAGCAGGAGATATTTAGGTTTTGGAGGGGTATTTTTTCCCTGCAGCTAAAAAGTTATTTGATATTTGTTTCCCAGATTTTCACCAGCCCCCCCTACTTGCCACCCCCTCACCTCTCACGAAACATTTAGTCCACAGGGGAGGTGTGGTTTCCACAGGTCTCCTTTTGGGCCTCCAACTCTGACTCTGGCCCAGCAGTTCTGGAGTCATTCTGTTAAATGTCCATGTCCAGTGCTCTCCATCCTTGTGCCTGCTGACTGAATAAACCCCCTCGCCGCCTGACAGCTCTCCAGATAAGTCTGTGGCAATTGCTTATTTCCCCCTCCCATTTCTTTCCCCTCATTTTCCTTGTCCCAAACATTTTCCCTCCTCAATCTTCCTTTCCCCTTCTTCTTTCATCTGCTTTATAAGTGTCCATCCTCTCTTTTCCCAAAAGCCATCACCCATGCTGGTGCCCTCCTCCCCCTCCCAACTCTGAGCTGCCATTCTCCCTGATTTGATTAGTTTTGTCTTTGTCGTCTTTTTAGCAGTTGTTGTAAGTGATGAGACTTCTATAGCTAAGATTATGTGAGATTTGATCTTCACCCGTTCATTCTGATGGCTTTCAAAGTATTACATATAGTGCTTATTAGAGATGTTCACTGATTTTTTTTTTCATGTTTACTGTCAAATTTCATTTTTATAAAGGTTTGGGAGGTAGTTATTTTGTGTTTCCCTTGTTTCAGAGTTAGTGCGCACTAAAGGGGCTTAGTGCGCACTAACTCCAACTTAGTGCTCACTAAGGCCTGGATTCATCATTCTTTCGCAGAATGGTGAATCCTGTAAAAAGGGGGGCGGGGGGGCAAAGGGAGGGGCGGGCCTGCGAAGGCCCGCCCCTCCCTTTGCCCCCCCGCCCCCATTTTCACAGGATTCACCATTCTGCTGCCAGTGAAGACATTGCCGAGTCTGCCCCCTCGCCGCCCCCTCGCTGCCCTGACTCCTCCCCTCGCCACCCCGACTCCACCCCAGCATGCTATTGCACGCGAAAAGGGCCTTTTCGCATGCGATAAGCCTTTGAAAATGACCCCCTAAGTCACGTCAATTATTTATTTATTTATTTATTTATTTAACATTTTTCTATACCGAACTTCATGACAAGATTCATATCAGACCGGTTTACATGGAACTTAGTGCACACTAACCAGTTTTCCTCATTTTGGAGTTAGTGCGCACCAGGACTTAGGGTGCACTAACTGGTTGTTAGCAAGCACTAACTAAAGTTAGCGCGCACTAACAAAAAATGTTACCGATAAGTTAAAAAGTGTCAATTGGGGGGCAGTTCGTTATTTATTTATTTATTTATTTGTTTATTTATTTATTTACGGGTTTTTTATATACCGGGGCACGTAAGTAACATCACCTCGGTTTACATTCAAACATTAATTCAGCATATTGCTTTACATTATAACATTAAAAACTGAATACAAATCCATGTAAAAACTTTGTACAACGAAAATAAATATCAGAATATGAGTGACTGTGGGGTTAATATGGTTCTGCATTCCCATGGGCTGTCTCCTTCTAAAGAGACAGTATGGAGACAGCCCATGGGAATGCTGAACCATACCTCTAGCTAATGAACTACTCCACAATTGACACTTTTTAACTTATCGGTAACATTTTTTGTTAGTGCTTGCTAACAACCAGTTAGTGCTCCCTAAGTCCTATTAGGGTACACTAACTCTGAAATTAGAAAACTAGGAAGTGTACACTAAGCCTAGTGTGCACTAGTGCTAACAACCAGTTAGTGCTCCCTAAGTCCTATTAGGGTATACTAACTCTGAAATTAGAGAACTAGGAAGTGTGCACTAAGCCTGTAAATAAGAAAACTATAGTTAGTACGCACTAATGGGACTTTGTACGTACTAAGTCCCGTTAGTGCCTACTAACACAAAATACGAAATTCAATTTTTTTTGTTTCGGAGTGCTCCAGAAAACAACGAAATAGACAATTTGTTGCCATTGTCTATTTCATTAAAAATGAATATATATCCCTAGTGCTTATTATAGGAAAGTTTTTGACCTCTGTTTCTACACATTGACTCTTTAATCTCAAAGGTTTCCTGGCATTGCTTTCTAAAGTGTCCTGAGTTGTATTCTCAGTAGGGCGATGATATAGCTGCATGTCAAAGGGGAATAGGCTGAACTAGTTATGGGTTTTGTCAGGACTGGACTAGCTCAGCTCATCCTCCTTGACATTACCCTGTTGTGTTCCGGATAAACCATGAGCCCTGCCAGTGGCTGGCATGGGTAACAGAAACCTAGCTGTTGTAGCCTTTCTGGAGGATCTTCACTGATATGTACTGCATGCTACTGGGGCCCGTTCCCAGCTATTTCCATGCCTGGGGGTGACAGCACCACCCTCCTATTACTCACTTTTTCTGAAGTCTGTGGTTTTCCCCTTTTGTGCTGCTGAGCTAGACCCCTCCATGGCTTCCAGTGGCATAGTGAGGTTGGAGACACATCTCTGCTGCTGCCATTGCGGTATCTCTGCCTTCCAGTCCATTTATTTCAAGAGACAGAAATCTGAAGAATTCCACTGGAGTGATGCTCCAAAGCAATCCCGCATAGGCCTGTATTTTCTATTATCGCACTGGTTTGTGAATCCCGCGGTTACGGGGGCGGGGGGGAAAAGTGGGGGGCGGGCCTACGAAAGCCGGCAGCGATCGCACTACTGCGGTGTTATCGCTGCCAGCTTTCGCACCCAATAGCACCACCGTGAAAGGTGGTGCTATTGGGCGTGCTAATGGCGGTGATAACAGGTCTTACCTTATCATTGCCAGCAAAGTTTCCATGACGTCCGCCCCGACGCCACCCCAACTCCTCCTCTTCCGGTCCCGACACCGCCCCGATTCCACCCCTATCTAGTTATCGCATGCGAAAAGGGACTTTTCGCACGCAAAAAGTCCCTTTTTGCGTGCGATAGGGATAGAAAATGACCCCCATAGTCCTGGGGAGATAGACAGAAAAATCAATAGATGGGTAGCTATTCCAAACTACTAAATATATTCTCAGATCTGTTCATATCCATTAGTGAGATACATACTAGACTTTGAAAGCAGCTCAGTGTGTCAGTATACAGTAACCTAATTGGTGGGAAAGGTTAGGAATGATGACATCCAAAAGCTCAACACTTTAAAACATTGTTTTCCTGTAATGACTCAAACTTTCTAATTGATTAGAAATGGAACCTTAAATTATTGCCAGGTGACTGATGGGTAGTTGCTGTATTTGTTTTCAGAACCTTGCAAGCAAAATTGATGTGATTCTGAAAATGGAAAATCATTGTATGGAACTCTTTAGCCCTGAAACAGCTACTTGGAATATGGCCATAAGCTGCATTTATTTGAGTCAATTTCACATTAATCAGCATGCTTTGAAGATTATGTTCCATAATTTTATTTAGTGGTTCATTTATTATAAACATTAAATGTTAAGTGTTTTGAAGAGGAAGAATAAAAATCTAGTATAATGCCATGCGACAGACAGAAACCTTGGCAATGCACATATCTTTCATTAGAATGGGCTTCACCATTACAGACTTAACACTTTACTTAACAAAGTATTTTTGCAACGATTTTCTTTAGCCGTCTTTTTAGAACTCTTCGGCACATCATAGGGTACATACGTCTCCATCCATCAGTTGCTGATTAGGCAGTCGTAGGTGACATGTGGATCACTGTGGATGGCACGGGAGTAATTCTGTGACAGCCCATGCAAATTAGATGACAAATATGCGCACAAGTTACACCAAATTAACCCAGGCGAGGTGCACGCATACGTTCCCTTTTGAAAATTATCCCACCAAAACTACCTGCACACACGATTACACCCTGCTAAACTATGTGCGGAAACTTTCTCAGGAGATCTTACATACATACTTTTGAAAATGTAAAAAAGTGCTCAAAGGTGCAAAAACCCCTCCCCGGAGCCCCATCCCTTGGGACCACCTCCGCTCAGTCTGAGCAAACTGATGTGCCGGCAGGCAATTTTGTAAAAGGGCCACTGTTTTAACCTATGAAAATTACCCTCTCTGTGGGTAATTCTGAGGGAACTTCGCACGGGGGCCCGCTTTAATGCTGGATGCTGTAGTTGTGGGATGCATGCGTTGAAAAGCAATTGCTGTACAATGTGCCCGGCTTTATTACACCGCCTTGTCCTATAAGAAATTAATTTTCCCATAGTGGAAACTGCCTTCTGCTTGCATTAGAAAAGGATACTTTACAACAGCCATACTTCGTGGCAAGGCTATAAAGGAGCACTTCAGCTCTGCTGACTTAAATTCGGGTTGGATTGTTTTCTGTAAAACTGTAGAACATTAAAATGCACGCCTTTTCCATTCTCATGCACCTGCCGTGGTTTCCTTATGGCTTGGTGGTGAGGAAGGAGGACAACGAGGTTTATGGCACTCAGGCGAAGGCTCCAAGTTCCAGAGAAAATAATGTTAAAATAAAAAGCTACATAGTCCATGTAGATGCAATCATCTCTATATTTGATTACTTTTGAAAAGTATTTAAAACCCAGATCTTTGAGCCAGCTTGGTTAGCACAGCTGTAGTAACAGATACTGCAGCTGTATAATCTCTAACGCTGAAAATGTTTCGGGTTGTAAGGGACGTTTTTGATCAGTAGTGACAGATGGATCCAACCGTTGGGGATTTTCAGACAATGCCTTCCCATTTCAGGAGAAATACAAAAAGTATATTTTGTTTTCAATGCTAATTTCAATAAAGCTGGCAGAATTGGTAGGCTTTGACAGGTTCTACCTGTAGTCTTTTCCCAATAAAATCCTAAAACCAGCATTTCACCATCACCGAGACATACCATAAATTCTATCTTTGTTTCCCCTCAGTTTTTTATTTGCATTCTAAAAGTCCTGAGCTGATTTATATGATTATTTTATTATTTTATTATTTTATTTATATTTTATTATGGAATTAGTCCATGATAATGTTTTAGGTTAGCTATATCTGTATTGTTTTAGTACGTTTATACTACTGTAATTTGTAATTGATGGGGGGTTATTTTATTTTGAGATTATAACTTTCTGGGCATCATATATTAGGTTTTAATTTTGTTTTAATTTTTGAAGAATGCTTTGATTATTTGTGTATTGTCTTTTAAAGAACTCTGTAAACCGGCTTGAAGTTATTTACGAAAGTTTCAGTATAAAAAAATGATCAAATAAATAAAATAAATAAATGATTAAACTGGATGGTGTTCAGTGGGGTCATGAGCCAGAAGCAAGATTGGCACAGTTCTCTAACATACCTATGAAGGTCCTTCTCTGAAACATTTAGTTTATGTAGCTGAGGCTTCTATCCAGTGAGATCTTGTTTTTGCTATATTTTATTCACTCTAGCAGGTTGCTTTTTTCATGAAATGTTATTTTTGGCATCAGGGGATGCTGCGTGGATGGGGTGGGATTTTGGAAGGCTCAGAATGTCTGGTCATGGTAGCTAAGAGGCTGGCGTGCCAGGTTACCATGCCAGCCCCTCTGCACCAGCTCATCAAATGCAGCAAACTTTTGTGTGGCAACTCAGCCACACAAAATTTTTCAATTTTGAACGCACATTAGAGGGAAATGACCAAATGACTTCATTATCTGTCATTTGAATAATTTACATATATAGCCACATTCAGCTTAAATATGATCATGGCCATTGTTTTAGTGTGATAAATCATTAGTAAGTAGCACAGTTGTTAATATGTGCAAATCATCTGTTTTTGTCTGCTTTAACAATAGTGCATATTAATTATTAGACCCCCAATAGATTAATCTGAAAGGATAGGAAGCAGTTATGCCTCTGTTTTATTTACAGTAGTGCATGTAATTATGCTTTGGAGGTGATGTCTCACACATTTATGAGAAAACTAAAATGTGCATTTCATTTACTTTCTTAAGGTGTTAAAACAAATGTATAAAAATAGAATAAACATCTGAAGAGTGACCTTAGGGGAGATTAAAAAACAGTGGATGTGGCCAAAACAAGAAATAAATGACTTTAATTAAAACAAAAACTAACAACAGAAACAAAATAAGATGTTTCTGCACAAAAAAGAAAAAAAAGAGTAACATCCTAGGGAAGAACAGAGCAAAAATGCCCAAGCAAACTGTCATTTTGAACAACCTCATTAGCACTTCTATTTGAGGATATCTCTATCCCTAATCTACAAACCTTCATCTTTGGAGTTTTAGCATTTGTTTGGTATGTATGATTTCACCAATTAACTTTCTGGGATGTCCGTAATCAAAATATCACGCAAAATGTATTGTGGATTGTTTCGAGAAGTGACATCAGCAGCTTCACTTTTAAGGAGTGATGTTAACTGTGATGCAGTTGTCTCCAGAAAGAAGCCAGTTCAGGCTTTATATTCCACTTGCGCTGCCTTTTGACTTATGACCTGCTGAAGGATCCCTGCTGTTGAGGGATGAGTCTCATTTTGTGACACATGGGCGCGTGCTGTAACATGGTGGAATATATCCCTAGTCTAATCATGCTTAAATGCACACTTTCAGTTACAGTGGTTCTCGTGTGATCTTGCAAAGTCTGATGCTGTAAATATAAACATTGAATAAAATGGTATTACCAGTCAAGAGCTCCAGCCGCCATTAGACGTTTCCTGAGAGAGAGAATGTGTGTGCATGTCTTCCATCAGAAAAAAGATACTGGTATCATTATTTGGGATTTTGATCTTTTTTTTTCTTTTAATATTTTGGCAGAGATGCACTCATTAAAACATTTTGCATTTCTTGTTATGTCTTATTCTATCTTGCTTTGTGGTAATCTTAGTTATATCTTTTTATAGTTAGAATATTTATGTAGGCTGCATAGTTTTGGCTAATCTTTAGTCTTGGCACTTGCATTTCTTGCAAATACGCTTTCTGGTTCCAGGGATTCTAGTTAAAGCTTTGAAACATGGAAACAGAATAGATAAAGACCACCAGAGCCAGAATCTGCCCATTATTCCTTCCTGTTGCGATTTTGCAGCATCTACTTCATCTTTGGCTTTCGCTTCATTTCCTCTCACTGTATTTGGCCCATAGTTTCTTGAATTCTGTTACTGTTTTTGCCTCCACTGCCTTTACTCGAATGCTGTTCCATGTGAAGAGATACTAATTTATGCTACTCCTGAATCCTGTGTAAGCCTTATTTCACAGATTTATGCTCTAGAAATACCTTTCCACTGGAAAATACGGGCTGCTTTTGAAATATTTATAACTTCAAAGTACTTGAATTTCATTATCCTATCTCCTTTTTCTGCTTCATCCTGCCAGACCGGTCTAGACAAGTGGGTTACACTCTTGCACCAGCAGGTGGAGGCAGAGAACAACTTCCTTTGCCGACATCACCTGAGCCTATATATTCTGGGATAGCAGGATAACTTGCCAATGGTTCTCTGCCTCCAGCTGGTGAAGGCTGATCTGGGATTGCAAAAAAAAGAACAAAAAAAGAGGAAACTGGGCAACAGCCCTTGGGGGGGTCAGTTTCTCCGCTGAGGATAGTGGTTCTTCAGCACCAAAAAGAAAAAAAAAAAAAGGAGGGAGAAAATCCAGTTCGCATTTGCACCTAGTAGAAGGGCTATGAACTGTGGTCTACATAGTGCTGGATACACACAAGGAGCAAGAGAAGCGCTGAGAGAGTGAAAGCGGGTACAGCCACCATGCCTCCTCCCCTCTCCCACCGCCCAGCTCCATAGAGAAAGGTAGGAAGTGCCTGCAGCGTGGTAGCAGGAAGCAGAATTCCACAGCGGGCTCTTTCTTCATCAAATGTTACATGCTGGGAACTCCAGTGGAAACACAGGTATGCAAGGGTGTGCAGGAAGTGGGCTGCTGAACAAACGCTGATGATGTACTGGCATTGGGGGAAGAGCCAACGCCAACACAGAAGGAAGTCTGAAGAGCGGTGAGTTGAGGCAAGAATGTTGGTGGGGAAGCCGATTTGGGAGAGGAAGCAGGCCCAAGTCAGGCAAATCAAAGCGGTGGGAAAACCTGTGGGGATTTGGATTTTTCAATGGAATTTATTCTCCTTATGCATATGGTTTACTGAGAAATGAAAGGGAAGACTGGAACAGGGAATAGAGGCCTGAGGTCTTCTCCAGGCATCCTTAGAGGCAGCAAGGTGGGGCCTAAAAGACCCCACCTAGGGTTAGAAAGCTCTTTCTTCCCAGGATATTACAGCTTTCCTGTATACTCAAATGGGAAGTATAGAGGAACTGAAAAACCCTCATAGATCTGGAGAAGACTTGGGCAGTGAGATGAGTTCAGATGCTGCAATTAGGCTCTTTTGCAGAGAAGAGTTGAGCACCCTCATTTCTACAATGGAGCAAGCAGATGAGCAGAAGGAAAAAAAGAAGTCTTGGGGCGTGGGTCATCCAATCCTCCTAGATATTAAGAAGCCTACCAGAGCCTTTCCCCTACATTCAGCCATTAAAAAAATATGATTATGGCAGAGTGGGATAGCCTGGACACAACCTTAAAAGCTAGACATAGAATGACCAAGTTAGACCCCCTACAGCAGGTAGAGATAGAACAATTCTTTAAATTTACTAAGATAGATGTCCTGGTAACAGCAGTAACAAAGAAAACATCCATTGTGGTGGAAGGAGGCTGAGCCCTCAAAGATTTGCAGGACCATAAGATTAAATGACGACAGTAATACTCCTCAAAAGTCACTCACTAATTCCTTTGTCACACAAGCAAGAGACCTGGGAGTATTAATTGACAACCATCTGAACTTAAAATCATTCATCAACCACACAACCAAGGACTGTTTCTATAAACTACAGGTACTAAAAATAATTAAACCACTTCTTCACTTTCAAGACTTCAGAACTGTCCTCCAAGCCATAATATTCTCCAAGATAGACTACTGCAACTCCATCTTACTAGGTCTCCCCACCTCTTCCATCAAACCTCTTCAAATGCTTCAAAACGCGGCGGCCAGAATCCTGACAAACTCCTGCAGAAGGGACCACATCTCTCCCATTCTAAAAAATCTACTCTGGCTACCAATACGTTTCAGACTTCCACACAAGTCCCTCACCACCATCCACAAAACCATCCATAACCAAGCCCCTCTCAACCTTCAATTCCCACTCAAACTACACACCTCATCTCGACCTATCAGAGAAGCCTATAGAGGTTCCCTGCACACCCCCCCAACCAAATCCACACTCCATCTAGCATCCAGAGAACGGGCTTTCTCCACAGCGGGACCTACCATATGGAATTTTATCCCCCCAGAACTCAGACAAGAACCCTGCCTATTGACATTTAGAAAAAGGCTTAAGACTTGGTTATTTAAACAAGCCTTTCCTGAAACTCACTGATTCACCATTCCAACCATTACTATACTTCCAGCACTATGTAAATAATTGCTCTTATTGCCATTGATTTACTTATGCTTTGTCTTCTTCTTCCCCCAGTTCCGGCACCCCTGTTTCATTGTAACTTCTGCTTCTCTTCGCTATGTTAATATTTAAGGTTTATTGTTCTCCTGTTCCATGTAAACCGACATGATATGATTGTATCATGAATACCGGTATAGAAAAGCACCTAAATAAATAAATAAATAAATAAATCAATCAATCATTATTAAAGTGGTCCTTTGAAATTCCCAGTATCTCTTTACAAGCAGCTGTTTGTGGGGGATATCTAGTCAAGGCATTGTAAGTTGGCTACAGTAGAAGCAGGCATTTGAAGTGGAAACAGAGGATCCTGAGGGAGCTACCAAGCTGGAGTCAGGGACAGCCTTTGTTCCTGACACCCAGTATGATTTAATTAGAACCTCACTGAAGCAGGTAGCAACATTAGTCAAGGCGAGGAGATTTCTATGGCTGAGACACTGGTTGACAGGTTCACCTTCTAAAGACAGGCTAAGCAGGCTTCCCTTTAAGGGAGGAGCTAGAAAGCCCCAGCAGCTGCCCGAGGTCTGAGTCATGGGCACTATGAGATCTTTTAAATGACAGTCTAAGGATCCTAGACACTACAGGACAAGTAGACTTCTGAACCTCCAAAGGGGAAGGATCATAGTGAGACCAATATTTTGGGTATCCAGAAGGGGTTTTGAGACAAAAGCTCCCAAAATTCATGGGGGCTTAGAGGGACAAAATGAAGGTATGAGGGTCCACTCCTTGCTTTCCCTGATGGGCAGCCAGCTGACAGACCTTTGCAAGGAATGGACAAGTGATACCAAGGACATATGGGTCCTAGAAATTATCTAGAAGGGCTATTCCCTCAAACTGGCTGCTTCCCTACCAGAGGCATGCATAATATCACCATGTAGGGCCCCAATAAAGCAAGATGCTATTCAAACAGCCATAGACTGATTGCTTGCCTTAGAAGTAATAGTCCCAGTTCCCGAATCAGAAATTGGAGAGGGATGCTATTCCATTTACTTGGTAGTACCAAAGAAGGAAGGGGACATTTCTTGAGGGGGACTTGAAAAGGGCCAACTGACACCTCAGAGTACTACATTTCAAGATGAAAATGCTCAAATCTGTAATAAGGACAGTCCAAAAAGAAGAGTTCCTTACCTCCCTAGATTTAGCGGAAGCCTACTTGCATATCCCTATCAGGAAGGAAGACCAAAAGTTCCTAAGGTTTACAGTCCTAAGGAACCATTATCAGTTCAAGGCCATACCCTTTGGTCTGTTCACAGGACCTCATATTTTCACCAAGATGATAATAATGGTGGTGGCATCATTAGAAAAAGAAAACTTTCTGATCCATGTTGTTAGACAACTGGCTAACCAGGGCAAAGTTAAAACAGGAGAGCAGACTGTCCACTCAAAGAATAAAGCAACTCTTTGTTATTGGGCTGGGTTACAAACGAAGCCGAGTCAGATGCAACCTTCCCAGTCCCTGGTCTATCTGGAAACATATTTTGACATAGAGACAGGGAAAAGCTTTATGACTCAGGAAAAGGTGCAGAGGTTCCAGTCCCAAGTGAGAGTTAATGGCAAACAGGAGACTCAAAGCAAGGGAATACCTGCAGGTGCTAGGATCAATGGCAGCCAGAATAGATCTACTGCCATGGGCAAGGACCCATTTACATTCACTACAAACAGCTATATTGGCATGGTGGACCCCACACAGACAGGACTATGACTCCTCTCTTAGGAGAGGCCAAAATCAACCTCTGGAAGTGGCTAATCAACACCAATCTGTTCAAAGGAGTACATCTGGAACTGCAAAGATGGATTACCTTAGGAGCCAATGCCAACCTCGTAGGCTGGAGAGCCCACTGTGAAGGACAGATGGTGTAGTGCAGGTGGTTGAAGGTAGAAGTACTTGGTCCATAAATTGCTTGGAGTTAAAAGCAAATCAGGTTGGCATTCAAAAGGGAAGGCTGTGATTGTACATTTGGACAGTGGTATAGTAGTAGCATATGTCAACAGGCAAGGGGGCACCCAAATCTCACAACTGGACAAGGAAATGAATCATTATGAGCTGGACAGAGCTGCATCTCAATGGCTTGATGGCAAGACACATACCAAGAATGGACAACTTACAAGTGGACTATCTCAGATGGTACAAATTAGACCCAGCAGAATGGGATCTACCTAAAGAGGCTTTTATGGAGATAGTAGCAACATGGAGACAGCCCTGTTGGGATCTGTTGGTGGCATGAAGGGAACACCAAAGTCAAGAAATTCTGCAGTTGATCCTGGGAAAGGTCCAACCATGGTCAGAGGATGAGCTGCTCTATGTGTTTCAACCAAGCCTGATGCTTGCAAGAATGCTCAGGAATGTGGCAGACTTGCAGGCTCGCAAAAAACATGACTAATCCATCAAGGCTCAATGGTGATGTAAGATCCAGGTCCTTATTGTCTTACAGCCTGGCTATTGAAATGATGAGACTGAGAAGACAAGGGTATTCAGAAGCAATCATCTGATGGTGCAGGTGCATTGTGTTATATGGGCCAGATGGAAGGAAGCTAAGTTCCCATCTGGATGTAGCATGTTTCCCTAAGGCGGTAAAGTGCATGTGTCACCCTTTCCAGCATGATGTGCCAGTGTGGGACCTAAACCTGGAGCTGAGGGTCTAACGAAGGCACCCTTTGAGCCCCTAAGGAAAGTGTCAATTAAAGATTTGAATCTGAAGACATTATTCTTGGTAGCAATCTGCTCGGCTAGAAGGATCTCTGAACTCCAAGCATTGTCATGCCAAGATACATATTTGATGTTTTATGAAGATAAGGTCACAATTTGCCCAGTTTCTTCCTTCCTTCCTTCCCAAAATAGTGTCAGAATTCCATATGAAACAGCAGATATCTCTATCCACATTTAGGAAGACAGAGTGTGTGGGATCAAAAAAAAGCCTGTTACGCTCAGCAGTTTGCGAACCGCCACTCTCAACTTCAGGCCTGCCATGCGGGTGTGCCACGACCTAGCAAGGTGGACAGCTCCCTGCATCCCACTGCACGGCCAGCCCTGGGCATACGCAATGCTTCTGATGCCAGGGAGGTTATTTCCTTCAGGGCACTGCAGCCCATTAGGTATCGCTGGTTTTGCAGTCACCCTGCCGATGCAGATGGTCCTGGAAAACGCAGGCAGTAGGGCCTTCCCACAGCCTTCCCCTGATGCTGCTCCCTGGGCCTCCCATAGGTGTGTGCACATGCCTGACTGAGCTCTCCTTAAAGGTCCCATGGTGGGAAAAGCTGTTGATGACAAAACAGGATGAGGATTACTTAAGGCCACTTCTCCTGCCTCTCCATACCTCGGCATAGGTCGACTCCTCCCGGAGAAATCCTTTGCCAGCGTTCCTGATTCCTGATCCTGCTTCCAAGTTCTTGATTCCGGTGTGGTGTTCCTGAGTCCATGTCTTCCATCCTTGCCTCCTACAGTCTGGTTTGTCCCTGGATCTCTTCGTCTGTGGTCAGTCTTCCTCTTGTCTGTCTTCAGTGACTCCTCAGATTCTTGTGGTCCCTCATCTTCCTCCTCTTCGTCATCTTCCTTGGATTGATCTTCTGACTTGACCTTGGACTGGACCCAATGCTGCTTGACTTCTGCCTGCCACTAACCCACTGCCTGTACTTTGTCTTCGATTGAAGTCTGTCTGCCTCCAACTGTCTGTCACCTGTCCAGATTGGTGTCTGACCTGACTGCGCTTCCCACTGTGCTGGCCTACCTCGTCTACCAAGCCTTGGATTTTCACCTTCACAGAGGCCTACACCTAAGACCAGCCGGCCCCAGCACCCAAGGGCTCAACCTAAGGGGAACGAGGGCTGATATTGGTGAAACTTCAGTTGGACCTTTGCTCCTGCCAGCTCTGCCTGCTGATGGCAGGGACCTGCAGGGCTCCTCCCTGCAGGTTGAGCCAGTCTACCTCGGCCTAAGGGTCCACTTCCGTAACAAAGCCTTTACCTGTTGGATGTCACAAATGCCTTCAGGAAGTCAGACAGAATGTTTGTATTGTTCAGGGACCAGAGAAAAGTTTGGGCAGCATAAAAGCTTCTATTATTTATTTATTAATTTATTTATTTGCTTTTATATACCGACGCTCGTTCGAAACATCGCATTGGTTTACAATATAATACATAAAAATGCTATTACAATATGTTACAATATTACAATATGCTATTACAATATTACAATACATAAGAACATAAGAACATAAGAACAAAAAAAGGTTAAAAACCTGGCTCTTCAGGCAAGCTTTCCAATAGGCACCTCCTCCTGACTTTCAGATCCAACCATTGCAGGGTGTCACCAACACCTTGCCACTTAATTTTCATACCGTACTTGCTTATTCGCAATTCTATCTAACAGTCATTATTCACCTTTATATAACCGTCTACTGCAGACCATATTCGCTACAAAAGTTCTTTGTAAAAAAGGTTAAATTTGTTAAATGCTATTGTTACTTTCTATGTTCCTTGTAATAATGTTCAATGGTTTATTATTATTGTTCCATGTTCTATGTAAAAAAACCCAGGTCTAACCTCCCAGACCAGGGCAACCTCTTTCGTTACTTGTAAACCGGACTGATTTGTATTGCATACAGGAATTCCGGTATATAAAAATTTAAAATAAATATAAAATAAATAAGAAAATGCCATACTGGGTCAGACCAAGGGTCCATCAAGCCCAGCATCCTGTTTCCAACAGTGGCCAATCCAGGCCATAAGAACCTGGCAAGTATCAAAAAACTAAGTCTATTCCATGTTACCATTGCTAATGTCAGTGGCTATTCTCTAAGTGAACTTAATAGCAGGTAACGGACTTCTCCTCCAAGAACTTATCCAATCCTTTTTTAAACACAGCTATACTAACTGCACTGACCACATCCTCTGGTAACAAATTCCAGAGTTTAATTGTGCGTTGAGTAAAAAAGAACTTTCTCCGATTAGTTTTAAATGTGCCCCATGTTAACTTCATGGAGTGCCCCCTAGTCTTTCTACTATCCGAAAGAGTAAATAACCAATTCACATCTACCCGTTCTAGACCTCTCATGATTTTAAACACTTCTATCATATCCCCCCTCAGTCGTCTCTTCTCCAAGCTGACAATTGTGTCAACCTACATTGGAGCAGACAGACAACTGCCATCCAAGCTAAACACGCATTCGATGAGAACCCAGGCTTCATCCTGGGCAGAATATAAGTTGGTTTCCCTACAAAATATATGCAAGGCAGCGACATGGTCTTCATTGCACTCAATTGTAAAGCATTATAAATTAGATCTACATGCAAGAGATGACTTAGCAGTTGGTAGTAAAGTCCTAGGGGTGGGGTAGATACTGCTTGGGCACATCCTATTTGTCTGGACTGTTCTGGCAGAATGAATAAGAAGATAAAATTTAAACTTATCCATTAATTTCCTTACCTTGAATCCTGGCAGACCAGTCCAGAACCCACCCAGGAAATTATAGTTGGGCTAGTTATTTCAAAGATAACAAATAGAAAGGTAACAATACATTTTTCTTTATAATAATTGTATTTATTTTTGTTTGACTTTCGCTCTCTCCACTAATCTTAAAAAAAAAAGGAACCAAGGGAAGAATATACACAGTTAATTTAGCCCCATACTGAACTATAAGGTGAAAGAAATCATAGAAAAGGAAGAATAAGAGAACCTATTCGTAGACAAAATGAGTATAAACATTGATTTTTTTTTTCTTTCTCCTTATATAGAAGGCGTGAAGTAGAATCAGCAATATAGGGAGAAGCTAGGGCAAGAAGCTACTGGCAAGTTATCCTGCTATCCTAGAATATATTGGCTCATATGATGTCAAAAAAGGAAGTAGTTCTCTGCCGCCACCTGCTGATGCAAGAGTGTAACTCACTTATCTGGATTGATTTGTGAGAACTCAAGGAAAGGAAATTAATGGGTAAATTTAAATTTCACCTTTTTCTTCCTCTCCTCCTCTAGGTTCTAGCAGGCTAAGCACAGACATAGCCAGCTAGATCAAAGACTTTGGAAACAGACTAGGCTGAGTGACCAAATTAACCAACCAAGTTTCACTAAGCAGCTGGATTTAGTGGCAGAGTTAGGTTGGGGGGAGAAAGTTAAGCTATTAATGCTAATTTTCAGAGCTAGCCACCACCTTAGCTGGCCAAACCTAGGCAGAGAGATAGTAAGCCTAAATCTGGCTGTACTGTCACTGCTTTTGGAGCCCTCTATCCTCATTCCCTCCTGCCTCAATAACTTAAATGACCACAGGGCCGAGAGTCTCCCTCCATCCATTTTCCTCCTGTGTGTTGCAAAAAAAATGACTATGGGTCCCGCAGCCCCCTCTCCATCCCTTCCCATCTTCCCTATGGCCAACAATGCAAGTTTTGAAAATGATGCATTTTCTACAGTGTCATTCAGTTTGTATTCCTTTGAGATTACTCAGATTAGTTTATTTACAGTGCTCCATGGTTCTAGAAGCTCTATGCAGTGATTCCATTTCTAATTAGAATGAGAATCAAGTGAACAAGTTGCAAAATACAGACTTCAAAGGACAAATAACTGAGCAGCAATCTGGGATGGGGGGCAGCTAAGTTCATACCAGGTTTACTGCTTTAAAATTGTTGGCCAGGTTTGGAGCCGTGAAAAAGCCAATGGAGCCATCCAAACACAAGCAAACGCAGGCCTGTAAAATGACCCACTGACCAAATGTTCAGCAAAATCCACTGTGAGGGATTTAAAAGTTTACAATCCATACAGAGGAAACATTGTTATAAAAGCCTTGCCAGGTCCATAGGGTCTTCTAAATTCCCTCTTCTGAAGCCAAGAAAATTTATGGCAGTGTTGCTAGATGTGGCGGCCAGGCAATTGGCTGTGTTGATCTTAGTTGTGTTTAAATTTCTCCTTTCTGGCACTTTGAGCCCTAGTGGAAAGAAATCATTTAGTCATAGCAGCGTTGAGCATTTAGAAGCTCAGGAGTGCTGAGGCCGAGTCCTAAGAAGATAATTTATGGTGCACCTATAGTCTCTGTGCTGGTGGGTAGGCTTCCCTGAAACACTGTGTGTGCCTTAAGAGACACGGGTGGCTTAGGAAACCTGATAGGCCTTCAATGGAATACTTGAAATGGAATGTAGACGTTCCTGTTTACCCACCAATAAAGTCTTTATCATAAAAGGTTATTCTATGCTTAAACAATGATTCATGATAAATCAAGGGAGAACTATTTTAAAATGAATTAAAGATGGTTAAAGGAAAAGTGGGTAGTGAATTCTTCCTCCTTTTACTTTTGCAGTAACGTTTCAAGTTTTTATCCTTTTTCCACCTTCTTCTCTAAATTCACTTCAGTTCACTGTGGTGAAAAACTGAGACCAGAAATGTGTGAATTTTAAAAAGAAAATAAATATCGTTAACTATAGCCTGATGAACCCGCACAAAGGCTGTGGGTTTATCAAATTAGTTCAACAAACTTTTTAACTTTATTATTATTTTTTTATTCTTATTCAGATTCCTTGAATCAGCATATCGGTAGTGGAGTTTGAGCAGGTTCACCAGATTTGCAGGATCCACAGTGGACAGATTTGATGAAGATTCCCGCAAACTGGAATTGAATCTAGTTGCAGTTTTTCTACCCTTTGCTGGGGGAAATGTCAACGAATCTCCCAGGTGAATCTGAGCAGAATCCAAAAGTTTTGTCAAGATCAAACCAGGGCTGAAATTTGCCTCATTCATGTTCAGCCTTGAATTTTCTGCTCCTTTCTTATTAACATAGTAACATAGCAAATGACAGAAGCAGGGTTACCAACTGGCTCCAATGTTTCAGGACAGGTTGATCCAGTCCTGATTTTACCTCATGCATGCAGGAACTTGAACTTCTGATATACCTATGCATTCCTTAAGAGAAGCAAAATCACCAGTTACTGAAGGTAGTAGAGTAAAACCAGGACTGGATCAACCTGTCCTGAAAATCTGGAGCCAGTTGGCAACCCTAGGTAGAAGATGAATACCAATTGGCCCATGCAACCTGCCTAATTATTCTGGTATACACTGCTAAGGATATATCCCAGCTGCTAAACATAGAGGGGTAGATTTTAAAAAAGAGCGCGATCGCGTACTTTTGTTCGCACAGCAAGTGCGATTTTATAAGATACACACATAGCCGCGCTTATCTTATAAAATCCTGGATCGGCACGCGCAAGGCTGCCGATTTTGGGCAGCCTGCGCGCACCGAGCCGCGCAGCCTGTCTCCGTTCCCTTCGAGGCCGCTCCGAAATCAGAGCGGCCTCGGAGGGAACTTTCTTTCACCCTCCCCTCACCTTCCCTCCCTTCCCCTACCTAACCCATCCCCCCGGCCCTATCTAAACCCCCCCTTACCTTTGTCCCTCGATTTACGCCTGCTAGAAGCAGACTTAAATGTACGCGCGCCAGCGGACTGCTGGCGCGCCGTCATCCGACCCGGGGGCTGGTCCGGAGGCCTCGTCCACACCCCTGGGCCGGTGCCACGCCCCCAGTCCCGCCCCCTAAATGCTGCGCCCTGCCCGAAACGCCGCGTCATTTGGCCCCGCCCCGACACGCCCCCGACACACCCCCTTAAAAAAACCCCGGGACTTACGCGCGTTCCGGGGCTCTGCACACGCCGGCGGCCTATGCAAAATAGGCGCGCCGGCACACGAGGGCCCTGCTCACGTAAATCCGGGCGGATTTACGCGAGCAGGGCATTTAAAATCCGCCCGAGAAGGTTGACCACTTGTAAGAAAACCGTCCTTATCCAAATCAGTCTTCCTCTTTGGTTCTCTACCATCCTGAGCAGATAAACACACAAGTTCCCCATATTTAAGCCAACACCTGCTGCGTTAACAAGGGAAAATAAAGGCGATACCAAGATTAGAATGATTCTCTCTTAGGTGCTTCATCAGAGGCCAAGAATTTTATCTGCAAATAACCATATGTACCCACAACACTTATATAACTATGTAGGACCTCAGAGCAGAATCATTACCATATTTTAGCAACACTGTAGTGTACATTACATAGGCAACTCCACCTTCCAAGTAGGTGTTTTCTGCATGTACATGATTGTGCTTATTTTTAAAAATTGAAAGTATGAGCAAGCATAAATGCTTTTCCCTGCCCCAACTCCACCCCTTGAATGTCTACCATAAGTTCAGGGAAAAATCCATATGAAATTGTGTTTCGTGTGTACTTTTTCTCACAAAAGCCCCCAGTTGATTTTCAGAAGGTGATTTAAGCACAGAAATCATATTGCAAGACTCCTGAATGACCATCATCAGGAGAAGAAAATAGGCTTAGAAGTTTTTAGAAACAGCTCCTATTTATTTTTCCTAAAATATATACATTTTATAGTTTTCTTATTTACTGAATTGAAAATATGATAAATATCTTTCTATTTGTAATCCCTTAGAAATAAGCAAGCTATGTTTAAGGTTTTATGGAAATGAGTGCGTTATGAACTCTTTCTTAATTAAGGACACTTGCTATGGGAGCATTGTGCTCTGACTCAGAAAATAGAGCACCTCATGTACTGGACAAATGCGATCTTTGTGCTAAGTTGCTCAGTGCACATCAGCAAATGGTTATTTTTATGTTGTTTAATCAGAATTAAGGAAGATTGTCTCTATGTGCTGCACAGTAAACATGTAATATGTAGAGAAGTACCAACACAAACCTTGGGGCAAATATACCAATATGCACTGATGTTTGCACAAGCGTTAATGGATATTAATTAGCTTTTACAAACATCATTACAAAATTTATGCTAAATAGATAATGAACTGCACAATTATATAATTTAGCTCATTACTTATGAGCACACAGTAAAACAACATATGAACATTAACTCAGACCTTTTACCATGAGAAATGTAACTCTAGGAGGTGAAGTTAAGGATTTTCTTTGTGTTAACATCAACGTTAATGTGCTAACTTTAATACAAAAAAAATTAACTCCAAAGTGATTTGCATTCCATTAACATGGGCTTTTAATGCAAGCTAATTAACGTGTGTTAATGGCCCATATTGATGCATTTTAACCTCCCTCAACTGGTTTGAATCATACCTAACCAATAGAAATTACAACGTTAGAATTGACGACATCGAATCTAAACCCATACTCCTATCCAGGAGTGTTCCTTTGCCAACTACTTTCTGATTTAAGCCTCCCTCACTTTCTTTACGCTGACAACGTGCAAATTCTCATCCCCATCACAGATTACTTAGACAACACACTTAAAACCTGGGAAAACGCACTATCCTCGATCAATAGCCTCCTTAACAACCTTAATCTGGCCCTCAACACATCCAAAACGGAACTCATGTTCATCTCCCCAACCAATAACCCCATAAAAGCATTACCCCCCCCCCCCCCATTCTCACAGATAGTACGAGACCTTGGAGTCACCTTAGATAACCAACTCAACCTAAAAAGATTTATAGGATCAACCATGAAAGAATGCTACTTTAAACTTAACATCCTTAAGAAATTTAGACCACTCCTCCACCAAAATGACTTCCGCACTGTTCTGCAAGCCACCAAAATAGACTATTGTAACTCCCTACTCCTCAGTCTCCCCAAAGCCTCTATCAAACCCTTACAAATGCTTCAGAACTCTGCTGCCAGAATTCTCACAAATACTCGCAAAAAATACCATACTACACCCATCCTCAGAGATCTCCACTGGCTCCCCATCTCCTCCCGTATTATTTACAAAACACTCACCATCTTACATAAAACCCTCCACAACCAGAGCATGCACTGGTTAAATGACTCAATACAATTCCACACAGCCAACAGACCAACCAGATCTTCCTACAAAGGCACCCTACGCATTCCCTTGCCCAAGCTGACCCATCTCAACACCACTAAGGAATAGGGATGTGAATCATTTTTGAACGATTAAAATTATCGTCAGATAATTTTAAAATCGTTCTAAATCGTTAGAGTGCACGATACAATACAAATGCCCCCGATTTATCGTCAGGGGCATTTGTATTGATTCGTTAAATAGGGCACAGGAATTATTTGGGGGAGGGCAGGAAAACCGGCACACCAAAACAACCCCTAAACCCACCCCGACCCTTTAAAACCAATTCCTTACCCTCCCCACCCTCCCGAACCCCCCCAAAATGTTAAGTAACCTGGTGGTCCAGTGGGGGGGGGGGGTCCCGGCGCGATCTCCCACTCTCGGGCCATCGGCGCCATTTTGGCTGCCACTAATTAAAATGGCGCCGATGGCCCGATAAAAAAAACAACCCACCCGACCCTTTAAATCGACCCCCCTTAGCCTCCCCCACCCTCCCGACCCTTTTTTTTTAGGGAGGCCCGCGCCGCTAAAAAAACTCCCCACCCGACCCTTTAAATCGACCCCCCAATTCCAACCCCCCCAAAACCTTTTAAAATTACCTGGTGGTCCAGGGGGGCCTCGGGGGGCCTCGGGGAGAGATCCAGGGGGGCCTCGGGGAGAGGAGAGGAGAAGAGAACATAAGAACATAAGAACATAAGAAATTGCCATGCTGGGTCAGACCAAGGGTCCATCAAGCCCAGCATCCTGTTTACAACAGAGGCCAAAACCAGGCCACAAGAACCTGGCAATTACCAGAGAGTTATGGGAAGGCTTGGCTGAATAGCCACGTTTTAAGTTTTTTCTTGAAGGTCTGTGGCAAGGTTCTTGGCGGAGGTCCGGGGGGACTCTGAATGCTAATCTTATTGTGTAATCTTATTGTGTACTCATATCTCTCAGTCTTTTCCACTACAGCACTGCTCTACAGAGGATCCGCTGTTCCAGCGTTCTGTGAGAGACGCGCCCAGCCGGCCTCTACAACCACTACTCACTACTGCCACCTCTGGTGGTTCCATAAACTGTTTAATAAAAGATTCAAATCTGTGTTTGTTCGGAGTTTAGCCTGACACTGTGGTCCCTTACGGGACTGCCCCCGTGGGCATGGTCAGCTGCCACAGTGTCCAATGATCCACCCAAACACCATTAACCATAACAATTGTACACAATGGCAGAGTTAAAATCTTGTGCTTTTTTATAGCACATATACGATGATGCCATATAATTTCAGCATATATACAGTGGGCCCTTGGGTTATGAATTTAATTGGTTCCAGAGGGCTCGTTGTAACCCACGTTGGTTGTAAGTCAAGACTATTTTTTCCATAGGAAACAATGGGAAAACCAATAATGTGTTCTGAACCTTTGAAAAGCACCCCTTGCCTAACCATTTCTATAATAAAAAATGGTTGTTATAAGGTCGTTAATTACCAGAAACCCCAATACTTCCCTAGTGCACTCACCAAAAGGTTATAAAATGTGCTTAGCCTACCAGAAACAACAATTCAAGTTTATTTTTCCATTTATGTATTTATTTAAAAGTTGACATCTTTGGTTTGCAGGAAGGGAGGAGGGGGAAGCAAACAGCATCGGGGGACGAAATGGAAGGTGGTTATTGTTCAGAAGGAGAGTCCCATTCCATAAGAACGTCTGGAATCTGGCTCTCTGGTGTCCTTTCTTTCCTTGGGGGAGTCTGTAGTTTACTAAGACCTGCTTCTGGTTCACTTGGTCTCAACCTTTTCTCAAATAAAAACTGGTCTAAGGTTGTCTGTTTCTGTCTTTTTTTCAACACTGTCCTGTAGTATGACATGACATTATCATTAAGCAAGTGAATGCAATGATTGGCTTTTCCTCTGTCTGGGTGGGTCTTCTCTACAAATGTTTGTAGCTCTGTCCATTTTTTTTAGGATTTCCTTGATTCTAGAAGAGGAAATGTGCTGCACTGATTGTTGCTCCTCCTCCTCCTCTTCAGAAAGCTCCTCAGCTGCCATTCTCTGTTGCTCAGCCAGAAGTTGCTGAAGTTCCTCTGTAGACAATTCCTCTGAGTGTTCCTCTACCAGTTCCTCAACATCAGCACTGTCTACCTGCAAGGCTATGGACTCTGCTATAGTGATAATGTCATTGACCACAGGGTCAGTTGCAGGTTCAGGCTCCTGTCCTTCGAAGTCTTGCTGTTCTATAATTTTAGGCCACACTTTCTTCCACGCAGATCTCAATGTCCTTTGAGAGACATTGCCCCAGGGTTTCTCTATTAACCCCACACATGAAAGGATGCTGTAATGTTCCTTCCAGAATTCTTTAAGGGTTAAATCCATATCTGAAACCATCTGGAAGCATTTCTGGAACAGTTCCTTGGTGTATAGCTTCTTAAAGTTAGCTATGACCTGCTGGTCCATAGGCTGCAGTAGAGGAGTTGTATTGGGTGGGAGGAACTCTACTGTGAGCCATAGGAATTCTTCAGCCAGATCATCTTCCAAGTCTCGTGGGTGAGCTGGAGCATTGTCCATGATGAGGAGAGCCTTGAGTGGTAAGCCTTTGTCCTCCAGATATTTTTGCACAGTAGGACAGAAAACCTCCCTTATCCCCTCAAAAAGGAGTCTTGTCACCCAGGCTTTTCTGTTCAATCTCCACATGACCCCTAATCTATTCTTCTGTTTTCTGAACACTCTAGGGGTCTCAGAATGATAAACCAAGAGAGGATTTATCTTGAGGTCACCACTCACATTGGCACATAGCAATAAGGTTAGCCTATCCTTCATTGGCTTGTGGCCTGGCATATTCTTTTCTTCCTGGGTAATGTATGTTCTCTTGGGCATTTTCTTCCAGAATGGTCCAGTTTCATCACAGTTGAAAACTTGATGTCAGGAAAAGCCATTTCTCTGTGTCATTGCTTCGAAGTGGGGTATGTAGTTTTCAGCAGCCTTTTTATCTGAACTGGCAGCTTCACCATGCCTAGTTACGCTATGAACCCCCATTCTTGCTTTAAAATTGTGAAACCACCCCTTACTGGCATGAAATATTTCACCGTGTTCACTTGATAATGGCTTATCCTTTACAATATCTGCATTTATAGCCCTAGCTTTTTCACAGATTAGACATTCAGATAGGCAATCACCTGCCATCTGCCTTTCATTTATCCATACTAGCAATAGGCTTTCTACCTCATCTATCACTGTTGATTGTTGCTTGGTAATTTGAGTGACACCTCTAGCCACACTAACTTCCTTGTACAAATCTTTTCTTTGTAAGATTGTGGAAATGGTGGATTTTGACATGCTGTATATGAGAGCGAGATCGGTCACTCGAACGCCACTCTCAAATTTCCTTCTTTTTTTCAATAGTTATTGATTTTTTTTTATCTTTGGGGCCATTTTAACACTTCTTTGGTGTTCTGCAGGGAGAAGAAATACAAGAAAAAGAAATCTAGAAAGGTGTACAGTATAACCAAAAACAACACCAACCCCAGACACTCTTTTCCCCTCCCTACCAATTATAAGAACATCTATGGCCTCCAGAAACTGTTCTGTACCTTGCCAGCTGAGTGCTGTCCCCCGCTGCTGTTTACCACTGCTGGCCCCGATACTGACGCCGATGCTGTTCACCGATGCTGTCCCCGATGCTGTTGCTTGCATTTCTGTGCCGGGTCTGCCCACGTGCAACACTAGCCATCCAATCTGTTTAAATCCCGCCTTCCAAGACCAAAAAAATGCAATAGGCAGCAACAACGGGCCAATTACAACCAATCCACAGAAAAAAAAACAAACTGCATGCACGTGGCACACGGGTCGTAACCCGAAATTTGGTCGTAACTCGAAACCGAAAATTGTGTTTGTAATTCAAAATTTGTTCGCAACCCGAAACCTTGAATGTTGGTCGTCACCCGATTTGATTGTAACCCAAGCCGTTCGTAACCCGAGGGCCCACTGTACCTACATGGTGTTTTTTACTTGTTAAGAATACATCAGGGGAGATAGTTTTCCTTTTGTGTGTCATATTAAGCTACTATCACCTGCATATGAACTACTTGCGTTGACACATTGGTTTTGTAGTCTTTAAGTAATTACATTTTAAATTAGTACAGAAAAAAATTATACTTAAAGATTTATTTATTTTATTTAAATTCTTTTAATATACCGATGCTCAAGACGATGTCTTATCGTACCGGTTTACAATGGAACTAGGGAAAACCAATTAACAACAATAAAGAAGGTAAAGTTACATTAAACAGGGAGCATAAACATGGACTTAGGAAGAAAGGAAAGATTTCAAACTAATACAACTGGAGAGTACTGAAATAGTCAGCGAAAACATTTAAGTAGCGAGACATATAAAGGATAACATAAGGTTGCTGAATTCGGCTGGAGAATTTATCTTAGGCAGTTAGCATAATATTTCCTGAGGAAGGAAGAACAGGGGAGGTAACCGGGGGGGGGGGGGAATAGGGAATGGGTAGGTAGGAGAGAGAGTCAATGTTGGTTGAAAGAGGCTCCTTCAACTGTAAGCTTGGGCGAACAGCCAAGTTTTCAGTTTCTGAAGGATAGATGGCATTGTTCCTGGCGTATATCTGGGGGAAGAGAATTCCAATGGAGCGGACCAGCTGTCGAAAGTGCTCGTTTATGAATGGAGTTGTGGACCAAGGATTTGCTTGGGGGAGCCTGGAGAGAACCTTTGTATGCGGATCTGATCGGCCTTGTGGAGGTGTGAAGTTAAGAGGGATGGAGAGTTGGAGTGAGGATTGCTGGTAGACCAATTTGTGAAAAATAGTAAGAGTCTTGAAGAGTATTCTATAGTGGATGAGTAGCCAGTGTAGGATTTTTAGGACTGGTGTGATGTGGTCCTTACGACGTGTGTTTGTAAGAATCCTGGCCGCTGCGTTTTGCAGCATCTGTAGAGGTTTAGTAGAAGAAGCAAGGAGACCGAGTAGTAGTGCGTTGCAGTAGTCAATTTTTGAAAATAGTATGGCTTGAAGCACAGAACGGAAATCATGGAAGTGTAGGAGTGGTCTTAGCTGTTTTAGGACCTGTAGCTTGAAGAAGCATTCTTTAGTTGCTGTATTAATGAACTTTTTGAAGTTCAATCTTGAGTCTAGGGTTGCTCCAAGGTCTCTCACCTGGGTTGCTAGTGGTATGGTTGCGTTGTTGGCAACGGGATTATTATCGCTGGGGGAGATGACAAGGAGTTCTGTTTTGGAAGTATTAAGAACCAGGTTGAGACTCGAGAGAAGGAGGTTGATGGAGTGCAAGCAGTTATTCCAGAGGTTTAGTGTAGTGGAGATGGGGTCCGAGATGGGGATAAGTATCTGCACGTCATCCGCATAAATATAGTGGGTGAGGTTGAGGCTGTTGAGTAATTGGCATAACGGAAGTAGATAAATATTAAACAGGGTGGGAGAGAGAGATGAACCCTGTGGTACTCCTTGATTAGAAGGGACTGGGTGGGATTCTTTGTCAATTATTTTGACTTTGTAGTACCTGTTGTAAAGAAAGGATTTGAACCAGAGAAGTGCAGAGCCAGAAATGCCTATTTCCTTTAGACAGTTAATGAGGATTGAATGATTTACAGTGTCAAACGCGGCTGAAATGTCAAGGAGAGCTAGAAGGTGGGTTTGGCCTTTGTCAAGGCCCATCAGGATGTTGTCTGTTAATGAGAGAAGGAGCGATTCTGTGTTAAGGCGTTTCCTGAATCCGAATTGGGAAGGATAGAGAATATTGTGAGAGTCGAGGTAGTCTGTGAGTCGGATGTTAACTAGCTTTTCCATTAGCTTGGCTATGAAAGGTAAGTTTGCAATGGGGTGGAAATTTCCAGGATTGGCTGGGTCCAGGTTGGGTTTTTTCAGTAGAGGTTTCAGAGAAGCAATTTTTAATGAGTCAGGGACCGAACCTTGAATGAGGGAGCAATTAATGATGTCGGCCAGAGGTTCAGCAATGGTGTTGGGTATGGTGAGAAGGAGTTTGGTAGGTATTTGGTCCAATGGGTGTGATGAAGGCTTCATATTCTTGATTATCGATTCGATTTCCAAGGATGATGTGAGTTCGAAGGATTCCAGTTTCTGTATGTGGATAGTTGGGGAGTAATTTTGGCAAGGTGGAGGCAGGGTCTTTGAAGAAGAGTTGGATGGTGCCAGAGGAGCAAGTAAATTCTTAATTTTGCTGTCGAAGAAGATTGCCAACTCTGTAGATTTGTTTTGGGCTTCTTCTTCCGGGATGGTGGGGGGAACAGGGGTGGTAAGAGCTGCAACATATGAGAAAAGGGTTTTTGGGTCGTATAGGAAGCCATGTATTTTTTTGGCGTAGAAATCCCGTTTGGTGCGAAGAATGGTGGTCCTATAATAGTTCATTGTGGTTTTGTAAGAAGCATGTGAGGTAGGGGAGTGATCCGCCAGCGTTGTTCTTTGTGTTGTAAGTCCTGTTTGAGTTTTCTTAATTTTGATGAAAACCAGGGTTTTTTGTTGGAGCGGGCTGGATTGTTAAATTTGGAAGACGTGGGGCAGATTTTGTTTGCTATTGAGTGCGTGATATTTAGCCAAGAGTTAATAGCAGTGTTGGCGTCGGAGAGGTCCAGGTTAGTTAGGTCTTTGATAAGGCTATTGTTGAGGGTATCCATTGAACAAGGTTTCCTGAACTGGATAGAGGATTTGGTGATGGTGGGAGTCTGTATTTGTTTTATTGATAATTCGTAACTATCAGAGAGTGATCTGACCAGGGGATGGGGGTGCACGTAGGCGGGGAGGTGGGCGAGATGGTTTCATTCGTGAATATAAGGTCTAGTGTATGGCCTGCCTTGTGCGTGGGATTGTTTATAATTTGTTTGAAACCCATAGCCTGGAATGAGGAGAGAAGGGCTTCGCAATTGGATGTTGGAGAAGGGGAGTCAACATGGATGTTGAAGTCTCCTAAAATAATAGCTGGGGAGTTAGTGTTGATGTGTTTGGCTATAATTTCGATGAGTGGAGAGGGGTCTGATTCTAAGAGCCCTGGGGGGGCGTATATAAGGCAAATTTGAAGCTGGGTGGATTTGAATAGACCGATTTCCAGTTTTGTCGTCGATTTGAAGGCTTGTTGGGATAGTCTCAGTTCTTTTTTTGCTGCTAACATTATTCCTCCCCCTCTTTTTTTAGGTCTTGGGATAGAGAAGAAATCATATAATTGTATTGGTAGCTGATTAATTAAGGGAGTATCAGTGTTTTTCAGCCATGTTTCGGTAATGGCACAGATGTCCGGTTGGGTGTCTAGGAGGAGGTCGTTGAGCAAGTGAGATTTTTTTGAGAGGGATTGAGAGTTGAGAAGGGTTAAGGTGATTAGGGACAGACCTAGGAATTGGGTTAAAGGGGAGATCATAATTGGAATCAGTGATCTCTTAGAGCAAAGATTGAGCATGGGTGTAATGGCTCTGTTGAGGGTGAGCGTGGGATAATAGGGATGGGGTAGGTTTGTAGCATGTTGTCTTTTGTTGAAAAGGCTGTTTGCTGGAGGGGAAAGTGCTGGATGATCGTAGAAAGAGATGAGAGCAGGATGATCACTAGAAGAGGCGAGTGCAGGCTGATTGCTGGGAAGAGACAGGTGCCGGGTGATCGCAGGGAAGAAACTGGTGCTGGTATAGAAGCTGGTATAGGAGAGTAGTGTTTCTGTTTACTGGCTGTTTGCTGGAAGGGAGAGTGCTGGGTGATCACAGAAGAGATGACGGGCTGGATGATCACAGAAGAGGCGAGTGCTGGGTGATTGCTGTGAAGAGACAGGTGCTGGAGGATTGCTGGGGAGAGACCGGTGCAAGATGAGTGTTGAACAATTGCTGGAATAGAAGAGTTCTGGATGAATGTTGTTATCGATGAGTGTTGGATGTTTGCTGAAGGGGAGAGTGGATGTTTGCTGTATGGTAGGGTGCTGGGCGTTACTGGGTGTTTACTGGAGGATGATCGCAGGATGACATTGCTGGGTGTTTGTTGGAGGATCGCAGGATGATCGCAGGAAGAGATGAGAGCAGCATGATCACTAGAAGAGGCGATCACTGAGTGAGGAGCAGGCTGATCGCTGAGAAGAAACCGGGGCAAGATGAGAGCTGGAGGATGCGAGCTGGAGGCACCCCCTTTCTAGTGTAGATTCTCTCTCTCATTCTACCGCTGCTGAGGCGCCTGGAAGGTGTGTGAGGAGCGAGTAGCAAGTGGGGGGTGAGGGGGTAACCCTGATTGGGTGGAAGCTGGGGAGGAGCAAACTGATATAGGAAAGACATTTTAGGTAATGAAGCACCCAGGGGCTGCACGAAGGGGCGCACAAAGGGGCGGGCCCCTTTGTCGCGCGGCGCCTGGTAGCCTGCTAGAGTTTAAATCTGGTGGGGTCGTGCCGGAGTGAGGTCACCGGCACGACTTTTGAGATCGGGCGGCGTCAGTCAGGGTTGTCGGCCGGGGGAGGGCCTGTCCCGGTAGACTCCTCCCTGGGTTGACTCCGACGGCGATGGACGGCGTGAGGGGGCCGGATCGGGTCTGTACGGGACGAAGAAGATGAGGATTCAGGTAATAAGCTCCCACGTGGCCGGTGCGGGGGCCCACGGAGGTAGGGCGAGAGATTAAGGGCCTTACCCCGATGGGCTCAAGCGCCGGCTGCGCGGGCCTCTCTCCCAGCTCCTACAGGCGGCTCAGGAGTTCCCTTCAGTCGTGCAGGCAGCAGCAAAGAGGGCGCCTGGGAGCCTGCTAGCGTTTAAATCTGGTGGGGTCGCGCCGGAGTGAGGTCACCGGCGCGACTTTTGAGGTCGGGCGGTGTCAGTCAGGGTTGTCGGCCGGGGGAGGGCCTGTCCCGGTAGACTCCTCCCTGGGTTGACTCCGACGGCGATGGACGGCGTGAGGGGGCCGGATCGGGCCTGTACGGGACGAAGAAGATGAGGATTCAGGTAATAAGCTCCCACGTGGCCGGCGCGGGGGCCAGCCACGTGGGAGCTTATTAAAGATGCAGAATTTTAAATATTTTGAGCATAATTTCCCTAGAAATTCATTGTAAGAGCATCCCTTCCACTCGCTCTCCCTACTCCCCTGAACACTTTGCCCTCTCAGGCCCCAACTCCTCCACCTGCCAGTATAGCTCCCCTCCACCTCTAGCCTCAACCCCTTCCACTCTATCACCACTCCCAGTTTGACACCATTCTCAGTACTGCCCCTGACACAGGCTCCCTCTGTCCCTCCCTCTCTCACACTCATGCTCACTCTCTCTAGTGCACATACACACACCCTCATACAGGCTCCCTCACTCTCTCGCACACACACATCCCCTCATACGGGGCCCTCTTTCTTGCACATATAGCCACACAAGCTCCCTTTCTCTCTCACACAGACACCCTCACACAGGCTACCTATGTCTCTCTCTCATGCATCCCTTCACACAGGCTCTCTTTCACACTTATACAATCCCTTCACACAGGCTAGCACCCTCACATACACACAATTCCTTTTTCATACACACGATCCCTTTTTCATTACACCAGCTCCCATTCTCTCATACACATACACACTCCTTCACAATCTCCTCATATAGGGTCCCTCTCTCTGGCACGTGCACTCAAGCACCCCTCTGCTCTCTCTCACACCTCCTGCTCTCTCTCACACCCCCCTGCTTACCCTCCCTGGTCTGTCTCACATCCCCCTGCTCTCTCACCTCCCCTGCTCACCCCCTGCTCTCTCAGCCCCCCCTCCCGCTCTCTCTCTCTCTCTCATCCCCTCCTCCTGCTCTCTCTCTCTCACACACACCCTCCCCTCCCCCTCCCTCTCTCTCCCCCTCCCCTCCCCTCCCTCATACCGCTCCCCTTCTCTTTGTCATACCCCTCCCCTCTCCCCTCACTCTCCCCTCTCTCACACCCCCTTCCCCTTCCCTCTCTCATATGCCCTCCCCCTCCTCTCACACACACACACACACACACCTATCTATACACATTCACTCTCACCAGGGCCTTCATCTTTGCCGCGAGCAGAATGCCTCCCATGGCATGTGGGGGCCTTCATCTTTGCCGTGAACGGCATGATGGGGCCTTCATCTTCTCTGCAAATGGCGCATGCTCCGTTTGCAGCAAGCCAGGGTCTCCTCTTCCATTTTCTGCGCAGAATTTGGCAATTCTTTTCAGCAATCACATATAAAATAAGTGTCAAGAATTTGCCAATTCTGCGCAGGGGGCGAATTCTGCACAAATTCTGTACTCCTAGGTAGCACAGAATGCCCCCCGTACTGAAAAACATAAGTTCCACTATAATAAAAATTGGAACACCTCCTGTCAGCGACTGCCTCCAGCTGCATTCCAGTCTTCACATGACCCACTAATATTCTTAGAAGTTAAAAGCCTGCTTAAATAAAAAAAAAGCCTTCAACATTCTCCTAAATTGCATAAAAGAGACCTCATTCTTTAGTTCTGTAGGTAGAACATTCCATTGCACAGGTCCCTGAACGTAAAACACACGCTCCCATGTTTCATCTACCTGTAGCACTTTGAAGGATGGAATGTCTAATAAATATTGTGAAGCTGACCTTAACGATCAAGTAGGACAGTAAAGTTGAAGGACTGCATTAATATTTGGCGGGGCATTCCCATTGGCACCCTTAAAAACTAACATAATCATTTGGAATGTCTCCCTCCAAATCACTGGTAACCAGTGATGCTTAACAAGTGTAGGCGTAATATGCTGGCAGAGAGAAACCCTTGATACTATTCAGGCAGCTGAGTTTTTTAATATACTGTAATGCCCTCATTGTATAATAGGGCAGTCTCAAATAGAGGGCATTACAGTAATGCATAGATAACCAATGAATGAACAATAGTCTTCAGATTTTGTTCATTAAGAAAAGGCTGTAGTCAAGTAGGAATTCTTGACCACTTGTTTTATATGTGATTGCAAAGTAAGCTTTCAATTCATTAAAATGCCCAAATGTCATCCTTTGTCTCAAACTAGGGATCAAAACACCATCCACTGTTAACTTTTTGGGAAAATCGTCAACAGAGTTCCTGGCCAAGTACAACATTTCAGTTTTGTTCATATTTAGGGTCAGTTTGTTTTCCAAAGGCCAGGCAATTGCTCTAATGACAAACTGAGCCTTTTCGTACTGTGTGATTCTATGCTTAAGTTACTCTTCCCAGAGTTCTCTTTTTAATTTATTTTGTATAGAAACGGTCATTGCTGATTTGTGTATGTCTAACATTTATATGGAGTTTTGCTATACTGCTTCGGTAAAAATAACTTGTTGTGCTTGCAACCTTGTGTTAAATAATCCAAGTTTCATTGTTGCCAAATTCCAGAATTATTGCATGGCATAAAAGCAGCATTTCTACAGGAGTGACTGGAGAACTGTATTTGATTTAGCTATTTGGATTTATTACCCAGAGTACAAAATATTAGAAAGGAAATATACATTCATAGACCTGTGGGAGTAGCAGCTTAATAGTTCTGATCTGAAGGAGACTTCAGTAAGCACTAAACTTGATATAAATCAACAACAGGGCTAAACTAGGTAAAAATGCAGGACTAAGAATACAACCCATCTGAATAAAAATCAGCATAGGACTAATTAGATAAATACAACAACATCTCATAGTAACATAATAAATGATGGTGGTAGATAAAGACTAAAAGGTGCATCCAATCTGCCTGGCAGCGATTTTATGTGCATTTACCCAAAGTAGTTCAAATTCCCATGGAACCAAATGCCCAGTCCCGTTTGGTCTCCTTTAGAGTTGCAATTGCTATTCCATGCAAGATTCCCCGTGCCATCCAGGAAGCACAATGCACTATGCAGCCATATCACTGCTGCCCCGGGCTGCAACCATTGCTCACTGCATATCTCATGCCTTCTTCAAATCTACCCCTGTCGTCGTCATCATCATTACCACCTCCAGGAAGGCCCTCCAGGCATCCACCAGCCTCTCCAGAAAAGAATACTCCCTGACATTGTTGCTGAATCTACCCTCTTGGGAGTTTCAGATAGTGGCCCCTAGTTCTACAACTTCTTTCCACTGAAAATGCGTGGCTTCCTGTGCATTAATACCTTTCAAGCATTTACGTGTCAGTATCATATCCCCCCATCTTGTCTCTCTTCCAGGGTATACATATTAAGTTCCTTTAGTGTCTTTTCATAGGATTTCAAATACAAACCCTGCACCGACATCCGGTGCAAGTGTATTTGGCACCCCTGGCAGACCTTCAAATCATGCTCTCCCCCCCTCCCACCCCCACGTCAACTTACCTATCGGTGGCAGTTCCAGCACAGCGCTCCCTTCTTTGGCAGTATTTGATCTGGCACAGCACCCCTCCTGGCCTTGTGCTGATAAGATTTGCCATCCCCAAAAATTTGGCCCTCTAAGTGAACACTTAGTTTGCCTAATGGATTGGAAGCACTGCCCTGCCTGCACCATTTTGGTTGCCCTTCTCCAGCCTTTCCTTATCCTTTCTGAGATATGACTTCAAAAACTGAACACATTACTCCTGGTGAGGCCTCACCAGTGACCTGTACAGTGGCATAATTTCCTCTTTCTTCTACTGGTTATGGCTCTCCCTATACATCCAAGCATCCTCCCTGCTCTGGCCACCACCTTATCATATTGTTTTGCCACCTTGAGATCATCGGACACGATCACACCAAGGTTCCTCTCCTGGTTGATGCACATCAGCTCCTCACTACCTACCATATACCGCTCCCATTGATTCCTGCACCCCAAGTGCATGACGCTGCACTTTTTGGCATTAAATCTTAATTAAGCATAACAAAAATATCCACTATACTGTTCTAAACCTAATATCCAGTAAATACTGGTTTTTACATTTTACAATTATATAAAGTAACTCGTTAATTTATATCAACATGTATTTAATTAAATATAAAACTATCTGTTAGGGTTCGTGGCTCGTGGCTCATGGCTCATGGGAAAGCCTTACCCCGATACCACCAGACTCCAGCCCAGTGTGAACACCGTTGGGCGTAGTCCACCATGCTACCATACTTCTGACATCTGGGACGTCAGATTCTTGCTGATTCTTGCCTTGTCGAGCCTTGTCGAGCCTTGTCGAGCCTTGCCTCATCCAGCCTTGCCTCTTCCTGCCTTGCTTCATCCTGCTTTGTCTTATTCTTCTCGTCCAGTGTCTTCAGTGTGTCCTTGTCCTCCCTGGGTATGACTCTCCGAATCTTGACCTTCTGCCTGGACCTAACCATGTTTTGCCTGCCGCCTGGTTCTGACCCCTTGCTTGGCCCTGACCTTGGCCTGTCTCTGTCTCCATCTGTCCGCTGCCTGCCCTGACCCTATTGTGCTGTTGGACTCTTGCTCTTGGCTCCACTCTAGAGACACACCTAAGACCTGCCAGCTGCCAGAATCCAAGAGATCAACCTGTGGGGCAGGCAACTGGTATAGGCGAAGCTGCAGTCTGTCCCACTACAGGGACAGCTGCTGGCGTAGATTCGCTTACAAGGCTGCGCCAACTTCGCCACAACACCAAGGGCTCATGTCAGCCTTTACACTATCACTGCTCTTACCAATTTTTTCAAAAACCTCCAATTTAAAAACCTCTGTATACACTCTTAATTATCCAAAAATCATTTAAAGTGTATAATATCTATAAAGTCTTATAACATGATGTAGAGGAATGCTCACAGTCTATTTAAAGTTGCAAATCACAAACGCGGTATGGTTTCTCTTAGTTAAATCACAGTCTGTTTAGAGAAAGTTATAACACAATCCCGGTGTAGTTTCTCTCTAACTTTCAAAATGCGAAGTGTTGAAAATCATAGATAGGTATACTGTGTGCTGTCATGCACTTTCTCTTTCAAATTCAATTTGAATTCCTGCAATACGGCAGGAGAAGTGGGGGGAGGGGGAACAAGAAAGGAGGGGCTGGATTAGAGAGCAAAGAGGCTGTTCACTTCTCTGTGTGCTTCAGGCTCAGCCCCTCTCCTCTTCCATGCAGGCTGCCTGGAGGGGAGGAGCTGGAGCAGAACACCCCTGCTGTTCTGCCTCTTACGCCTGAAAAGAAGTGCCGGAACTGCAATTCCATCCTATTCCCCCACAAATTAGGTCCTGGTGGCAGGACAAGTGGGGCAGCTCTCCTGGTGCAGAGAACCCACCCATTTCTGCCTCTTTCTTTCTCTTCTCCCTGTTTGCTTTAGCCAGAATGCTTTGCTCGGTAAGTTTGCAGGTGGCCGCACAGAAAGCAGGGAGGAATCGAGGGAAGAAGAGGACCGAGGACAACTAGAAAGCTCCAAGTGCACTAGAAGCAGATACCAAAGCAACACCCCTGCTGTCCCAACAGGCACCCCAATTTTCCAATGCTGCCCTTTGCTGCCTGTCTGCCTGCAAAGACTTGACCACGCCCCAGGGGAACAACTCGTCTGTCAGTCCAGGCAAGGAAAGATCATCTGTGACCAAGGGCGCACGCTGCCTCCGCTGCTCATTTTCCTCTGGGCTGGGAAAGTCTTGGGGGGGGGAGAAGGGGGAAGGGGCTGCTGGCCCAAGGGGTGTTGTGCTGTCACTGCTCTTCCTCCAGGCCTCCATATTTGGGTTTGGAGGAGGGGCAGCGGGGGTTGTAGTCAGGGAGGGACCCTCGCCCAGTTCAACCCGAACTGGATGGTCTAGTTCTGGTTCTGCCCCATTGCATACATGATAAGTAGTCCCTACTATTCTTATATTTCTAACTACAACTCAGAGCCTGCAATGGGGCAATAGCAGGGCCTTGATCAGCTTGATTGGGTCGACCTGAGTAAGGTGGCAAGTACACAAGAGGGTGAGGAGGGGGCAGGAATCATTTCTAGATTTGTTTTGTCACTAGGGTTGCCAACTACCTGGTTTGGAACCGGACAATTTAGCTCAGGTACTTTTTGTACAACGTCCAGATATAAGAGCAACCGGTCACTGCAATTTCCAGCGGAGCCATGGCCTGTTGGGCAAAAGAGCCTGCATCGCTGCCAGCACAGAGCCTGCATGGCTGCAATGTTAGTTTCTGTGCCTGTTCTGGGACATTTCTCCGGATGGCTCATGCAGCCCCAGAACAATATGGGAGCCAGGCCATGTTTAGAAGGCCCTGCCGCTGCCTCCTCCTACAGCACCTGGAGGAGACAGGGCCAGGGTAGGGGGGTGGGGAGACAGCAGAACTGGGAAGTGGTGATGCATTTCTTTTTCCAGTCTTGCACCGCAGAGTCTGGCTTCTTAGGGTTTCCATTTCAGTTTTTGTCTGAGCTTTTTGATTTCTAATTTGTAGCCCCTTATTATATATTTGGTGAGAGTTTGACCTTGTTATGTGTGTGACCAAGGTAAGACGTTCTGCTAAAATGTAGTTTCTGGGTAAGGATCTATAGCAGGGGTGGCCAACTCCAGTCCTCAAGAACCACAACCAGGCCAGGTTTTCAAGATATCCACAATGAATAAGCATAATATAGATTTGTATACAGTAAAAGCAGTGCAAGAGTGCACCTGACCCCAACATGGGATCCAATTTAAATTATGGGGGAGGGGGGTATATGGAGGGGAGTCGGGGATTGGGGGAAGGTGCAGGGGGGTGGTGGGGGTCCTACACCTTTTATTTTTCTTCAGGGAAAATTATGTTGCAACTTCAGGAGAACCGGGGTGGAGGATTTATGGATTGACTTCAGGGGTTAATGGATTGGCTTTGAGGGGGGGGGGGGCAAGGGGGTAGTCTTATGGCTTGTCTTTGGGGACTGATGTTGTGGGGCTGATGTTGTGACTTTGGGGGCTGATGTTGTAACTTCAGGGGGCTGTGGATAGAAGATTTATGGATTGACTTTGGGAGGGGGCTGGGGATAGGGGATTGAAGTCCTTACTTTGGGGGGGGGATATTGGTATTGGGGAGAGAGATCAACTCCCTCAGGGCACTGGACCAGGCTTGTGACATTAGGTAGCTTTATATATAGAGCCAGTTGATTCAGAATTAGGATCCCACACCCTCACTCACTCTTACAAAAATGAAGGTGTCAAATACTCGAGGTGGTGTTCTCGTCAGACATCAAACAGGGAGAAGTAGGAGATCAACTCCTTCAGGGCAAAAAATGAGGCCTGGTGTGGCTCATGTTTGTTCCTGTGTACGGCCTCAAGGTTGCAGTTAAAATTAGGGATGTGCATTCGTTTTCAACAAAATAGGAAATATAGATGATATTTCCTATTTCATAGCATTTCGGGGTGTCCCCGAAACGATAGGAAAACCCATGAAATTTTGTGTGGTATTCTTATCGTTTTTTTGGGGGGAGGAGAAAGGGCACATAAAAAAAAAAAACCCAAACCCACCCCAACCCTTCAAATTTAATTAATTGCAATCCCCCACCCTCCCGACGCCCCAAGACTTGCCCGATTCCCCCCCCCCCCCAAGACTTACTGAAAATCCCTGCTGGTCCAGTGGGATCCCGGGAGTGATCTCCCCCTCTCGGGCCGTCGGCTGCCACTAATCAAAATGACGCCGATGGCCCTTTGCCCTTACCATGTGACAGGGGCTATCGCTGCCATTGGCTGGCCCCTGTCACATAGTAGGAGCAATGGATGGCCTGTGCCATCTTTTAAGATGGCGCCAGCCATCCATTGCTCCTACCATGTGACAGAGGCAAGCCAATGGCACCGAAAGCCCCTGTCACATTGTAAGGGTAAAGGGCCACCGGCGCCATTTTGTTTACTGGCAGCTGACAGCCCGAGAGCAGAAGATCACTCCCGGGACCCCCACTGGACCACTAGGGACTTTAGGCAAGTTTTGGGGGGGTCATGAGTGTGGGAGATTGTAATTAATTAAATCTGAGGGGTTGGGGTGTTTTTTTTTTTCGCAGTGGGCCGATAATGAAGGCCGAACCAAAAGGTTCAGCCAAATCACATCTCTAGCTAAAATCACACCTGAACACCATAGCCTTGTAGACTTCCAAGCTGAAGAACTGCTGCCTACTAGGCCCTCCACTCGGGGTGTACACATTAAGGAAATTAACAGTTTCACATTCAAGCTGGACCTTGAGGTGCAGCAGTCTTCCTGGCATGGCAGTGGCCACTCCAGCAGCCAGTTGGCCTGAACTGCTGGAGTGGTAAGGGTTTCTTGGAGAAAGCTCACAGCACATCCCTCCCTTCACAGGAAGTTGAGTACCCGGAGCCTCCAGAGCACAACTCTACAGCTGTTGACATTGAGTATGCTTATGCTAAAAGCCATCCTCTGTAGATGTTGTTCACAAGTCCTTACTTGAGAGCTTGATACTGTTTTAAAACTTCTCCAATCACTCATTCTTTCTATGGTGCAGGGTCTCCTCCTGGAATTGAAGTATCTCCTGCTTAGGGATTATGGGAGCCTCAGAGTCTGCAGGCTTTGCACTACCTACAGACTCATCATTTGACTGGTCGCCATTCCTTGCCTGCCCACTGCTGAGGATTTCAAAGTTATCTCCCAGATCAGTGAAAAACTTCCTCCTCAGTTTGATTTTAATCAGTCCCTCACTGCCCCAAGATGGTGTCTCTAATTGTGATGAACCATGGTCTCCCCAGGGGTAGAAACTGGAGGAACTTGGCATGGTGTCTCCAGAGCTGAGGAGAAGGCTTCTAGTAGTGTGATTTGTACACTTTAAAGAAGCTCCTCTGGAGGGGTTATGGTCACCATTGCTGCACCTCAGGAGGTTGGATGGTAAGGGAGGCAGCAATCTCCAAAGAAGCTTAAGATTTTGCTTCCTATCCCTCTGACCTTCCAGATATTTTTATGGAGCCATGGCCAAGTCAGGGGTCACTGAGATTCTAGATTCCCCTTCCTCCTCAACCATTTGGCTCTACCTCTCTTGAGGCCAGATATGCCCTGCTAATTATCTCGACCATGGTGTCTATGACCAGCATTGGACCTGGCCACATGGTAACCCTGAGGGGCTCTCTCTCTGCTCTCCCTCCTCTCCAGCCACCTGAGACTCAAAGATCTGTGGGCTGGCTAGTGGTGGTTGGAGAGAAGGGTGAGAAGTTTCCTCGGCAGTTCTGCCAAGAGGAGGATTTTCTGCCCCCTTGAGCCATGATAGTGGTGGAGGAATCTCTCCAAAGGAGATCTGCTCAGGGACTTGCTCTACCCAGGAGATGTTCAGAGTTTCAGACCTCTAGTGGTGTAAACGTTTGGGAGTCTGATATGTCAAACCCCTGATTTAGGTTCTTGCTGGTAATTAGGCCTAGATCTTTTGAGTCTGATCCCAAGTTCCCTGTCCCATATGAGAGCAGCAGCCTCCCTTTGACTTTGGGAGCAGACTTTTCCTACCCTGTACACTGTGGAAAATCCATCAAAAGAGACTTACCTGGAAGGCCTCTTAGCCCCAGCTTTGTACGCTTCTGTCTAAACCAATTTAAAAGCTTTAAAGCAATTTTTGTATCATTAAAGAAACAAAAAGCAATTAGCTTACTTCCTTATTTTATTATCTGATTGTGTACACAAAGATAATACAGGGGAACAGCTTGGATCTAAAATATGAGAGCGCTGAGTAGCACAGTAATATTTCACACCTTATAAATGATCTTAAGATGCTGATAATGAGCACTGGACAAATCAACAGTCAGCATATCATACTCTACATGAATATGTATCAATATTCATTGAATTCCAAGGATCATATACCTAATTCAATGTAACTAATACCTATACATACTTACGTTTTTCTTGAGAAATTACCGTTAACCTTTTGGAGTAAGCAATTCTAACTGCTTCCATATATGGTTAGGCTTTTGCTACTAAAGATCATATAAAGATCTAATTCTTAGCATGCTGTAGCTTTGGCATTTTCAGTACTGCATTTTAGCTGTTCCTAGCTAGGCCTAAAAGCATAATTTCAGTCCTTATGATGGCAGTTAGCATAACCTAACTAAGGATTTCATGCTGGAAATCCAGAAATTTACCACAATGCTCACCCCACACCCAGTCCATCCCATCTCCTCCGCCTCCCTCTTCCCATGTGTTATTTCACTCTCTCCTTCATCAGAGGTGTTGTCAGAAGCAGACCGGATAAGAGAGGGATTGGGAGGGGTAAATGTTTCCTCCATGGGGGCTGGCTGAGTTGCAGGCAGTAACAGGGAGGGGCAGTTGTTCAGCCTCCTTAACCTGATCCCTTTTTATCTTGGCAGCAGCTGAGTTTTTAGAGGCTATTTCTGACCCCCTTGAGGAAATTTGGAGGGTCAGTGGTAGTGCTGGACTTGCTGCCACATTCTTATCAAAGGAAGTTCATTGCAAGGTGGAAATTGCAAGTTTGGCTGCCTCAGTCTCATCTGGGGGAGTCCCCTGCAGGAAGGTGTTTGCAGGGGTAGCTGTCTCAGTGGGACTGAGGTAAGGGGCAGTTCTCTTTGGGGTAGAAAGCGGAGAAGCTGCACCCTCATTGTCACTCTGGTGTGCCCTATAGGTTTTCTTTGTGGCTTTCTTTGGCACGCCAGAGGAAGTTGCCACTTTATTGCCAGGGTCGGCAGTAGGAGTTCTTTTGTTAGTGGTTGTTAGTGGTCGACCTCTGAGATGATATTGGAGGTCTCCTCTATCAAGGCCTGGTGATCCTCGGCACTAGCAGTTTTGCTGAGATGGTGGGTTTCTGCAATTGTGATGATGGAGGGGAGTGCCTCGGCGGTGTCAACTGGGCGGGTCCTAGCAGCAGTGGTAGGGATTATAAGACCTTAGCACCCAGAGGTAGAAGTGGATTTTGGGGTGGATGACTTTACAGCTACTGAGGTGTTGGTAGCAGCTGCAGATTGAGGGAGCTGCAACGTAGGGAAGTTTGAGGTGGCAGATTTGTAGGCTTTCTTTACCTTGGGTCATATCTCACCCCACCTCCTGGCACAGGAAGCACCTCACTTCATCTGTGCTGTAGTAGGATGGTTTGCAGGGCCCCTCATGTGGGATGATACGTAGGGAATGTGGAATGATACTTAGGGAATAAAGCCACTGCTATTAATTGCATCAGTAGCATGGGATCTTCTTAGTGTTTGGGTACTTGCCAGGTTCTTGTGGCCTGGTTTGGCCTCTGTTGGAAACAGGATGCTGGGCTTGATGGACCCTTGGTCTGACCCAGCATGGCAATTTCTTATGTTCTTAATTTCTTATGATAAAAGATCCCTCCACCTCCTCCCTTCCGTGAGACAGCTTCATGGTCATCGGTAGTCTGAAGGACAGGATGTAGCATATAGTCCTGTTCTTGTACCCAAGGGATATCACAGTGATGGGACAGTGGACCTCCTCCAGGATGCGCAGATGCCCCATTAATACTGCCTCGGGTATATAGGGTGGTACATTTGATAGTACCAATTCTAGTTCCGGGGATCTCCAGGTGTTCGATCGGTACAAAGACCTCCTCCGCCACTATGCCATTTACAATTGCCATATGTGTGACAGCCAGTGTATGGAGGAAAAATGCTATTTTTCCTTACACCCTGCCGGCCATCACGATGACTGTGGGACCCACCACTTTGGCCAGTGCCAGTACATGGTCTTCAATGGATGCCCATCCCATTGCTGGTCACCTCGTCTTATGTCTCCAGGTTAGTCCATGGAAGGAGTAGGTGACATATCTTACTAGAAGAGGGGGCCATACTGCCTGATCCTGGCTGCTGTGATCAGCCCTTCCTTCCTTCCTGCAGAGCCATCAGCTGCTGTGCCTGATACCTCCACCACATAAGATCTAATTTACCGAGGTCTGACTCCAGCAGAGGTGGATGCGATGACAGGGGAGGAACTGGGGCTCTGAACATTTTATTTTTCCTGTGCCCTGCTGCTGCCTGAGGTGTTTTGGTGTTATATCCACAGCAGCAGGGACACCGCTCATATCTCTGGCTGGTGACGCAGCCACCTCCGAGGTGGAAGGAGGCATCTTGCTGGACAGGGTGGCTGCCTCAGCAGTGGATGGAGCTGGGGCAGGAATGGTGTTTGCTGTGGCTGACAATTTAGTGCCAGCCACTGAAGAATCCCTCAAAAGAGGAGCCTCTGCCCCAGCGATGCACAGTGCCGAGGCAGAGCAGCGTGCTCAGCAGCGGCAGAGGTGAATTTATTAACCACCGCTGGAGTAGAAACTGCAATTTGAGGGGGTGCAGTGGTAGGAGATGCTGGGGTGGCAGCTACAGCTGGTGTTGTTGCTAAAGCTTTATGGGCGCCAGCCGGAAAGTCACAGATGTTTTGTTTTGGCTTTGAATTCCAGTTGGCACTTCCCCCCTCCCCCAGCCTTACTGGGGCCTGCTTGAGGCTGCTACTTCCCCATTGCCCAAGCTGATCTTTCTTTTGAGATGTAGGCCATGGGGGGGCTGGGGTTGAAGCAGCCTCTTATAAAAAGTTAAAGGGGAAATGTTGGGTTTCTAAACATGACATTTTTTTTATGTTAATTTAAATAAATAAGACAATAAATAAAATGATGTGAAAAATGTAAATAATAATTAGCCTGTGCTCTGAAATAAACAGAAGGAAGTACACAGGGATTGAGTAACAAAAAGAAACTCAAAAATAAAACTCACTCAAAATATTTGGGCAACTTAGTTGCTCCTGGAAGGGCTGCAGCAAGTGTTTGATTAGAGTTCAGTTGAGGGTTGAAATGAAATAACTAAATCAAACAAAACAGTAGAGAAAGGCAGCTCCTTTGGAAGACCAAAAGGCAGATCACAGATAAATGTAAAATGTAAAGCAAGAAATAAGAAAGGAAATGTGCCCTAAAAGCTTACCCCGCCTGAAATAAAATTTACCCTAGAGCTAAAGCCCTCGGAAACTATCCCTGCCTAAATATAACTCACCCTGAAAACTAACGGCTGAATTTGAAATCAGCCACGCACGTAAAAATTGGCACTTACGTGAGTAGCTGGGCCCTTGGCACGGCACACGCATTTTCAAAAAGGTCTGGCCACGTGCGTAAGTGGCGATACGTTCACAAGTTCCAGACCCTGAGAAAGGGGAGGGCTGGGGGGGGGGCATGTTCTGGGTAGGGAGGGGAGGGGTGGGGCAGGACGGAGGCTGGCCGGGACAGCGGCCATTAGCCACTGTCCCAGGGAAGCGCGCACTGGCAGTTGGCCAGCGCGCGCAAACTACTTCTGCTCCAGGGGAGCAGTAAGTAGTAAAATTAAAAAATGTAAGTCGCTGGGATGGGTTTAGGGGGTGGGGAGGAGAGGGGGAAAAGAGAGGAGATTTCAGTAGGGGGGCAGGGAGGTTTCCTTCCAGTCCGCTCCTTAATTGGAGCGCACTGGCAGGGAACTGGGGAAGGGCCGATCGAGTCGCCGCGTGCCATTTGCAAAAATGTATCCCCCCTGTGCAGGCCGCCTGCACATGTGGATTGTAAAATCCGGTGCATATGTGCGCATGGCCACCAGATTTTATAACATGCACACGCAGGCGCGCCCATGTTATAAAATCGGAACCACATGCACATGGACGCAAGCGTGCATCTTTTAAAACCTACCCCCAAGTGTGTGTGTGAAAAGTAATTAAAAACAAAAAATGTGAATGAACTAAATCAGTGATGGTGCACTCCAATCCTTCAATGCAACAAACAGGGCAGGTTTTTATGATGTCTACAATGATTATGCATGAGGAAGATTTGTGGCCTCTTTGTGGCACTCGAGGACTGGAGTTCACCATCACTGAACTAAATGGTGCATTTTATTTATATGTCGTCGTTGGTTGTTATATGGGAATTTTATGTATGTGATGTAAACTGCCGAGGGTCTCTGGTGCTGGCGGTATATAAATATAAATAAATAAATAAACGAGGGAAGGAAAGAGAGGCTACAGTCAGTATATAGGGGAAGCAGGTAAGTCAGGTGACTGGATCAGTAGCGCTTTAAGACTTATCTGGAGAAGTAGCAACTTTGCTGCTACTTAGCCGGATAAGTCGAAGCTTGTTTGGCTTAGTTCTGCTTCTCAGTTGGATACATTTGAATTTATCCAGATAAGTAGCGCGCAAATTATTTTTATTCAACAAGGTTTGTATTACCACAAACAACAAAGAACACAGAATTTCCAAATATTTTTATATCTGACTTTAAAGATATATGTGTGGAGATTTTTCCTGTGTAATTTGCAGATTTATTTACCCCCTGAAAGTCAGCTTTTGCACGTGTATGTCGAGTGATTTTCTAACGTGCATGCGACAATGAAATTACCAGTTTTCCCAATCAGTCTACCAGTTCATGCAGTCCATCTGCAATTCCTCGAGACCCTTTCGGCTCTTCAGCCTCATCTCTCCCCATTTCACCCAGGACACACCCCCCCCCCTCAATTAGTTCACTTTTAAGACATTTACAATCTCTTACTCTGGATCTAGAGCAGGAATAAATATACACGAGTAAGCTGCCAAATTTACATGCGTGAATTGCTTATAAAACAGTGACTTACATATATTTTGTCCCTGCCCCTTTTTTACATGCACACATTTACTCGCGTTCCCTTACTTACACGTGTATTTTGAGACTTATAAAATAGCACACATGCAACTATATGCTCTTTACACACATGTATGTTGGTTTTCATACAAGCAACTCCTTAGAAAATTCACCTGTTAGCAATTTTGAAAGCAAACTTATGTGAATGTTTGCTTTGAAAATCTGGGGTAAAATCTGAGCAAAAAAGGTACCTGCAGACTTTATCCCAGCATTGTACAGTTATAAAATTACCCAGCCTGAGAGCAAGTTTCATGTTATGTTATGGAAAACCTGCCTGCTTCTTAGGCACTGTTCCTCCGTGTCCTTAGCTTCCTTCCCTGACCCCATCCCTCACCTGCACCATTCTGATGCCAGGACAGCTTTATGGTGACAATCAGCACATTAGGCCCCCAATTTTCTTGCCTGCTTTGTAGTGGGAGCAGATTAAAAGAAGTAACTTTCCAAAACCTCAAGTACTGTTTCTATTTTTGAATGCAGTTAAGACCAGAGAATCCTATTCATTTTGTTTTGCTCCAATTGCAGAGTTATCTAAAAATGTTCTTTTTGTGGGTAGAGCTTCTGTTTTAAGGGCATAGCAGAATGATCTTGCTGGAGGATCATTTTCCAGGTTCTTTGATGATAGATACCATGCCTACAATAAATGGGCAGGCAATACAAAAAAAAAAGAGAAAATTGAAAAGGCCATTTTTATTGATCAATAAATCACAGCCACTATATAATCTGACCCGCAGATTTCATGATGCTAAGTCAAAGAACCCTTTGCTATTCTGCAGTTTCACCTCTTTGCCTGTGCCTTCTAATCAAAACTGTAAGGCTAGGAAGAACATCAAGCAATCACAACTTGGGATGATTGGATTGGTTACATTGAATGGGCATCAAATTCTTTGCGCAGCACTGGATATTAGAGTTGGATTCCCTTTCCAGTTCAACTAGATTATTTTGTTATTTCAGCTACAAAGAAGCTCATTTCATGCCTTTCATAATGAAGCACGCAATATAAAACAAAGTAAAATCAAAACTGAAAATAATTTAATTTATGCAAATTTTGCCTAGGGATTCAGAAGCTTCACTACTTGATTAATAGCAGGTAATAGACTTCTCCTCCAAGAACTTCTCCAAACGTTTTTTGAACCCAGCTACACTAACTGCACTAACCACATCCTCTGACAACAAATTCCAGAGCTTTATTGTGCCTTGAGTGAAAAAGAACTTTCTCTGATTAGTCTTAAATGTACTACTTGCTAACTTCATGGAGTGCCCGCTAGTCCTTCTGTTATCCGAAAGAGTAAATAACTGATTTACATTTGCCCGTTCTAGACCTCTCATGATTTTAAAGACCCCAGCCTCAGCCGACTCTTCTCCAAGCTGAACAGCCCTAATCTCTTTAGCCTTTCCTCATAGGGGAGCTGTTCAAGCCCCCATTTATCATTTTGGTAACTCTTCTCTGTACCTTCTCCATCACAACTACATTTTTTTTTAGATGTGGTGAACAGAATTGTACACAATACACAAAGGGGTGGACTTTCAAAGGGTTACGCACGTATATTCGCGTATATTACGCCCATAACCCGAATATCCACTCCTGCTTGCGCCGAGCCTATTTTGCATAGGCTCAGCAATGGGCACAAGCCATGGGATGCGTGTATGTCCCAGGGCTTGAAAAAGGGGGTGGGGCATGAGTGGGGCGGTCCGGGGGCGGGGTGGGGCAGTCCGGGGCCATTTGCTGCTGTGCCCGGGATCGCGGGCCGGCCGTTGGCCAGGGCGCGCAACCTACGCCTGCCCGGAGGCAGGTGCAACTTACAAGTTAAAGGTAAGGGAGGGGTTTAGATAGGGCTTGGGGGGGGTGAATTAGGTAGGGGAAGGGAGGGGAAGGTAGGGAGGCGGAAGGGAACGGAGGAAGGCTGCACAGCTCGGCGCATGCAAGTTTCACAATTGTGCACCCCCTTGTGCACGCCGACCCTGGATTTTATAAAATGCTCGCGGCTGCTCGCAAATGTTATAAAATTGGGCGTAGATTTGTGCGCACTGGGTTGCACGCACAAATCTACGCCCGCGCACAATTCTTAAAATCTAGCCCAAAGTGTGGTCTCACCATGGAGTGATACGGAGGGATTATGACATTTTCTGTTTTATTCACCATTCCTTTTCTAATAATTCCTAACATTCTGTTTGCTTTTTTGACTGCTGCAGCAAATTGAGCTGACGAATTCAATGTATTATCCACTATGATGCCTAGGTCTTTTTCCTGGGTAGTAACTCCAAATATGGAACTTAACATCGTGTAACTATAGCATGGGTTATTTTTCCCTATATGCATCACCTTGCACTTGTCCACATTAAATTTCATCTGCCATTTGGACACCTAATCTTCCAGTCTTTCAAGGTCCTCCTGCAATTTATCACAATCTGTTTGTGATTTAACTACTCTGAATAATTTTGTGTTATCTGAAGATTTGATCACCTCACCATCATCTCCCTTTCCAGATCATTTATAAATATATTGAAAAGCAGTGGTCCAAGTACAGATCCCTGAGGCACTCCACTGTTTACCCTTTTCCACTGTGAAAATTGTCCATTTAATCCTACTCTCTGTTTCCTGTCTTTTAACCAGTTTGTAATCTACTAAAGAACATTGCCTTGACTTTTTTTTTTTTTTTAGATGTCTCTCATGAGGAACTTTGTCAAAAGCCTTCTGAGAATCCAAATACACTACATCTACCGGTTCACCTTTATCCACATGTTTATTAACCCCTTCAAAATATGTGGTAGAGATGTCCAGGTACTCTCCCTTTCTTACTGCTGACATGACCAAATGTATCATCTCCATTTGGAATTGGAGGCATTTATTGACTACATTTAAGTCCAGGACAGGGTGGAAGGCACCATCCTTCTTTAGTACAATGAAATAGATTGAATAGTTATCTTGCCCTCTTTCCTACGGAGGTACAGATTTTAGCAATGAGGCCCTGTAACTTCAGTAAAGTATCTCTTATTGCCTTTCTTTTGAGCCGAGAAGTACACAGGGAAATCATAAAGGCCTTCAGGTCCGGCTTTGCACATTCTGGGCATAACTCCATTATTCGATGCCCAGAACCAATTATCCGTTGTAATTCAGGTCCATGCAATTTCTGGGGTTTTGATTACAGAGTCGCACCTAGGTAAGTCCAATGTCCGTTGAATATGATTATCTATTGGACGTTGAACCAGAATGGGAACAGGAGAAGATGACAGCAGTTTGATCTTTCTTTTCTTCCCCATTTGAGCCTAGGGATGCACCCCTTTGGTATGTGGCTTTGGCTGCATGCCACAGGACCAGCGTTTAAATGGATATTAGGTGCAGCTTGATGACATCACTGCTCGTCTAACTGAGGGAAGGGAGAATGAGCTAAGCTTGATGTCAAGTGGCCAGATCTGAAGGGAGCATCGCATGCAGCACTCCTTGAATGACACAGCAGGTTCAGCAGTACTCCCAAGTCCACCTTGGCTTCTCTCCCACTGTATACTGCAGGGCCAGTATTTAAATGGATATTAGGTACAGCTTGATGACATCACTGCTTGTCTTACTTGGGGAAGGGAGAATCAGCTAAGCCCAATGCCAAGTGGCCAAATCTGAAGGAAGCACTGCATATAGCACTCCTTGAATGGCATAGCAGGCTCAGTGCCACACCTAAGTCCTCCTGGCTTTATTCCACTTTTTATTTTTTATTTTTAAAATTTATCAAAGCCTAAACTGGGTAGATTGGGAGAGAGAGAGAGGGGAGTGGGGCACGAAGGAAAAGCTAAAGGGTGAAAAAGAGAGAGGCAGGCCCTGAGCAACCTGCCCATTATTTTACTCCTTCTAATATATCTAAAGCCCCTATGGGCTCCTTCTCAGAGGTATCTGCACTAGAGATGTGCATTCGTTTTTGCCGAATTGGAAAATTGCAACGAAATTGTCCAATTTGGCATGTTTCAGGGAGCCTGAAAAAAATCAGGATTTTCCTGTTTTTTCGCAAAAATTCGTTTTTCCGATTAGTGCGCACTAACGGGAGTCAGTGCGCGCTAACTCCCCGTTAGCGCGCACTAACTCCCGTTAGTGCGCACTAACAAAAACTAACAAAAAGTAACAAAAAATAACAAAATCTAACGGTTTTTGTTAGTGCGCACTGACAGGAGTTAGCGCGCGCTAACGGGGAGTTAGCGCGCGCTAACGGGGAGTTAGCGCGCACTAACTAAAAATCGATTTTTCGCGAAAAAAAAGACCCGAACCGAAAAAAAACGACAATTTCCATGGCGGCCGAAAAACAAAGAACGACACGAACACAAAAAACGATGCACATCTCTAATCTGCACATCCCTAAGGGTATGGACTCAGGCTTTGGGGAACAGGAATATCCTGGGAGATAGGTTTCTACAGGAGAAATCAGCCCCTAGGGACTGTTGCTCTGGGAGTGAAGAATGTTCTGACAGGCTGGGGCCAAACCTAGACTCTGAAATCTCCATGACCAGTCCTTGCTTGTCTTCAGTTGCTGGAGACAGAGACTACTAGCAACTGCCTATGATCTCACCTTTCTTATAGTTCAAAGCGAGGTCATAAAAAAGGTATGCCCTCGGTCTCCTTCAGTTTAAGAAGGAGATATCCCACAAGTAAGGACTAGTCTAACAGGAAAAAATGGAATTTATAATATACCACTTAACCTTCCACCTGCAATCTTATTTAAATGAGATGAACATGGTTCTCGAACACAATGAGATGTGGGATCCTTGACAGTAACCCCCCCGCCCTATTTCGTCTGTGCTCACAGGTTTAAATTCTCCCCAAGAAAGTTGTCAGGAGCAGGTTAAAAGATGTTGACTATCAGCAGTCTGATCTCAGAACTCATGGGCAACTATATTTTTGCGTAATGTTCAATTTGGTCCAGTAAGAGGTATCCCAGCTTGCAGAATGTATAGGCTGCTCTGATTTCAAACACGTAGAATTTCAGCAGTATTGAGTTCTTATAAAATGGCCTGTAAAGGTTACTTGCTTAATTATGCTTATAAACAATACTTTATTAAACTGCGGTACAAACATTTCAAATATTTAATGAAGCCTGGTCTTTTACTGATTTGTGGGCACTATTTCCATTGCACGTGGCTAATTATTTTTTCATTCAGGACAAGCCTTGAGAACTCTGGGTGGAATAACTGAGCCATAGCTGGAATCATCAATTTTTACTTCACATCTTATTCTTCCTTTCATATAAATATAGGGTGGGCGGCCCATAAGAGATACCTTTGCTTCCAAAGAATCCTGCTGCTTGAACTCTGCACTCTGCATCCTGTTTAATACTTTGGAAAAATAAAAATAATATAACAAGTTATAGCTTAGTCAAGAAAATAATCCAGAACAAAAACATTTACTGGCAAGTGATTAACAGCCTACACTCCAAACTAGAGGGCAGGTCAATAGAGAAAAACTTACAGGTCATGGCCTCATGTTTTTAAAGTCTGTACCACTTTCATCAAGGAAAACACTGCTATAGATTTCCTACCAGAGCAGTAGTACAAAAACTTAACAAATCGGTACAAAACTTTAACAAATGAACTGCTATATTTTCTTTTCAACTTTTAAAAGCCCTGCGCGCATTTTCGAAAGGGCCCAGCCATGCACGTAACCCCCGATACGAACAGAAGTGCCGGGCCGGGCAGCACCATTAAATGCTGTCCTGGGGAAGCGCACGCCACCGGCATGCGGAGTTTAATTCTCCTCCGGAGGACCAGTAAGTATCAAATCAAAAAATCTGGAGATAGCTAGGATAGGTTTAGGGGTCAGGGAGGACAGGGGAAAAGATAGGAAGGGTAGGGCCAGGGTTAGGGACATGAAAATCTGGCACGCATGTACTCGCAGGAACTGCGCATGTTATTAAAAAAAAAAAAAAAATATATATATATATATATATATATATATATATATTTCTTTTTACAATTTTGCCAAGTATCTTTATTTCATTATTAGATATTTTAGTACTTGATGAAAAGGACATTCAACTGGAAGTGGCCGTCAGCCCTGTCTGGAGGCACACCTCTCCAGTTTGGTTTGTAGAGCGCTTACAGGCGTGTGCACTGCTTTTCAGAGGAACACAATAAGTGTGTGCAGGAGACTCGATTTCCCAGTCCACTGGGACTCCAATGTATGCAAACCTCTCTCATACATATTCATTACTGATATCTTGAAAATCAAATCAAGTTAGGTGTACCGCCAGGACAAGGTTGACAATCACTGGCCTAATGGTTTGGACTGAGACTTAAGAGAAGCCCTTGCCTCCTCTGCTACTGACCCTCTGCCCCCTGTGTCCTCTGTGTCACCATGGGGGGAGGGGATTGCTTTATCACCCTGAGCTTCCAGGACCCATCATTTGTCTTAATCTGGCTTTTCTGATCAACCAATACATTTATAATAAAAGAAAGTCAACCCAAGCAATTTTAGACATTCTTTATTAATAACATGTATTTATATTTTGTGTCATTTTACTTCAAATGTGAAGTGTTGGGGGTTTTTTTTACATTTGAAGACAGTATGGTCTTTACAGTTTATTTCACAAGAATATACTGACAGCCAAAGCCTTGGTTGAATCTTTGCAGTAAATAAAAAATTGTAATTTTTTACACAGAAAGCCAAACTTTTTTTTTTTTTTTTTAAATCACTCTGCTTGTTGTCTTCTCACAATAAAGGAAGGATACAGCATACTTTCCCAGGATGCTATTTTTCCTGTCTTGGAGCCTGGCCTGATTGCATTTAAACTTTTTAAAAGTGGAGAAAGGCTGAAATAAACATACTCAGAAAGCAGTGCATTAACTGGGAGGTCCTTATTCAGTCACTGGATAGCAAAGTTAGGCCTGGATTTATCAAAATGCGGTAAGTACCACATGTGATAGCAAAAGGGGCATGTTTTATGCTAATATAGCATTTATCACAATTTGCACTAATTACCTGTATAAAGAGCTAAGTTAGCAATACCATTTTCAGATTCTGTGATAAGTGCCAGATCTGTTGTATTTCCTACATGCAACCACTGTTAATGAGAGAGAGAGAGAGAGAGAGAGAGAGAGAGAGAGAGAGAGAGAGAGAGAGAGACTGGCCATAATATCATGGCCCATAGGCAGGTATTTGTATCCCTATGGTAGGCCCACCTAGTAACTCGAGGTGGGGTTTAGGTAAGAGTGTAGGGAGTTAGGGGCCACTTTGACATTCTATGTTACCCAGGTAGAGAGTCCATCAAGCTAGGTTGAGAGAACTTTGCCCAAATCTCATCTTGGAGTGAGTTTCCTCACTCCAAAGGTCATCAAATCTTCATGAGACCACTGTTCTGTTCGTAGGTGTCACGTAGAATGTCAAAGTGGCCCCTAAATCCCTACACTCTTACCTAAACCCCACCTCGAGTTTTCATTTTAGTTGTAAATGGTGGAGAGGGAGTACAAGGAGCCCTGGGGCTTAATGAGTTGTCTTCGGCTAGTGGGTTCGCTTCTCGCTCTGGAGTAATTCCCACAACAGCCCTTTCCTCCGGGACTGATGCTGAAAAAAAAGATGATATCTGGGGTTGCAATGTTATCGGAAGGGGGGGTCGAGGTCATAGCCTCCCTTATCCGCGCCTTCCTTTTGGTATGCGGCATTAGTATTGGTAAGTCCACCAAGATATCTCTTTTTATATCTCTTACCGTGAGATATTAACTTAATTCTCCTGAAGATGGGGGATCGAGGATAGAGATAAATGAAAATTACTCACTTATTTGGCACGTTCTTCCAAGTATATATCCCAGGTACAGAAAACTCCAGCAAAGCCGCTTGCCACAAAGAGGGATGGTTTAATGCCATCCGGTCCCTCAATAGTGATGTCAGTAGGGCAACGACTCCTCCTTCGGTGCCGGGAACAAGTCCTGACCCTCGTAATGGGTAAATATTTTTTGCGGAAACTTACAAAAAATCAAGGTAACTGCTGCCGTACGATGTTTGCTCTCTCCTCTCCCCCGGAATACATTTTTCTACATGGAAATTTACTGTAAAGCACCCTCACTACAAAGTTTTCAAAAGGAAAAGCTTTATCAGTTTAAAACAGTTAGTGGCACCTGCTGATAAGATCCAGATAATACATACAAATACAAAATACAAATCTCTGCTTTATTTCAACATTTCAATATTTAATAACAAAAGTTGGGAGTTGTAAGGGGGCCCCAAAGTCTGCTCCTTATTAGCAGTATTTGCCCCTGGTTGGTATGGCAATTGTGGCCTCATCAGGGCGCCCTATCAGCAGTGTATGTCAGAGGTCTCAAAAGGCCCGGCCCTGTAGTGTGCTGTTAGTGTTTTTAGGTGATTAGTATAGTATGCTGAGTCCCCACTGGGGTGAGGGTGAGTGGTTAAGTGTGTATAAAATCTCTACACCCAGGAGACTTAAAGAGTTCAAAATTGACCTTAGAACAGGACTGAAGGAGCAAGTGTCTCCCCTTGGGAAAGGGAAGGAAGGCCCTTATCCCTCCACAGGGAAGGTCTGGAAGAAGAAGAGCAGGAGAGCTGCAGGATTCCAGCATTGTGAAGTCCTAAGAGTCTCGACTGTGTTGAAGGAAAAGTTCCTGAAATCAGGAAGATCTGAGGAGATGCAGAAGAGAAGGGGGATTTTTAGGAGACCTGAGTGGTGTCAAAAGAGAGACAACCTGTCTAGGAAAAGGCTCTAGAGAGAAACTGAAGTGACAGAATGAGGAATGGAGAAGATTCCACCACCTATAAAATATTGGGAGGGCTCAGGGAGGAAGGGTACATTCCCCTCTGAGCTTTCCTTTTTGGGGAGATTGTGCAAAGAGGAGAAAGAGATTGTACTGTATTGCATTTTATGTTTTTGGACTTTGTTGCTGTCTGGTGCACTGTGCTCGGGCTTTATTTTTCCTGCATCAGTTCAGTAAAGTTTTTTTTTTTAATTTTGAATAACAGTCTTTGAGCAAAGAGTGATCTTTTGTATGACTGGACTAGTGTGTAGAAGAGCTCCAGAGAGAGACAAAACACTAAGGGCCTTGAAAAAACTTTCTCCCCCCCCCCCCCATGTGGGAACCTCAGAAGGTTAAGGGGATCTGAGTGGTCTGTGACCCTCCCTATGTTGACCCCATGCCCAAGAGCTGACCAGAATGGGGGCTATATAGACATGATAGATAAAACTGAATAATAAATATAGATATCAACATTGAGCAGAATCTGAATATTTTTCCTTAGTCTGCTTTGAAATGTTTTAGGACAAGTCTAGGATGTTGTAAATATTTAGTCTATGGTACTAAGTATGTCATGCCACCCTGGGCTGAAGTACGTTTTAAAACAAAAAAAACCAGAAGAAAAAGGTAGGGGGGAAAGGGCGGGGGAGGTAGGGGAAGGGAAGGTGGGGTAGGGAGTAGGGATGTTCCTTCCCAAATCGGAACGGCCTGGGAGGGAACGGGGGAAGGCAGTGCGGCTCGGCGCACACAAGGTGCACAATTGTGCACCCCCCTTGCACGTGCCGGGTAGTGCACGCACATGTACGCCCGCGCGCTGTTTTGAAAATCTACCCCTATATATTTTTATCTCACCGTGCTCTTGTCCATGTGTGCGCAGTTCCTGGTGCGCACACATGGATGCACCAATTTTATTACATGTGCACACTGGCGCGCACATGTTATAAAATCCAATGGCCACATGCGCGTGGATTTTACAACCTATGCATAGTGACATAATCGGGCCTTCCCCAGTTCCCTGCCAGTGTGCTCCAATTAAGGAGCACATTGGGAGGGAACTTTTCTATCCCTAACCCTACCTATCCCTAATATTTTTGTTTTGTTACTTACTGCTCCTCTGGCGCTAATGACGCTATCCCGGCCTGCCCCTCACCTGCCTCGCCCCTCCCTGTCCAGACCATGCCCCTTGACCCACCCCTTTCTTTGGGCACGGCACTTCTGCACATAACGGGGGTTATGCGCATGGCTGAGCCCTTACGAAAATGCATGTGCCACACACAAGGCCCGGCCATGCACGTAACCACCGTTATTTACATTCATGGCCCTTTGAAAATTTACTTGAAAATATAAACAATGATTTAGAAGATTTAACTTCTCCAGCCCCGGCCACGCGGCCGATTCCTCCGCTCCGCCCCTCTCAGAGAAACAGCACACGATTGGGGAACCTACCTGCACGTCAGCGGTAAGCCGGGGGTTTTAAAATCCGACGACCTGCTCGGCGTCGCGCGCTGGGCGTCGCGCACCGAAGGAGCGCGACAAAGGGGCCAGCCCCTTTGTGCGCCCCTTCGTGCGCACCAGACCCGCACCAGATCAGCGTACCTCGAAGTGGCAGCCATAATTACTCTCCACCTGCGCCGCCACCCCACGCTTCTCCATCAACCCAGATCGGCCCCCCCCGCGCGTTCGGCATCGGCCTTTTGGGGCCAAAGAAGGAGGACCCGGAACTAGCCTCTCGTGAGGCTCCAGAATAGATCCAAATAAAGGAAAAAAAAAAAAAAATTTTCTACAACTCCTAACTTAGGTCCTCCCTACCATTCCTCCACCCACCTTCAGCACTCATACAAAATCCTCAGCACTCATCACGCCACCACAGCTTTCTTTCCAGCACCGTCAGCATCTTCATCCAGGACTCTCAGCATTCATCCAGCCACCCTCAGCATTCATCCAGGACTCTCATCATTCATCCAGCCACCCTCAGCATTCATCCAGGACTCTCATCATTCATCCAGCCACCCTCAGCATTCATCCAGGACTCTCATCATTCATCCAGCCACCCTCAGCATTCATCCAGGACTCTCATCATTCAGACAAACACCTTTCCCTCATCCATCCTCAGACATCTCTTCTATTTACTGCAGACTTTCACCAGTTTGCTACCAAATTCATTCCAAGTGCTTCCCAGTCTAAACCTCCTCCAGAATCCCACTCACTATGTACACTTACAACATCCCAATCATCCACAATCAAAGAAGAATCCCCTCAACCAACTTCACCAACGTCATACAAAAAAGAATTATCCCAATCATGACTTCACCTTTGAACCAACTGCTAGGCCTCACGCTACTCTCAGTAACCCTCTTCAATGCACAATCCTTAACTAAAAAGACACACATCCTCAATGATTACCTCCTGGATTCCAACCCAGACATCTGTGCCATCACAGAAACCTGGTTAAAAAATTCTGACATCGCCTTAACCAACCAACTACCTATCCATACATATGACATTTTCACCTTCCACAGACACAAAAAAAGAGGAGGCGGACTTCTTCTAGCCACCAAGAAAGAACTCAGACTGACCGCACATACAATCAAGACTGACTCCAAATTGGAACTGGGGTTAGTCAAATCAAAACATCTACAAATACTGTTAGTCTATGCTCCCCCGGGAATTCTAGAAACGTACCCCTCCCCCCTCATAGAATCAATTGTGAAACATATTAACGGAGACCTACCAACAATGATTATGGGTGATTTCAACCTCCATACCGACGCTATACCCCGCTCTACGAACTGCGAAGCCCTCCTCACCACCCTCAGTGCAATGGGATTCACTCAGACCATCAACAGCCCCACACACAAAGCTGGACGCACTCTGGATCTAATATTCATCAACTCCAATTTCTCTTGCACTACAGAACCCACATGTACCCCTATCCCTTGGTCTGACCATTTCTTGATTGAATCTTCCTTCTCCACGTGCAAACAGACACTCTCCTCTCCGCACCTCTCTACCATTCAATTCAGGAAAGCATGTCCATCGGAGATACTTAGTGAGCAGCTTTCCAAAGAACTCTCTAACAGCTCGATCCAGTAAAGTCCGTGGGAGAGCGGACTAACGCCCGCTCTCCCGGCGCGCGCACCGGCCCCTCGCCGGTGCGCGCGATCCAGTATTTAAATTAGGCGACGCGGTGCAAACGAGGAAAAAGAGGCGCTAGGGACACTAGCGCGTCCCTAGCGCCTCCTTTTGGCCTGGAGCGGCGGCTGTCAGCGGGTTTGACAGCCGACGCTCAATTTTGCCGGGTTCTCGAGCCCGCTGACAGCCACGGGCTCGGAAACCGGACGCCGGCAAAATTGAGCGTCCGGTTTTCGGCCCGACAGCCGCGGGCCGAATTCAAAATTTTTTTATTTTTTTTTTTACTTTTTTTTTACTTTTGGGGACCTCCAACTTAATATCGCTATGATATTAAGTCGGAGGGTGCACAGAAAAGCAGTTTTTACTGCTTTTCTGTGCACTTCCCTGGCGCCGGAAGAAATTAGCGCCGACCTTTGGGCGGCGCTAATTTCTTAGAGTAAAATGTGCGGCTTGGCTGCACATTTTACTTACTGGATCGCTCAGGAATACCTAATAGGGCCATCAACATGCATTTGCATGTTGAGGGCGCTATTAGGTGCCGCAGGTGGGCCGCGTGTTTTCCTCCCCTTACTGAATAAGGGGTAAGGGAAAACACGCGTCCAGAGCAGGGTGACAGTGCGCTCCGACGGAGCACACTTTACTGGATCGAGCTGTAACTTAGACCAATCTAATCCTGACTCAGCCCTTTCCTCCTGGCACAAGATTACTGAACAAGTTGCAAACAAATGGTGCCCATTAGTCTCCAAAACAATCAATCCAACAAAAAAGGGAAATCAACCCTGGTTCAGCTCCGAACTAAAACAGATGAAACAGGAATTGCGACATAAAGAAAATAGATGGCGCAAAACCCCTAACACATCTACCCTCTCAACATTTAAGGGATTCTTACATCACTACAGGACTTCTATTCTACAAAAAAAAAAGGAATACTATGCTAACAAAATACACCACTTCCAGTACGATGCCCAGGCCCTATTTACTTATGTAACACAAATCACTAAATCAACCCCGCCATCTATTCCAGATGAACAAGCTCTAACCAAGGCGAATGAGCTCGCTGCATTTTTTCAACAGAAAACTCTAAATACCCTCGCCCTCCTCCCTCCAAACACTACACCTCTCAAGTCAGGAGAGAATTCCAACTCCCTTAGTAGACCCAAGTTCGACAGTTTCGAATATATTTCCACCAAAGAGATCGAATCCCTCCTAAAAAAACAGAAACCTTCTAGCCATCCGGCTGATAATATCCCATCGAAACTCCTGCTTCTCATCCCGAACACGATCTCAGGACAAGCACGATCTCAGGACAAGCATCATCAACGGCCTTCTAACTCAAGGAAGTTACCCAGACAGTCTAAAAAACGCTTCTCTCAAGCCCCTCCTCAAGAAACATAATTTAGACCCCAATGTTCTGGCGAATTTCAGACCCATTTCTAATCTCCCATTCGTTGCCAAACTTACGGAGAAACTGGTAAACACCCAGCTTTCTGAATATCTAGAGGACCATAATATCCTATTCCCTTCGCAATATGGTTTCCGCAAAGCACGCAACACGGAAACCCTCCTCATCTCACTTACAGATCATATCCTAATGGGGTTAGACAAAGGACATTCCTTTCTATTAGTCCTGTTGGACATCTCGGCGGCATTTGATACAGTCAACCACTCCATCCTTCTAGATCGCCTAGCAGATATCGGCATCTCTGGATCAGCCCAAAAATGGTTCAAGTCCTTCCTCAGCAATAGAACTTTTAAGGTCAAAATCAACAACAAAGAGTCTCCCCTAACAAATTCAACCGTAGGTGTACCACAAGGATCCTCCTTATCTCCAACCCTCTTCAACATTTATCTTCTCCCCCTCTGCCAACTGTTATCGGATCTCAACTTAATTCATTATCTGTATGCAGACGACGTGCAGATTCTAATCCCTATAACAGAATCTATCTCAAAAGCTCTTACCCATTGGAATAACTGCCTTCTTTCCATCACCAATCTACTTAACAGCTTAAACCTGGTCCTCAATGCCTCAAAGACAGAGCTACTCCTCATCTCCTCAAATGAAAACAATTTTCCGCCACCATCACCTCACAATTCTCACATTACCTGTAAGCATGTTAGAGACCTTGGGGCAATACTAGACAATCGACTAAACTTAAAGAAAATGGTCAACACAACCTCCAAGGATTGCTTCTACAGACTACAGGTTCTAAAACGTCTTAAACCATTACTATTTTTCCAGGACTTCAGGACAGTCCTACAAGCGCTACTATTCGCCAAAATAGACTACTGCAGTGCACTCTTCCTAGGCCTCCCCAAATCTACCACCAAACCACTGCAGATGTTACAAAATGCGGCAGCGAGACTGCTGACCAGCACCAGCCGCGGTGAACACATCTCACCCATCCTCAGTAACCTACATTGGTTACCAGTAAATTTTAGAATCCTATACAAATCAATCACCCTAATTCACAAAACCATCCATCATCAACTTCAACTCGACTTGGAAATCCCATTCAAACTCCACTCCTCTAACAGACCAACTAGAGAGGTTCTCAAAGGCTCTCTACAATTTCCTCCGACTAAGGCCACACGTCTCTCCACGACCAAAGACAGAGCTTTTTCGATAGCAGGCCCATCTATTTGGAATAACATCCCTGCAAACCTCAGATTGGAACCCTGCCTCTTAACTTTCAGAAAAAGACTCAAGACGTGGCTCTTCCACCAAGCCTTCTCCGATCCTCCAGACAATCACTAATGGCTTCCACTCTCATCCGGCCTTGGCATTTATCTTCATGAACTATGGACTCTGGTACCTCCAGGTTAAAGCACTTTCAAGCTTTAACCCGTTCTCTCTATCGTATCTTTCATAATTAATACTTGCCTTTATCTTCCTTCCAGCTTGTTTTTAAGCTTCCAAGTTCTTGACTCCCGTTGATTGTAACTTTGACTTATTCCTATCTATGGTTATTTATTGTTTACCTGAATTGTTCCTTCAGTTATACCCTCTGTTAAATGTAAACCGATCCGATATGGTTATTTACTATGAAGGTCGGTATAAAAAACTGTTAAATAAATAAATAAATAAATTAGCCATGTAACACAAATACATGTCTGCAAATGCAAGTGTTAATAGAGGGAGAATTCCTTCACCAGACACATTTTGTAACATATTTTTGGATGTGACATGAACATGCTTGCATAAGGATATGGAATATCCATCCTCCAGTTTAAAGCAGGAAAGTGATTGGTCAATGCTTAAATAAAAAGGGAGACAACTACTGGGGCTTAGACTTAACAACTACTTCCTTATCTTATGCCTTTCAAATGTATTGAAAAAATGAGAAACTGGAAATGTTTAAAAAGTGAGCAACCAGGGGTGCTTAAAAGGTGAGCAATCACAGATCTTTAAACACAAGTGCCCTGATGGTGTCTGTGTTATCTCTTACTGCAGACAAGTATAGTAGTAAAGATAACTGGCACAGAACTACTTGTAAAAAGTGCTTCCCTCTCTTTGGCCCTAGAAAAGAGGGCAATAGAAAATATAAAAATAAGAACAAAAACAGAACGTTTGGGCCATCAAGCAGCCTAATGTCTCTCCCTTTGTCCCCTGAGCTTATCAGCTTTCTCAATTCACCTCTCCCAACTCCCCACCCCCAAATGCACTGTAATTTAAAAATATCATTTGGTCTGTAAAAATGTTTGTAATCTAAAATGGGACCAAATGTAAAAAAGAAAAATAATTAGCACAATGCATAACATATACTCTGTGTGTTGCAGAGGCTCCTGTGCAGCTCACAACAGAACAAAAAGATGCCAAATCATTGATCCTTCTAGATCAGCGGTTCTCAACCTGTGGGTCGCGACCCCGGCGGGGGTCGAACGACCAAAACACAGGGATCGCCTGTGTTTTGGTCGTTCGACCAAAACACAGGTCGTTCGACCAAAACTGGTCTGCAGACCGACCCCAACAGCCCAGTCGGGCAGACCAGTACCGGGTCATTGGGGTTTTTCGCCGGTCTGCGGTGCCGCAGCTGCTGCGGGGAGGCAGGGCGAAGCTGGAGACCTGCCTCCTCCAACCCCAAAAGGGAGCGTGTCGCGGTACTCCTCCTACTTACCGTATTTTTCGCTCCATAAGACGCACTTTTTTTCCCCCAAAAGTGGGGGGAAAATGTATGTGCGTCTTATGGAGCAAATATAAAATAAAAAGCAAACAAAAATCTAACAACCCCCCCCCCCCTGCTGACTCCCCCAAGACCTGCCGACTTAGTTTACCGCAATCCCCCACCCTCCTGACCCCCCCAAGACCTGCCGACTTAATTTACCGCAACCCCCCACCCTCCTGACCCCCCCCCCCCAAGACCTGCCAAACGTCTCTGGGGGTCCAGGAGCAGTCCGGGAACGATCTTCTGGGCGTGGGCCATCGGCCGCCAGTAATCAAAATGGCGCCGACGGCCCTTTGCCCTCACTATGTCACTGGGACCGACCGCTGCTATTGGTCGGTCTCAGTGACATAGTGACGTCAAAGGGCCATCGGCGCCATTTTGATTACTGGCAGCCGACGGCCCACGCCCAGGAGATCGTTCCTGGACCGCTCCTGGACCCCCGCTGGAAAACCAGGGACGTTTGGCAGGTCTTGGGGGGGTCAGGAGAGTGGGGGGTTGCGGTAAATTAAGTCGGCAGGTCTTGGGGGGGTGCGGTAAATTAAGTCGGCAGGTCTTTGGGGGGGGTCAGGAGGGTGGGGGGTTGTGGTAAATTAAGTCGGCAGGTCTTGGGGGAGTCAGGAGGGTGGGGGTTGTTAATTTAAAGTGTGGGATGGGGTTTTTTTTGGGGAGGGGTTCCCAGAGAAAAAAGTTTTCTGATCTGGGGAGTGGACCAAAATGGCCCTCCCCAGACCCGAAAACAAAATGGGGAGAAAAAAAAAAGCTATGCACTCCCCTAATTTTCTCCATAAGATGCCCAGACGCAGAGCCGGTTTAGCACAATTTTTTTTTTTTTTTTTTTAATTTTCCCCCTCTGAATCCTAGGTGCGTCTTATGGAGCGAAAAATACGGTACTTCCTGCCCACCCTGCCCCAGAAGACAAATGTTGCCGGAGCCGCACGGGCAGGAAGGAGGAGGCGCATCAGCCACGTGCAGAAGAAGAGCAGAGGGGCGGGAAGACTAGGGCCGCTGCAGAGCCCATCCTGTGGCAACCCGTAAAGAAGAGGCCCAGAGGTGAGAGAGAGGTGTGTGCGAGTATGAGATGAGTTGAGAGATTGTGTGTGAGAGTGAATTGAGAGACTGTGTGTGTTTGCAGAGACAGCATGTGAGAGCCTCTGTGTGTGTGAAAGAGACAGCATGTGACAGTGAGAGCCTGTGCTTGAGCAAGGCAGCATGTGGGGGTGTGAGAACCTGTGTGTGAGACTCAGACAGCCTGTGCCAGTGAGAGACTGTGTGTATGAATGATTGCATGACAGAAAGAGCATGTGACAGTGAGATCCTGTGTGTGTGTGAGAGAAATGCATGTGAGAATGAGAACCTGATTGTGTGTTTGAGGGAAGAAGACAGGTGGAGAGAAAAGAAACAGAAAAAAAGGCAATATAAAAGGAAAAGGCAAAAAAATAAAGGGAAGCAGATGTAAAAAAAAATAAATTACTTTTTACTGATTGGTACATGTAATCTTTGGGAATGTGCAAGAGTAGCACTTTCTCTATGGCGGATCTCACAATGTAAGAGATCAACATGGAGGAAGTGGAAACCCAGGGGGCCTGCACAGAGGAGGCAGCAGAATGGGCTTCAGTCCCAATAGCAGCAATCAGCGCCTCCCCAATAGCCACCTGGCAGCAGTGGCAGTAATTAGATTAATTGTTTGACTCAGCTGGAGGTGACAAAGTATGAAGTGGGATGTGAAATCAGCTTGATCTGGTGGAGAATTAGGATTGCTGTTACACATGAACTGTATTTGGCAAACATTAAATTAAAGGGAGCCAGGATAATCAATTGAAGCCTGCAGCTGAGGACTGATTCATTATGACTCATGTAGAAATTAGTGTATTTTCCAGATTAGTCAGCATAACACAATTCTCAACATTCAGCATTATTTCTGTTGCATAGAGTTTTATCTGAGAGGCTCTGAGGTTGTGAGGGAGCCAGTAAGAGTGAGAGCATGAGTGTGTATGAGAAAATCCAGGGGAGTAAGAGTGTGTGTGAGTGGGGGGGGGGGGGTGTCTTACACCCTGAGAGTGTATCATTGTCTGTGAGAGCGAGAGGTTATGGTGGTATAAGAGCATGAATGTGTATGTATGTGACAGTGTATGTATGAGAGAGAATGGACATGTGAGAGTATGTGTGAGAGAGGGAGGATAACCTCCTAATCCTCGACAATATCAGGGTGACTGGAAATCAAGAGCTCCCATGTATGGACAGCAGGGGCTTTTTAAAATCCTTATTAGTTTTAATTATTGTGTGTTATTTGATATATGTGCTGTTTTGAAATATTTTATTGGTGTTTGGGAAATTATAAAAATGTATATGATTTTAATTAATAGAAATTCTATTTATCAGTAATTTTAAAATATTCTTTTATTAGTATGGTTTTACTATTATAACTGATGCTTTATATTTCTTAATTTTATTGTTTTATGAGGAATGGTGGTTCTGTTTATAAATGTCATAATAAATAAGTATGCACTAAAATCCAACCCCATCCATAACCCCGCCCCCATATGGCCAAAGCCCCACCCTCGTCCCGCCCTCGTCCCACCCTCGCGGGTCGAGGGCAGGGCGAGGGGTCACCGCTACATGAGGAACTGTATTACGGGGTCAAGGCATTAGAAAGGTTGAGAACCACTGTTCTAGATCATGTCATTTCCCATGTGGCACTGTAGCAGACTTTAGATGTTCGTTGTCTTAGTTCCTCACCCAAAAGCTATTAGAAAGTACAGTGCAAAAGAGAAAGGTACTGGTGCTAATGCCTGTTTGCATTCCTTTTTTGATAGCAATCACACTGCATTATCTTTTCTTCAGGGAAAGCTTCCAAAAATAAAACCCTCTAAATAAGTTGGTTCCAGAATGGCTATATTCTCCTTATTTCATCTTCTTTTAATTTAATTTAATTTTTACCTGTTTCCAGTTATTTAGTACAACAGAATTAATGTGATGGGACTGGATCATAAGAACATAAGATCTGCAATACTGGGTCAGATGAAAGGTCCATCAAGCCCAGTATGGCAATATACTAATATCCTGTTTCCAACAGTGGTCAGTCCAGGTCACAAGTACCTAGCAGGATCCCAAAATGTTGACAGATTCCATGCTGTTTTTCCCAGTCCACCTTGATAATGGTTTATGGACTTTTCTTCCAGGAACTTGTCCCAACTTTTTTTAAAGACAACTACACTAACAGCTTTTACCACTTCCTCAGGCAATGAATTCCAGAGTTTGATATTTTCTTCTATTTGCCTTCATCGTGTGTCTTATTGTCTTTGTAATTTAAAAAAAACAAAACTGATTCGTGTTTACCACTGCACTTATTATTTTATAGACCTCTATCATATCTCTCCTCAACCATCTCTTTTTCAAGCTGAAGAGCCCTTACCTCTTTAGCCTTTCCTCATTGTGGAATCATTCCATCTCCTTTATTATTTGGGTTGCCCTTCTCTGTACCTTTTCTAATTCCTCTATATCTTTTTGGAGATGCGTGACCAGAATTGCACACAATACTCAAGGTACGATCACACCATGGAGTGAAACAGAGGCATTATGATATTCTCTGTTTTATTTTCCATTCTTTTCCTAATAATTCCTAGCATTCTTGCCTGCTGCCACACACTGAGCAGAGGATTTCAACATATTATCTACGATGATGCCTAGATCCTTTTTCTGGGTAATAACTCCCAATGTGGAACCTTGCATCGTGTAACTATAATTTGAATTGTTCTTGTCTATGTGCATTACTTTGCATTTGTACATTAAATATAATATGCTACTGGAATGACTAGTTTCCCAATCTCTCAAGGTCCTCTTAAAATTTCTCATAACCCTCTTGTGATTTAACAATTCTGAATAATTTTGTATCATCAACAAATTTGATCACCTCTCTTATTCCCATCTCTAGGTCATTTATAAATATGTTAAAAAGCATGGGTCCCACTATAGATCCCTGCAGTATTCCATCTTTCTCTTTTAAGAAAATTGACCATTTAGCCCTAGTCTCTGTTTTCTATTTTTTAACCAGTTCTCAATCCATAATAGAACACTGCCTCCTATCCCACGACTTTTTAATTTCCTGAAGAATTTATCATGCTGTACCTTGTCAAACACTTTCTGAAAATCTAGATACACTATCATCATCTTTATCCACATTTTTATTTACATCATCTAAAAAATGTAGCAGTTTGATGAAGCAAAACTTCCATGTTGGTAATGCTTCTTTAGAGTCGGGAGTAGTTCTGGAGGACTGGAGATGGGCATATGTGGTTCCTATTGTTATTGAAAAGTGGAAGTAAGGAAGAGGCTGGGAACTACAGGTCGATTAGTCTGACCTCTATGGTGAGCAAATTAACGGAATTGTTAAAACAGAGGATAGTGCAGTTTCTGGAATCCAATGGATTGCAAGATCTGAAGCAGAAAGTTTTTATTAGAGGTAAATCTTGTCAGATGAATCTGAACAATTTCTTTGATTGGATGATCAGATAGGTGGATCAAGGTAGAGTACTAGATGTAGTGTACTTGGATTCCAGTAAGACCTTTGGCACGGTTCCACTTTGGAGACTTATAAATAAATTAAACACCCTTGATATGAAACCTAGATTGATTGACTGGGTTTGAAACTGGTTGAATGGGAGACGATATAGAATAGTGGTAAATGGAATTTACTCTGATGAGGTATGGGGTGAGGGAAGAGTTACTAATGGTGTTTCTCAGGGATCAGTCCTGGGACCAGTTCTTTTCAACATTTTCCTGAGTGACATAGCAAAAGGATTATCGGGAAAGGTTTGTCTTTTTGCCAGTGATACCAAAATCTGCAATAATGTAGACAGCCAGGAAGGGATGGAAAGATGGGGAGGGATCTAGTAAAGCTTGAGGAATGGTCTACAGACTAGAAGCTAAGATTTAAGGCTTAAAAATGCAGAATAATGCATTTAGACTGCAAAAAACAAGGAATAGGTACAGTATTGGAGTGAAATTCTTCTAAGCATGAAAGAAGAGTGGGATCTGGAGATGATTGTATCTGATGATTTTAAGGTGGCCAAATGGAAATGGCCAGAAAAATGCTTGGCTGCATAGGGAGAGAAATGGCAGCAGAAAAAGGGAGGTCCCTGGTGAGAACTCATTAATACTGTGTGTACAATTCTGGAGACCACATCTTCAAAAGGATATAAACCAACTGGAGTCAATTCAAAGGGTAAAATGAACAGTGGTCTTTGTTCTAAAGCATATGGGGATAAACATAAAGATCTAAACATGCATACTCTAGAGGAAAGGCAAGATAGGAGAGATATTATAGAGACATTTAAATATCTCAAAGATTTTCATGCACAGGAAGCTAACTTTTTTCAATAGAAATGAGGCTCTAAATGTGGGGTAATTGGATAAGGGTGAAAGGGGGTAGACTGAGGAGTAATCTTAGGAAATATTTCTTTACAGAAAAGGTAGTGGATGCATGGAATGGGCCTCCCAGTGGAGGGTGGTGGAGATAAAAATAGAATCTGAATTCAAGAATATGGGATAAATACAGGGGATCTCTGAGGGGGTTATGGGAATTGTAAGGCTAGATCAATAGGGTGGATGGGCAGACTAGATCAACTTGGGAAATGCAAAATGGCCATGGGGAGGAAAGAGAGAAGGGATAGGCTTGGGAGGTGATGAACTGGTGGGAAGGGAGCAACTTGAGGAGCGGAGGTTGAGAGACAAGGACCACTGGATGGGAGGAGGTTAAGAAAGGAGAGTTTGCTGGAGGAGGTTGAGACAAAGGATCTGCTGGAGAGGGTGGAGACAGAGAGTTGCATCAAGTCCAACAAGAGTCCAAAGTATGTTACAAGGCCTATAGCAGATACTTTAGATACAATATCGGGCGGATTTTAAAAGCCCTGCTCGCGTAAATCCGCCCGGATTTATGCGAGCAGGGCCTTGCGTGCCGGCGCGCCTATTATGCATAGGCCGCTGGCGCGTGCAGAGCCCCGGGACGCGCGTAGGTCCCGGGGTTTTTTGAAGGGGGCACGTTGGGGGCATGTTGGGAGGTGGGGCCGGATGACGCGGCATTTTGGGGGCGGGACCGGGGGCGTGGTGCCGGCCTGGGGGCGTGATCCAGGCCTCTGGACCAGCCCCTGGGTCGGAAGACGGCGCGCCAGCAGTCCGCTGGCGTGCGTAGATTTACGTCTGCTTCTCGCAGGCGTAAATCTAGGGACAAAGGTAAGGGGGGGGTTTAGATAGGGCTGGGGGGGTGGGTTAGGTAGGGGAAGGGAGGGGAAGGTGAGGGGAGAGCGAAAGGAAGTTCCCTCCGAGGCCGCTCCGATTTCGGAGCGGCCTCGGAGGGAACGGAGGCAGGCTGCGCGGCTCGGTGCACGCAGGCTGCCCAAAATCGGCAGCCTTGCGCGCGCCGATCCAGGATTTTAGAGGATACGCGCGGCTATGAGCGTATCTTATAAAATCCAGCGTACTTTTGTTTGCGCCTGCTGCGCAAACAAAAGTACGCGATCGCGCTTTTTTAAAAAATCTACCCCATTGTGAACAGCATGATTTAATACAATAGACTCTAGAGGTATACTTTAGACTTAGAGAACAGGTAATTTTACAGAGGCACAGCAAATAGATACAGTAAGTGAATGAAGTGAGTTTAGCACAGTGGGAGTAGGGATTAGATTTACAGAATTATGGACATTATATAGAGTTCATGTTATTGGTTTGGGCTAAACATTGCTTCAAAGAGCCATGTTTTCTCTACTTTTCTGAAGGATGGGAAATCTGGGGCAAGTCTGATGTAAAATGGTAGGGGCTGATTCTGTGAAGGTCCTCTTTCTGGTGAGGTTCATTGTTTTTGGCAATGGAACCGTTAGGTGGGTCTAAGATACCGAGCATGTGGTGAAGATGGTATACAGCTGCTGAGATATGCTGGAGACAGATTGTTAGAGATTTTATAGATTAGGATTAGTATGTTAAATTTGGAGCAATAGAGCACTGGGAGCCAGTGTAGAGATTTCAGAATTGGTGTTACTCAGTCAGTTTTGTTGGCATTCTTAATCATGCAGGCCACTGTGTTCTGATGAACTGCGGTTTAGAGTGTTGGAGAGTCTGATGTAGAGTGAGTTGCAGTAGTCCAGGCAGGAGATTTCATAGGCCAAAATAATAGTTTCGAAGGCAAAGTCTTCCAGAAGGGGATGGAGGTGGCAAAGTTGGCAAATTTTGGTCACTGTTTTTTGTGGTGAAGTGGGAGACTAGAATAAAGCCTAGACTTCAGATTTAGTAGCTTGGGGATGAGGTTGTATTGCAGAGAGTCACTCTTTGATGTGGTTGGGTGTGTTCTAGTTCTTTACCAGTCCATAGCATCTCTGTATTTTGGGGATACAGGCTTAATTTGTTCTGGCAAAGCCAGTTTATATTTTTTGTGAGGCGTGGCTCTTCCTTTCCTTACAAAAATACTCAAATCTCCTGCCTTAAAACAATTATATGAACATCTTGAAAAATTTGAACTCCTTGATCCCCACCAATATGGTTTTAGACGTTTTCTCAATACCGAAATCCTTCTCTTATCTCTCATGAATACTTTGAGGCATCAGTTCCTTCTTGTCTCCTTAAACATATCCTCAGCTTTTTACACCATTGATCATAATATCCTACTTTTCTGTCTTCAGGAATGTGGTCTTACAGACAGTGCTAAAGTGGTTCAAATCGTATCTCTCTGATTGCTCTCTGATTGCTCTCAAACTATGACATTTTGGAACATCCTCTCCTCTCCCTCCCCCATAAAAACTGGGGTTCCACAGGACTCTGCCCTCTCTGCCTGTCTTTTCAATATATATCTGGCACCGATTTGTAAAATACTCTCTTCTCTTAAAAATTGTTACAAATTATATGCTGATGATATTCAGTTTGTGTTTCGTCTACACTCCTCATGGCAAGACACTGTTGAACATCTACAAATTTGTCTCTCTACCATTACCAGCTGGTTAAAGCATAACAAACTTTCTCTTAACATGACCAAAACCAAGTTCATCATCATCCACAGTCCTTCTACTACCATTCATCAAATTCTATCCCTTTCAATGGTCAGCATTTTCCACTTCAACCTCAAATCAAAAGTCTAGGTGTCCTACTTGACAATACCCTCTCTTTCCAGCCACAGATTAAGCAAATCATCTTACATGGTTTCTACAGAATACAAGTGCTTTCTGGTCTTAAAAAACTGTTACATCCTCCTGAGCTCTCTTCCTGAGTTCCACACAGTGCTTCAAGCGTCAATCTCTCCCATTCTTGACTGGTATTAGTAGCTGGATGTCATTTGCATAGAAGTAGATGATTTGGCAGTCCATGATGATTCTGAATTAGGGGGCCAAATAAATATTGAATAAGATGGGCTGCAGCATAGAGGCTTGTGGTACTTTGCAAAAGAATGGGTAGAGTTTTGAGCAGGCAGTTCCCAGAGAGACTGATTGGGTGTGATCACTCAGGTAGGATATGAACCAGGCAGTGCTGGTCCTGCTAGGCCCAAGTTTGCTAGATGGGTGATGAGATTGTTGTCTATTCTTCAAAAGCAGCTGAGAGTTCTAGGAGTATTAGTAAAGCTGATGATGAGCGAGGCAGAACTGAAGTTCATTAACCAGCCTTGTTAGCATAGTTTTAGTGCTGAGGTGTGGTAGGAAACAGATTAATGAGGGTCCATGGTGTTGGTGGTTGGATATAATTGCAGTAGGACTGCATTTTCAATTATCTTACTTAGGAAAGGGAGGTTTTAGACTGGGTGGTTGAGGTCATTCGGGTCAAGGCTGGGTTTCTTCAATATAGGTCTTACTGTTGTTCTGTTTAGGATTATTAGAAGATGGACTTCAGCAAGTGATAAGTTGCCAATAGCCTGGATGTAGCTCAGTAGGCCCACTTTGGCTTGTTTGATCAGCCAGAAGGAGCAAGAATCCTCCTAGCAGGTAGTTGCCCTGAGGGAGGTGAGAAAGACATCAATGCCTTCTTCTAGAAATGGGTAGAAGGAAGTTAGAGACTGGGGTGGTAGGTTTTGCAGAGTTGGTGGTAGGGTTTCCCTTGGTGCTCTTGTACGTGGGCCTCCCTGTATTCCAGTTTTGTTCTTGGCTTGCATTAATCATTTAAGAAGTATCGCTGATGTCACCAGGTATTCTTCATGCCATATGGTTTTGCTGATGTCTTTACTCTGCTGTCTGCAAATTCCGACACAGGAAAGGGTGAGTTGGAAGGAAATGGGTTTTCTGTTACTCCCACTGCTATTTGTATACCCTATTAATGCACTTGATTTTATCTGCGAAGAAGGTGGCTAGTTTGTTGCAATAGATATCAGTTGTGAAGGAGGGTATAGGGAGCAAAGGGCTGCTGGAGCAGCTGGAATACCAGGAGGGTAACAGTAGTGTGATTGTTGGAGAGGAACTACCCCTCAGCTAATTTTTTTTTGTGCCATCTGGGGTCATATACATTTTCAAGAGCTAAAATGGGAGTCATATTGGATAAAGGTTTGGGAAGCCTTGATATAGTGTATCCATGTTTTTTCATTTAAGCCTCCACTGAAAAGCTGGTCAAGATGCCTGTGTAGCATTCCACCGCTGAATGTAGACGCTTGATTCAGGGCAACCCTGACAGGCAGCCTGGTCTTGGTTTTCTTAAGCCTCAGTCTACTGCATGCTTTGACTCTAATAAAAGTCCCAGAATGCACGGCAATGGAATTATAGAAAACTAGAATAAAATGCTGCCAAGTTTGACCTGGATGAGATGGTGGCATCAAATAATTCTCAGATAGAGTAACTTGGGTTTGAGTTTAGCTAAATGTAGATTTGTGTTTGTTTTGCAAAGACTTATTTTTTCAAGTTGCAAATTTTCTAGCCTAAATTCTAAATGATGTTTATGACCTACATTATTCATTAATAGGGTACACAAATAGCAGTGGGACTAACAGAAACCCCATTTCCTTCCAACTCACCCTTTCCTGTGTAGGAATTTGCAGACAGCAGGGTAAAGACATCAGCAAAACCATATGGCATGAAGAATACCTAGTGACATCAGCGATACTTCTTAAATGATTAATGCAAGCCAAGACCAAAACTGGAATACAGGGAGGCCCAAGTACAAGAGCCTGAAATATCTTCTGAAGATCTTGTAACGGTTGCAGTATGTGGAGGAGACTTCAGGGGTCCCATGGAACTGGGAGTTCTGGGACATTATGGTGCTCCGGGGTCCTGACCGTGTTGGTAGCTGGAAGGCTGCCATTACAATCAAGATCCTGTTGCTAACAAAGCAGGGAGAGTCTGAGTTTAAAACTCTGCCTCCTCTTTTCACTGCTGTTGTGGTAAAGCCTTCTCTTTCCCTAATAAATTCTGAGCCCATGCTTTAAAGCTGCCAGCACTGTGGGTTCTTTTGAGAATTGCCAGGAACGAGGTTAGCCAGCACTCTGTAAAGGAGGGGCACTTCCTGAACAGGACTGGTCTGAGCCAGTTAGTCAAAAGTCAGCCTCCCTGCCAGCCAGTGGCATATACTTTCCAGAACATCGAAGAGCCCTAACAGGAAAAAATAAACATCCATCCTCAATCCTGGGCAAGCCTTCTGAAACATGGAAGGCATAAGTGATGGTCCACCAACGCCTGTTGAGAAAGAAGCAACTGAATTCATAGAGCAGCATAAGAAACTCTTCATACATCTGACCAAAAGAGAAAGAAAAAACAACTGGAGAGAGCAAAAATACAGTGGGAACTACAACGATTGCTATGCCAGTCTCATAAAGATCGAGACCTGAATCATGAATAATGAAGGTGTTCGGGGGGAGGGGGAGGGTGTTAAGAGGGACAGGGAATGAACCCTAAAGTTGACAGATATGACAAAAGCAGCAAAAGATAGTTGAACACATACATGATGGTTTGCTGTAAGAATAGAAACAAAGAGGTAGATTTTATAAGCCTTGTGCGTGGAAAAACATGTGTGGGAGCTATGTGAATTTTAAATAGCTGGGAAGGGTGTGCTGTATGTGTGCCCAGAAAGGGTAGGTGGAAAAGGGACAGGACATGGGTGTTCCAGGGGCAGGGCATATGTGTGACATATGTATGCTACTTTGCTACAATTATAGCTCCAGTGTAGGTATAACAGAGAATGAGGAGAAAGAGAGAGAGAGCACCTCTTTATAAGGCTCTGACTGATACTCTATATATGGACCATTAAAAGGGGGCACTTTGATTCAGGGTGAGTTTTTCGGAGGTGGGTTGGGGTTGATGGGGTGGTGTTACAGACACATTCAGAGGTATTCATTGTAAAATTGACATCATTAAAGAACTTTTGACCTTATACATGATGAAAATTCTAACAAGAGGACCAGGCGTGAAAAAAAGTACGTGGGATTTTATAAGATACGCGTGTAGCCGCGCATATCTTATAAAATCCAGGGTCGGCGCGCAAGGGGGTGCACATTTGTGCACCTTGCGCACGCCGAGCCCTGCGCGCGCTGCCCGTTCCCTCCGAGGCCGCTCCGAAATCAGAGCGGCCTCAGAGGGAACTTTCCTTCCACCACCCCCCCCGCACCTTGCCCTCCCGGCCCTATCTAAACCCCCCCCCCACCTGTGTTTTAAAAGTTACGCCTGCTAGAAGCAGGCGTAACTGTGGAGATCTTGGTATTGGAGGGCTCAGTGAAAGCTACCCAGGCGATACGGCGGCCTCCTTGCCGTTTTCGCCAGCGGGGACTGGCTTCTCCTTTATCGGAAAGAGTTGAGCGCACTCAGTGACGGTCTTTTGTCCCGTGGGGAGAGAGGGTGTTGAGGGGAAAACCCTCATTTTCCCCTTTCTTTTAGGAGGCATAGTTCTCCAGAAGAAATAAATTCAAATAGAATTAGAAGCGGGAGCTCCGAGACGCGCTGCTAGCAAGTGGTCATCTTGACTCCACCCTGTTGTTTATGCTTTTTTAGCTGATGATTTAATTAGCTACTTACATTAATTGTTTTTATGTTATTTTACAGCTAGTTTTACTTTGTTAGTTATCAGCTTTAATTTGATATGTAAATTGCTCTGTTTTACAAATTTAAAAAGTTGCAGGTCATTAAGAAACAATAAACATAAACATATGTGGAGCAGAACTGGAGACAGTCTCCAACATTATCACATGGTGGCTGTACCTGAAATATCATATACCGAAAGACTCAATAAAATAGCAAAGTCATCCACTGGAATCACTGTAAACACTACAACATTCCTGTGCATATAAGCAATGAGACCCTAATTCCATTGAACTTATTCATACCATAAGAATATAAGAAGTGCCATGCTAGGTCAGACCAAGATCCATGGAGCCTAGCATTCTGTCTCTGACAGTGGCTAGTTCAGGACATAAGATCCCCAATAGGTGATCTGTTTCTTGTATCTCACTCCCAGGGCTATGGGCTGGCTTTCCCAAGTCTACATGTCTAATTACTGTTTATGGACATTTCTTCAGGTGCTTGTCCAATCCTCTTTTGAACCCCACCATGTTAGTTGCCTTGACCACGTCCTCCAGCAACAGATTCCATAGCTTGATTGTGCGCTGAGTGAAAAAATTACTTCCTGTGATTTATTTAAAATCTGCCAGTTGCTAATTTCATGGAATGCCCCGTAATCCAGTAGCTCTCAACCTTTTATCCCATCATGACAAACTCGATGGACAGTGCTCACATGTGTGACACACTGCTCACTACAATCCACAGCCAAACTGAAAAAATACCTCAGTATTACTTTTATTGTTAAGAATTACACAAGGGAAAGATTATGAGTATATTCTCTGAGCAGAAATTATATAATTTCTGTACAAGCTGTATTCTCTGTCTCACATGGGGCCACTAAGCTTTTTTCTTCTGCTGTCATTTTTTAGCCCAGCAGGGGTAGATAGAATCAGTTATCACTGTTCCGGAAGAGAAACAGGATTGCCGTTTCTCACTGGACTCCGGCAGGGATGGAGGACAAGAGCTGTGCCCTACTGGGCCCCATGGGAGAAGAAATTTGCCTCACAGGGCTGCTGCAAGAGTATTAGGCGACCTAGGTGTACCATACAGCCTTGCGCACCTCCCCCCCCCACACACACACACTTAAAAATTATGCATTCATAATAGATTTTACATGAAAAATGACAAAAACAGAATGAAGTTAAAAAATATCACTTATAACATGTATATTATATTTACATGCACTACTGTGGTGCCAACCAGAAAACCCTGCAATAAAGTTTAAAAAAAAGACACTTGAAACGTATATGGTATTAGGCTTATTGTAACATGTTCAGTGTGGGCTTAGCCCTCAGAAAGCTCTGAGTAAAAGAATTATAATAACAATATAGTAAACCTCCATATCAAAACAATAGTAGCTGCCAGAATGCAAACAATAACAACTCTATCTATGAAAAGGTAGAAGTGCTAATTAGAGATGTGAATCGTGTGCCAGATCGTCTTAACGATCAGATTCGGCTGGGGGGGGGAAAAATCTGATCGTTAAGATATGTGAATTGGAATCATTTCCGATTCCAATTCACATCGCTAATTTTTTTTTTAGGGAGGCCCGCGCCGCTAAAAAAAACAACCCACCCGACCCTTTAAATCGACCCCCCCCCCCCCCCAAAACCTTTTAAAATTACCTGGTGGTCCAGGGGGGCCTCGGGGAGAGATCCAGGGGGACCTCGGGGAGAGGAGAGATCCAGGGGGGCCTCGGGGAGAGATTTCCCGTTCCCAGGCATCAGCTGTTCTAAAATAAAATGGCGCCGATGACCCTTTGCCCTTACCATGTGACAGGGTATCCGTGCCATTGGCCGGCCCCTGTCACATGGTAGGAGCACTGGATCTCTCCGGCCCCCCTGGACCACCAGGTAATTTTAAAAGGTTTGGGGGGGGGTCAGGAGGGTGGGGTCGATTTAAAGGGTCGGGTGGGTTGGTTTTTTTTAGCGGCGCGGGCCTCCCTAAAAAAAAAGGGTCAGGAGGGTGGGGGAGGCTAAGAGGGGTCGATTTAAAGGGTTGGGTGGTTTTTTTTTTTAAATCAGGCCATCGGCGCCATTTTAATTAGTGGCAGCCAAAATGGCACCGATGGCCCGAGAGCGGGAGATAGCGCCGGGACACCCCCCCCCCCACTGGACCACCAGGTAATTTAACATTTTGGGGGGGTTCGGGAGGGTGGGGGAGGGTAAGGAATTGGTTTTAAAGGGTCGGGGTGGGTTTAGGGGTTGTTTTGGTGTGCCGGTTTTCCCGCCCTCCCCCAAATAATTCCCGTGCCCTATTTAACGATACAATACAAATGCCCCTGATGATAAATCGGGGGCATTTGTATTGTATCGTGCACTCTAACGATTTAGGACGATTTTAAAATTTATCTGACGATAATTTTAATCATTCAAAAATGATTCACATCTCTAGTGCTAATATTACACCTTCTATTAGGGAAATAGAACAAGCCAGGTTACATAGAAACTACAAGCTGGTAGAATATCTTACCTCGGTCATACTTGCAGAATACAGATGTACTTTCATCAAATACAGAATAAAAAGAGCATGAGTATAAACAGAAATGTGCAAACAATAACTGAACTGGAAACTACAAGCCAGACTCTGTATGCAGTACCATTCCTCAGGAAAAAATCAAACAATAAAATCAAGAAATATAAAATCAATTGTTATAAAATCATACAAATTAAAAAAATAAATATTTAATAAAAGCTGAATAATATAACAACATCCAACAATTAAAAACTTACAAAAATGTTTCAAACACCAATAAAATATTTCAAAACAACAGACACAAACATCCAATAATTAAAACTAATAAGGATAAAACAAAAAAAACAAAACCTGCTCTTCATACCTGGAAACCTATGATTTCCAGGTTCCATGAGATTGTTGTGGATTAGCAGGCAGAAAGGAAGGGAGGTTGTTGCACACAAATTTTCTCCTCTCCCTCTCACATATTCACATACACTCTCCCTCACTCTCACATGCTCAGTCTAACTCACATACCCACACAGGCTGTCTCTCACTCTCAAATGCTCAGTCTCACTCACACACCCACACAGGCTCTCATTCTCACATGCTCAGTCTCACACAGACACACACATGCACACTGTCTCTCATTTTCACATGCTTGTTCTCATTCAGACACACACAAGGCTCTCTCCCACTCACATGCTCAGTTTCGTACAGATACATACCCATGCAGGCTGTTTCTCTGCCTCATATGCTCAGTCTTACAAGGACACACACACAGGCTGTCTCTCATTTTCACATGCTTGTCTCATTCACACACACACAGGCTGCCTTTCACTCTCACATGCTTGGTTTCACACAGACATGTATACATAGGCTACCTCTCACTCTCATATGCTCAGTGTCACACAGACACACACACTGTCTCTCATTCTCACATGCTTAATCTCTCTCACACACATACAGGCGGTCTCACTCTCACATGGTCAGTCTCTCTCTCTCACACACGCACACACACACATACACATACACACATGTACAGGCTGTCTCTTACTCTCATATGTTCATACAGGCATAGATAGACTGTCTTTCTCGCTCACATGTTCAGTCTCACACACAAGCTGTCACTCACATGTTCAGTCTTTCACAGAAACACACACACACATGCATTGTTACATGCTCAGTCTCACACACACACACATGCACACAGTCTCTTATTTTCACATGCTTGGTCTCATTCAGACACACACACACATACAGGCTCTCTCCCACTCACATGCTCAGTTTCATATAGATACATACACATGCAGGCTGTTTCTCACTCATATGCTCAGTCTCACACAGACACACACATGCAGGCTGTCTCTCATTTTCACATGCTCGTCTCACACAGACACACACACATTATCTCTCATACACATGCTCAGTTTCCTACAAATACACACACATTCAGGCTCTCAAACTCATGCTCAGTCTCACACAGACAAGCACAGGCAGGCTGTCTCATTTTCACATGATCAGTCTCATTCAGATACTGTCTCTCTCACAGGCTCGGTTTCACACAGACATATACTGTCTCTCACTTACATGCTCAGTTTCATACAAATACACACACACAGGCTCTCTCTCACTCTTACATGCTTATTCAGGCACAGATAGGCTATCTCTCACTCACAGGCTGTCTCTCACTTTCACATGCTCAGCCTCTCAGAGAAACACACACACACACAAGCTTTTACTCTCACATGCTCAGTCTCTCACAGGCACACACACAAACACGCGCACATTGTCTCATTTTCACATGCTCGGTCTCATTCACACAAACACACAGGCTCTCTCACTCACATGCTCAGTTTCATACAGATACATACATGCAGGCTGTCTCTCACACTCATATGCTCAGTTTCACAGACACACACATGCAGGCTGTCTCACACAGTCACATGCTCAGTCTCACAGACACACACATGCAGGCTGTCTCTCACTCTCACATGCTCAGTCTCATTCAGACACACACACATACACACACACACACACACACACAGGCTGTCTTTCTCCTCCCAGAAGCACAAGTGGGCAGAAACAGCCTCAGCCTGTCCCCCTCCAGCCCTCGCAGCCAACGCTTCTCTTAATTTTTCTTGGGGCCGGTGTGGCTGACACTGATCCTCTTTGAAATTCCGGCCCACACGGCCCCTCCTCTTCAATCAGTTCCGATGCAAGCCCAGAACCCATGCAGCTCCTGTTTCTCTGATTTAACAACCACTGGTGGTGCAATGTTGTCCAGTCACCCTAGGCAGTAATCTCTCTCTTTCTGTCTCTGATCCCCCTGAATCTCACTATCAATGATCTACCTACCTCTGCATCGCATAGCACGACTCCTTCCCTTTTCAAACATGGCACCTTCACGTCAACCTACTTCGCCCCCACCCTATTCCAGCCTGGGAAGAGGAGGAGACCACTGCATTCTGCAGGAGCAGAGAATGGGGAGGGAAGATTAGCTGTACCAGCAGGGGGCGCTGTATTCTGCACATGGAGGTTGTGACACACCAGCATGTGCTTTGCGATACACCGAACTGAGAATCACTGCCCTAGTCCTAGTGTTGTTTGAAAGTGTTGGGGACTCCTAACGTGGAGCCCAACATCATGTACCTGTAATTGGGATTATTTTTCCCTAAGTGAATTACTTGAAACTTGTCCACTTTAAATTGCATCTGCCATTTAGAAGCCCAGTCTTCTAGTCTCACAAGGTCCTTCTGCAGTCCTTCACAAAGCACTGCTTTTTTAATGACTCAAACAATTTTATGTCATCTGCAAATGTGGTCAACTCACTCATTTATTTCTCCAGATCATTTATGAATATACTAAATAGCACAGGTCTCAATATAGACCCGTGGGGCACTCCTCCTTTCTACCTTTGGAAAACTGACCATTTAATTCTACCCTCTATTTCCTGTCTTTTATCCAGTTATCATCCACAATAGGAGACTGTCTCTGATCCCATGACCTCGCAATTTCCTGAGGAGTATCTCATGGGGGACTTTCTCAAATGCGTTCTGAAAATCCAAATACACTATATCAACCGGCTTGTGTTTGTCTGCTGTTTATTTATATCCTCAAAAAAACTCTAGTAACTTCATAAGGCAAGATTTCCCTTTGCAAAATCCATGTTGACCCTCTCCTATTAAAACATATCTATTTATGTGGTCAGTAATTTTGTTTTTAAAAATAGCTTCTACCATTTTGTCCAACAGCAACATCAGACTCACCCTTCTATAGTTTCCTAGATCACCATTTTTTAAAATCGGTGGCACATTGGCCACACTCGTCTTCTGGTACTGTGGCTGTTTTAAATGGTAGGTTGCAAATCACCAGAAACGGGTCTGCAATTTCATTTTTGATTTCCTTCAGGACTCTGGGGTAAATATCATCCTGTCCCGGTGATTTGTTATTCTTTAGTCTGTTCATCTGGGTTATGTCCTCCATTTTCACAGTGATTCCATATAGTCGCTCAGAGCCATCACCATAAAAAAATGTTTCTGGTGTGGGTATGATCCTAACATTCTCCAGAGTAAAGACAGAGGCAGACAGGTGAATTTTAAAAGGAGTTACGCATGTAAATGTAACTTACTATTGTAGCAATTTTAAAAAGCCATTTTCGCACATAACGTGCATTTATACATGAATATCCAATGGACAATTCAATGGCATATATTATAGCAATTTTCAAAACCCCACTTCCATGGATAAAGTGCATTTACATGTGTATAACCTATTTTTAAGCGTGTAAATATTTTTGAAAATCAGGTCCAAAGAATTCATTTAGTTTTTCTGCTACAGTATTTCCTTGTCTTCCCTGACCACCCCTTTCACTCCTTGGTAATAGCAGCCCATTTGAGTTACTTTCCATTTTTTGAATGATACCCTTTCAGCTTTAATTACCTCTTTCACCTCGGTATTAAATTACGCTGGCAGTCGTTTGGTTTTCCTTTGACTTTTTCTAATGCAGTTTATACATTTTAAACTAAATTTTAAGACCCACATGGACGTGCACATGTGCACGTGTATGCTAGCTCGCGCCAATGGACACGGCCGTTTTATAACATAGGTGCACATATGCGCATATGTTATAAAATCAGCTGCACGTGTGTACATGTGCACTCAGTTATATATGATGTGCGCATGTGCACTCAAATGCCACGTCTACCACGTAAGTGGGGGGAATTTTATAAGGGGTGCGTGCCGAGGCTACTTACCCCTTTTCCCAGTTCATTCCCAGTTTCCCAGTGTAAGGATAGGACTTCATAGCCCTCCTAGTTTTAAAGGCTCGCGTCTCCCCTGTTAAAACCCCACTGACTAGCCCTGATTTTTCTATATTTTGACTTACACACCAGCAATAGCAGAAGTAAAGTTACACGGTGAGGACCCCCGGTGTGCGCTTGAACAAGTAAGTATCTAAGTATCTGGGTTTTCCATGTCTATGCCCCGCCCTTTTTTCAAACTTTCTTAATTTTTACACAGGCGCTTCTTAAAATCCGTGCAGCTCGTGCCAGCCTGAGAAATGCATATCTCCCGGCTTTGGCACACGTAGGGCTTTTAAAATCCGTCAGTTTGTCTGGGCCTCATGGATGGTAATTTTAAACAGTGTCCATGCCTCCTGCAAGATTCTGGAAAGGATACACATCGGACTATTATCAGGTTGATGCCCCTTCCGATGCAACCTGGCGAAACATGGTCCATGATGGAGGACCACATTTTGTGCTCTTTAAGCTTTCAGGCATCTTTCTACCTTTTAATAAGGCACTGATATTTTTCCATTATTTGAGAATAGTCCTTGATTCTACGATACACGCACCTTTTACTGTATTTGCATTCCTTACAATAAACATAGAAACATAGAAATGACGGCAGAAGAAGACCAAACGGCCCATCTGGTCTGCCCAGCAAGCTACGCACTTTATCCATTTTTTTCCCCTTTTTCTCTCTCCCACCTTTTACTATTGGCTTCCAGTACCCTCCAGCCCTAATTCCCCTCCACCCCATCATCAATTTAGAGAGCAGCGCCGTATCTGCATCCAAGTGACATCCAGCTCAATTAGGGGTAGCAACCACTGTAACAAGCAGGCCACCCCCTTGCCCCATACTCTTACCCACCCCTGTTTTTATTTTTTTGGGGGTTTATTTATTTATTTATTTATTTATTTATTTATTTGGAGATAGCAGCCCTCCATCCTTCCGCTCCGTGAAGGTGGAACACTAACTACTGGCCACTGGCATCCCGCTCCGTGAATGCCTCTGTGGCTACTGCTGCTCCGTGCAGTGTTATGGTTTAGCTACCTGGCTCTTTACATTACTTCACTGAAGTTTGGTCGATTTCACGCATGATGACGGTATGGCAGGGACAATTCACTTCTGTGATTTTATGGCTGGGGCAGGCCCTCTGTGCACCACAGGAAATAATGAATAAATAAAGCTGGGAGGGTGAGGTCTCACCATCACCTTCTTTTATAGCTTGGATGGGACGTCCTTACCCTCAAGGTAACCTGTACAGAGAATCAGTTGCAACCCTAAACACCTTGCTGGGCAGGTTGGATGGACCATTTACATTCGCTGTGTTACTCTCTTCAGGAAAATCCTAGTAATGGTAGGGTTTTAAGATGTTATGATGCAAGTAATCCTTAGCATGCTGATGTATATGTATATGTGTGAGGTTTTCCTGAATGCTGTGCTCTACTCTGCTTAGAATGGAAAGATGACGCAACTATCACGTTTTACATAAACTAAATTAAATTAAACCCAGAAGGGAGGATGCAGTACTGGTCCTGGTACTTACAGACGTGGCAAGTGTTTCTAATATTCAGGTAGGTGGCCACCTGAGCTCCAGTGATCATCAGAAAGAGTTGTTCAATATAATTGAAACATAGAAAAGGGTCACATAAAGATCAGGGTCCTGGATAAAGAGAACCCAGGTTTGTTAAGATCGTTGGTACACCTTAGTGAAGCACTGGCAGGGTGGGAATATCTACGTGAAGATGAGTAACAGTGGGGTACACTAAAAGAATCTGAAGTAAGGGAAATCTTCATATAAGGAAAGCAAATAAAGGTAAGAGGAAAAAAAAGAGAGACCAATATGGCTTTCAAAAGAGGAGGCTGAAAAACTAAGGGCAAAAAAAGATTATGATTGAGGAAAGATAATTTTATAATTCCCTGCCTAGTGGCGGTCAGCGAGCACATTGTACATGCAGACTTTACAGAGGATTTTCAAAGCAAGATTATGCGCATAAATTCGATTTGAAAAATTTGCAAGTGGCCAGGAAAGCACAAAGATTCACTTGTGTAAAGTTACCCCTCCTCTTCACAGGGAGTAGCTGTTGTTGTGCACACACTTACACACACACATTTTTTTTTTTAATGAAAAGTATATACGTAAGTGATGAATCCACCCCCAACCGTGCCCCCTCTCCCCCCCAGCCCGAACACTTCTGCTCAGTTTGAAACCAGGTTACATGCGTGCTTTTATGTGAGCAGAGCCCTGGGCCAGCTTTGTAACATGAGCAGAACACCCCCCCCCCTCCCCCGAAAGGTACAAGGGATCACAGAAAGAGGAAGACAGGAAAGCATATCTGGAATGGGACAGACAGGATACCTTCTATGATATTAAGAGACCCAGAGACATTCATTCATTAGAAACATGATTAGCTTGGGGATGAGACGTTATCCCTTTTCATCACAGTGGAAAGAGGGAGGATGCTGGTGACTATAGGGTCAGTTAGTTTGACCACAGTGTTACTACTACTAAAGGAAAGGATAGTGGAGTATCTTGAATTCAGTGGACTACAGGATATGAGGTAGTATGGTTTCACCAGAGGGATTTCATGTCAAATACATTTGATCAATTTCTTTGACTTGGTGACCAAAGAATTAGATCAGGGCAGGCACTAAATGTGGTCTACTTAGATTTTACTAAAGCTTTTGACATTATGATACACAGGAGGCTCATAAATAAACTGAGCAGCTTAGGGGTGGGCCCCAAGGTGGTTGACTGAGTTAGAATCAAGTTGAGTGATAGGCAACAGAGGATAGTGATAAACAGAGTTCACGGCAAGGCAAGAGAGGTTATCATTGGATTGATTGAAGGATCAATCCTAAAGCTGGTTCTGTTCAGTAGTTTTTATTAGTGATTTTGCAGAGGAGTTAGCAGGAAATGTTTGCCTTTTAGCAGATAATTCTAAGATCTGCAAAAGCATAGACACTCCTAATGAAGTAGACAGAATAAGAAGTGAGATAAGAACACTTGGGAGTTGTCAAGCACTTGGCAGCTAAAAATTCAATGCAAAAATAGTACAGTCATAAAGATGGGTACAGAACTCCAAAGGAGCAGTACGTGAAGGAGGTGGGGAGATGAGAAATATTTTTGTGCACCAAACAGGAGATAGATCTCAGGGCAATTATATTTGATGAGCCTATGGATACAAAATAGTGTGACAAGAGCCAGAGAAATGCTAATTTGCGTAGGAGAGGTATTATAAGTAGAAACAAGTTGAAGTATATACGCCACACATTCCACATTAGGCACATTTCTCCCTCTCTCTCTTATACCAGGCCTCTCCCTTATACCAGGCCTCAAGCCTGCGATATTCATAGGACAGTTTCCCTGGCCTGTCTATGCCATGCCTGCCTGTGCGTCCATCTATCTGTATTCATGTGTACATATATATGGACAGACATGGCAAAGGCAGTAAGTGCATTTGATTCTTTATGTAATAGGTCTTAAAAGGAAGTGGTATTGCCCCTGTAAAAATAATTGGTGACACCTGATCTGGAATATTGTGTTTGCTTCTGCAGGCTGTACCCCAGGATATAGACAGAATAGAAGCAATCCAGAGAAGGGCTACTAACTGGTGCAGTGTCTGCACCATAAACTCTATTACAGGGTTGGCCAACTCCGGTCCTCGAGAGCCACAAACAGGCCAGGTTTTCAGGATAGTCACAATGAATATGCAAGAGATAAATTTGCATGCATTGCTTCTACTATATGCAAATCTAGCTCATGCATACGAACCCCCTCCCAGTAAACTCTAGGGCATAGGGGCATAGATCACGCAAGGCCCCATGACCTTGCGAGGTTGCTGCACAAGGGGGAAGTCAAGCTTTACAAGGCTATTTGGGGTTTGTTCTCTCTGGGTATCTTCTGCTCACTAATCCAGTCACACCAAAAAACACTCTTCACTCCTGTTCCAAAAATAAATTATTTGCTGCAAACTGGTGGCAGAAAAACAAAGTTCAAAACAGTGCACCAATTGATAGTGCACTCCATCAATGTAACATCCACAATTAGTGCAAAACACACACAGTCCCTTTTCACACACTCTTCCTAAAACTGGGGAAGAGGCTGTTACCCTTCCATCCTGGGCCCTCCCTACATCTTTTGAGTAGCTGAATCTTCTTATCTTACCTTTTCCTCTTACTTTGTTCTTTTATTTTATTTATTTTATTTTATTTAAGGTTTTTTTATACCGCCATTCATGAAAGCATTCACATCATGTCGGTTTACATGAAAACAGGGGTGTGAAGAATACAACCAAGAACATAAATAAACATGATCAGCCAGTACTCTATGGATTTTGCGAGGCAGGCTTACTCCTGAAAACTCCCAGTACACTCACCCAATAGATCCCAAGGAATCCTTTTACCTCCAGGACTCCTCAGACTCGGGTTATTCTCAGCAACAATTCTTCCTTCAGTTTTCTCAGCAGGCCTGGCCAACCTCTCCCTCATGTCCCAGCCACCTTCACTAAGTGGGAACTCATTTTTCTCCTCATCCTTCCCTGTGGAGAGATAGGCACACTGGTAGCACTCTGTGCAGAGATGGCTCCCCAGCAGAACTCCAGTTCTTGGAATCATTTCTCATTCCGACTTCAGCATCAAAACCCCTCCCCTACCACGGGGAGTGGTACATCTCCCTAACACACTGACACTACCCTGACATCACTTTAGGGTAAGGTCTAGAGCAGGGGTGGGCACTTCCGGTCCTCGAGGGCCACAAACCAGTCTGGTTTTCAGGATATCCCTAATGAATATGCATGAGAGAGATTTGCATGCACTCTGTCTCAGTTGTATGCAAATCTATGTCATGCATATTCATTAGGATATCCTAAAACCTCAACAGGTTTGTGGCCCTCGAGGACTGGAATTGCCCACCCCTGGTCTAGAGAGACCTCTCTCACTCTCTGAGAGCACTCAGACCAGCTGAAGCCACCATTATCAGTGTTGTAAGGGGCCGAAAAGGCTACCTCCTTACACATATTGTGGATCTCCTGAAAACCAGATGTTTGTGGTACTCCAGGACCAGAGATGCCTCTTAGAATACGAGGTTAGTACATGAGGCTGAAAGAGGAGAGACTAAGGAGTTTATATTTCCTATTCTGTATCTCCCCATTTCTGGATGTCAAAGGTTAGGCCCCCCATCATAGTGTCTGTCACTTCTGCTTGGCAAATACTTCAGGGGGGGGGTCTGCTATTGTCTTTTACAGCCCACAGCATCAGGTCTTCCAGGGACTTAGCTAGACCTGACTCTTCTTAGTCTCTACCAAGTTTGGGCTGCCCCAGGCCAGCATAAGAAATGCAGGAGTAACATGAGGAAATATTTCTTCACGGAATGGATGGTGGATACAGCCTCCTGATGGAGGTGATAGGGGGAAAACCAATTAACAGAATTCAAGAAAGTAGGGGATAAGCATGGAGGATGGGGGGATCCTTGCTTGAAAGGAAGTTTATCATATAGTGGAAGATCCAGAAGGGTGTATGTTATTGCAACAGGAGGGAATTGAGCAGTCTTACAATTCATATGTCCTCATCTTCTCGTTCTCTTATCTATTGTCTATGTTCTCTTTCATTAATTGTGAGGATACTGAACAGCAGGCACAAGGAAACAAAGATAAAGTGTGCCATTTGCCAATAATTTTAATGACAGGTGGTTAGAATACAGGGGGGAAAAGCAAAGGGGTCGATTTTAAAAACTCTGCGCGTGCATCCATGTGCGCGCGGTTACCGGCGCGAGCACATGGACGTGGCTATTTTATAACATGTGCACGTCAGCGCACTCATATTATAAAATATGGTTCCAGCGCACACGCGGGGGGGAATTTTCTGAACTAATGCGTGGCGACGCGAGTAGGCCTTCCCCAGTTCCCTATACCCCAACCTAACGTTCCTACCTTTTCCCTCTCCTCCCTGACCCCTATACCTACCCTAACTCCTCTAAAAAAAATGTTCATACTTGAGTGTTCTAAGGAGCAGATGTAAGTTGTGCGCGCCGGTTGGCTGCCAGCATGCGGCTTCCCTGGGACAGGGCCTAATGGCCACCGTCCCAGCCAGCCTCTGCCCCGCCCCCCCCCAGACCACGCCCCCGGCCCACCGCTTTCTTCAGGCTAGGCATAACGGGGGGGTTACATGCGTGGCTGGGCCCTTTCTAATATGCATTCGGCGTGTAACCCCCAGATTTTATGCACCCGGGCCTTTTAAAATCTACTTGTGATTAATAAGATGCCATTACTGAATGGGTCACTATCTCCTGTGGGACTAGGATATTTTTATTAGCAATACATAGCAATCTGTACATCCGTGCATGTTATTGTTACATTATCTTACACTAATAACCTGACTGCAATTTTGTATTAAGCCTAATACTGGACTGTGTAAGCAGGAGTAGAGGAGTAGCCTAGTGGTTAGAGCAGCCTGCTGCCACTTCTTGTGACCTCAGGCACAACCTTAGATTGTGAGCCCGCTGAGGACAAGGAAATACCTAGTGTGCCTGGATATAATCCACTTTCAAGAGACTGAGAAGTGAAATATAAAATGAAATAATTAAACTAGACCAGCGAATGCTTTTGGTTTGACTTTGAGGGTGTAAAATGTAGCTTTTGCTAAAGGGGAACTCTTCTGTTGGTAAGCAAAGGAAAATGGGCTCACCAGTGAGAGCTTTCTATCGTTCTTTTATGTATCATATGTATAATGTAATTATTATTATTCATCTCCTTGGTCTTTCCTTTCCCCAGCATGCTTATTTATGTCATGCAACAGGAGTGTGACACAAGAACCAGTCAGTCAGCTTTGCAGCACTGTGGAGAGATAATTCTGTCACACTGAAGGCTCTGCATCCACAGCTCCAATTGAGCTCCCTGCATCACGTTCTCACTGGTGGGATGTACGTGTATTGTAAAGCACTAGGAGACATTCAGTGAATCACTTGTTTATGATGCTCCCTCACTAGTTACACGTATGAGAGAGCAAATAAAAATAAAAAATTAGGGAACACCCACAAATATGAAATACATTCTGTAGGTATTTTAAAATAACTTAGTAAGTGTATTACCATGTATCAAGAGCCAGTGAACAGACCTGCTGATTCAAGCTAGCATCTGGTAAAAGTCTTTAAACAATAAGAAGCCTACTCTGCACCTGTATACAACGATACTGCTGCGATGTGATATTAAGAAATTACAAAAAAAAAAAAGGAATTAAAATATATTTTTAAAGTAGACATTTTTACAACTTGCTCTTGAGGTTCACAATCTAATATGCATAGGAAGGATAATTTTCAGCAGCCAGTATAGGGCTAAAGTCTGCAGGTGCAAAAGTACCTTTGCCCAGAATTTTCAAAGCCTGTGTATGTGCACCAGCTCGCTCTGAAAATTCCTGGGCCAGTCTGGTTACGCACACAGACATGCGGGCCACAAACAGACACCAGCTCGACTTTCTGCACGTGGTTTTTCCATGCCTACTTTCAAAAAGCAAGGATGCGTGCCTCCACGCCATCCCTCGGCATGCCAGATGCTAGTAGGAGGAAAACGTTTGCACCAGATGGTGTTTTGTGCAGACGTTTCCCTGCACGCCCCCCGCCCTGGGTGATTTTCAAAAGGCAATTCACATGCAGAAACCGAGGTTCATGGATGTAAATCCTTTTGGTAATACCTCCCCCCACCCCCTTAGATCTATTTCCATGCCTTGCTTGACTAAACGGCCTGTTACCTTGGTGAATGAAAAGAATATTCAGCATTGCAAAATGAGAGAAAGGGGAAATAAAAGGCCATTTATATATTCTAACCAAAGTTTCAGTCCTAAGCAGATTTTCTTCAGGGTAGACATTAAAAGACATGATTAATGAATATTAAAATAAGAATTTACCAGTGTTGAATTTTTTTTTTTTCAGTGGAGTGGGAAAAAAGGAGCAATGCTGATGATCCGTGGAGGTTTGGCTTAAACTACTACAGACCTTCATCAACAATTCCAGCACTGAGGTTTCTTGATGGTAGAAGCCATCACAGTGAGAAGGTGTGGATGTGCTGAGGGACTGTCAGCTTAGCTGAGGGGGAGATTGGAGCAAGCAGCAAGAGTGCCTAATTCATTGGGTGATTTTTGTAGAGCGGGGGAGATCCTGCTGGAAGGCCATTAAGAATAAATCAATTAAACATTTCATCCAGTGCAAAAACCGTTCCAGATATTTCCTTGAGAGTATCCCAAGATCTTCAGTGGTAAATCCTCCAAGGGAAAAACTAGAATAATTTCTGTACTTAAAACATTAATAAATCTTTTTCCCAATCCTGAATCCAAAACAAGTAAAACATAAGGAGGTCAACATTTTTATTTTCACAGGAGGAAAAAAAAGCATGTAAACACCACTGTGGTTGGAATTCACTTTGGGTGGGAGTGAGGGGGTGATGGGGGTCGTGGTGGATGTGCTGAATCTCCGAGCATGCATGGCTAGAGTGTGAAATTCGTAAGGAACATTTTAAAGAAAACATAGCTCTATTTTCTATGTCCGGGCTTCCCAAATTGGTACTGGTGACTCCACAGCCACCAGTTGCACACATTTGCTGCACAAATGCAAAGCATGAGATAAATATGCTTGGGAAGCTTTGATCTACATATTAATAATATCTGCCAGTTGATTGTTGGTCCCCCTTGCAATTTTTGGTTAGTCCTTTTCCATTTTTAAAGGATTCTGGGGGTAACAGTCCTGTTTTCTAAATCTAACTTGCAGTTTTTAAACTTGGGCGACTATCACATAGTGCCCTGTGGACCATCATAAAGGTGTGTACATCTGGTTGACCTTGGCTGAAAGGCAAGAAATGTAAATCTACTATAGTGAATGTAATTTTCCTGTTGACTTCAATATGTTGACTAATTGTTCAGTCATTTTTTTTCCCTTATAAGTAGGGTTGCCACCACACCCAGGACAACCTGAACTTGATCCAGTCCTAGTATCATGGTTTTGCCTGCTGTGCAGTTTTCCCATGCCAAGGCTCATTGTCTTGCCAGTTACCTTCTCACAGATCCGACTACACCCTAGCCTCAGTACTATTTAACCCAGCCTGCTCAATGCCACAGTGCTTGAGTCACCTTGGCTCTCTCACCCGGCCACTCTTACCTCACTATTCTGCCTTGCCAAGCCTTGCAGCCTCCGGGCCTTCTGCCTTTCCTTGCGGTCTATCCAGGCCTTGCCTTGCGGCCCATCTGGGCATCCTGTCTAGCATTATGGCCTCTCACCTTCCTCCGTGGCCTCTTGCCTTGCTCTGGGCCCTTACAGGCCTGCTGGCCTTGCTCTGTGGCCTCTCTGTCTTACTCTGTGGCCTCTCTGTCTTACTCTGTAGTCTCTTGGGATTTTCTGTATTACCCTGTGGCTTCCAGGCCTATTGGATTATCTTGTCCAGGCTTGTGCCGTTGGGCTTTCTTGTCCCATTTAGTCTAGTCCTGTCCTTGTCTAGTCCACTGCGGGTCCAGTCCTTGGCCCTATAGGGAGGCATTAAGTCCTGATTTTCCTGCAACAAGCATAACTACATCTTCAGGCATGCAATGAAGGAAAAGAAGGGCTGGATCAGACTGTGCAGGTTGATCTGGGTGAGATGCCAACATGCGGGCAAATTTTAAAACACGCATGCACGCAAATACCGGGGGTTACATGCGTGGCGTATGCATTTTCAAAGAAGCCCGGACACGCACCTAACCCCCAGCAAAACCAGAAGTGCTGAGCCCTTGGAAAGGGGCAGGCTGAGGGATGTGGGCTGGGCTGGGACAGTGCCATTAAACGTTGTCCTGAGGAAGCACGTGCTGACCGGCTGCCAGAGCGTGAAAGATACTTCTGCTCCAGAGGAGCAGTAAGTAGAAAAATAAAATATTTGGAGATAGGCAGGGGTAGTTTAGGGGTCAGGGAGGAGAGGGTAAGAGGAAGGATAGGGTTAGGGAAGTTCCCTCCCTGTCCACTCCTTTATTGCAGCAGACTCGAACTGGGATAAAAGGAAATCGCGTCACATTGCATAAATTAAAAAATACCCCCCTGCACGCACAAAAGAGGCCACCCGCCTGCACGGGTGCGTGAATATTAAAATCTGGTGTGCATGTGCACGCAGGGATCCTATTTTATAACATGCACGCACAGGAGCTGAAGTAAGTTGTCAAAACAAAGGAAAAAAAAGAAAAAAAGGTAGGGTTTAGGGGGTGGGGAGGAGAGGGAAAGAGGGAGTGAGTATGGGTAGAAAAGTTCCCTCCCAGTCTGCTCCTTAATTGGAGGGAACTGGGGAAGGCCTGAAAGCGTCGCCGCGTGGAAATTTTAATTTCCCCCCCCCTTGCATGCACCGCCCGCACATACACACATGGATTATAAAATCCGGTGCGCATGTGCGCACGGCCTATGGATTTTCCACCATGCGTGCGCCGGCGCACGCATGGTGGAAAATCGACTCATCCATGTGCGCAGATGTGGAAAATCTACCCCAAAGTATCTATATACCTAAAAAATGCAAGAATCCAGTATCCTGTATTTGTCTTTGCAATAGCCACGTTAAAAATGCATGCAATGATATTAATGCTAATGCTATTCTTCTTGTTTTCCCTTCAGAACACTCCCTATGCAGTATTTCACCAATGCATGGGGCCTGCTTTATCAAGGTTCTGCTCCCATTCTGTGTATATGGGAAAAAGCTTAGAAAAACCGGCCCTATGGGGGTAATGTTCAGCAGCCCGCATAAGAAAGTCAGCAAATAACACACATAAGTCACAAGAGTTTTTTCAAAGCAGACTTACATGCATAAGTCTGCTTTGAAAATGATCCCACTAAATCTAACCCGCATAAGTTACAGTCGCTCAAAGATCCGCACAAATCTTTTCCAGAAAATTTCAGTGCACACTTTTTAAAATTGAAAAGTACGCATACAAGTCCGTGTCCGTCTCCAGGGAAGGCCTCTGCTTGGTCCACGTATCCGTTACATGAACATGACAAGCAGGTAAGTTTATTCCCACGACAGGCGATTTTGTAAAAGGCTGTTTCTGTGCATAAAACTCTTTTACCTGCAGAAGTCCCTTTGAAAATCATCATTTACGTGTGCAAGGCCCTTCACCCTGAAGGTGGCTGTATCTATGCTTCAGAAGTGCTTTACCTTCTACCTGAAGGAAAGGGGAGTAAGTAAATCCAAAGCATCTATTAGCCACCACATTATTTTACTTAGAAAGAAAGTAAAAAAAAATATTGCATTCGCCCCTAGATTGTGTGTACCTAAGCCCAACTGCAGGGATAATAAGAACCCCAAAAAATCAGGGAACAAATGGCAAAGTTCCCAGTATAACAGAAGAATGCATCATTTATTCTCAGAATTCTCATTATCGTGACCTGCACTCGCCATCCAGGAATTCCCGCCCTCAGATGAATATCCAGACTGTGGCTGGGGCATATAATCAGGGCTGACAATTTCTAACTCTATCTGTAGTTCTGCTTGCAAATTTAAGTGACATGGTAAATATTATAAATAAATGCATTTAATCCCAGCATTCTTCTGGTTCTAAGCAAAGTGTCCGCTCCTGTTTAGGATATGAAATCCACGCACAATTAAGAAGCCAGTTTGCATGTCTTAAATGGAGAAATGATATGAGACTATCGGTATTTACTATTTAAAAGCCAACAGCATGTTTGATCTATGAGCTGAGGACAGTCCCTCCTTGGTCTTTTGGCTGTCCGAAAACCTGTTGAGTATGGAGAGGGAGGGAGGGTCAACACTTACCACCCCACTCTACTGCATCATGGTGATGTCATGACCTGTGCCAAAGCAGGAGAATTAAACCTCCTGTTAAGTAAAAAAAAACAACACCCCCCAAAAAAACAATAGCATTTGCTATTTTTCTCCCAAATGTGCTTGTGACACAAAAACTTACCTATAGAATACTCTTAGGAAAATAACACATTTTACCTAAAATATTATGAAAACCTGATATATGAATCACAATATCCTTAATTCTGCAAACGTATTCAGAAAATGTGTAGATATTTGGTTCCTGGCATTTTCTCTTGCAAAAAAAAAAAAAAAAATCCACTGGGATTGGCTCAGTGGGGATTGTCTGTGGATATTTACTCCTGTGCATAGTTTATTGTTTACATCTCTTTATTTTACAGAACAGAGCCTAGTGTCTCATAATTTGGATTTTCCTGGGCAGACTTAAGTGCCGCGCACAAGAGCCAACCGTAAAAATTACCCCAAAATCAAGCACGCAAAGTCAGGGCCTCCACTGCTCTTCTGCACCCTTCCACCGCCCTGCCGCCTCTGCTGCTGCTGCTCCCACTCTTCACCTGCAGCTGATCGGAGAACCTTTGCTCTGAAACAAAATTGCTGGCATGGTTGCGCCGAGCTGGAAACTGTGAGCCAGATAGTGCTGAAGTTGCTACAGCAAACAGGCCCCCTTCTTTCCAAAACAGGAATAAGAGACAGGGCTGCCACAAGCACTTGCTGCGTGCCGCCGGCTCACGGTCCATTCTCAACTTAGTGCTGACAATTCTATTTTGGACTGCCATGCCCTGAACACTGCTGTTGGGTTTTACCGATCAACTGGGGGGTGGGTAACCAGTGGGGCCCGAGGCAGCCATAACCATGACTGCAGTTCAAGAATATCACTTGCATTTTGTGAGCTGGAAAGTGGTGTTCCTGAGGGGTTACAGGGGGCTTCTTTTCTCTGTGTTTAACGCTGTCAAAGAACATTCAAATGTTAAACATGGTGGTCTCTTTTAATATCAGATCCCTTTATAAAAGCAGACTCAGTTATAAATAGCTGACAATCAGGCCAGTTAAATTTGCCTTGTGCAGGATCTGCTATTGCAGACAAGATGACTGAACAACCAGTGTGTCGGGCTTCTCACTGTTCATTTTCGCAATCGAGATTTGCTCGAACAAGCCTGTTTTGCAGCAGACAAAACTGAGGCTGTGATCCTACATGTAGCAGAGGGGAGCACTGTAATTGTGTACAGGTGTCTGGGTGTAGAAGTATAAAATGTGGACAGCAGGCTAGGTGAAAGAGGTACAAAAAAGCATACCTGAGTTATTTATAAACTAGCACTTACAGTACCAGGAGAGTGTAAACTGTTGATTAGATCGTAGACAGTCTTAACTTACTAAGAGGCCAATATTCAAAAGAAGCCTAAAATGGATAACTTATCTGGCTAAAGTTAGCCAGATAAACTTCCCTCTGAATATCTCCCCCCCCCCCCCCCCCGAATAAAGTTATCTGGCAGGATGTTAGCCTATCTTTGAATATCACTGGTTAGGTTTCAAAGTTTTCCAGTAGATATATCCAGATAACTTTGCCCTTAACAAGTTATATTCAAAAGAATATTGCCTGGTCAAGTGTCAATGCTGTGTTAAGAAAAGAAAAAAAAAGGCAATGGTGCAGGCTGACTGGCCTGATCCTCTCCCTGCCCCAGTGAAACATATAATGCCCCTGTTGGTCAAGCCTCACTTTCCCCATAAGTACCCCCCCCCCCCAAAAAAAAAAACAAGCAAAAAGGTAGCAGGGTTATATGCCCGAAAATTCGCCCTCCCTTGAAATTCAGAAACTGAAAAGTAATGCTTGAACAGCAACGCTGGTAGCTTTCAGCAGTGTTTCCCCAAGCCTCTCCTGGAGGCACACTTAACCAGTTGGATTTTCAGGATTATCCATAATGAATACACATGGGATAAATTTGCATACATTTCAGACCAAGGGTATGCAAATCGATCTCATGCATATTTCATTGTGGCAATCCTGAAAACCCAGCTGCTTAGTTGTTGCCTCCAGAAGAGGGCTGGGGAGACTCCGGTTTACATGAGCAATGCTGATGTCAAAGCAACTCCAGACCTGCCGGGAGCTGGGTTCTTCTGCCCGGACCAGCGGCATTTAGAGGTATGAGGGGTTCTGGGTGGGCTGGGAGGAAGTGGGCTTGCCAGGATATATTTTTCTTCCCAACTTCTGGGTGGGGGGCGAGGAAGGGTAGGTTTTCAGGCAGATAAGGCTGGCTGCCCTGCTTGTTTTGAAGGGGGGTGGCTTAAGGGGGAGGGGGCTCACAAGACAGGGACATTATTTGTTTTCGCTGGAGTGTAAGTTAGGATCTGGTCGATGAGCCTGCACCATTCTATTCTTAAATTAAAAACAGGATCGATACTTAACCAGATATATTCTTTGAATATAACTTTAGATCTGCTTTCTGCCAAATAACTTATTCAGATAAGTTATTTGGCTACTTCCTCCCTGCCACAGAACACCACCAATAGGCCACTTACTTATTCGGTTATATCTTAGCTGGATAATAACTTATCCAGCTAAAGGATAGCCAGATAAGTGCAGGGAATATTCAAACCTTACCATTTAGCTGGATAACATGAATTATCTGGCTAAATGTCTTTGAATATTGGGCTCTTAATGTCTAGGTAGCATTTCGTACTGTTTCACTGATCACTTGTTGAATCATTTCTTTTTTTTTTTCCTTACATATAACCGCTATACTTGTATATAAAACAATTTCCATCATCTGGCTTCTGGAAAAAGCAGCTATGAACGTGCTATGCTCTGAGAGGGTTATCTTCGCCGTACTCTTGCGCAACAAAATAATTTTTTATTACATTTGTAATATTGCAACGTTTTTGAAAACCTGCTGTATGGCCACAAACATAGTCGATGAAACATTTCACATGAAAAGTGCACAAAACATAGATTTGACTCGGGGGTGGGGGAAGGGATTTGACGGTGAAGGATGGGAATGGTATGTCCTTCTGGTCCGAAGCGGACGGTGCCCTTGGTCAGGTTTCTTCGATGCTTGCCACCTCACCGGACACAATATTTTCTACTGTAACCATGTTGTGACATAACAAAACAAAACAAAATAATCATATTAATAATAATAATAATAATAAAAGGGACTACAGCAGGGTCCCTTCGAGTCATGCTACAAAAAAGGTGCAACATTAAACAAGTCCCATGTGCATTCGCAGTCATAAATTTGGGTAAGTGAACCCGGTAGATTCCTTGCTTTGGTATTAAATAACAATTAAAAAGGCTTTTAGAAATAAAGCTATACATGGTGCGGACTTGAAAGGATAGCAGTCCTCAGGTCATTTGTCCATTGAAGTAAGTCTCATCCCTACTCATAAATAAATAATCTCCTTCCTGGTCTCTCTTCCATGCCAGGATCAATATCTCTTAACATCTTACTTTATTTTATTACTGCTTTTGGTTTTCTGGGACTGATTGAAAGTTGCTCAGAGGAAATCTTTGGTTTTGCTTAAGTGTCCGTGACATTTAATCATGACTTTCCTTGCAGTTTAATTCCAACCAGTCAATCAGTTAATCCACTTCAATTGATTCTGTGCTCTCTGTTATTGGCTTGCACTCATTGGGCATCCTCTGGTGTCGGCTCAGCTGGGTGGCCTGTGTGAAGCTCCTCTCACACCTCTCGCACCTAGTGGAGGCAAGAGAGAAAATTGAGACTGGGGAGCTGCTCTTTGGGGTGACGGGCTTTGTCTCATCCTGCCTAATCAGAACAGACACTCAAAAGTGGCTTCAGATTTTACCGGCTCAAGAGGTTTAATTGGTGGATACTTCCAGAAGCCTTGATGCCTGTGATGGGACAAGGCCTGGCTGATTCAGAACAGAGGAATCTGTCAATAGGCAGGGGGGGAAGGTGATTTCTCCAGAGAGGCCTGTCCCCCTGTAGCTCTGATCACTGTCAGTTCAAATAGATAAAGAACAAAAAGAGATTTTTTAGGAGTGAGCCATCAAAGAAGCAGCTTGTCTGCAGTTTTCTGTTCTGTGACCCCGAAAAGAAATTGATGACAAATAGAATTTCACTTTCTTCTAATTTAAAATCAGGCACTCAACTATACGAGGCAGAGCAAAGCCACTGGAAAAGAGAAAGATCCCTAGAGCAACATCAAGATAAATCAGTTTCTAACCTTGAAATTGTTATGCAGGTTTTTTAAGGAACACGGTAGGATGAATCCAGTTCTCCCCCTGCTCCTTCGAGAAAATAATTTTCATTCAGAATATTTTATTTGGAAGGAGCAGGATCAAGTCAGAAATGCCTTTTTCATGCACACCTTGCTTATAGGTTATAATTAAAATATATTTCACATTTATTTTAGTGGCTACGCACACCTGAATTTCTGTTTTGCATGAGAAATAAAGTTAAGCAAAGAAGTTATATGGGATACCATTTTATTGGACAAAACCAAAAAAAGGGGTGACTTACAACTTGTTTGCTTATATTTATTTCTCCAGTCTAAGTGGACTAACAAGGCAACCATAATGCCTTGGTTGGAGCTAGAAGCTGGGGGTTTCCAATTACCAGTGAACTCTGCTCTAAAGAGTACATATTCCTCAGAGCATGTATGTTTAAAATGTCATATATCCCCAAAATTTGAAAACATTTGAGATGGTGGGAGAAGAGGAGTAGGTCTCAATCTCCTACTGACATGGGGGCCGATACAATACCATGCTCAGCGGCTAGCGCACGGTTTAATACGATTTGAGGCGCATCCATAACCCCCAATTAGAGCGTCCAAAATGCATGCCTAATTCACCGCATAGCTAATAGCGCTCATCACATGTAAATTCCATGTAGATAAGGCTATTAGCTAATCCCCGCAATGCAAAACATTTCCCGCGGGCCTAATGCACCCATTGCAACGTGACAAATTTTTTTTTTTTTTTTTAACATAATTTTTATTGCAAAGAACAAGGGAAAAACAGCTTCCATTGGTCATACAATGTCGTGACACAACAGGTATCTCATAATCAACAGGTAGGTATTATGATACCGCAATACCATGAGAACACACCTGATCAACAATTTAAACACTCAGAAGTCTCATGAACCATATTGCAAATTTTTCAAAAAGTAGAATGTGACAAATTTTATGCCAGCCTGAGCCTGGCGTAAAGGTATGCCACGTTCAAGGGTGCAATAGAAAAAAAAAGAAAAATCCTGCTTTCTGTGATTCTTCCTAATAATATCGTCACGATACTAAGTAGGAGGAACCAAAGAAAGCAGATTTAGGTAAAAAAAAAAAAAATTCTGATTGCCTAATATACACACACAAGATACACTATCCAGGCTGTGTATCTTGTGCGTGTATATGCCAGTAGCGGGAGAAAACGGATGCTCGTAGATTGAGAGCCCGATTTCCCAAACCTCACTGATAGCCACCTCTCCTGTGCACTTGATGCTGAGGAGGTACTAGGGACGTACAATTTTCCTGAGCGTCACCTTTTAGCACGCCCCCTAATTTAAATATTGCATCGCATGCCCAGGAGAGGTGGCTTGTCGCACATTAGGAAAATGGGCGCTCAACACCGAGTGTCTGTTTTTTTGTGCACAAATATTGCATCGGCCCCAAGCTTTCTTGTCAGAGAATTGTTAGGAGACTGCAAAAATATGGTGACCATATAAGATACAGTCTTCCAGCAAAGTGGGAGGGTTGAGATTGCTTCAGATTTTACATTACAATATCTATCTATATTTTACAAGCTATCTGCAAATCTGGTTACAAATACCTTTCAATTAACATATTATGTAAAAATTAAGCATTATGAGTAAGGACATTTGTGTGAAGCACAATATATTAACTCTAGGGACCTTCGTTTTCAGTTTTTCTTTTATTTTTCCTGGGAATTTTATGAGTGTTTTCAAACAAAAATGCGAGAAAATCAGTGGAAAGAAATGATTCATTTTTTTTCCCCACTGATTTTCTCCTAGTTTTATTCTTTATAATAAACACAGATATATTCCTAGGAAAAATAAAAACTGAAAACGAAGGTCTTTATTTACCTCACAGTTACTGCAATAAACTTACAGATTGATTTTTAAAGCGTTGCTTGCGCAAAAATGCCCATATACGTGCATATGTGGGCCAGGCGTATGCAACGCAGATTTTAGAAAGCCGTAAAATACGCACGTATAAACCCATGTGTATGTTAGGAATAAGGGGGCAGAAAAGAGGCAGGGCATGGATATTCTGGGGCGGGGTCAAGACTTATGTGCATAACTCTGAATTTTAAAAATGAAAACCACAACACACGTATGCTAGATATCTGCGTAGTTTTACTGCTGCTTCTGATGAGAAGCAAGTTTGTAGATCTCAAGTTTTAGGGCTTATAGGACAGGGTGAGGGGTCTGGGTCAACTGGGCAGGGTGCAGGATGAAGAACCAGAGGGGGTCTGAAATATCTTGCTATTAACCGGATAAACTGGTGGACTATTTGGAAAACTGGGAATGTGCCTCACTCGAGCATGTTTTAAAATTTGCTGACATACGTACGTAAAAGCCAACCCTGTCCTATTGAAGATATATGCACTAGCTGTGCTTGAGTAGCTTCTTAAAATTGGGAGCATTTTAAAACATACACTCTTAAGTGCTTGCACGATTAAAAATTCTAGCATATCCTTGCTCATGCACAGATATACGCGTATAAGGGTGCACACGCGCTCATTTTAATATCATCCTGTTAGTTAAGGTGCATGAATTAATCAATTCATTACATACTTGAAAATAAATGTCTTCTGTTAATATCTAATTATTTCTGGAAACGTACAACGCCATCTAATTTCTCCTCTCTCTCATATAATTATGCCAAAATTATTCTATCTTGTCACAGAATAGCTATTTCAAAAGAGTTGATAAGTGGGTAAAATATAAGTGGATAATGTGTTATGACTCTCATAAATAGATATAGAGTAAAATACAAAGTGCAGATATATATTTATTTTTATTTTTTTTCAGAAACTCAGTACATGGAGATTACATTTTCATTTTTCTACACTGCTCTGCCAACCTGGTGTGTCAACACAAAGTAAGTTGTGCAGGTTTGATTGTCTTTCTGGGAATATTTTGAGCAGTCTGCTTCACTGCTAAAAACTACACTGTGATCTTGACGAATGTAAAATGTCAGCGTTAATGTATCCGAGCTATCAGCTCAATGAGAATAACTCAGAAGTATTGACCGTCTAATGATTTCTGGTGTATTCATTAGCGTCCATGTGCGATCACCCTCTCTCTGGAGCTCCTGAAGTGCTGATGACACATTAGTGTACCGCTGATTGTTTATTAGAAAACTGATTAGTTACTGGATTAGGGTGCCAAAATATACTACCTTTCATTGCTTGACAAACTTGCAAATTATTATATTCAGGTGGGGGGGGGGGGAGCGAGACTGTGGGTTTGTATCATGAAGGCAGCAGAATCAATTGCTAGCCTTGGATCAGCTGAAGCTATATGATATATAACCATTTACAGAGACTTGAATTTAAGTTATTTCAATTTTTCTCTTGCCCCTCAATGCCTCTGTTTTTACTCCTGGTTAGTTATTTAGAGACTGAGAAAATATAGAAAAACTCATCAAATCCAAGTATACTTTGACATATGAGTGCCCATATCTGGAGAGATCTCTAGCTAGACAGACAGACAGGCAGACATAAGAAGACAAATATATAAGCCTAATGAGAATGAGGCAAAGGACAGCATAGTTCTACTGGGGCCTCAAGCTTGGAAGGCATCCCAACATTTCAAGAAAGTACTTAGAAAAATAAAGGATAAAGTGCTGAAATAATAATGTGAAGGAACATTGGTATAAATAAAGTCACCGGGGTATGTCAAGAAATTGATTTCAAAATGTAATAAATTTAAATAAGAAACACAAGTATATGCCAAATACTAAGAACAACACTTTTGGGCTAGAGCAATAGAAAATTCAGTTATCAAATCTACATTGTTAAAAGTATTCAGATGATTTGCCTCAAGATTTGTAGATGGAGGGGTAGAAATATTTAAATTATGCCTAGGTTTGAAAAAAATCCTAAAGCTCTAACATGTCTATGCCGTTACCACTCAATGCCATTCTTACACTGTAGAAACAGCGCCGAACTACAAGAGGGGGTCTAATGCCTATAAGGGGGAAATCATATGAAGTCAACTACTGTTACACAATTGCTTGATAGAAATGTACTCAGAAAGACTTTTCCAATAAACTTCATCATCATCATTTGTTTATCTCATGCTCTTCCAATGGGAGAGGTCAAGTGTGCTACGCAGTAGCGGGTCTAGAACACTTAGACCAAGAGCATCGCCAGGACCACAATGAACAGGTAATAAACAAAGTTAAGCGATAAGGCAAACATAAAGCAGCAATAAGAGGTCCAACGTATAAGAAAAGGCGTAATGAACAGCAGTAATAAGACAACAAATAAAGAATCAGCGGAGAAGTACGACAAAAATTCAATTAAAACTTCTTCTGTGGGTAGGGGCAAGTAGTTCATAGTAAATCCAGGGTTGGGACAACCAGGGAGGTGATCGGGGGAGATGGGTGGGGAAGAAAATAGCAAACAGGAATTTCCATCGGTCAAAGGGATAGGTAGGAATATAAATCACCAGTCACGTAAGTCAAGAGATCCCAATTGAGGGAAGCCAAAGTCATAAGGCCTCAGCTATGGGCCAAAAGGTTCAACATGTAGCCAGAATTCCAGTTTTTCCTGAAAGTCAGGAGATCAGGTGTAAGCAAGGAATTTCAAAGGGTAAGAACCGATCCAGCAACGGTCTTCTTCCTCACACTGCAGAGCCATATTTTGGGGGCAGGCACTACCAGGCAAGTGTTCGGTAGATTGAGCAGAGGGCAGGCAGGTATATACAGGGAAGGTTGGCTGGATAGATGGCATGGTGCTAGGCCCTCAAGTGCTTTAAAGGTCAGAATCAGGACTTTGAAGGTGGTGCGATAGGAGATTGGCAGCCTTTGCAGAGACTTTAGAAATGGAGTGACCGGATCAAATTTGCTGGCATTGAGTTGGCTCTGTGCTGCAGTGTTTTATATGAGCTGCAGATGGTGAATTAGCTTTTTTGGCAGGCCAATATAGAGAGAATTGCAATAGTCCAGGCGGGAGATTACACAAGCTTGGATGATAGTGGCATAGGTAGGGCCATCAAAGAAAGGACAGAGATGGCGTAGCTGGTGAAAGTAGAAAAAGGCCGACTTTGTATTGGAGAGTATTTATGCTCTTGTGGAGAGCTTGGAGTCTAAGATAAAGCCAGGTCTGCAGGTTTGCTGGTTGTATGGTATAGTGGATCGTTGTAAGGTTAATCTAGACCAGATGTGGGAGTAATCAGTTTTTCCAATCCACAGTACTTCTGTCTTTTGGAGAGTAAGCTTCAATACACGGTTCAAAAACAGTTTGACGCACAGTTCAAAAACTACCTAGCATATCAAAAAAGAGTAACATTATGTCACCAAAAACGAAATCCTGACAGTGGCCACTGTTTTCAAGCTGACTGCTTTTGCCTCAGGGGAAACCATCTAGTCACAAACACACCTTTGCAGCATAGAAAGGCAAAACTTAACCCAGACCCAGAAGTCTCCACGATGCCTATGCAGGGAGGGCTATAGTACTACACATTTAATGAATGTTAGGTTACAACAAAATGGGCTTTTAGCTAAAATCTTCACAGCGGCTGCACCTGGAAGGCTAGCTGTATTGGTATATTTCAAATCAAGAGCATGCGTGTGGATAACTCAATCCCCGTAATATAAATGGCATTAGACTGTGAGTTTCATTCGAGAGACACTGACTCAGATTTGAATTCTGCACTGATCACAGGGCATATCAGAGCCCATCGTGCAAATTACCCACAAAGTTTGCCCTTACATATGTGGTCTCGCACTGATGAACACGGCAAAGTATTTGCCAGGGATGTTAGCAATATGAAACCACTAGTCTCCCTGCATAGACATCATAGAAATTTTTGGGTCTGAATTAAGGTTTCTCATCTAATTTAATCTTCAATTTTTTTTGGCATGTTTTTTCCAAGAAGAAAGCAAATCACCATATCAAGTCTGGCCTTTCTACACTGCAAAGGTGTGCATGTGACCAGTTTCCTCTAAGGCAGAAACAGTCAGTTGGAAACAATGGGCTGCTGTCAAGCATAGGATTTTGGTCACATAACTTCATTCTCTTTGATATGCTGGCTGGTTCTTCGGCGACCCTTTCTGAACCGTGTGTTGTTCTGTTTTAAATTGGTTTCTAGGAAAAATCTTTTTAAATAAAAGTTTTGGGGCAAGTGATTATTTTGCAGCGGGCCCCCAGTTTCACAGTAGCCAGCTTCATCGGATTAGCCCCCTATAGCCATTAGACTGTCCCTAGAAGGTCGGCACCATAAAGTGGAATGGTGGTATAACGGTGGGAGCCCGAAATTAAGTGGTAATGGTATCAATTACCACTTATCATACTGTTGACAGATTTTGGTACTGTATTATGATTATTCTACTATTCGTGGTATCCCTATATTTGTGTGTCTGCTTCACATTTGAGATATCAATGTTTCTGTTTTGAGTTGTGCAGGTTATATGTACATGTAATGCAAATTTATGCACATAAATTAGATCTAGTGACAGCATGAAGCTGTTAACAGGTCTAATGTCCGTTCCTCCCCACAACTAGTCTTTGCATGTTTATTAAAGTACGGCTTTGGCTGCTAGTAACTGAAAGCAGAAAGGCCTCTGCCTGTTGAGGAAATATTGTGATGGGACACCCCTAAGAGATTATGCAAAACACTGTTGCAGAGTCTTGCATGGGTTAGCCGTTCAGCGTTTCACCACTCTTCCCGTAATTTGTACATAAATTACTAACAAACACGGGAAAGCAAAAAGAACCCTAAATAAATACATTTCCAATTTTTTTATGTGAATGACCATGGTCTACGCTTCCAGGGTTCTTCTTTACTTGTTCTTCTATTGGCAAAGGAGACTTAAGTTGCAGAAGAGAGAAACTCTGATGCATTTTGAAGAAGAATTTTCATCTCAGTCAAGGTATGGATAGAAATCAGTGCAACATCCTGGCCTTTATGAGGGCTTAGAGCAACTAAACAACACGACTGCTTGAAACTTAGCAATAACCATCTGCCGTGCGGTAACAGAAGCCTTTGTAGGAGGGGGGAGCACTCCTCTGAAGCAGTGGTGAAAGACATGTACAAAAGTATTCATGGCACAAACTAGGCTCTCAATCACTCTCAAAACAGTCACCCAAAAATGTCTCCTCCTGCAATTTCTGATCCACAGAATTTAAAGGAAACACTTTTGATTAAAATGATCCACATTCAGTTTTCCTGCACATGTCCTTTTCTGTTAATGGTGATGTTTTTGGAGAGGCAGATTATGGTACTTGCTGCTATTAAAATGTAGCTGTTTGGGAAATTAAAACCTTTCACACATTCTGAAGCAGTAGCACCTCGGTGTCTCAGAATATAAACTTTCCTATTTATTGACTGAAATCTGCCCTCGTGTGCTCTGATTTCTTGATCTCTCTTTTTTTATCTACTTCTAGTCTCTGCTAGTCCTGGAGAAAGACATGAACAAACTGGCAGGACATTACATATGTTGTAAATGCCTAACAAAGGATGATGTAGTACATGAGATTTGAGAGCATGCTCTCACAGATGACTGTAGAGGTGAAATAAAACAAAAAAAGAGAAGTTTTTATATCCAGAACAGTGGTTCCCAACCTTCGCCACATCAATCTCCCTCACCCTCAATATCTTCACGTGGGTTCAAGGTTCCCACACCCCATCACACACATATACTTTGTTTGGCAATAATGTGATCATTTATTTCAGCTACCCTAATTAACCAGTTTTGCCCACTGAAAGGAATACAGTATATTAATGCAGAAAACCTCTCTGGCTCTTCTCTCCTTTGACCGCAGTGGGGCAGGTGACTCCTCTCCTTGCCGACGCCTCTCTCTTTCAACAGTGGTAGGACAGGTGGGTCCTCTCCTTGCCAGCTCCTTTTTCCTTTGTGGATGGGATGTAGGAGGAGGATTAGAGGCAGATGAAGCCATTCAGCTTTGGTTGCTCTCTGCTTCATTCAGCAGATGGGGAAAGGGAATGAACACACTCCCCACGTGTTCCCCCCCCCCCCCCCCCCCCGTTTCAGTGATCAGGCCAGTGGGGAGGTTCACAGTGCAGACAGCCTGGTAGTGCTCGCCTGCCCTGCCTCCCATCTCCCCTGCCATGTCCACACTCCCTTTGGGGGGGTCACACTTCCCCAGACTAAAATCCATGAGCTAAAGGATGCTCTGAAGCAGGAAGTCCCACAATAAGAGATCCTTGAGAAGTGTCTAGTGAAAACTGGATTAGCATCAATTAGGGACAATTAGCAGGAGCTTAGTTCAACACTCTGAACTCTGTGCTGTGGTCTTTCCTGAGATATAAGTGATATATAACATCAACAGTTTTTATTTTATTTTTCCAAGGAATTTAGAATTTTTTCTCCATTGAAAGAAAATCTGTGGGAAAAATAAGAATCAATTTTTCTCCTGATTTTACTCGTATTTTTGTTCGTTATAATAAACCCTGCTAAATATTTGGGAAAAATAAAATAAAAATTGAAAACAAAGGTCTCTAAGCATCAGCCAATTGTCTAAATGCCTCCTTGATGTAGTCTTTTATGTTCGTGATTATTATAATTATATATCTCAAATGTTAATCTCACCCTCCTGTACCCAACAATTTTTTATATGTCAATTTTTTTGTTTTAAATAAAAAATAATAATATGGAATGGAAAAAGGTAAGTTTCATACATATGAATGCATGCCTCCTCGGCCTTGCTTCAATTTTGTAGTGTAATCATAAGCTTACCAACCTTCCAATCCTTTTGTTATTTATGTTTCTTCTTTATTTAAATCAATGTGTAAATAAATAATGAAATTATTCTCTATATAACGCCAGTACTGGCTTTTAGTTTACTTGCTTTGTATAAAATATTTATAATCAAAACGCCATTAATGTGGACCTTTGTGAGGTAAATTTTTATACTAGGAAAATGTCCATGGTGAACGCCATGATAATAAAGTATAGAAAACGTATCACTTATCTCCCCCTTTCTTCCTCAGGGGAGTTTGTATCCTTTTAATGGAACGCGCTCTCAAGGTCCGCCAATTCTGCAGACTCTTCTCCTGGCCCAAATTTGAATATCTCCTGCCTCAAAATGGCAAACGCTAATTCAATGGCGTGCTGGTATCCTCGACATTATCCTTGTGCTAACTAGCACTGATCCATGGCTTTAATTATTCCTTTCTCTCAGGCTTAATAAGCTCTGAATGATGGTATCCTCGGCTTTATCCTTGTGCTAACTAGCACTGATCCATGGCTTTTCTCTCAGGCTTGATCAGCTCTGAATGGCAAGTAAACTAAAAGCCAGTACTGGCGTTATATAGAGAATAATTTCAGTATTTATTTACACATTGATTTAAATAAAGAAGAAACATAAATAACAAAAGGATTGGAAGGTTGGTAAGCTTATGATTACACTACAAAATTGAAGCAAGGCCGAGGAGGCATGCATTCATATGTATGAAACTTACCTTTTTCCATTCCATATTATTATTTTTTATTTAAAACAAAAAAATTGACATATAAAAAATTGTTGGGTACAGGAGGGTGAGATTAACATTTGAGATATATATATATTTGCTAGGTCTCACTTTTAGCGGAGATTGGGAACGTTTATTATCGTGATTATTATAATGCCATCTTTGTCAGTTGAGTTTTAGTGTTGTTTCTTTTGAAGAGTGATCAGAGGCTGGACTGGGGAACCGGCAACACAATATACCAGCCTTCATTATTGCTAATTAAGAGAAATACTTTTTCAAACAGCAACCATACAACTATAGCAAGCAAGCAAGAAAGATTCCTGCCCCCACAAGCTTATCATGTGTTGGAGCCTTACAATGTGGACCGAGCTGCATATCTCTGGATCTGAGATATGTATTTTGGACCTGCCAAAAAGGGTTTTTCAACCCTGCAGAGAGTGCAAGCTGCCACAGCCAAGGTGAAGAAATATAAAAATATGTCAAATGCCACCCCCCCTCCCACGTGCTCTTCTGTGAATGACAAATGTTCTGCAAGACTCAGCATCCAGCACTCACAGTGTTAATAAGTTGGGAAAGGGGCTATACTCTTTAGCCTTCCCAGAGAACAGCACTACATAGCCAGCAGAGGAAGAAGCCAAAGGAATGCTGGAAGACTATTTAAGGTAGAAAAGGCGCAATTTGTCTTGGTCTGTCTGTTTGTGAGGGGTGGGGTCGGCCAGGAGTAGGAGCCAGAAGCAGGAAGAGAGGAGTGCATCTGGCAGCCCTGCAATCAGTTCTTCTCCTGGAGAGCTAATTATCATGAGGAAGAGACAGAAGTCTGCACTTCATACCCAAGCTGCATGTAAAATCCCAACAAAGGACAGAGGATCCAGGAGTTGAGAGACTTCTTTTCCAGAGATCTCCAAGCCCAGGAACACATGGCTGGATCACCTTCCTAAGAGATTAAGTAATCTAAACTTTGCACAGAGAGTATCTTAGCAGAGGAGGGGGAAGGTTTATGGCCAGCTTTCTGTTTAGGGCCAAATAAACCATTTGGGGAAGCTCCCCAGGAGAGAGAGATCTTTCACACTCTGCAGTGATCATCTGTTTGGTTTGTTATCTAGCCAGCTCTGTCATCAAGAGGGACCTCTTCTCCATACAATTTTGTGTTTGGGACAGGTTCCACTCTTTACAAATTGGCAAAATTGGGGTTGATCTGTTTCCCCCTCCCCCTTTTTTGAGTATTCAGGGGTAAAGACAATTTTTTAAAGTTATGTACTTCACTGCTTTTCTACCTAACTTTTCTTTATTAGCACTCCTTATTTCTTTTTACTATCCATTTGAGTATGTTGGTTGCCCTGGCTAACAGGCCATACCCAGAGTTATTTTTGTATTGCTTGATTTAAAATAAGAAAAATTGCAAATTTATATTATACTTCTTCTTTACTTTTCCCATTTAATGTTTACTATCTACTTACATAATTAATTTTATTTATTTATTTATTATTTTTATATACCGACATTCGATCTGAGATATCACATCGGTTTACATTCAGGTACTGTAGGTATTTCCCTATCCCCAGAGGGCTTACAATCTAAGTTTTTGTAAAAGGGTTACCGTAATTACTGTTTTATTCTGGTGGGATGATTTTATCAGGCCTGTGGTGCCACAAGTGAGAGGTTGTTTGGGAAGGGCAAAGAACTGTGGTATCAGGGTGACTGGGACCCTGTCTCTTCTCCCACTCAAGCTACAAACTTGAAGATAAATCATATTAGTAAATACAATTTCTCATGTGGTACTCCCCACCCTAAGCACAGGGATAATTCATAGTCTGGACAAGAAGGGCCACACAAGCCTTTGGGATAGGTCTGATACACAGATAATATATTTCTTTTCAGGGAAGAAATCAAACACTCACTTAAACAATTCTTCTGGGATTTCGACAACTTCCACCCCTCCATAAAGCTCACCATGGAATATTTCATAATGAAGATCAACCTTTTAGACAGCACTATAGGAATAAAAAAAGAGATGGACATACAGAAATTGCAATTTACAAAATGCTCACCAACTGTCTCAGATATCTATACACTTCCAGTTTCCATTCCAACCACTCTAAGAAATTGGCATTGTACAATCTTATTATTCAATGCCATTTAATCTCTTTTGCTACAGGCATGGGAGACACACATCCCACCTTCATCCAACAAGACTACTCTGCTAGACTAAAATACAGAGAAATGAAACATGCTGTAAAAGTGCCCATAGAAAGCCTCCTTCAACCTAAAGAAAAAATATCAGATAGGCAAGATACTCCTTATTGCTTCATAAAATCACATAATCAAGGATCTTTAATTCAAGCTCACCACAGTTCAAACACCCATCACATCTTACCTATCCAACCTATTCATCAGGAACAATTTACCCTATAGCCAGACAACATGACCAAAAGGAAATTTTTATCATGCAGTAAGAAGAAATGCAAGATCTGCAAACTTTTAAGTACACATATTACCATCTCCACTGAATTATATAAACTTACAGATATATACGGATTATTCACCTGCAAATCCAACAATGTGATATATCTCATCCAAAGTAAAATATGTCCCAACAAATATATGGAAGAGGCCAAACAGGTCTTCCAAACCAGGATGTGTCAACATTGAGACTATATCTGACACTAACTCCAACATACCTATGGGACAATGCACCTTTCAACCAGGCTACTTATACAATTTGAAGAGAGACTTATCTGTTTTAGTACTTAAAGGTAACTTTACAAATGCACATGAAAGAAGGAATTGGGAGCTAAAATGTATTACTTATTCGATTGATAAAATAATGAGCTTAACTAAGACAGTGGATTCATGATGTATTATGGGAGCTTCTAACAACTTCTGTTCTCAGTACTGATGAGCCACTACCTTATCACTCTTCGCAATTCAAACAGCTTCATTGACTAAGCTCCTCCTAATTGACTAAGTGATGTAAATCTAAAGACCACTGGATTCCTGCTAGTTACCTCTATTGCAGGGATTCCCACCCCACAGCATCCTCTAGATATAAAAGCTTCCTTCTTGCAGCATTGAGGTCACTTCTGAAGAAGGGAATTGTGAGATCTTGAAAGCTCATGTACTACTGCATCACATTTTTTGTTGTCCTTTGAAAGTTATCAAATCTTACTAAAAAATCATTTCTGTTATCTTTTTGTTTTTATCATTTTTTTTATTTTGTATATATTATTAAATGTTTGTTTTTATTCTTTATATATTTTTTTTGGTTTTATTACATATTTTTTTACATTTGTTTACAATAAAAGGTATATGCTTTTTATTTTGTCCACATACACCATATTTTTTAAATTTCCTCCCTTCATTTAATCACTAAGGGCCTCATTTTCTAAAGTATCGCAGGCCTGCGATACTTTAGAAAATCGCACTAATGGGGGGCGGGGGAGTCGACATGGGGGGGGCGGTCCTGCACTGCCGGTTTCGCACCCAATAGCGTCACCATAGAAGGTGTAGCTATTGGGCGTGAAATAGGACGCGAAAAGGCACCTACCTTTTTGCCGTCCACGGCATCTTCGTGGAGTCGGCCCCGGTGTCGCCCCGACTCCTCCTCTTCCGGGGCTGACTCCGCCCCCATCTTGGTATCACACGCGATAAGGGACTTTTCACATGCGAAACGTCCCTTATCGCTTGCGATCCGCCTGGTAAATGACCCCCTAAAACAGGTATGTATTGGCAATCAGCCCAACAGCACCCAAGTCTTGATAGTACAGTGGTTCTTCTAGCAGGGCTTCCCAAACTTTTTCTGGTGACCTCACAGCCAGTCAGGTTTTCATAATATCCACAATGAATATGCAGGAGATAAATTTGCATGTGCTGTGTCTCCAATGTATGCATATTCATTACGAATATGCTGAAAACCTGACTGGCTGTAGAATCAACAGGATCGATTTGGGAAGTCCTACCTTACAGCAAAACATCAAAATTAGCACCAAAATGTTTGTTTAGTAGAGAAGGGCTTGGGTAAGGTTGTTTTGCATTATCATCAAGAGACAACACTCTTGACTAGGAGATCATATTTTTCTCAACATGATAACTTAAGAACATTGAATGCAAGAACAACAGAGGCAGAAAGCTGCAGAAATAGCATGCCCCACTCACTCAGGTCTGGGTTTTGTTAGTGATCCTAGAAGATGGTTGTAACTTCAGTCACTCAGCTAAAGAGCTGTATACAAGATATGTTGCATATGGTTGTGGAAGGGCATGAAATCTCAGTGATGTATGCAAGAGAAAAAGCCTGGCAAATCACAATGCTGAGCCTATGACAGGAGCTCATGATGCAGGGAAATGAAATGTCTACTAATATACTTATATAAAGCGGTGCTGCACTCTAGGCTCTCTGCTGTGATATAGCCCTTGCCTTTACTTTGCTACAGAAATTAACTATCCATTCATCATACTACAACTGCTACACGTGCCCCAGGTCCCAGACAACCACCACTTCATATATAAGAGGACGAATACCGCTGCTTTTTGCAATCTCTTATTTTTTGTGATACAGTAGATGGGGAGTGCAGGTCACTTTCCCAGGAGAAATATGACATGGACTCTAGTCTATAGTCTGATCTGTATTCTATAACACAGACTTTCTCTCAGGAACTCTTACTTGAAGCCGTAACATGTTTTCTGCTAAAAAAAAAAAAAAAAAGAGACCAGAAAATCCACATCCATTATTATCTGCACCCAAAGCCGACACCAGGCCTGTTTTCCTACAAAATATATGTATGTAAAAAGGAAAGGGGCTAATCTCAATGGCTTTCATTTCATAGCAATTCAGGGTAGAAACTGGACTTGTTCTTTTCTCCCCCACAGCTTGGGATAGAAGAGTAAGCATTCTCCAAATGTGGGAGTCCCAGCCTTCCTCCCCAATACCAAAACACCAACCAAAGGCACTGTTGTTGCTAAACTTATTTTATTTATCAGCAAATAATGGAAATATGAGAAGCATTTTACAATAAGCAGATTATTTGACTACATGTTAAAACCTCTCAAAATAAAATTGACATGATCCTGTTTCAGCTGGAAAATAGGAGTCTAAAGTTCTTTTTAGGGCTTCTCACTGATAAGTCACACATGCAGAGACATTTATTATTTTTTTTTTGGGGGGGGGAGAGTGGAAGGGGTAAGGTTATATCAATGGACTTTTTTAGTTTTACACTTTTTAAGTAAACATGCACTCGAATGCCCCTCAAGTACATAATGAGAGAAGCAACAGAGTTTAAAAGAGCAATGCTTTGCAAACACAACACTGAACACACAGAAACACCCTAGGAATTTACTCTTCTTCATTTAAATTCTCGAGAATGGGAACATACGCTTATCAAAAATATTCAAGGAAAGGAAAAACGCTGTTAGAAAGAATAATAACGTAATGACTTTAAACAGGGCAACATGACTGCTTTTATTGGAAATATGACAAAAACAGAATGTTAAGAAAAAAAATTAAGTGGAGTCAACAAGGTTACACGTAAGTAACACCTTCACATTAAAAGAAATCTATTTTCCATTTTGACCCTGAAACCTCTTCAATTAATTACTAAAATCTATTTACACAGCAACCAGATAAAATCAATCAAATTGCTGGCACTATTTTTGGCTTCTAAAGGTTGCTCCATACAACCCACCATTATCTGTTTAGTCAAGACCTTACCAGAGTCAGACCGGGAGAACACATGGCTATATTTAATGAACCATTTGCAACACACACACACATACATGTGTAGGTTTCCATCCCTTTACTCTTTTTTTTTTTTTTCGCTGTGTGTAAATAGATTGGGTTAAATTATTGACATGAAGAGATCAAAGGTTGCTGTTTCAGTTGACTGTGGACAGTTTAAGAAAACAGAACCAATACCATCCTTTTACACTGAAGTTTGATGCCCAGAATTCCTTAGCGTCACATATTGTCTTTAAAGTAGTGATTAATAAGTTGCCATCTAACTAAAAACCACAGGTCTGAACTGGATGGCAGACTTTTCAAGCAGATGCATGTTATAAATCTGCCAGTGTGCCTGATTGGATTAGTCTTGGTTCTGAGTCCTGATTTAAACCAAAGTAACCCAGTATGTGTCTGCTGCATGTGAGTCTTGGCACTGATTTTTTCATAAGCGCTTCTCCCGTGAGCTGGGCTGGATGAATCGGTGCTGGTGGGCAGGTGGCATGACGTTTCCCCTCCCTGCTCATTTGATGCTAAAATGTCTTAACACCACAGTTACTTACTTAAAAGGTTTTTCCCCTGTGTGAGTCCGGATGTGGTTGTTGAGTGTTGTAGCACCAGCAAAGGCACGACCACAATAGCCGCACTTGAAAGGTCTATCACTGGAGTGGGTAACAACATGATTCCGCAGTTCTGATGGCTGGGAGAAGGACTGGGAGCAATGGCCGCACTGATAAGGCCTGGAATAGGTAGAAATATCACTCAATCACTATTCCATTCTTCAGCAAATGACAAAATGCAAGCTGGCAAAAGTGAATGACTCTTTATGCAATACAAATAAATCTTGCTATAGAGATTCATTGAGATTCACTTGGCCCTAAACAGTGAAAACCATAGACTACGAACACAGAAATCCTGACCTAGGAAAGTTCTCCATCTTATTCCTACCTAAAGATATCATCTTCCTGGAGTACAAGAAAAATCCCACTGTCTGATTTCCAGATAATGTGGCATTTTTCCAGGAAATGGGCATGTATCCATAATATACCAGAGAATTTCAACATAACAGCCTCCAAATTATTAATGGGTTATTTGGGTATTTTTAACCAAAAATTAATTTGGCAATATATTTTATCCTTGGAGTAGCTACACCAGCAGTACTTGAGCTTGAAACATATTTTGGAACCCTGTATGTATGAAAAATACCTGATTTAGACAAGCGATTATATAAAAATGATATAAAGATAAATAGATATAATTATGGATATTAAAGAATATAAATATATATATTCTTTATTATCGGTAATAATAATATCATTCTCATCTGATACCATTACAAACTGCTGACTTTCGTTATCTGAAACAAAAACAGATAATATAAAATCTCATACTGGCTTTTTATTCTGTCTGAAAATCTGGACGTGCGCACAAAATACTGGCTTGCCAGAACTCCTCCTCTGGTGCCATGTGAAAAAAATAAATAGATCTACAATCTGAATTCATGTCACACCTGGGGATTCTACTGCTTGACCCCGTATAGTCAGAACTACATTAAGTCTGGAAATGTGATTCCAGATAAACAAGCGTAAAACAACTCATTATAAAAACAGAGCCATGGACTATGGGGGTGAGGAGGGGGGTGGGGGAGCAAAGCAAAGTTTCCACACATCACGTCCACCCCTACACCAAAGACGTGCTGGTATCATAAGGCCTGTATACAGAGAGGCACAATAAGATGGCCCAGCTTACCCACTGAAGACTATGTAATTACTGTAAACATCACTGTACCAGAAAAGCACTGGGATCCCGACCCAGACAGAACGGCAGAGAACAAAGACGATGTGATGACCTGGGATACTCCAATAAAAGGTTCAATGGAGAAAAACACAAGAACTCGTCAATGCTAATAGAAATGTCAGCCCTATGTGACTGTACAGTGTATGGAGAGAAAGAAGATCCTTGGGTACCAAGAGATGTAATCAGAGACCATGAAAATGTGGCAGAAAGGTACAGCCCACGGACCTGATTCAAAAGCTGCCTGTACATCTTACATCCTCTGAGCTCCAAAAGGAAGCTCTCTTTGGAACAATGCAAGTTTTAAGAAGAGCATGAGAAGTCAATTGGAGAGGTTGAGATTGCATCCAGCATGCCCTGGTTTATGAGTGAGGTTCATTCCTATCATTGTTTGTGCAAAATAAACCCATTTGGAGATCCTACCCTGTGAGGGCTCTCAGCCTTTACACTGGCTACAAAAGACACAACAAAAATTCACTGTAAAGGCCTTTTATGTAATAAAGAAACCCCCAGTCAATTTCAATCATCCAGTAAAACTACCATTAAAATTATTTGCTAGCATCATTCAACCAATTCTTCTACATGGAAGTGAAGCCTGCAATGTCTCTATAGGAAGGGACAGAACTGCAATATAAACCTCGCACCCCGCCTTCCATAGCAACTCCCCCCAACAATGGATGCAGAGCAGAACTAGGACTTTTCACTTTACAATTCAACATACAAAAAAAATTCTACTCAAACTCTGGTGTCATCTCAGTAATATCACCACAAACTCTCTCCTGTGAGGTAACACAAAATCCTCGGCTCTCACTTACTGAGCTTTGGCACAGTCTGTAATTTGTAAGCCAGCCAGCAAACACTAGTGCGCTATACAGTCCACTTGCCAATTAGACAGAGTGTGGCATGTGCTCTTCCTAATCTTTTGGGATCAAAGGATATGAACACTTGAGAAACTTTATAGTCTTCTTCAGGTAATATGCCAGTCTAAGAAGTGACGAGCACACGTGGTCTTGAATAGGGATGTGAATCGGGTTTCGGAAGATTGAAAATATCGTCGATATTTTCAAAATCGTCAGAAATCGGGGGCTCCCCCAAAACGATAGGAAAACCCCATGATATTGTTCGTGGGAGTTCTCTTATCGTTTTGGGTGAGGGCGGGAAAAACGACACACAAAAATAACCCCTAAACCCATCCCAACCCTTTAAAACTAATCCCTTAGCTTTCCCCACCCTCCCGACCCCCCCAAAAACTTTTTACAGGTACCTGGTGGTCCAGTGGGGGTCCCGGGAGCGATCTCCCGCTCCCGGGCCGTCGGCTGCCACTAATCAAAATGGCGCCGATGGCCCTTTGCCCTTACCATGTGACAGGGTATCAGTGCCATTGGCTGGACGAAAACAAAAACACGATGTGAATCGGAACCGGAATCCGAACCGATTCCGGTTCCGATTCTCATCTCTAGTCTTGAAAAGAATGAACATAAGAACACAAAAACATAAGATATACCATACTGGCTGTAACCAAGGGTCCATCAAGCCCAGTATCCTGTGTCCAAAGGTGGCCAATCCAAGTCACAAGTACCTGGCAAGTACCCAAACATTAAATTAATAGATCCCAAGCTACTAATCCTTATTGTTAATAGCAGTTTATGGACTTCTGCTCTAGGAACTTATCCAAACGATTTTAAAATCCAGCTACACTAACTGCCATAACCACATCCTCTGGCAATGAATTCCAGAGATTAATTATGCGTTGAGTGAAAAATAATTTTCTCCAATTTGTTTTAAATGAGCTACTTTCTAACTTCATGGAATGCCCCCTAGTTCTTGTATTATCTGTAAGGGTAATTAACCAATTCACATTTACCCATTCAAGTCCTTTCATGATTTTGTAGACCTCTATCATATCTCCACTCAGCTGTCTCTTCTCCAAACTGAATAGCCCTAACCTGTTTAGCCTTTCCTCATAGGCGAGCCGTTCCATCCCCTTTATCATTTTGGTCACCCTTCTCTGTACTTTCTCTAGTGCAACTATATCTTTTTTGAGATGAGGCGACCAGAACTGCACACAGTATTCAAGGTGCGGGCTCACCATGGAGCAATACAGAGGCATTATGATATCCACCATTCCATTCCTAATAATTCCTAACATTCTGTTTGCTTTTTTGACTGCCACAGCACACTGAGCCGACGATTTCAATGTATTATCAACTATGATGCCTAGATTTATTTCCTGGGTGGTAACTCCTAATGTGGAACCTAACATCGTGTAACCACAGCAAGGGTTATTTTTCCCTATATGCATTTCCTTGCACTTGTCCACATTAAATTTAATCTGCCATTTGGATGCCCAATCTTCCAGTCTCACAAGGTCCTCTTGCAATTTATCACAATCCGCTTGAGATTTAACTACTCTGCATAATTTTGTGTCATTCGCAAATTTAAGCACCTCATTCGTCGTGCCCTTTTTCAGATCATTTATAAATATATTAAAAATCATTGGTCCTAGTACAGATCCCTGAGGTATTCCACTGTTTACCTTTTTCCACTGTGAAAACAGACCATTTTATCCTGCTCTCTGTTTCCTCTAGGCAGCAAAATAGCTTGATTAACATGGATTGGAGATATCACTTTCAAAAAGAATTTGGTTTGAGTTCATAGACCCAGCCTATTATGAAAATCATGAAGGTATGATGAATATGAAACCAGAGCCTATAGCTCACTTATTATTCGTGCTGAAGTGATGACCATGAGCAACAACACGTTCGAGATGAGAAATTTCAAGTCAACTGACTTGAGAGGTTTGAAAGTAAGTTTCGTTAATTGAGTAAGGATTACATTGAGATCCTAAGGCACTAAAGATTTACTAGCTGGATGTTGGACATGCAACAGACCTTTAATGAACTTTGAAGCCAAAGGGTGGTATGCTGCAACTGCATCAAGATCGATTTTGACTGAACAGGTGCTGAGATCTGAGGATGAAAGGCAGAATAGATACTGAATCAAGTCCCTCAGGCGACAGGGGAAGGAAGCCAGCTATGGGATCTTCTGATTGAAAGCTTCCTGGCAGAAATCAGAATATCCTGTATCTCTCTGGAATGGATTAAGGAGGAGACTACTGTGCATTCAACATCCATGCCCTGAGGGTCTATGACTGCAAGTTCAGATGGCAAAGCCTGCCTTCTTCCTCTGTGATTATAACTGGAGGTGTTCCCAATGGAACTGCAGACTGAACTGACAGATGGGTGAGATATGGATATCACACTGGTGCAATGAAGACTATCCTCACTGTGTCCTCTGGGATCATCTGGACAGTCCTGTCAATTAGAGAAATTGGTGAGTGCACATAGAGTAGAATGATGCACTAATCTAGCACAAAAGTGTTAGGAGCTGATCTGAAGTTGTTCGGATGCATGAGAAGAACTTCTTAACCTTTCTGTTGTTTTTTCAGGCAAATCATTGGCCTTCCCCAGTAACTGGACAAGTTGTCTGAGATTCCTTGATCCAAGATCCACTCATGTGGTTGTAACATTCTGCTGAGGCAGTCCTCCAAGGTGTTCTGGATTTCCAGAAGGTAGATCACCTGGAGATGGTCATTATGATGTCCTGCCTAGGATTAGATTCAGAGGGTCTCCTGGCAAAGGCCTTGAAACCCTATACCTCCCTGCTTTTTCTTTTATGTAGAACATGGATACTTGGTTGCTAGTCTGGACCAAGATTCTCTTTCTTGAAAGAAGGTGCAAGAAAGCCCTTAAAACATAGCAGATAGCTTGCATCTTCAGGTGGTTGATTTTTAGATGACTTTCCACCGGAGACCATGACCCTTGGGTCCACACCACACCAGTATGTGCCTCCCACCCCTTGGTGGAGGCGTTGGTAGACAGAGTACCTTGAAACAGTGGAACATGCAGCAAGAGATCCACCTTTAGAACTTCTGGATTTAAGCACCACTTAAGGGATTTTCCCATCCCAGGGGTCATAGAGATTTGGTGGACCAATGGCTGACAGAGCCGATTCAATTGGCTTCAGAGGCTCCACTGAAGGCCCCACAAGTGCAGATGTGACTTATGTGTCAGAATAACAACTTATACTGCAGCAGCCATGTGTCAGAGAAGCTACCTTGCTGACATTCACTACCGTTGAAGGAAAGTCCTTACTGAGCCCATCAGCAATGTGGCTTTTTAACAGGAAGAAATACATTATCCTGAAGCAAGTCTATCTACTGTGTACTGAATTCTTTGAAATGGAACCAGGTTTCACTTGGAAAAGTTGAAACCCAGGGACTGGAGGAGCTGTATGGGCTTCTCGGGGGACTCCAGGACTGCTAATAAAGATGGATCCATCTTCAACCAATCATTTAGGCATGGGGGAAACACAGATTCCCTGTCAACAATGCAGCGCAGCAACTACTACCCTCATTGTTGCTGAGAAGCCAAAGGGATCTCCTTATATTGGTAATGCATGCCTTTCACCACAAACCTGAGGAATTTCTAATGAATGGGGTGAATGGGAATGTGTATATAAGCATCTTTCAGATCCAGAGGATGTGGAAAGGTGGGCCTCAAAGTCATCAAAAATCTGGTCCCTGACTTAGACTGCATCGGTTGCTGAGCCTCTGGCAGATGCCTTTCCCCTCTGTTGACCTTAAGTAGGCAGCTATTGCTGCTGAAAAGTGGAAGGAGATTTGTGATGCTGAAAAAAAAGGAAGGGATACCTTTGGAAGAATAGAGGCTTGTAGGGAAAATACTGGCATTGGGCATGCACCAGTTGGTGCCATGCCATGGCTGACAACTGTAAGGTGGATTGATGCTCTTTAATCAGTCACCATCTCTTGAACTTTATCACCATAACAAGTTGTCCTTTGTTCATGATGATCATGCACATCCTCTCGGACACCACTCGTGCACAACTAAATGGACCTTCAGGCTCCTATGGAAGTGGCTGAATTTCTGGCTGTGATATCAAAAGCTTTGTAAATGGAATAGATGAGATGTTTCTCAAATTCCTCCACAGCCCAATGGAAGTCCACCTACTCTGTGTCTGATGATTCTATCAAATTATTTTGCTTTTGCATGTATTCATGCAAATACTGTAGACCTGGTGAGCCACAATTTGGCACTTATCATGGATCCCCGAAAGACCTTTTTCCCAAATGTGTCCAGTGCTTTTGGATCCTAACCAGGTAGTGTATTGGAGTGATCAAGATTGTACTTAGCATGTTTCAACGCTGATTCCGCCACCACAAAATGGTGCAGTAATGGTCCAACTTTGGGGAAGTCTGGACTCTGTGTTTTAGGTCCAGCTTCTGGGCCACCAGAAAACATGATGTCAGCATCTGCTTCATCTGTAGATCCTTGAGGAATTTGTAAACCTGATAGCCACGGAGTCTTCTGGAAGTTGAAGGAACTAAAGAAGCCTGAAGATATTGTCCTCAGGTCCTTTTCCTTCCTGAAACTCGTGGACAGCATCTTTGACAGTTGATAACTTGGAGTAGCAGAGATCCTCAGCAGAAGAGGTATACTGAGGCAAGTCCTGCAGGCAATATGAAGACCCATACAATCTTCCTCCTCCACTGACCACGGGGTACACTGAACCATGACCCTGATGATGATGATGAGGGCAACTAAGGAGATCTCGGCTGGTCCAAGGTAGAAATGTCCAGTAGGAACTCAGACTGAACTGATCTCAATTCTTCCCCATCTGATTCATGAAGGGACTCCTATGGAGGAGAAGAATCCACAACTTTATGGTGAAGACACTCCCAATGCTAGAAGCTCTTGAGGAGATACACACACACTGGTGTCTTCAATTGGGCAGCCCTGCTATGTGGGAAAATTTCCTCCATCTTGGACAGGGAGAGGTTCTAATTTCACCTCTCCAGTCTTCAAGGGGCAAAGAAATACTTCACTAGCTCTGACAGCTGGCTCCTACTGTCTGGGGAAACCTCTGTGGCACAGTTGAAGAAGAGACATCCTCTTCAGAAACCAGCTCAGCTCATCCTCACTAAGGGCTGCTGGTAAAGCCCAAAAGGAACTCAGTGTCAAGGCAATTGCTGGGTCTGAGGTGCTCCGTGCTGTTTGCATTGACAACTCCCATTAAAGAGCATTTTGGTTCGAAGACAATGCCAGCAGTGGCTCTTGCATTTCTGTGCTGAAGTGCTCTGCTCCAATACAACTAATGGTGCTAAGTATGATGCACATAGTGTGCTGACTGTACCCTAGAATGTGAGCTCTGTGCTGATCACATGGATGGCATTATAGTCGGCTTCGGGTCCAGGTAAAATAAATGGCTCAGTACCATATGGATTTTCTGCACCACAAAGGATGATGGGACCTGAGCCACTGAGACTATCTCCCACCTCAGCGTTGAGGAGATGCCCTTTCCAATGGACTCCTATGTCCATTTTCCTTTGGATACAAGGGAGATAATGCCATAGTAAGTCACTTGTGTCATTTAGGAGCTCTTGTCAGTGCCTCACCTGGAACCACAGGCTTCTGCACCACACTTTTTCCCTGACCTGAGTTGGATCCCGGAAGTAGTGAAACGGAGGGGGGTGGGGGGCTGTCCTTTCCCATGCTTGCAGGAACGATAGGGGGAAAATTCCTATCTCGATTTTCTGTACTGAGTGTCCGATGATGCCTTGCTCCTGTATGAGGAGTGAATCTGCTGATCAACTTTGTGCTTGTGCTGAGGCATTGGGCTCTTACATGTCAGTGCCTTCCTTAGGGTCTCCATCTTTCAGGTGCAGTGTAGCTGTGCCCTAGGGGATATCCAACCACAGCTGGTGCAGTTGGAGGAATCATGATCCGGGCCCAGACAGCGAGAGCAGATTGACTGTATATCCACGATGAACATCCGACACTCACAGAGGCAGGCCTTGAAACTGCTGAACACAGGCTCCCTGGCTCTGGGGCATATCCATACTCATCAAATGTTTTACTTCTTTTTAGAACTTAAAAGTTTTGTTTCAGGGCTGCCGAGGCAGAGGCAAAAAAACAAAACAAAACAGAAGAAACGATGAACCAGTAGCACTAAGGCAAAAACCAAAAATATTTAAGAGAGATAGATTGGAATTCATCTGTGCAATAGCTTGGATGAAGAAAGAATGAGTGGCTCACAAGGCAGAATATGTGTGGAAACTCTCGAGCATACTCAGTACAGTTTTTACTGAACTCTGACAGCTGCATATGTGTTGGCGCTATTGGATGACATCACCCATGTGTTATGGCTAACTCTTGCCTGTTTGTCAATGAAGAACAATCAGTGATCAAGTGCCATAGTGATTGAAAGGGGGTTGGAGAAGGGGGTAGCTCGGCCTTGGCTTTTCTTTGGAACTTGGATGAGTGGTGGGACGGGGCGGGAGGGGGGATCATGCCCTATGCTTGGCCCACTACGTTTTTCTTTTATACAATATTCAATAGTCTGATGAGCATCAAAGTTGCTTAGATAACTTTATCTGGGTAACTTTGAAAGAGTGTATTCAGTAGATTAAAAGGTAAAGTTAGTCTAGTAACCTTATCTGGCTAACATCCTGCTCTCTACACTGCTGAATACTGACCTGCTAGTTTTTAACAGACTTTATTCAATGTATCTACTGAAAAAGAACTTGACAAAACCAAATATATCTTCTCCATGGGATCTTTGTACTCCTATTTTGTGTCTAGGTAAAATATTTAGAGGTAGATATTGAAAGATCCACCAAGATAACTGGATAATTTTAGTAAGTTATCTTTAGGGGGAATATTCACCTGAACCTAACTGACTAGATTTTGAGCTGAATATTTTCCAAAATCTAGCCAATCTATATTTAGTAGGTTGTCTTTCCTGGTTAAATTTAGCTGGATCAAGTTGAAAATCAGTGCTCTCTCTATATATATAGTATAAAAAATAAGCTGATGATCTCTCCCTTCCTTTCTTTGCTCCCCATTAAAATAAAGAAATACCCCCCCCCCTATGTTCCCAACCCATTTCCCTCCCTCCTGCTTCCTATTTGAATTTAAGAAGAGCCCCAGGGATCCTTCCCTCCCACGCTCCCAATCCACTTTTCATTTTTTTTAATCAGTCCTGTAGAAGTGCCTCGATCCCCTACCTCCTGGTCCTCTTTCTTTTTTAATCACTGAGCAGCACAGCATCCCTATCCTCCAACTTCCGTCCCCTTTTTGGATTAAATGAAATTCCCCAGTGGCCTCATTTCCCTCTGTCTCCCTCCTAACCCCAATTCACCCTTCCCAAAATCAACTGAATTCCTCCCCCCAAAACAATCTTTCCCACAAAGGGCTCATAGCCTTCAGAGACCGAATCCGATCTCTGGAGGCTAGAGTGGCAGACATGGAGGAGCTAAGAGAGATAGAGAGGTATATAGAGGAGACCTTCAGGGATATAGTAGAGAAGTCCCGCCTCCAATCTGACAGCCCCTGTGCTGCCTTGGAGGAGAAAGGTCACTTGGAAGGAGAGCATCATTTTGATGAGGCAGGAAACAATCTTGTAGACAGGACCTGTCCTCGAGGTGATGTAGTATCCTCTCTCATCCAGGATAGATCTCCAAGGACACATGCCCAAGAGGGAAGGGTTAGGACGGCTGTTGTAGCTAGTAATTCGATTATTAGGAAGGTTGATAGCTGGGTGGCAGGTGGATGTGAGGATTGCTTGGTAACTTGTCTACCTGGTGTGACGGTAGCGAACCTCACATATCACAAACAGGATTTTAGTTCTGGGGAGGAGCCAGCTGTCTTGGTACATGTTGGTACCAATGACATAGCAAAGTGCAGAATGGAGGTTCTGGAAGCCAAATATAGGATTTTAGGTAGAAAGTTGAAATGCAGGATAGCATTCTCAGAAGTGCTCCCCGTTCCACGTGCAGGACCCCAGAAGCAGGCAGAGCTCCAGACTCTCAATGCATGGAAGAGACAATGGTGCAGGGAAGAGAGTTTTAGCTTTGTTAGGAACGGGGCTTCATTTTGGGGAAGCTGGTCCTTTTCCCATAGGATGGGCTCAATCTTAACCAGAGTGGATCCAGGCTGCTGACACTAACCTTTAAAAAGGAGATAACATAACTTTTAAACTAGATGAGGGGGGAAAGCCAACAATCTCTCAGAAGCCCGTGGTTCCAATGATGTATCTTTGAAGGATACTGCAAGAAAAGGAAAACTAGGGTATCCCAGTAGAGAGGATGAAATAAATGCAAAAATAGACCAGGTGAATTTAAATAAAGAGCAGACAAAGCAGAAATATTCCAAATCACCCCTGTAAGTTGATAAGCGGGTTGTTAATACAAGCAAAAACTTATTTTAAAATGTCTATATACAAATGCTAGAAGTCTAAAAAATAAGATGAGGAAGTTGGAGTGTATAGCACTGGATGAAGAGGTAGATATGTCTGGCATCTCAGAGACCTAGTGGAAGGAAGATAACCAATGGGACACTATAATACCAGAGTAAAAATTATATCGAAATGATAGGATGGATCAAATTGGTGAAGGGGTAGCACTATATATTAAAGAGGGCATTGAGTTACTTAACATAAAAGTTTTGCAGGAAACTGTTGTGATGCCACCATGGGACAAGCTCGTGTATGGCCTCTCACCTCTGCCAGCGGGACGCCGGCCTGGTTGTTCGCTGTGGCCAGAGTGCCGCTGCTGCCACTCAGTGCTGCTGATGCTTCTGCCTCCTCAGTGCTGCTGAGAGCTGCCGCTGCTGCCATTCTTTAGCGGCTGGGAGGGCTGCCAATGCCATCTTTGTGGCTGGGAGCTGCCGCTGTTCTGCCTGTTCTTCGTGATGGGACCACCACTGACTCTGCCATCTTCACAGCAGATACGCCGCTGATGCTGCCGCTCTTGCCCTGACACTGGCTCCTGTTTAGGCGCGCACACCTCTCTTCTTAATTTAAAGGGCTCGCAGTTGGAAAAGCCCCGCGGCCTCATTTGATGATGTCCTGCTTCATCGGTCCTGCAGCCCTATAAAAGGGCTTCTCTGCCACTTCCTCAGGCCTTCTCAAGAGTGTTCATTGGTGTCCATGGTCTCGTCATCCTGTAAGGTCTTCCGTGGTCATACTCCTGTCTTGATGGTCTTCATGTTCTTTGTTGGATGTTCCTGGTCTTCTTATTCCTGTTCCATGTTCCTGGTCACCTTGTTCTTCATGGAAGCTCCTTCATATTCATAGGAAAATGATTAGGAAAGAACTGAAAGGTGCACCTGCAAAGGTTAAGAGCTTAGATCAGGCATGGATGTTGTATAAAAATACTATCTGGGAAGTCCAGACTAGATGTATGTGTAGCAGTAAAGATAACGAGAATCAGATAATGGAAAAAGCCCTTTATTGAATTTGCCCGACTCTGGCCGAGTTTCGTTCTTTAGTCGAGAGCTGCCTCAGGGGCAATCAATGTTAGCAGGACTTATTGTGTTCATGGTTTCTCGTCAGTGCTTCGTTCTAGTCTTCTGAGTGTTTGCCTCGTCCGAGTTTTCTGAATCTTCAATCAGTTTCCTGATGTCCCTGCCTTCGTTCCAAGGTCAGCCTTCTAGATTTTTCCTTGTCCTTCCTACAGGTGTGCCAACATCATGGTCCTTGACCAGCCCTTGGGGGATGTGTAGGGCGCTTCCTGGTACAGGGCCTGTCTCCAACTCCGTCTTCGCTGGATCAAGTCCTTGGAGTCCAGTCATGTTTTTAGAGTTCCAATTCAAGTTCCAAGTCAAGTCTCGAGTTTCTAGTCATGTACCCAGTTCCAGGACTCATGAAGCTTGTCCAGCCAGGGGATCTCCTTGTTCCTAGTTCCAAGCTATGATCCTTGTTCCAAGTCATGATCCTCGTTCCAAGGGATGTCTTGGCTCCTGTCCTCATCTGAGTCTCAGTTCTGAGCCTGTCTTGATCCCAGCGTGGTCCATGACCAACCTGTGGCAGGTTGTGTAGAACGCACAGTGGGGCAGCGTGGTCCACGACCAGCTGTTTAGGGCGCGCTGAGGTGCAGTGCCCTGGGAAACTGAACTCTAGCCTGAACCTGAGTCTTTGTCCATGTTCTTCATCTCCAGAGCCTTTGTTCATGTTCCTGAGATTCAAGTCTTCGTCCAAGTTCCTAGTCTTCACCCAAGTTCCAAGCCTTCAGTGTCTTCGTCCATATTCCTCGTCATGCCATGTTCTGTCCTTAGCCTTTGTCTGTCCTGATGCACTCACCATTCCAAGCAACAGGTTCAAAAGGGTTATCGAGTGGCTGGAGGGCTACCCCAGAGACCAGTATTGTGTTGTTGAGTTTCACTCTGTGCATGCAGGTTCAGCAAAGGTCTGAGAGCATTGTTACAGGTCCAAGTTATGTTCCAAGACCAGCCCATGCTTGGATGCACTTGCCTCTCATGGTATGTGCTTTGGAACTCCATCCTGAGTTGTGCTGTAATCCATGGGCTCAATCTCTCAAGCAAGCAACTGCACCCCATGCTTACAAGAGAAACAAAAAGAAATGTTGAATCTTTATGGATAGAAATTCCAGGTAAAAAAGGAATAAAATAGCAGTGTGGGTGTATTATTATCCACCTGGCCAGAATGAACAAACAGACAATGAAATGCTAAAAGAAATTACAGAGGCTAGCAAAATCAGTAGAACATTAATAATGGGGGGTTCAATTACCATAGTATTGACTGGGTGAATGTCACAGCAGGACATGCTAGAGAGGTAAAGTTCTTGGATGAAATAAATGACTACTCCATGGAATAGCTGTTACAAGAACCAACAAAAGGGGAAACTATTTTAGAGTTAGTCCTTAGTGGAACACAGGATTTGGTACAAGAGTTAACAGTGCTGGAGCCATTTGGCAATAGTGATCACAACAGGATGAAATTTGACTTAATAACTGGAGGGAGCCACTAAAGAAATCTACTGCGACAGCATTTATCATTCAAAAAGGTGACTATGATAAAATTAGGAAAATGATTAGGAAAGAACTGAAAGGTGCACCTGCAAAGGTTAAGAGCTTAGATCAGGCATGGATGTTGTATAAAAATACTATCTGGGAAGTCCAGACTAGATGTATGTGTAGCAGTAAAGATAACGAGAATCAGATAATGGAAAAAGCCCTTTATTGAATTTGCCCGACTCTGGCCGAGTTTCGTTCTTTAGTCGAGAGCTGCCTCAGGGGCAATCAATGTTAGCAGGACTTATTGTGTGCCTGCAGGGCCTAAGCCTCAGGTTGTATGCATCCACTAAAACCTGTTTAATCATAAATCTCTACTTTGAACCATGTGGTAATATCATGTAGCACCAATGATCACTTCGTTCAGTTTCTGTCATCAAAACTCAGATAGGACATATGTGACTGCGGAGTGTGTCAACGAGGATTCAGCCGCAATATAACCTTATCTGAATCCTCGTTGACACACTCCGCAGTCACATATGTCCTATCTGAGTTTTGATGACACAAACTGAACGAAGTGATCATTGGTGCTACATGATATTACCACATGGTTCAAAGTAGAGATTTATGATAAACAGGTTTTAGTGGATGCATACAACCTGAGGCTTAGGCCCTGCAGGCACACAATAAGTCCTGCTAACATTGATTGCCCCTGAGGCAGCTCTCGACTAAAGAGCGAAACTCAGCCAGAGTCGGGCAAATTCAATAAAGGGCTTTTTCCATTATCCGATTCTCGTTATCTTTACTGCTACACAGCCAACTGGATCGGCTTCCGACTTGTTTTCAGGGTCCATCCAGACTAGATGATTTCCACACAATAGAAAAGATGGAAGGAAGGCTAAATGACTACTGGAATTGTTAAGGAGAGAGAGTCTATAAAAGCTAAAAAAACCCCATCTTTCAATAAATGGAAAAGGGATCCGTATGAAGAAAACAGGAAACTGTATAAGAACTGGTAAGTTAAATGCAAAGTATTGATAAGGAAGCAAACAGAAAATATGAAAAGAAGCTTGCCAAGGACACTAAACCTCATAATAAAGACTTCTACAGGTACATTCGAAGTAAAAAAAACCTGCGAGGGAGTCAGTTGTACTATTAGATGATCAAGGGGAAGAAGGGGCACTTGGGGATAACAAAGCCATAGCAGAAAGACTAACTGAATTCTTTGCCTTTGTCTTCACTGTGGAAGATGTAAGAGAGATACTCATGTCAGAAATGATATTCAAAGGTGATGATTCAGAGGAACTGAAACAAATCTCAGTGAACCTGGAAGATGCACTAGGACAAATTGACAAACTAAAAAGTAGCAAATCACTTGGACCAGATGGCATATATCCCAGAGTGCTGAAAGAACTGACACTGAAATTGTGGGCCTGCTATTGGAAATCTGTAAACTATCATTAAAATTGTTTACAATATCTGAAGATTGAAGGGTTGCCAATGTAACACCAATTTTTAAAAGTGGTCAAGGGTTAATCCAGGAAACTACAGACCAGCAAGTCTGTGCCAGGAAAAAAGGTAAAAACTAACAAAAAGATCAAAACTGCTGATAGATAGGCATAGTTTAATGGGACAAAGCCAGAATGGATTTAGCCATCTTTCCTCACCAATCTGCTACATTTTTTGAGGGTATAAATAAACATATGGATAAAGGTGAGCCAGTTGATATAGTGTATCTGAATTTCCAGAAAGCATTTCACAAAGTCCCTCATGAGAGACTTCTTAGAAAATAAAAAATCATGGGACAGAAGGAAGTACGCTATTGTGGATTGCAAACTGGTAAAAAGAAAGAAAATAGAGAGTAGGGCTAAATGATCATTTTTCCCGGTGCAGAAAGGTGAATGGTGGAGTGTCCCAGAGATTTGTTCTGGGACCACTGATTTTTAATATATTTATAAATGACCTGGAAATGGGAACAAGCAAGGTAATCAAATTTGCTGACACAAAATTATTCAAAGTTGTTAAATCACAAGAGAATTGTCAGAAATTGCAAGAGGACCTTGAAAAACTGGGAGACTGGCATGCAAATGGCAAATGAAATTTAATGTGGACAAGTGTAAAGTGATGAACTTAGGGAACAGTAACCCAAATTATAGCTACACAATGCAAGGTTCCACATTAGGAGTCATCATTCAGGAAAAGAAATTAAGCATTATCATTGATAATACATTGAAATCTTCTGCTCAGAGAGCAGCAGCAGCAGCAACCAAAAAAAAAATAGAATGCTAGGAATTGTCAGGAAAGGTATGAAGAATAAAACAGAGAATATCATAATGCCTCTGTATTGCTCCATGGTGTGTCCTCATCTTGAGTATTGTGTGCAGTTCTGGTCACCACATCTCAAAAAAGATATAGCAGAATTAGAAAAGGTACAATGAAGGGTGACCAAAAAGATAAAGGAGATAAAATGATTTCCCTATGAGGAAAGGCTAAAGAGGTTAAGACGCTTCTGCTTGGAGAACAAAGGGCTGAAGGGATATATGATAGAGTTTTTAAAATAATGTGAGGAATGGATTGAGTAAATGCTAATCAGCTGTTTATGCTTTCAAAGAGTAGAAAGACTAGGAGACACAAAATTAAGTTACTAGTTGATACATTTAAAATTAATAAGATGTCATGAATCCTGTCCATGGGTTTCCCCCACGAGCAGGCTCCTTACCTCCCTGCTGCTGCCTTCCCGATGCGGCCGGACGCCGCCGACGTCGGGCCTTCTCTGCGGCCGGTGCCGCGGACTCCGTTGCCTTTGCGGCCCGGAGGCTGCCCTTCAGCTCTCCTTCTTCACAGCGGCAGGAGCCGCGGACTTTGGGCTACCTCCCCGGCACGGCAGGTCTGCTGCCATGCTTCTTCGAGGCTGGAGCCGCCACCGAACCCAGTGTCATCTTCGCGGCCAGAGGCCGCAATCCCCGGGCTTGCCTGGTAACCGGAGACGCCTCTGCTTCCTCCTGCAGCGGCAGCAGCAGCTGCCGACGTCGGGGCCTGCTCTTCGGCCCAGCCCTGCTTTGTCCTCATCGGCGTCTGTGCAGGGCCGCTGACCATGGTCCTGCACAGCTTCCTGTTCCTGCTCCTAGGCGCGCGGCTGCACCTCCTTGCTAGATTTAAAGGGCCCATGGCCGGATATGCCCTGGGCCCCACCTAAGGACTATTTCCTGTGTCAGCCCTATAAAAGGGCTGCTCCTGCATTTCACCCTTGCCTTGCATTGGAGTTACTTCACTCCTGGAAGTCCCTATCTTCCAGCGCTCTGTCAGGTCTCCGTCTTCGTTGGAACTCCATGTCTCGTCTGTTCTTGTGGTCCGTCTCCTCAGGTCCCTTGTCCAGGCTTCCCGATGTCTTGCTTCCTGATGTCTCTGCCTTCCTGATGTTCTTCTCCAGTGCCTTCAAGTTCTCCTGACCTGCCAGCTCCATGGTTCTCCGGGTGACACTTACTCTGTCATTGGAGTTGCCTGCAGCTGGATTCATTTCCTGCGCTCCTGAGCCTTCCTGACCTGCCAGCTCTTGTGGTTCTCTGGGTGACACCGGCTTCGTCATTGGTGTATCGCCTGGGCTGGATCCTCTTCCTGTGCTCGTCCCACTCCCACGTGGTCCATGACAGTCTCCTTAGGCTGTGGGACAGGGTGGTCCGTGACCAGCCCATTGGGTCCGCCCTGAGTAGTGGGCTGTGTAGGGCGCCTTGAGAGACAGTGCCAATGACTAACCTTCCCAGCTTCTCGTCTCGTCTAAGAGTCTTCCAAGCTCCTTGTCTTGTCAAGAGTCTTCCAAGATTCTCATCTACTTCCAGTGTCTTCTGTGTCACAAGGCCTCTGCTGCCCTCATCCTCAATCCGGCCTGCTGCTTCATGCCATTCCTAAGCGGCAGGTCCGAAAGGGCTGGGAACGGTCAGAGGACTGTTCATCTACCAACATCAACTTGTTGGCTCTGGAAGCATACAGGTCCAGCAGAGGGTAAGACCTTGTCTCCGTCCATGCTGGGACACATCGCCAACCCTCAGTTTGGTCCTAGATTCGTCTGGAATCGGGCAGAGGCCCAAGGGCACACGGAAACCCCTCAGCCGGGATTTCTCCCCAGCGTTCCCAGAAAACATAACAAAGAGAAAATATTTTTTTACTCAACGAATAATTAAGCTCTGGAATTCATAGCCAGAGGATGTGATAAAGCTATTAGTGTTGCTGTATTTAAAAAAAGGTTTTGGATAAGTTCCTAGAGGAAAAGTCCTTAAACCATTATTAAGGTGGAGTTGCAGAATCTATGCCTTGGGATCTTGCCAAGTACTTGTGACCTGAATTGGCCACTCTTGGAAACAGGATACTGGGCTTGATGGGCCTTTGGTCTGACCTAGTATGGCAAGTCTTATGTTTTAAGGAGGACATGGCCTTACCTGCTCCCGCCTTGGCTAAATGCTAAGTGCTAGTAGCATTGAGAGCCTACCACGACTTAGTATTAATTTATTTACTACACTCTCAGATACTATAAAAGCTCACACTGGATTTTTATTCTGACTGGAAATTTGACTATACATACAAAATATTGGCATGCCAGAATGACTCTTCCAGTAGAGTGCGAAACAAATAAATAATCAGATCCCCAATCTGAATTCATGCCAATCACGTGGATTCAAATATTTCAAGTAAATAAGGAAGAAAAGAAACAAGATGGAAAACAACTTTGATTATAAAAACAGAGCCATGGACTAAGACATAAAAAGGATAACTAGCAGCTTGTTATAGAACAAGCATGCTCATCCTCTGTATACAGGAAAGAGAAGTTCTAATTTGCATCAGAAAACAGGTCACCAATAGCACCGGAAAAGTTGGAGTACTTCAGAGAGACATCATTTATGTATCTCCCTATCCTCTGACATTCCATGGTGAGCATTAAGGGGGTAATTTTCAAAGTGATATACACGCACAAAACCTAGGCTTATGTGAGTAGATGGCTTGTTACAAATTGCCTGGGATTTGTACACATAAAAGTATGTATACAACTTGACTTCACGCATACGCTCATACGCACAAAAATGGGTATTCTGGGAGGCAGAATTGGGACAGAGTTGGGATTTATGCGCATACTTTTGATTTTGAAAAATATGTAGGTAAATATACATGCACAAAATAGATCCTCCAAAAAGCATGCGTAACTTTGTATAGGCTGGTTTGTGTGTTTTATTTCTGATCATTTTCAAAGACAGTTTATGTGCAGAGTTTTCTTTGAAAATTAGTGTAGCTTAGGCGCACGGCTGACTCACATATTAATGTTATAGCCCATTACCTCACTTATGCTTTGATCTAGCTGCTGAATCCTCACTAAGCCAACTAGATCCCTTTGAATATTGACTTCTAAGTAGATAGGATGCTTTATCTTCTCTATTCTCTTACAAACAACATCCTTCTAAACGTCTGTTTTGCCCTCTGCAAACAGTTACAATTGTTTTCCTGTTATAGACTGCCTCCTTTAAATGATGGATTTGTCTGTGTCAAAGATATGAAAGGCTGTATACAAGAACTTAATTTCTTCAAAACAAATACAATTTAAAAAAATGCCTGCGGAACAACCTTCTCTCCACCCCCTTCCATGACTCCAGCAGCTTTACATTTTCTGCCTTAACTAACTTGCTGTTCCTGTGACCCCATTCTTAGGTCTGTCCTCTGATAACTTACAGGTCGATAGGAGCGCACTGTTAGCCGGCATTTGGATGCGCGTTTTTGACGCGCTAGCTTTACCCCTTATTCAATAAGGGGTAATAGCGCGTCCAAAACATGCATCCAACCCCACTGAACCTAATAGCGCCAGCAACATGCAAATGCATGTTGATGGCCCTATTAGGTATTCCCGCGCGATTCAGTAAGTAAAATGTGCAGCCAAGCCGCACATTTTACTTTCAGAAATTAGCGCCTACCCAAAGGTAGGCGCTAATTTCTCCAAATGCACAGAAAAGCAGTAAAAACTGCTTTTCTGTGCACCCTCCGACTTAATATCATGGCGATATTAAGTCGGAGGTCCTGAAAGTTTAAAAAAGTATTAAAAAAAAATTTGAAATAGGCCCACGGCTTGAAAACTGGACGCTCAATTTTGCCAGCGTCCAGTTTCTGAACCCGTGGCTGTCAGCGGGCCCAAGAACTGACGCCGGCAAAATTGAGCGTCGGCTGTCAAACCCACTGAAAGCCGCCGCTCCTGTCCGAAAAGAGGAGCTAGGGACGCGCTAGTGTCCCTAGCGCCTCTTTTTACCGCTGGGCTTAATTTAGATAAATTTATTTACTGTATCGCGCGCACAGGAGAGTGGCCTGTGTGTGCGCCAGGAGAGCGGGTGCTCTCCCGCGATTTTTACTGTATTGGCCCGCTAGATAGAAATTTGCACAAGATTTAATGCAGGTAAATGCATGCCTCTCCATGTAAAAGCAGCCTCCACATCCTTTTAGTGCTGGGTAAAAGTGTGGGCAGAATTTCATGCAGAAAAGTGGGTGGGGCTAGGACGAGGGAGGCCAAACGCCTGCAGAGATTTCATTTTGGGATCGCTGCACACATCTCCGGGCCTCTGTTTTATACCTGCTCCCACACAGGGGCAAAGTACATGGGAGCTCTGTAACGGTGATGGAGCAATTTCCCTTTGAAAATAAGCTTGCAGGTCCACAGCTGCAGAGTTGTCTGCGAGCCTGCCAGCAATGCGGTTATTTCTATAATCGCTCACCTCCCTCCCTCCCCACTACACTTATTGTTGATTGAAAAATGTGCCTGGTCCGCACTTAAATGATTCTTGAGCACTTTCCTAACTCAGTCCTGGAAGGGGACACCTTGAATAAAGACATCCAGGAAACCTATGATTAGTTTTCTTAGTATTCATTGCAATAAGAATACTAATCCCGTTACTAATTGTAGCACGTCTTCCTGTTTTATTAGTTTCCGAAAGCAAACAAAACACGTTTCTGAAAGTCAAGAAATACGAGAGAAGACGGTAAACTTCGTGAAATCCATGCGCATCAAAAAAGAAAAAAAAAATGTTCTGGTATGGAGTCTGACCATTTTTTACAGGTAAGAACATATTAAGATATGTCATATTCTGCAGCAATTGATTTTTCTAATAGGAAAGAGGGCTATTAACAATTACTAGCCTCTGGTTATCTATTGCGACTGCTACTAGAGTGAACAATAAGCCATTTAATACAACCAATTCATCTTTTATTCTTGTAACTTCTGCCTGAAGCGCTGGATGTGATTAATTTCACAAGTCGTCCTCTCTGCATGGGGTTTCGAAACGAAAGCGCAACAACTGCATCTATTTACATTGTAATTCTGCAACAGCCCCTATAAATTAAGACGGCAAATACATGCAAAGGTTCCGCACAATTGTCAAAGGGAACGTATGCACGTACTTTCACTCTGAAAATAATCTCACCGAAACTACACCCCCCGCACACACAGACACCTGCTAATTTACACACAGACTTTTTTCCAGGAAAATTAAGTGCATACTTTTGAAAATGCAAAAGTACTGCTTGTAAGAGCGAACGCCCCCCCAAGCCCCCGGGAATGCCTCCGCACACTGCGGGTAAAAGTACACGCCCACTGGACATATGCACATAAGTTTACTCGCCTACGGGCTGGGCAATGTTATACCAGGCCATTTCCGTGGGTAAAACACTTCCGATTTTTTACCTGCGGAAGAGACTTTGAAATGACCCTGTTCATGACAAGCAAGACAGAAATCAAGCCACAGCGCAGGCGGATTCCTCGCCATGAGATGTCAGAGTCCCTGCTAAAACTAAGGGCTCCCAAATTGTCTGGGCCTGCTTGCTGCGGGATGGGGTTCAGATGGAATTTGCAGTAACATTTCCTGCTACCTAATCCCTTGGCTCGCTTCACTCAGAAAACCCAAACCTCTTCTGGTTTTGGCGATCCGGATTCAAATCTCCATAGATGTGTGTGTGGACAAGCAGGGAGGCATCTAAAGGTAAAATAGTTACTCAGAATGCAATGGGGAGAAACCTTATGAGCACTACTCCACTGCTTATCTCAAGCACCTTGCTTTCGATATATTCCAGAAAGTGGGAACTACAAAAAGTCTGTTTTCTATGGGCAGAGAATGAGACGAGCCCTTGTATAAATACTGCAAGACTTGAGCTGCTTACTTTCTTAAGCCAACTGTATTACAACAATGTCAAAGGCTTGCTGTGTTTGTTTCTCCCTTACTAATTTTGGGAGAGTTTTAACACATGCAACACAGATATTTAGCACACATGTGGCCAATATTGTCCTTAAAAAGGGCAAAAATAGAACCCACAACTGCCATAGCTCCTATCCCCCCCTCCTCCACCAGTGCCATAAATTCCCCTCCCATCACCTGCGCAGACCACAGCTCCTGCACAGCCTTTCCAACCCTCAAATCCTCCAACTTCCTAACCCTCTCGGGTCACTGTTCATTCATCCCCCCATCTTTTCCTACTTCCTGTTCCCGCCCCTGCCATTCAGTTTCTCTCCCCCTCCTCCTCCAAGGGTCTGAGAGGCTCGCACCCCCCGCTGCAGCACTGCCACGTGCCTTCACAGCCCTGCAGCGTGCCACCCCTGTGGTACCACTATACGCACTTTTAAAATACTTGTTTTACTTGCCCCCTTAATCATTCCCACACAGGAGTATCCTTTTGTGTCTGCGAAAGTTTATATTTGTCTTTAACTTCTGACCCTTTCAGGAAATGACTGCATCAATGGCTTTTTGCTTTTTTTTTTTTATCAGGATACTGTAAAGGAACTTCAAAACTACCAGAGTATAAGACAATCTAATTTAAAATGATCAAACACTGTGAAAATAACAAGAGACTTAATAAGAAGACTGGTTTTCTCACCCCTCAACAAAACACATCACACATACCACACCCTCTCCCCCATCCTTTTACTTTACAGCTCTTTACAGCTTTGAGAAGAAAACATCATCACTGTAGTAGGGTTTGTAATTTACATTCAGGCCGATACTGTAAAGAGTGCACTGTTTAACCCACTGTTGGATTTAGCACGTCAAAAACATGTATCCAATCCCCCCCCCCCCCCAAATTAATAGCGCTCATCACATGCAAATGCATGTTGATGAGGCTATTAGTTATTCACCTGGGATAGGGGGAAACAATGTGCAGCCGATCCACACATTTTACGCTCACAAATTAACGTCTACCCGAAAAAGTGTACAGAAAAGCAGAAAATACTGCGGGAGGAACCAAAAGATAAAAAAAAAAAAAAAAAAAGATTAAAAAAATTTGTTTTTAAATGCCAGCGGGTCAGGTTAGGGAAACGGATGCTCAATTTTAGGAGCTTCCAAGCCCGCTGACAGCCACCTCTCCTGGGCCAAGGAGGCGCTAGGGGTGCGTAATCGTCTCTAGCACCTCCTTTTAGCGTGACCCCCTCATTTGCATTGTGTATCGCGCACCCAGAAAAGGGGGCTATGCACGCATTTTGAGAGCGGGTGCCATTCTGTCCTGTTAAATAGTTGGCCACCTCTCAAAAGCTTGTCACAAGTGTATTAAGTTAGTCCCGTAAAATGTTATCACCTACAGTGTATCCGTTGACCTCTGCATCTGAGTGGAGTAACACGGGCAACCACACTGCCAACACTAGAAAAAGCCTCTCTCACCCCTCACCTTGACATGTAATTTCATATCATGTGGTGGAACATTTTCATAAAGAGAGGGCTTAAACTACAAAGAAACGGTAAAGATATTCACCAGGGCTCTTTGTTGGGTGAAAGTCAGTGGTGTGTGAATCACCGTGCACGGAAGTGACTCTCCACAGGACAGGCTCACATATCCCAAGGACAGACCCTGAATATCTTTCACTGCATAAGGCAAACTGGCATGGGCCAAACGTCTCTGGATTTACAGCTACCTGCCCACATCATACATTTTGTGCTATTAAGGCCAAGGACAGAAATAACTGTATTTAATGAAGAGCCAAGGACCCCTGAAAAGCTACTGAAAGCTAGAAATTGTGTGGTACAATCGATGGGTAATGTAGTAGACTACAGTCTAGCATTATAGGCCTCCTAGCTTCCAGTACAGTTTAAAAGGAAGGTAGCAGCAACCACAAAGCCTAACCATATAACCCTTACCCTTTGTTTCAGTTTTCTTAGGTGCTGGGATAACTTTCTGATGCGCCATTTGACAAAAGTTTAAGATCCGAGAAAGCAATGAAAGGCTGACAGGTGGGCATCTAGTCTATGTTTTCAGAGCTCTCAGTTCCCACAGTGCACCACAGGTAGTGATGCTGCACAGCACAGAGCTGGAAGAGGCAGGCACAGGGAGAGACAGAACTGGTAACCCGCAAGGGGCCCATGCACTAAGTCGTGTTAAAATCCATGGTCGGTGCCCAGTTTAAACACAGGCCTCAGCTTTAGCTTTCACACCCGATTTACCAGAGGGCATTAAGCATTTTACGTGGACGCCTTACCACCGCAGGTACTGCGTCAGTGACGCACGAGTCAGGCAAAGGAGCAAATGAGGTCACTGGGAGTGCCATTTCGTCACTCGGCATCAGAGGAGTAGGAGGGAGGAGAACTCCCTCCTGCTCCCAACATTTCCATTGAAGACCAGCAAGGGGGTAGGTAGGGAGGTGGTGGTGGGGGGGGTTATTAGCCTGGCAGAAGCTGTATCTTGACTAAGTGTGGAGGATCGGTGCAGAGGGGGCCACTGATTGATTCATGGAGGAGGAAAGTGATCCCAAGGGGGTTATCTGATATGACTCGGGCAAAGGGGGGGGAATGGGAGGGAGATGATGACCCACATCAGACCATTTATTAGCCTCCATGGAGGGCTAATTTAATAACTTGACTACACCTTTTTTATAGCAGAATTTATACTGTAAAATATCTCCCTGAGCTTCAGAAGGTCACTCAAATCTGTATACAGCATCAAATAATATATCTAAAATAACCTTCTAAATTATACTTAGGTCCTTGGGTTAAGCTCCATGATTAACCCACAAGTTAAACACGATTCATGGTAGCTCATTTGAATATTTATGAGCAGGTGTGCATTTATTTGCATATAGTTGCATGTGAAACAGCTTGTTTAAATATTTTCTGAGTCAGGTAGGAAATTTTTGTATTAATGGCAATGCAAGTGCATTATTGTTAATGTAACAACATTGACTTAATGTGCATTACAGTCTTAACAGCCCTTAGTAAACAGGCCCCTAATTGTTCTAGTACAGGGATTCCCAACCTTTCAGGGACTATGGACCCCTTCTTGATTCAAAACGTTTCATGGACCTCCACACGCTTCTCTTTAATTTTTGCATGCCATAACAAAAGGCAAGCAACTATTTCTTTAGGAGCTTCATTTATGTTAAGATATCCATACAAACGTATTGTTACATATTTTCTGTTCCTGAACAATTACAGGCTTTTTGGGATTCTAGACATTTAACATCTTCCCCTGCTCCTACTCTGGATATTTAAAAGAACATTTAGTTTTGCAGGATAATCCATGCTATGCTTTTTCGTTTGTTTTATTATTTATATTCTCTGGTGTTTTTGCCAGTCTATGTGAATGGGAGCCTGCCTGGAATAGATGGGTATGGTGTGGCTTGTGGGTGAATGGGAACCATCCTGGGTTACGTGTGTGAATGGGAACCTGCCTGGGATGGATGTGTGTGTGTGAAAATAGGAGCCTGCCTGGGATGAGTGTGTGAGAGAGAATGGGAGCCTGCCTGAATTGTGTGTGTATGAGAGAGAGTGAGAATTGGAGCCTGCCTGGATTTTGTGTGTGTGTGACACACAGAGAGAGAATGGAAACTGCCTGGATTGTGTGTGTGTGTATGTATGTTTATGTGAGCGAGAGAATTGAAGCCTGCCTGGGTTTTTTTTGTGTGTGTGTGAACATATATTTATGTGTGTGGGTGTGTGTGTGTGTGTGTGTGTGTGTGTGTGAGCTTGTGTGTGAGTATATAAGAAAGAGAGAAGAGAATGTGTGCACCCCACTCACACTAATCCATGACAATCTCAGGGTGACTGGAAATCAAAAATTCCCAGGAATGGAGAGTGAACATTTTTTGAAATCCTTTTTAGTTTTATTTTTGGGTGTTATTTGATGTGACTGCTATTTTGAAATATTTTATTGGTGTTTGGGACATTTAAAAAAATTGTATATCAGTTGTTTTTGAAATATTAGTAGTAGTAGTATGTTTTATTATTATGATTTTGTATTTATTATTTCTTGATTTTATTATTTGATGTTTGAGGAATGGTAATGGTTCTGATTTTTCATTGTTGCACTGCATAAAGTCTTGCTTATTGTGGCTTCTAGTTCAGTTTTTGTCTGTGCATTGTATTTCCACTTTCTGGTTGTTGTATTCTGTATTTGGTGAGGGTCTGTTTATGTTCCCCGTGTATGACTGAGGTGAGGTATTCTCCTAATAGGAACTGTTTTAGTGCTTTAGGAGGGTCAAGCTCTCAAACAACACACATTACAATAGGCCTGAAACCATATGGGTTCCAAGTGAGGTGTTTTTGCAGAGATTTCTGGTTGGAATCACTGAAGTGCATGTAAATAAACCTTAGAATACTGTACTTTGATATTTTTAATGTAAAATGTTATTGCAGGTGACCGTCGGCCACGGCCACCTGCGGACGACCAAACTCACATCCTGCTATGCCTGGCCCTCCACTCCAGGGGAACTCACGGCTCTGGCCAGCCATTGTCGCCGCGCTGTTCCTGGCCCTCCTTGCTCCACGTGGCAGCTGGGACGCCGCCAGCCCACGCCCCGACTCCAGGCCTTCCCAGGCGCGTGTGCGTGCCATCTGTTCTCTATTTAAAGGGCCAATGGCGGGAATCCCTGGGCCGACCCCTATTGATTACATCATTACCTTGGGATATTTAAGCACCCCCTTTGGCCTATGGAAACTGACTTGAAAACGAGTTCCTTCACCTCACTGGTGCTTGTTCCTGTCTCTCCGGACCCGTGGTTCCTGCCTTGGATCTCCACCTGCTGATCTGGACTCTGGCTCAGGTACCCGCTCCTCGGGGGCCTGCTTGCGCTTCCTTTGGGAGACCTTGTCTCCAGGCTTCCCCGCTCCTCGGGGTGGCTCCTGCGCTTCTCACCAGAGATCCCATTTCTATGCTTCCCCGCTCCTCGGGGCAGTCTCTACCTTACCACACCTTTGACTCTACACTTCCCCGCTCCTCAGGGCAGCCTACGTCATTTCACCAGAGACTTTGACTCTACTCTTCCCCGCTCCTCAGGGCAGCCTACGTCATTTCACCAGAGACTTTGACTCTACACTTCCCCGCTCCTCAGGGCAGCCTACGTCATTTCACAAGAGACTTTGACTCCGCGCTTCCTCGCTCCTCGGGGCAACCTCTACGATACTTCATCACAGACTTTGACTCTACACTTCCCCGCTCCAAGGGGCAATCTCTATGTCATTGCACCAGTGGCCTTACTCTACGCTTCCCCGCTCCTCGGGGCAGCCCTACGTCATCACACCAGAGACTCTGTTGCCATGCTCTCCCGCCCCTCGGGACAGTCTCTGCATTACTCCTTCAGGGATCCTACCTCTGTGCTCCCTACTCCTCGGGGCCTGTCTGGTGCGCAGCTGCCTTGGAGGTTCCCTCTCTAGTACTTCGTATCTTCAGTCCTGCCTAAGTACTGTGACTCCTTCAAACTGTGCCTCTCCACCCTGCTCCTCGGGGCGCCTCACAGTATAGCTCAGTGCAGGTACCTGTGATCACGTGGCAGTGACGCAGGACGTTCTCACTCTACTGAACTATAGTCGTGTCCCTGCTGCAGTTGACCTTGCCTCCTGACAGTGAGGACCTGTGGGGCCTACCCCTCAGGTAGCATCAACCTCCACCTTGGGCCAAGGGTCCACGAAACCCACGAATCCTAACAGTTATTATAAAAGTGTAACTATTAACTGTGTGTTTGGAGTTGGCCAGGGGGCGATGGGGAGCGGGGAGGCATTGTGCAAGGCTATAAGGTTCACCTAGGGCAATTAATATCCTTGCACTGGCCATGGATTCTGGAGCAGGGGGTGAATACCTGCAGGTTGGGGGAGGTGTCAGTTTTTAAAGTCTGTATCGCTGGAGGGAGCTGGACTTTCTTTATTTGGTGGACCTGAGACAGAGACTAAATGAATGGGGGAAGGGGGGCAGCACAGAAATTGTTCACACAGGGGCAGCAAAAGAGCTAGCTCCGGCCCTGCTTACTTTCCCTGAAAATTGACCCCCTTTCAGCCTACTTATTTTTTTTAGGAATCTTACAAACACATTTATTTACAGGTCTTTTATTCCACGATTCCACTGTAAGTTCAATGTGGATTACAATTATATACACATAATACAACACAATTAAGACAAATGATAATCACAAAATAGTTTAAAATTTAGAAAAAGCAAAACAATAGCCTGCTTTACAATGAGACTTCTCCTTGATCCCCGGTGGTCATCTTTCCCTTCTTCTCTCTTGGACAATGGTGACCCTATATCCTTCCCTCACTCTCTATCTGTCCAGCATGATTCCTGGGGTCCTCTCCTTCTCTCCTCTATAGATGGCATCCACTCTCACTCCAAGTCAATCAAGGATTCCTGTCTCTCTCTTTATCCACCATTTCTTCATTCTTATCTCATTCATTCTTCCCCCTAATACTCTCTACCCCAGTCCTATTTTCCCCTTTCTACTCAGCTCTCATCTCTTCTTCTTCTCTCTCTGTCAGGCCAGTGGCAGAGCATGTGGTAGAAGTGGGAAATGTTTCTCACTGCTGTGATAACCCAGTTTCCTCTGCCTTCCTCATTGTGCATCAGAGGCTTCAAAGGTTCTGCCAGTTGCAATTGGCCCATCTCTTCTCCACATCCTTACAAAATGCAGCAATAGGGTTTACAGTCAGTCCCTCTCTTCCCCACCTCTGCTAAACATGTGGCACTTAAATTTGCGGTTTCTAATGGGTGTGAATGGCTCCTCTCTGTCCCTCTTCCTGCTGGCCTGTGGCAGCAGCTCAGCTAATCACAGGTAGCAATAGCCTGCTCATTTTCTCCCTAGCTGAACTTTCTTGTATTCCTTCTAGAGGACCCCCCTAGGATGATCTTGCAAATCCCTGGAGGTCCATGGACCCCAGGTTGGGAACCACCGTTCTAGTGTAGTAATTAATATATAAAAGATTTAAATCATCAAAATAGTATGGATAATGTATTATTATCTTTATCTGACACAATTTTAAGTGATTTTGGATAGAGATATTTGTTGGTGCTGCTTGATGTATCAGGAGCTTTCGATACGATAGATCACAATCTTTTGAAAGCTCATTTGGTGGCGCTAGGAATCACTGACTCGGTTTTACAATGGTTCTCTTCTTTCCTTACTGATCAGAGTTTCCAAGTTACTTTTGAAAACCAAACTTCACAGTGGATTAAAATCAAAACTAGTGTTCCTCAGGGGTCTCTGTTGTCAGCTTCACTGTTTAATATATACATCTTGTAACTTTGTACAAACTATTAGGTGGATTAGGTTAGATTTTAGAATCTTTGCTGATGACATTCAATTTGTATCCCAATTAAGGATACAATACTTACTGCCCTGAAGGAATTGACCATCTATCTCCAAACGATTAAAACATGGATATGCTACAACGGTTGGGCTTTGAATGCTAGTAAATCTGAAATTTTAGTGCTTGTGAAAAGGTCATTTACTGAAGACCTTCCATTTTGAAGGTTTTGAAATCTCTTAATCTAGGGCTCTATGGAATTTAGTAGTTCAGTTAGATTCTAAATTATCCATGAATGAGCAGGTACGCACAATTGTGAAAACAGGTTGCTTCAAGTTTAGAATCTTATGTCACTTAAAACCTTATTTAGAATCAAGTGATTTTAGATTAGTTTTACAGATGCTTCTTTTTACTATCATGGACTATTGCAATTCTCTATTACTTGGCTTACCAAGAACACAATCAGGCCGCTATATTTGCTACAGAACTCTGCTGCTAAAGTGCTTTCAAGCGTAAGTAGGTACGATCACATTACACCGGTTTTGTTTGACCTTCATTGGTTACCAGTTTTTTTTTTTAGAACTCATAAGGTTTTAATGTTGATTCATAAAAACTGTTTACAATTTAGAAAATATTTGGTTAGGAACAAGATTCCATTTTTATACACCTCAAAGATGTTTACGCTCTGTAAATAAGTGTCTCCTTGCAGTGTCTTCAATTCCGCAAGCCCATTTGGGTGAAGTGCGAGAGAGTGCAATATCAGTGGCTGGCCCGCTGTTATGAAATAGTATGCCCAAACAACTACATGTTACAAAGGATTCTAAGGCATTCAAAAAACTTCTTAAAACATGGCTTTTTAAACAAAGCTTTGACGAATAATAGGCTGGTACTAGGATTGTTTTAATATGCAGTATCACATTCATTAAGAATGCTTACAGGAGGGCTCTATTAGATGGTTGAAATGTGTCTAGGGTTTCTGTTTATCTGTGATTTGATTTTATTTTATTTTATCTGTGATTTTATTTTATTTTATTGTCGAATTGGGAAATGTTTCTACCATGTTACTCTCTGCAGTTATTCACATTGTTAATTGTAAACCGGGTTGATGTGATTCATATCATGAAACTCGGTATAATAAAAATAATAAATAAAATAAATAAAATAAATAAATATATTTTAAGATTGATTTTAATTGTTTGTTGATTTTATTTTTACTCATTTTTATACCATGTAGTTTGATTTGCGGAATTTGTATATTACAAGTCAAGTTATTTGTTTGATTTTAATTTTATGTTTACGTATATACAAAATTGTAAACCTCTTAGATTTTATGATATGTGGTATAAACATAATTTTAAATAAATAAAAAGTATCCAGAGTTGCCTACTGGTATGGAATTGTGGTCGTGATTCAATCTCAAAGGTCTGGGGTTTCACCAGGCAAATAGCAATCACATATTAGGTTTTCCTGAATACTGCCATAAAAATTAATATTCAACTACTATATTGTACTATATTTAGAAAACACTCAAAATCTTATTCAGGGGCAAGAAGAGCAAATAAAAACATTCATTCTCTAGTCCTCCAGATGTGTTCTCTGGCATGCACATGGCATGAGTACCGACAGCAGGAGATGTGCATGGTATCCTGGCTTAGAAAGGACCGTTGATGAACAAAAGGCACCACCTATAAATAGTTTAACGTGGCTCTATCAATACCAAGCGGATCCAAAGGATCTAACAATGTGTATAAGTAAATAAATATACTGTTTTATAAGATGCCGCATCAGCGAGCCTGGCAACGTGTTCAACCATCCAAAGTTGAACCGTCCGGTCTGATAATCATCTGCGGCTCTTAACGGCTATGTAGCCTAAAAAGAATGTTGAAAAATACCGGAGTAGAAATATTTTTATAGTCCATCTGAAACAGCTGCAAAGTCTGTGAAAATAAATTTATAATCCGTATGGAACGGCTCGAAAGCCTGTAATGATGTTAAACAGGTAAGTCGTCTGTCCCAACTGTACAGTGTGTTTGTCTCTGAACCTGACAGTGGCCGGTGTTTCGCTGCAGAATTGCAGCTTCATCAGGAGCAAATAACCTTAGGAGCAACAATAGAAAAGACAGAATCAGACGTGAAATCAGAAATTTTCACTTAACTTGGTGAAGTAGAAGAGCCAACCTCCTTCTTATGGATGCCAAGTCTCGCAGTGATTCTTCATAGAAACGGGACAGAGACCGCTTTGAACAGGTTGTGAAAAGTAAATAGCCAGCATAAAATTGAACGTGATAACATCATGACGCTTTGCTGTCTTGGCGACCATATCAACAAACTATGTGTATGGCTTCAAAGCAGTTGGCATAGGAAAACTTGTAATTCTAGAGCAGAGTTAAGGCCAGTGGGATGCACGGTATCAACAAGTGAGTCCAACGCTGTTCTTCTTGTAACAGAGCTGTGTTAAAATCTCCACCGCGCCAGGATGGAAAAAGCTGTTCCAAGACACATGCTCGTAATGAGTCAAAACCATGAGAGTATTCCAAACAGTGAGATACCAAAGGTGCTGTGATTCGTGCTTTATTCAAACAAGACCTATGTTCTATCATCCTAGTTTTGAGAGGGCATCTTGTCTTCCCCATGTACCAATACACAGGACCTATTCAGTGCTCTTTTTGCTGATTTACAGGCCGATTCAGTAAAGTCCGCGGGAGAGCGGATGAACGCCTGCTCTCCCGGCGCGCGCGATTCAGAATTCAAATTAGGTGGTGTGGTAGAAACGGGGAAAAGGAGGCGCTAGGGACACTAGCACGTCCATAGTGCCTCTTTTTAGCCCGGAGCGGCAGCTGTCAGCGGGTTTGACAGCCACGGGCTCGGAAACCACGGGCTTGTAAACCAGACACTGGCAAAATTGAGCGTCTGGTTTTTGGCCCGACACCCGCAGGCCGAATTCAAATTTATTTTTTTTTTTTAACTTTTTTTTACTCTTCGGGACCTCCAACTTAATATTGCCATGATATTAAGTCGGAGGGTGCACAGAAAAGCAGTTTTTACTGCTTTTCTGTGCACTTTCCCGGTGCCGGAAGTAATTAGCGCCTACCTTTGGGTCGGCGCTAATTTCTGAAAGTAAAATGTGCGGCTTGGCTGTACATTTTACTTTCTGTATCCCGCGCGCATACCTAATAGGGCCATCAACATGTATTTGCATGTTGAGGGTGCTAATAGGTGTGGCGGGTTGGATGCGCGTTTTCCTCCCCTTACTGAATAAGGGGTAAGGGAAAACGCGTGTCCAATAGCAGGCTAACAGTGCGCTCCGTTGGAGCGCACTGTACTGTATCGGCCTGTTAGAAAGGACTGTGCCAGCCAACAAGTTCACTAGATTTGCTGTATAAGGCATCAAAGTACTTGTAAGGCTGGGATGGATTAAGAGAGAGCATCCTCATTACAGCATGACTGCTGGAGATACAGGCTAGGTGAAGCAGTGATGGAGCCCTTGAGTTACAAATGGGACTCCCATAGTGAAAGTTGCTGGAAACTGTAAGACCATGACAACAGGGAAGAGACTGCATGGTGTGTATAAGAGAAAGATGTGTTCATGTGAATGTGGCTCCTTCATACAGAGAACACCTATATGTGAACAAAGGAGAATAAAGATTGTTAAAATTGGGGGAGGTGGTGTTATAGTTGGATAATTGCTGACTCTGCCTGCCTGTAGCTTGTTAACACATTTGCAGTTTGTTTTATGGCTGTAATAAGTGGGGGGTTTTCCACGTGTGAGTGCTGGGACTTTTCCTGTTATACTTATGGAACTGAGTTGTATAAGGCTTTACGACGGTAAACCAATGAGGTGGTGTAGAGACTGAAGCATGGGCAGCTTGACATGATGATGGCCTGCTTTATTACTGTTCATTTAACAGTATTTTAGTTTCATTACGTTTGTTGTATTTATTTCTCTGTTTTCCACCAGGAGCTGATGGCTCAGAATCAGATGGATATAAATATTAATAAATAAATGTGGCTTCTTGCCCTTCGTACGCGTTGATGTCATGGACCACACATTGAATTCCCTGCCTTTTTTTTATTTATAGGGGACTAAGATTGCCTGAATTTGCATGGCCAGAAAAGAAGAATCAGGCTCATGCACAGCGAAGAGAGGCAGCTAATACAATCCACAGCACAAAGCAGGCCAAGCCTAAATTGCTTCATGGTATACTTATCATCACACTGCAGCTTCTGCTCCAGTTTTGAATGGCACTATATTTTGAGTATTTTCTTTTATTTATTTAATCATATTTAATACTCATCCATTTGTCCAAAGACACTCTGAGTGAGGTACAATGTATCATCCATGAGATGAACAAAGAAAACATATAATAAACAATAAAATTCATCATAAAACAGTAATAAGCACAAAAGAAGCAGAAAACAATGACAAAAGCCTACAGAAAGACTGCAGAAAAAATAAAGAACGTCTTCACCAGTTTCCTAAAGTGCAAAACCAGGTGCTCAGACAAGGCTCAAGAGGCAAGCTGATCCAGCAAAAGGCACATTTCCGGGTGCACACCAGACAGACCTTTTTAAAAGAGGGTTCCTCTAAGAGAGAGTACTCTGAGATGAATGAAGTTAATATCAAGTGGGCTTTTCAAAATAAGCAGCACCCCCACTGCAAAAGGTGCTGACCATCAGGCAGGCAATCTTAAACAATATGACACCGGTAACCAATGTAATGTGGCAACAACCGGGGATGTAGATTCCCTGTAACTGCAGCTAACAATGCAGACAGCAGCGTTTTCCAAAATAGCTATTTACTTTGGCATCCTTTCCAGCCTCAAACTGCAGAGTCGAGAAATACTGTACTGTAACATTATACAAGATTCTTTTATCAGTGCTGCCAACTAAATTGCACATCATGATGAAATATCAATCCAGTCCTGGTTTTCTAGTTCCCGTCCCAAGATAGTCTGATTTTTTTGTTCTTAATAATGCATGAGTATGGGATCCTAATGATATCACAGTGACTTAGTCTGGTCAATGGCAGCACTGTAGGTGTCTCAGACACTATGACCTCATCAAATCAAGCCTGTAACCCCAAAGCCCTGGGGACCTTCAGCAGCCATGGCTGAAATAAAAACAAGCATCATTTTAGGAGACTATGAAATCAGATCAAAATAAAGGAGCAAAATGGCAGGAAAAAAAAAGAGTGACAGTACACAAGATAGATAGAGAAGAAAAATATTTTGTGATAGTTTCCCTTCAAGCAAGGCACAGAGTAAACTACCATAAAATAACTTATTTTTGCTAAGACATCATTTATGATTTCTGCTGACCACCCTACATTTGTAGGAATTAGTTAATGTTGGCTTTAATTAAAATGACTTAGGTCAGTAAAGAATGGTTAATTTACTTACAGCTTCTTCCCTGGCACTCCCTTCTCGTCAGATACTCTTGTACAATTGTTCTTTGGTCTGCAATATTTAAAGTGTTGGAATTTTTTGGGACTGGGAACTGGGTGCTGGAAAATCAACCTTCTTTAATGTTACACTATCATCTCATATCAAAATCTTTTTTTTTTATTCAGGTAAAACTTTCTTGAATTATGCAATCCAACACTGTTGTGCTGCTCTGTTGGTGGTTCAGGCAGTCAACAATAACTTCTCTCTTTGGGTATTCAAATATATCAATATTAAATAAATATATATACAATAATAAAAAAAATAAGCTGAGCTCACCTCTTAAGAATACATTCAGAAAGATTTTTCTACAGTGTATTTTTGTATGGATTATCTAACTTGTAAAGAAAATGTGGCATGCACATCAGAGAAAGAGATTTTATCAATTGTGTTTTTAAACATGTCAAGCAAATCCTATGCTATAGCACCCATTCTTAATGAAACCTTCTTAGCTCTCATATGGACTCCAGATTTGGGGGGGCTATAAGTATAGTGCAGAGGTTCTCAAGCCAGTTCTCATGACACACCCAGCCAGTCGGGTCTTCAGAATATCCACGATGAATATGCAGGAGATAGATCCGCATACAAAGGATGAAGTGCACGTATACTTACCTCATGCCTGTTCACCGTGGATATCCTGAAAACCTGACTGGCCGTGTGTGCTCCGAGGTCTGGGTGGAGAACCACTGATCTAGTGCATTAGGTAATTGTAGCTTTCTCTGCTTTTTCTTCTCAACCTAAATACATTTGTAAACTTCCAGGCCAAAATGAAATGGAAAAACAGTGCCTTTCCCGGTGTCGGCAGAGTCAGTTTCATTGGCAGATTACCTGTCTGCTGTACCACTGCAATGCTGTTTCCACTAGGGATGTGAATCGTTTTTATAACGAATTTAAATATCGATTGATATTTCTTAATTTGTTATATATCGGTTAAAAAAAGAAACAAACACTTTTTCCCCCGAATTTTCGTGAAAATCGTTTTTCGGGTTAGTGTGTGCTAACTCCCGTTAGCATGGACTAACAAAAAAACATTTATTTTTGTTATTTTTTGTTAGTGCACGCTAACTCCCGTTAGCGCGCACTAAGCCGAAAATCAATTTTTCACAAAAAAAAAAAAGTCGATCCGCGGGAAAACGAGATTTTCCCGTGGCCAGACGAACCCGAAAGCGGGAACGATCGGGCACCCGATTCACATCCCTAATTTCCAGTCTTGTAAGTGTAATTTCTATCTGCCTTAAAAGTGTAATTTAGCTATGTCAAAGCAACAATGTAGTCTCTCGGGTAAAATATTCATGGCAATGAACACCACAGCTCAACTATATTTCCAATTCTGTACTTATAGAAAACTCTCCTGAAAATATGTGTGCGCATGTGTGTACACAAATACTATGCAGCACCTGTAAGCCCCATACTTGATATCTGTGTGCATCAGAGATTTATTTATTTTTTTTAAACATTTTACCAGTGTCACATCACTATTTCAGGGATGCATTCATCTGCTGGTTTCTTTGTTTGCCCCAGGATATCCTGTTGTTCTACTCTCGCCTTCATCAGCTTATGAGAAAGCACAAGCCCCTTCCATTTTGCATTGAATTAATTTGATTTTCGCTCTTTTGTGTTGTCAGCTATCAAGGCTGTCAGAGAAACAAGCTTTGATTTATAAATAATAGTTCCATTATTGCCCCTGTGCCACTGGCCAGCATACCTGAAATTTTAATTCACTTGTTCAGCTAAATTTCATCCCCAGTTCATGGCCATAAAATTCTATATTGACAAACTTTCAAGCCAACTTTGACTCTGAGGTATCTAGTCAACATTTTTCTTCTGTATGGATATTAGTTTATTGAATAAGTGGCATCTGTTTTCCTCCATATCAACACTGGAGTAGGTATTTCCTTTTGACAGCTGTGCACGATTTACAGCTTTGCATGCTTCGAAGAAAAATACTGCTAAGCAAAAAATTCCAATTCATTACCTCTTTGTACTTAATTAAATTCATAGACATTGCACACCATAAGTGAACCCTGAAATTTCCAGGGAACGATAGCAGAGAGGCAAGTTATATTATCTTTGAAGACTGAGGGGGGGGGGGCAGTTTAATTATCTTTTTCTCATTTTTCCATCTTTGATAGCAGTACATTTTTCCTTCCAACTTCCTGCATTGTCACAGATAGAGAATACAACACTTGTATTCTTAGCAGATCCCTCAGGTTTGCCAATCACTGAATGTTTTTACAAAGAGTGTGGCCCTACCCCCCCCCCCGAGTATTATTGGTTTATGTCAAACTAACCTGATACGGAGATTTCAAACAATTGCTGCTCATTTGCTTAACATTTAAAGGAAATATTAAAAGTCAGAGTAAAGCGCATGCGTACAGCACATGTTGAGCGAGATTCTAGTTCACTTTCCCTCCTGCCCACTTCTCCTGTAATAGCCCCATCCCTGATAGTTAACCCGCTCCTCGTTACCCCACAGAAATGCTGATTTCCCTTTACCTGTCTGGGTTCTGAGTGCACACGTGCATCTGTAAGAGGATGCGCTGGGTAAATGTTTTAAAGCACTGCCCGCACTTCCAGAGGTGCCAGTCACTGAACTCGGAATTGAGTTGGCTGGTTGAGGTGGGGCTTGCAAGAACTCGCTGGTTTTTGACATTGACTTGGTTAAATCCTGTCTCGATTGGGCCAGACTTATCCAAAAGAGAAAAACTTCTGGCGCACGGAGTTTGAGGGAACACGATGGATCGCTGTAGGGCAGCAGAGGGCAGTTTGGTACTCTTGTTGAAGGGCTGCAGGGGGTCGTGTCTGGACATGGCCTCCATTACAGGAGAAGGGACATTCACTGAAAGCAAAAACATTGCAATTTAAAAAAAAAAAAAAAATGTTTTTGTCATGTTATCAATTGCAAATGGAGAAAAAAATAAAACAAAAACGTGTAAAACAACAAGTAAACAAAATAACAGATTTATTTTTTCTGTGAATTGTAGGAAATAATTAAATCCCAGTAATGCATTTTCTAGACTTTATGATTGCCCTAGGAGGCAACATATAAAGTATCTTGATTACCTTTAATTTAATAATTTATGCAGTCAAATTCCCAAAATTGTGGTTATTAACAATGAATTCTACAGAGACAATATGAAAGAAAAAAAAAAAACGGAAGGAGCCTGACATATTTTCCAGTATTAACAAAATAATACTTAACAGATTTATATTGCAACTTCCATTCAAATAAATAAAGCCGCAGTGTGCTTTACAATATAATATTATAGAAAAATGTACAAAATAATATCCTCTTGGTTGGATGATCTGGAAGCGCACTTCTGATACCCAAACTGCATGAACATTTTCAAAGAAACAGGCAAGGCAACACAGCTGATGTGAAAGAGAAGGGGGAAGGAAGGGATACGAAGGTGATGGAGAGGCAATTGAACTACGTCATGTAGTTGGTTGGAAAACCTATGTCTCTGCTGAGTTTTTTTTTATGTCTGTTTTGATGTGCCTGCTCATTTTAATTTCGAATGCCTTACATTCTTGTTCTGAATTTCCCTTTTAGTATCCTGATCATAACTTCACTGACGCAGTGCAGTGGCCTGAACCATGTTTTTTGGGATGCTTCTGTGTAGGTTTATTCTTGCTTTTAACTTCTAGCCTGTTTTTCCAATTTAGCATGCATATTTGCGTCTTCCGCATTGAATAATAAATATACCATAGCTGAGTAGGAGCATAAACAGAGTCCACTTATGCTTAATGTCTTTCCCATGTGGGTAATTGGGGGTCCTCTGAAATGCACTGGCATAGCTCGCAGCATGGTATATTGCTGGAATTTGTGCCATACTCTTTTTTTTTCTGGGTTTCTGTTAGAAGCTTGCATTTTACTAGCTTTTGCTAGGCATGTGCATTCATTTGAAACCATTTTGGTTCGTTCCAGGTTTTTTTTGGTATTTTCGTATTCATGGCATTAAAAAAAAAGAAAGAGGGCAACTGCGGTCCTGGGAAACCCATGGGGGCCTGGGCCTGTCTGGCTGAGCCTCCCAGGCCCCTCCAATCCTACAGCTGACCCCAAAAAATAATCCGGCCAGGCCAGAGCCTAGCCTGGGGTCGAGGCAGGGTCAGCTTGGGGCTTTTTTAGGGTCTGTCCAGAGCCTGTCCAAGGCCAACCTGGAGCCGGTCTTGAGCTTACCCAGTGCCTGGATGTGGCCTGGTTGCAGTGTCGTGTCCCCCCCCCCCGTTTCAATGTGCCACGGTCAGAGACCACTCACCTCGACCCCTACCCGCCTCCTTCCCGGATCCTGCATAAAGAAGGCCAGGAGCAATACACAGTTTCTCCTGCCTATATCTCAATCCTTTAAAACCGTCACTGCCCTCAAGGCGGATGGTGCCATTTTTACATGACCAAGATGTGGGCAGGAGCAAGAGTGCATCAATCCTGCCTTTATTTACAAAAGATCTGGAAAAGGGGTATGTGAGGGCCTGGGTAGGAGCTCCCTGGCCCCAGCACATAGAAACGGAAGGGGTTGGAGTGACATGACCAGGCCACAGCCAGACCCTGTTCTGGCCCCTTCCAAAACTGGCCCTGGGCAGCTACCGACTAGGCTCCAGCTGGGCCAGATTAGTTTTTGGACCAGAAGTGGGGGGGGTTGGAGAGACCTAGCTGGGTAGGCCCGGGTCTCGAGGGTTTCCAGAGCCACAGGAGATCCTTTATTTTTTTGATTGGTTCCTTTTTTTTTTTTTTTTTTTTTATTTGTTTTGAGGGTTTTTTCATATTTAATGTTTTTTTTTCCAGTTTGGAAAATGAATCAAACCAAAACCAAACATTAAATGAACCTAAAAACAAAAAAAAAAAAAAAACCTCCCAAAATGTAAAAACATATTGAAACAAAAGATTTGGGCCTGCACATCCCTAGTTGTTGCTTGGGGTTAGAGGGTTGCTGGAAAGCATAGAAAGGAATATTTCTTTCAGTGATTCATCCTGCTCAGATATTTCCTTTTCCTTCAGTATGAGCTCTCTTATAACTTAAACCATAAATTCTAGTGCCCTTTCATTCTGTGCTGAGTTATGAATGAACCACATTGAAAACCTGAAGAATCACAGAATAAATATACATGTTCTACCCTCATCCATTCTGCCACTCATGGAGTCAAAGGCACTCAACTTCCAAACCAGGAGGCACCAAATGCTGTCCTCGAGGGCCACACGTTTTCAGAATGTCCACAATGAATATACATGAGATCTATATGCTTGCACTGCTTCCACTGTATGTAAACATACATTATACACATTCTTTCTGGAAATCCCAAAATTCCAGTTGGGTTATGGCTCTCAAGGACTGCGTTCAGGACCCTAGCCCAAAACCATTTGGATATTGTGCAGGATATTTGTAACCCCCCCTTCTCTGGGCACTTCCTGAAACAGGCAAAGGATCACTTTCATACACTGCAGGGTTGAGAGAAACCTGGTTGCAGCACCAAATCCGAGCTATGCTTATTCACCGAGGCCTGGATAGTGATGCTCCTACCAATATTAGGAGAGTTTAAGAATTTATCGGCCTCCTAGATCTCTTCGATCATGAAATCACAATCTGTTAGATGTGTCCTCTCCAAGGATCGTACATTTGGCTGAAATCTGTAACAGAGCATTTTGCAAGGGCAGGCCCAGATCTGTGTGTTCACTTCTGGAGACTGTATCTCACAAGGGATAGCAACAGGATGGAAGCAGTCCAAAGGACTGGTGTGGGGTCTGCACCGGAAGACTTATGAAGACTAAAAGACCTAAATATATATATACCCTGGAAGAGAGAAGGGACAGAAGAGATGGGATGCAGACTTTTAAAAATCTGAAAGATATTAATGATGCAAAAGCAATCACATGTTTTCCGATGGAAAGGAAGCTATAGATCTAGAGGTCATAATACAAAGCTCCAACGGAGTAGGACTCGGGAACAGTGTCAGGAAATATTTCCTCATGGAAAGGGAGGTGGATGCATGGAAGGCCCTCCCGGAAGTAGTGGTGAAGATGAGAATGGTAATAATGGAATTCAAAAGCACTTGAAATAAGTACAAGAGGATCCCCTAGGGGCTAAAGGATGGAAATGAAGTTAAGAGGTAAGCTGCACTGGGGTAACCTGCAGGGAGCGGCTGTTACTAACCCCAACAGAATGGCATGGGGGTAAACTGCAGTTACCACCCATAACAATAAATAACACATTTTGAAAACTTAACTACATTCTGAGCAGACTGGATGGCCCACTTGAGTCTTTTTCTGCCATTATTTACTATGTTACTATGGAACTCTCTTCCAGAGCAACTGTAGGCCTTAACGTCTTCTATAATGTTTCCGAAGCAGTTTAAAACTTTGCTGTTTTTGTAGGCAAAGGTCCCAAATGAGTTAGCCTCTGAGCTGTGACGTGACTAGCCTTTCTACAGTTATGCTCACGAATTCATTTAGATGGATTCTTAGTTGTATATCTGATATTCATTTGACTGCAAGCTTGTGTTGCAAATACACCATGGGGTAATTTTCAAAAGGATTTGTGTGTGTAAAATGCATTTTAAGCACATAGGTGGGCTTTTGAAAATTGCTATGATATATGCAACTTTTACACGCATAAATCTTTTTGAAAATTACCCCCCTATGTTGGTATCGTTGTTTTATTGCATTTGTGTTTGACTTTATGGGTTGATTCCGTTTTTAATATTATTTTTATGAACGTTTCTTATGTACTACATCTTGAACTATGGATAAGGTAGATTATAATTTTTTTAAATAAATAAATTCTTCCATGGGGGTCACTCATATTGTCTCTCTAACACAGAATGAGTAGTGGCCAAAAGCCAAGTCAACTTTTAATTAAGATAAAAATAAAATCTTGGCAGTATCAAACAAAATAATTTTAAATATTCAACAGTCCATCAGCAGAAACAAACAAAAAAAGAATACAGGTTCTCATGCCATTTGAGTAAATGAGCAGCAACACTGGGATCTGCTCTTGCTGCCTTTAGATTTCCTGTCCCTACAAACCCCTTCTTGGAAATCAGAAGTCCTCCTCTTCCACTTGAAAAGAATAGCAAATACCTGGGTTGATGTCCTCAGCTTTCCAGACAAGCTATCTTACTCCTGAAACCTAGGGACAGATGCTAACCTTGTTGGATCCCTTCCTGCCTTATCTTTTCATGAAAATATCAAACATTTTCAGAGTATAATGTTCAGATCTTCACAGGCTGATGTCTGAGAAATCCCAATAGGAGATCTTGAATGAATAAGTCACAAAGGGATACATTTTTCAAGCTATAAACTACGGCATGCAACAACAACAAAAAAAAAAAAAGCCCAAAGTTACATCCTTACAGTTTTCATCCTGCGCGATGCACTGCAAAGGGATCCCGAAGAAGGATGTGTAGCTATCGTTGTACCATACCAAGAGCTCCGTGCCTCGGGGGATATCTATGCAGGCTCTGTAGAATATGCTTGACCTGCGCAACACAAAGCAAGACAGAGACCATGTCAGGCGGTTGCAGGAATCCTTTTTTCCTGTACACACATCACTTCTGCTAAAAAAGTTCTTAATATATTTTTTTGCTCATAAAAGGAATCCTGGTTCATGCCAGTGATTCTGGAAGTAAGATGGGACAGTGTGGCTTCCGTGATCACGCTTTCAAATTCACTGGCACAAACTGCTTGCTGTTTTGTTTTCCAGGAGCTCGCAGTCAGAGATGCGGTAGGTGCTCTTTCCTATCCTTGCCAGGTTGACCTAACCAAACAGAGTTGTTAACCTAGTAAGAGGCGCAAGAAATCAATAAACTTAACTATTCAAAATATAACAACAAAACGAAGCAGTCATTAAATAATTTGATAGGGACGGGGGAACGAAAGCTCACAGGCCAGGTTAAATATACAGCTCAATGAGACAGAAACATAACCTAAGCCAAAGAGGCTGCAAGGAAACGGGGAAACATGAAGTGAATCAGTGCGACATTCAACTGATTACATCAGATGTGTACACTCAAATGCTGGAAGTTTGGGGGAGAAGCAGGACAACATTGGAAGTCACGGCTTGTGATTTGAATTATGCTTTCAATGATATAATTTAAGACTTGGTAGGATAAGCTGCCTGATTGGAATATTGATCTAGGTATGTTCAAGGAGGGCGGGCAGGGGAAAACGGCAGGAGGTAGAGTCTTGTATATCAAGAATGTATGCGGTAGCTTGTTCTGAGATCTAAACAGGAGCAGGAGATAAAACATTAGAAAGCTGAGACTTAAAAGGAGAAAATAACAAAGGTGATACAGTGGTTCAGTTCTACTACAGCCACCAAACCAAAAAGAGAAGGCAGACTGACTTACAGAAGTCAGTCTGTATGACACACAGTGGTTATAACTACCCATACGTCTGCTGAAGAAATAATAAAGCAGGACACATGGAGGTCGACACTCAAAAGCCATTTAGCCAGATCTCTGAAAAGTTATCCGTCTAAATGGCAAAACATCAATGTTCAACGCCGGGTGCGGCTGCATTCTAGAATACCTGCACAAAAAGGGGGCGGGCTGGAGGCGTTTCCAGGAGGAGCGGAGTTAGCCAGGTAAGTTACTCCAATATTTGCCCTAGGGGACAGTCTGAGCCCCACTGGTAATGACTGAGTGGGTAGAGTGGGGGTGAGGGGGTAGGGGCTTGAGCTTGGACAAACCTAACTTTTAATTTTAATTTTTTTTTTTTTTTACGTTGGCTGCCTCAATGGGTGGCAGAGGACACAGGGGTTTCTCAAGCCCCCCCCCCCCCCTGGTTCCTGGAATACTGAGAGGTGATTCTTGGTAGTGTCTCGTGCCCTTTAAACGCTGACAGCTGCAGGCCGGGGGGGGGGGGCCACTATCACACGCAGCCCATTCGGGGGGGGGGGGAGGGGGGCTACTAAGGCGCGATAATTTTTCTGCTGGAGAAAATGCCACAGGATTCACTAGGCTGCAGGACATGGTACCACAGTTTAGGGCATCCCATGGCGTTTTCTCCTCTGGGGAACATACCGCATCTTAGTAAAGAAATCCTTAAGTTTGAACCCTGAGGTAACAGAGGGGGAAGTGACCTTCCCCAAGGTCACAGAAAAGTGGCAGCAGAATTTGAACAATGGCTTCCCTGGTTCCACGGCTCTAACCACTAGACCACTCCTCCACTCCACATATAAAGAAAGCACCGTAGATTATAGGGGCAATTCTGAAGAGCTCGTGTAATTGCAACGTATGCAGGTACATTTACAGCGCATACTCTGGAGCCAATCTTCTAAGAGATACTGCTTGGGTAATTTCTCTTCAAAAGTCAGTTAGCATAAAATTTGCCCTAAAATTACCTGTGTCCTTACCACCTGCTGTTTGTGTGGCGGGCGGCAAAAGGGGGAGGGGGAGTTGGTAAAAACAGTGCATGTACTGTTGAAAAATCCCATACACGCGGGCTTTTTTTCTCCCCTGCCCTAAACATGCACCTCATCTTGGGAACACCTCTTTTTTTTTTTAGCCTGGAGCTACTGAAGCCCCTGTTTAATTTTAGCTGGCTAGAAGAGAGGCAATTTTAAGCCACACCAATTTACCCAGGTAGCTGACTTTGAAAATTACCCTCTTAATTAATACACATAGGGGGCCCTATAATCTACTATCTGGCTGCCCAATCTAGCTAATTTGGCTGAGATATTCAGCCTTGCAGCTGCACTGCTGAATATACTCGGCTCTCTTAAAGTCAATTGGATAAGTTTATCTGGCTAACCTTAGAACAACTGATTGGCAGTCATAAACTTATACCACTAAGTAACCGGGTCATTCATCAAACTGTGTTAGGGCTCTATATCGCAAGATATATGCAATATTTTGCATCTCCCCACCCAGATATCCTGCCCTATTGCAATGACCTTCTTTGCCTGCGATTTGCATTCATGAATTAGTTGCAGCTATGCAACTAGTCAATTTGATGCAAATATTTTATCGCGGCCAACCATAATAAAGTATCTACACCTCCTTAAAAAATGTTAGGATGGGCAGCGGGAGGCCCGGGACTCTAATGCGGATCCCGAGGCTCCCACTGCACTTTTAAAGCATCAGAAAAATTTAAAAACCAAAATAATGGCCAAATGGGGAGGCTGAGTGGGGGTCAGTGCTGACCCCCGTCTCAACCCGGGGCCGCCGGTTGAGGCAGCCCCGACTTCCTTAAAAAGTTCAAAATAGTAAAAAAATGTGTGCATGTGTGTGGCAGTGCCCCCCTGAATAAACAACAAATGGTACACCCCAGCACCCCTTCCTATACACCCCCCACCGAAGTGCTTACATCAATACCCTGTCCCCCCCAAAAAAAACCTTAAATCTGTTCAGCACTCCCATCACCCCCCACACCGTCATCCCACACCCACTCCCCTCCAGATCCCCCCTACCTTGAACTAAATCCCACATCGGGGAAGGGTGCATCCTTGCACCCAGTCCGGTCAGTGCCATTTTCAAAAATAGCACCGACCTGTCCTTGCCCCAGTCACATGACTGGGGCAAGCTCTGGGGATAGGATCTTACCCCATTCATATGGAAAATGGCACTGGCAAATATACCCGTCCTGACGTGGAGGGGCTGGAGTGGGGAAAGGGCATGGGGGAGGTGGCGCTGAACTGATTTTATTTTTTTGTAGGGGCTGGGGGGGTGGTGGATGAGTAGTGGAATCTGTGGGGGGGGGGGCAGGGGATTCTCTGTGTTGGGAGGGCTCAATCTCACTGCTTGGCCATAGATTTTTTTTTTTTGGGCCAGCAGCCCTTTAAGGTATGGCGATCCCGAGAGATTGGGACTTCCATCGTGTTAAATGGCCACTTGTTGTGTTCTTTTGTGTCGCGGTGTTTGACTGCGGCACTAAAGAATGTGCCATAAGGCCATGATGCGTTTTCGTTGGAGGGGCCCCAATATCGCATCAACACACACCCCCCCACACACACACACACACACACACATAATAATGGGGACCCTCCTGCAAAAATACATCGCAGCTTGATGAATCAAGGGGTAAGCCGGATAAGGCTGAAAATCAGTGCATCCGGCTACACTAGCCAGACTCCACCCTGGGACTCTCCCGTCCCGCTTCTCACTCAACCAGCTATCTGTTTTATCCGGATAAACACTTAGCTGGCTAAGTGGCAACTGCTCAGCATGGCCTTATATTCATATAGTGTCACTCAGCCGACTACGCCAAAACATATACTGGCTAAGTGGTGCTGAATGGCGACCTCAGAATATTCAGATAAATTAGATCTTTTCAGATTGGCAGGACTTGATGACTTATTATTCCAGAGCTATAACCAACTGTTTCTGAGAACTCATAAACTGGTGAGGTTGCAAAAGACTGAAAAACAAACAAACAAACCAGAAACAGAATGCCTATTAAAGGGGGTAAACACGGTTCCTTCCTTTAAAAAGAGCAAAAAAGGAAGCCCCACAAACTGACTATTTCTAATGGGACCTGTGCCCAAGTAATATCAGACCCCCAACTGCTGCTGCAAGCACCGTCCCGAAGTTCAAGATGAAAGCGTAAAAGGTAGGGAAGACTTAAAAGAATTGGCTGTAGCAGGCAATTTGTTCCTTGTACTACATTGCTGATATCAGGAGAAACCTTCACTGCATTTTTTTTATAGCGGTGAGATATGTACTTGTCAACATATTTTGTCACTGCAAAGTGGCTCTTGGCAACAGAATCATAAAGATCGATATATTAAAAAAAAACAAGGTGCAGATTCTCAATATTTCACTCGCAGCTGCAAAAATTTCATTTATCTTGTTACTTTCCTCACTTACTGCCATCCTGTCTCACGAGGGCACTGCTGGCTAAGCAAAAATGTTTTTCCCAACAGTCTATGAATATCTGACAAAAACTCCCGCCTTTGCCGGTTTCTCTCTCTCTCTTTTTTTCCCTTTCTCACTCTCTGCACTGCATACCACAATTGTACATTTTGTAAATTATCTCTTTCGCCCAGTTTAAAAAAAAAAAAAAAGCCAAAACGAATGAAGAAGTTGCACCGAGTTGACAAATCTGAACTCGGAAAAAAAAAAAAAAGATCTGAGCCTCCTTTTCTGCTTCGCTCTCATAACATCTCATCTCTCAATTTGGCTTCCCGTCACATAAACACGGCAGCGCAGCCATGAACCCACTAAAAACCAAATGATATGCTTTGCTGCTGAAAGAGCAGAACGGTTTTCAAGCAATGGGTGGTCTCGGAGGCTTGGAGTGGAAGGGGGTTGGGGGGGGGGGGAGAGAGAGAGAGAGAGAGAGGGGTGAATTTTAAAAAAAGGGTAAGCGGACACCGTTTCTTACAAGCAAACGGTGTTTCCAAGACCCGCACAAACTCTGCATGCTGAAGAACATCAAAGGGATTTTTCTCTTTTCGGATAATATTTCCTTTGCTGACATGCATTTAGTGTTGTGGTTGGATGACTCATAAAGATAGCTTCATGGCGTCCCAACACAGTTGAAGCAGAGCACATGCCAACGAACATTATTGTCGGCTTCAAAACAAAAACAAAGCGTTCCGCAAAGGGTCAATCAATCACAGGTCTCTTTGAAGAAAATTCCATTTAGATATTGCAAATCATAACATGCAGAATTCAAACCAGCTGACTCTCTGTGCAGAGGACATCCATTTACAGCAGAAAGGAGGCTGACCCTTTAGTGTCCAGCTTTTCTATTTTCTTACACTTTGATACAGTCACCGGTGATGGATGTCAGCATTTTGTTTTAATCGTTTTGCTTTTCTAGTTTATTTTACGAAGATCGGGGGTAATCAAAAGCAGATCACCAAAGGGAACTCTATCCTAAAAGAGATCCACTGGGACTTGAAAACTGAAAGATGCACTTTCGTGTTGACTTTCCTGCTCACCTCTTTCTTAACTTTATATTTTCATAAAATAATACTAAAAGATTCTCAGTATGCTGTGAATAATGCATGAAATACTGCAGAGACACTGCCCGGAATAGTTTTCCTATAGGGCTTGATCCACTAGGCCAGGGCTTCTCAACCACCGGTCCCTGGCAGCGTTTCTACCGGTCCATGGAGCGATGGTGACTGGAGCACGATGAGAAGGAAGTAAGGACATGCCCTGCATCCTGCACCCTGCATCCCGCACCACAGCCAGCAGAGACTCTTCCTAACCCTCCCACTCCAAACCTGCCCTATCCTGTGGACCATTTGGGAGAGAAGCAGCTGTAGCTGAATGTTCTTGAGCAGGCGTGAGGCTGAGCAGCTTCTGCTCCTCTCTCAGGTCTTGCGCCCCCTATACAGAAGCCAGGAGTGAGACGGGAGCACGGCGGAGCCTGAAAGCAGAGCAGATACTGAGTCAATCTCACGTCAGCTCATTAACATTCAGCTGCAGATGCTCCCCTTCCAGAGAATGAATCTCGGGACTGGCCCCAACTGAAATAAAGGTCCAGGGCGTAGGAGCATTAATTGTAGCAATGTTCAGTGGCGAACTAAGATGGGGGGGGTGGGGGGTGCAGGGGTGCAGTCTGCGCCAGGTGACAGCCAGGAGGGGGGGTGCCAGCCGGGAGGTTGGTGGCCACGAGCGGAGCCCACCCCGCTCGCAGTAGAAGAAGAGGGAGGCCTCCGGGTTGTGAGCGGTGAAAGCACTGGGCGGCCGCCGAGAGTGCCACGGGTCTGGAGCCAGCAACTGCGTAGCCTTTTCTTCTCCGCCCCCCCCCCCCCTCTCGCGGCCCAGAAGAGGAAGTGGTGGATCCCCATGGGCAGGAAGAAGGAAAGGTCATGCAGTCGCGGCCCGAAGCAGGAGGAAGAGCACTAGCGCTGCCCTGCCCTCCCTACCGCAGATGCAGGAAGTAGAGCCGCACCAGCCCACGTGCCACCTCAAGAAAATGAAGAGTCCCCCATGTGTCACGGGGGCTAAAGGAAGAAGCTGCTGCTATGCATCTGATGGGGAGCGGGGTAGGAAGTGAGTGTTTGTGTCTATGTGTGTGTGAGAGCATGTCTGTGTGTGTGTGTGTGTCTAGGAGAGTCTGTGTGTGTCCGTGTGTTAGAGCATGTCTGTGTGTGTGTGTGTGTCTAGGAGAGTCTGTGTGTGTGTGTGTCTAGGAGAGTCTGTGTGTGTCCGTGTGTTAGAGCATGTCTCTTTGTGTGAGTGTGTATGGAAGTGAGAATGCATGTCTGTGTGTGAGAGAGGGAGCTGTGTGAAGGGGTGTGTATGTGAGAGAGAGAGAGAGAGAAACGGAAGGAGCCTGTGTGCAGGGGTGTGTGAAAGAGAGAGAGGGAGCCTGTGTGAGGAAGAGGGGAACCAGAGATCACTTGGGGGGGGGAGGGAGAAATGAAACTGGGGGGGGGTGCCAAAGGAATTATCCATCCCGGTGCCACATAATTTAGGTACGCCACTGGTAATGTTGCTGGCTGGCAAAGGGGAAAAGATGCATTTCTTATCTTTGGGGTTTTTTTTCTTATGACAAGTTGGTGGCTGACTGAATGAGAAGAGAAAGAGAGGGTGGGATTTTGTTTTCCCAGTGATCAACTGGTGGCTGACTGAGAGGAAGGGGGAGATGTTTTTTCTTTTCTGAGGACAGTAATTGTTGGCTGGCTGGGAGACACCTTTTTTTTTAATAAGAGCCATTTTTTTTTTGAAAACCAACTTTCTTCAACTGACTAGTTCCCTTCTTAAAACAGCTAACCCATGAAATTAAAGAATAGGTGAAGGAAGGACTATATCCTCCCCCAACTCTTTCATTTTCTGGGGGACCTCTTATCCTCCCCCCAGCACTGCAACCCATCCACCTAGTTTAAGGAAGGTAGATAGCTGGTTCCTGCCGTACAAAAGATTGAGAAAAACCTGAACTAGGCCATTCTGTGTCTATAGGAAAAGACCTTGATGAATTAGGTCCTTGGAAAAAATAAGCAAACCCAACTTCATATTTTTGTAGAAAACCTAATAAGAAAGACAAAAAGCATGGGCCATTCATAATTCTGCAGAATTCCTGTTTTAAATTATCCTTAGATAGCCTTAACAGGTATCACAGGTATTACATGACAGCTGTATGCCAAAGCTTGCTTGTTACAACAAAAACAAAAAACTTCAGACACTATCTTTATCAGATCCAAAAGTTCTTTAATGTTTTTCATTTCCTAATAAGATGAAAGAATTGCCTTTTATTCATTAGATAACATGAGGCGTTACTCAGTAAAGATTTTTTCCCAAGGCCCAAAAGGGGATACGTCCTTTTGGAATAAGACCCACAGGTGTTTACCCAGAGGTCATATTTTTATTTTTTAGTTCCTTTCTTATCTTTTGATTATTTTTTTTTAAGAGTTTTACACTTCTGATACTAAAACTGTAAATGAGAGTAAGCAAGTCCAGAAAGAGTAGCCTAATGATTAGACAGTGGGACTACAAATCAGGGAAGCTAGGGTTCAAGACTCACTGTTGCTTGTTGTGAATTTGGGCAAATCACTTTACCCTTTAGTGCATCAGGTACAAACCCAGGAGTGAATTTCAAAGAGTTGTGCACTTAAGTAGCCTGTACATGCTATTTTAAAAACATCAAACATATGCACGTATTTTTTGCTTTCATGCACACATCTACATGTGTAAAAAAGGGAGTCTAGGGGCATTTTTGGGCAGGGCCAAGATTTATGCGCGTAAGTTGTTATTTTAAACAGACTTACACAAGTGCAAGTGGTGACTTATTGGTGCAATTTTACACCTGCTAATCATCTCAGCAATTGATGTCAGACAGGTCTGCTGTCAATTACTGGTTGGGCGAACTGGGGGGAGTTAAGGCTGAACTGGGGGGAGTTGGGTGAACTGGGGGGAATTGAGCCTGAAGATCTAGGAGGGGTCTTGATGCCTTGGAGAAGGACTGGGTGAACTGGTGGAATAATTGGAAAACTGGGAATTTCAATCATGCATGCAAGGTTTAAACTATGTCAACCTATGTGCGTAAATTAGTGTTTTACACGAGCAAGTCGTATTTTTTTTCACACGTAAAATATATGTACAAATATTTATAAAATAGTAAAGTATGCGTGTTCAGTACATTGAAATAAACTCACTTAAATGTGGGTATTTCCGCATAAGTATATATACAAGCATTGGGGATGGACATAAGAGTGTTTTATAATCTGTGTGTACCTTATATGCACAAGTTATAAAATGCTGTATCAATTCTCTGCGTGGCCATATACAGTATGTGCCTATATGGGCCATGTGGAGTTGTTTGAAAGTGACCCTCTTAGATTGTAAACCCTCTGGGGATATGAAAGTACCTACAGTATCTGAATGCAATCTATTCTGAAGTACTGAAAGGCGTAATATAAATCAGTCAAATAGTTCAGTTTTACATTTTTTATGTCAAAAATATTCCAGGTGTCCATATTTAGAAGCCTTTTTTTGTTTTTTGAAATTGAGATGATAATTCCCATGCCTTTTTTTTTTTTAGAACAAAGAGCAATTTGTTTTCTGAGGCCTGTTTGTAGGTATATATATCTCTATACTGTATCTGTATGTAAATGTATGTACCTATGGTATATGTGTGCGTGGGTAACTTTGAGTTTCCATTAACAGTGCTTTCAGTATTTATTTTGTACACTAAGTAAGCTGCAGTATATTCTTTACCTGTACTGAACTACTGTTAGGTTCTGCTCTCCACAATGTCTTGCACATCGGACGTACCTCATCCAGCTCGACTTACTGGGTTCCCCACCATCAATAAAGTGCTGTAGGGTCCCGTCTTGATCATATATCTGGGAAAAAGGTCACAACATTAAATGGTTAAAAAGAATCATCAGCAACTAGTGTCTCTAATGTGTCTTCTGAATAAAAGCAATGCCATGAAGATCTGCCCGTGGTTTCATAGGTGGCCTTAAAAATGATACGGCAACAGCAGAGCGAGATGTGGTGATGGGAGTCTCTCATGCATTGTCTTATCAAGCCAGTCTTGTTATTTTAATATTAAACATATCTGTGGTGACTGAAAAGATGTCACCATGTTTCCCAGAAGAAAATATAGCCAATTTTGACAGTCTGCCCCTAAATAATGAACTGCCAGACAAACAAGAAAATCTGGATACAAAGACTGCTGTGAAGTGACTGGGATGGTCTTAGCACAGCGCACATCACCATCCCAGAATAAACACCACTCACAGCAAATTTGGGATTGAGCCAGAGTCAGATTTAAGATTTTGGCACCCACAGGCAGAACTAGAGAGTCGGTGGGGGGTAAGGGGAAAAGTGCCGTGACTCTAAAGCACCTTTTCAGCCTGGGTATTTTGTCCCTAGGTAGTTTCTAGGCCTAAATCCAGGCCTAGATTCAGCAAAAAAAAAAATCTTCCAAGAGAAAAGAGCAGTCAATGAATGTTATACTTGTCAAGTTTCACCGCTCGGTTATGCAGAGGTTCTAGGCTTCCATCAGTTATAAATGATAGGAAAAGTAATTAATCTCAGGCCCCAGAGAAGAAAATCGCTAACACCTTACAAAACCAAGGGATACAAAGAGGGCTCTGACTTAAACGATTTGCAAAGATTATACTCAATACTCTTTTAGAGGGCTGGAAGGGGATGCGACTCCCCCCGCTCCCATGAATAAGTGTCCTTCTGTAGGCAGGTGTATGTTTACCTGAGCTTGGGGAGGCGGGGCCTGCTGCTTAACTCCTTCAGGCTTTTCCTTCTTTATTTTCATTTTACAAACTATTTTAATTGATTAAATAGGCGGTCCTGCAAAGGACATCACAATTGCTTTCCAGGACAGAATCATGGGAATCAAATTCCATTTTTCCCCTTTGATATTAAAAAAAAAAAACAAAAAACAAAACCCAGTGGTATTTATTTATTTGTTTATTTCAACATGTTTCTATTCCACCCATTGTAGTTACCCAAGGTAGGCAGATTATGGCATTAAAATCAAAGTAAACTCATTTTAAATAATAAACACACAGTAACATCTCAAAAAAGAGAATTCATGCAGCACTGCCAGATCAAGTATTATTAAAGTGCACAAACAAAAAGGCTTTCAATCGCTTGTGGAACACTAAAACATCATCTAAGTTTTTTTAAGTCATCTGGAAGAGTAGTGGTCCAATGACATAAAAAGCACATTTCCTAGTATTCATCAACCGGGCCTGCTTAACTGTGGGAACAAGTAACAACAATGTGCCCTGAATACCAGAAACCACTTTCCAACTTGCAGCCGAACAAGATTCATGCATGGAAAAAGTTTATACTTCAGAAAAATCTAATAGGCCAAGTACCAGAAGTCTTTGCTTTTCTGTATTTAAAAAAAATTAATTAAATAACACATAGTAAAAATATATTTATATTACACAATAGTGATCCCTCCTTGTGGATTCTTAGCAGCTATGACTGGGTTATAGAGGGAAGGGGCTTGAATGGCCTGAACTGAAGGCTGGTGGCATTGTAGCCCTGTTTGGGTCCGGTTCTAATTGAGCTGGAAGTCCAAAGGAGCAGTAGGAAGCTACCTGGCAAATAACTAAATAATGCTGATAAAAGATCTCAGTTTTCAGATGATGGGTTTTCATATTTATTTTATTTTACTCAGATGAATATGCATATTCTCCGTGGCTAGCTTACAAACCAGACCTATCTATGGGTCTTGAGGAGTAGCCCCAGCCACCCCTAAATTATTTTATACAGAAGTTACTTGCCCACAATTGCCTTTTATATGATTTTATCAAGGGCTACTCCCTAGGTGTCGATGTTATTACTTCAGAAACTAATGCCATTATTGTTTGGCTAGATCTTTGCAAAATTAGGGCTAGATTCATCAAAATATCACATGCGATAGGAAGAGGGGTGTGTTTTATGGTAATAGCCTATTTATTGGAATGTGTGTTATCTTAGGGCTTTGCTCTCTCCCCCCCCCCCCCCCCCCACCCCACCATTTCAGGTCCTTCCCCAGCCTAAAAATGCCCAAAACAGAATTTGCAAAAAAATTGCAATTTGTGTTGTGGGCACATTACATCACACAGCTTAATGCTAAGGAAAAAGGTGTAATTATTTTCAGTGTTAAACTGTGAGATATCATGCGTTATGGCTTTGCAAAGCCAGCCCACTTTTACAAAATTCCAACCCCCCAACTCCGCCCCTTTTAAAAATTAGCATTGCACCATATGTTATGGTGCTTAACGCATGCGAAAATGCCTTAACGCAAGTTGGAAAATGATCCTATTAATTTGCACAGGTAGAAAAATGTATAATCTGAAATTCTGCCTTTGAAATGTATCAGATCTTAAAACACAATTTTTTCTGCACAGAGCACTCTGAAAAATGTCTCAATTCTCCCCATTCTGACATCACCACAGAGCAACAAAGAGTTCTTGGACTCTGCAGGCCCTTTTTCCTATTTGATCATTGAAGTGAAGCTTATATTCTCACATAGCTCTGCAGTACATATGGACAGAAATCCAGTTTCAAAGCAGCTTTAAGTCAGTTCACTGTACAGTTTTAAACTGGTGGTTTCATACTGACTGCAAACTCATTTGGAGATGAGCACATTATGGCGGTAATTTTGTAAGGGCCTGCATCAGAAAGTCAGCAAATCCTCACATAAATTACACCAATTTTAAAATATTTATACTTCACCTATAACAATGGCATGCTAAGCGGATTACAAACACAACATCAAATACAAAAAGAAAACCTAAAATTACAAACAGCACATTTAAAATTAAACATTAAAAAACTCAGACAATAAAGAAAACATCATTGCAGTTGTATCCAGAGTCATTTGGGAAAGCGTCCTGAAATAATAGCACTTTTAAGTCTTTTGTGAAATATTTTTAGGTTCTGTTGAGTTCTAAGCTCATCTTGTAGGTTTCATAAAACTTGCCCTGCTACTGATAGGTCCGATGGAGTTGTGTCTTGTAAATGAGCCAATTCTGCACTGTGAGCGTCAAAAAGATGGTGGAAAATAATAATCCTTGAAAAGTTTGGCTAAATAACCAGGAGCATCATCACGCAATGATTTCAAAACCAATACAAGGACTTTACATTTAATACGCTGAAGGACTTGAAGCCAGTGCAAACTTGTAATTAATGGAATTACATGATCCTGCAATGGGGCTCCCAGGGTCAAGCATGCAACTGAAAGTTGTATAAGCTGCAGAGCCCATATGATCATAGCAATGTTAATTTATAATATCCATTCGATAAAACAGAATGCAATTGACTAAACTTGAGTCTGGAATCACATCAAAATCTTAAATTACGCGAAGTTATGAGGGAGCGGTTTTTTTCCTTCTAAATGAAGAGCTGAATATATGGAGTATAATATTGCCCTGAAGCAGCCAGAAGGTGGCCATCGGCGGCGCCTAGGTTTTTCATATTCAGGAGCACAACAATATAAGTTTTAATTTAAGAAAGAATACAATTAAAAGAGAAAAGGTAAAAAGTAGTTGAAATCAAAATAATATTTTTCAGTAATATCTGGGTGGTTATGGAGGGTCTGTAACATCTTAAAGTACTGAAAATAAAATAAATAAATAAAATTTAAAGAAGTCCATATTCAGTCACAGTCCGGATAGCAAAGTTAGCCAGATAAACATATCCAGCTAACCGGAGGTAAATTCAATAGTGCAACCAGCTAACTATAGGACAGGTCCTTGGCCTCACCAGACTTAGCCGGCTAAATTATACGACTAACTCTAGATGTCAGAAATAGCCGGCTAACTTAGGCCAGGATTCATGAAGCCTACGCTAGAGGGGGTGGGAGGGTGAAGCAGGGGGCGGGCGGGCGATAGCCCGCAGCCGATCACACCACAGCGGTGTGGTTTTGCCTGCCGCGGTGCAGCCGGCTAAAGGCTAACCCGGGCATAGCGCCATCATAAAAGGTGGTGCTATTCCCCGTGCTACTGCCGGCGATAATGTTCAAAACATTATCACCGGCAGTGGTGCCGCCGCCGACTCCTCCCTAACGCTGCCCGACTCCTCCCCTCCCCCTAATTTTAATGTTACTGCCCCGAAAAGGCCCTTCTCGCATAGGATAAGTCCTTAGAAAATAACCTCCTTAGCTAATTAGCTCAACTCCTCCAAGTTACGCCTCCAGAACACCCCTAACTTAACTGGCTAAATTCTAGCAGGCTATCACATGACTGGGGTAAGATCAGGTTGGCATCATTTTGGAAAATGGCAATGATCAGGCCAGGTGCGAGGGGCCCCGAGGCATGACCTGCTACTTTAAAAGTTTAGGGGGTCAGGAGAAAGGGGGCCAAAGCACTCCATGAAGTTAGCAAGTTGCACATTTAAAACTAATCGGAGAAAATTCTTTTTCACTCAACTCACAATTAAGCTCTGGAATTTGTTGCCAGAGGATGTGGATAGTGCAGTTAGTGTAGCTGGGTTTAAAAAAGGTTTGGATGAGTTCATGGAGGGGAAGTCCATTAACGGCTATTAATCAAGTTGACTTAGGGAATAGCCACTGCTATTACTGGCACCAGTAGCATGGGATCTACTTAGTGTTTGGGTACTTGCCAGGTACTTGTAGCCTGGATTGGCCTCTGTTGGAAACAGGATGCTGGGCTTGGTCTGACCCAGGATGCTGGGCTGGGCTTGGTCTGACCCAGAATGGCAATTTCTTATGTTCTTAAGGCCAGAGACCCTCTTTTTTGGTTTTATACCTTTCGGTGTGGTGGGGACCCAGGATCTTATTTGAATTTGTGACACCTTTGGGGGAGAAGGGGGTAGGGATTTGGTGAGCTACTTTAATGTTGACCTTTGGGGAGATCAGGGGGTCATGGAGAGCTTGGCCCTATTTTATTGATTTGGACCTTTTAGGGGGGTCTTGGGAGGCACAAGACCTTATTTTATCAATCTAAACTTATCGTGGAGGGCCGGGGTCATTGACACACAAGTTCATTTTTCTATTTTTGAATTTTGGGGAGTCGAGGCCACCTCAACTAGCAGCCCCAAGTTGAGCTAGGGGTCAGCACTGATCCCCACTCAACTTCCCCATTTTGGTGCACAGCCTATTTTTGAGGGGGGGAGGGAGGCGGGGCCAGAGACCCTTTAAGGTGATGGCGGTCCCTTGAGTTTGATGCCCCCATTACGTTAAAGGGCCACTAGGCTCGCTCTTTTGCCCTGCAACGTTTGGCCGCAAGACAAAATAATGCACCATAGAGCTGCAATGTTTTTTCAGGGGAAGGGCCCCCACTATCACTATCAAAGCAGTACCTCCCAAAATTGTGGAAACCCCCTCCTGCGAAAAAACATCACGGCTTAGTGACTCCAGGCCTTAACCTGTTGCTGACACATAGTTCAATAGGATTCAAACCATTGAAAAACGTTTCCTCCGATCCCAATCTCCCTTAGTCTAGTAAGTAAAATAGAATGATTGACAGAATCAAAGGCAGGGCTAATATCAAAATAAAAAGCTGCAACGGACCCTCCTGTATCCAGCGTTCGTAACAGATGGAGATTAATGTCTCAGTACTATGATTATCTCAAAATCCACATTGATTTTCCAGCATAACGCTCTGAAAGGTGAATTTTAAAATCCTGATGTGCGCATTAATTAGTGGCTGCACGAATATGTCGGGCTTGCGCACGGCCAAGCAGATTTAAAAGCCACCCGGATATGCACATAAATGCCGCTGCGTGCACATCTCGGAACCTGTCAAAAAGGGGCAGGGCGTGGTCTGGGCATGAGCAGTACGTGGGCACTTTGATATATGAACCAGAAATTTGCATGTAAATACTTATGCGATCTGACATGTGCCGAAGTCCTCCGCCGCGTAACTTTACTTCTGCTGCGGATGGCGTGTAAGTTTTAAAAAAAACCTAACGAGCCATCTCTGAGGGGTGTAAAGGGTCTGGGGTAACTTAGAAGTGTACAGGCTATTAAACCCTGGGGATTGGAGGACCTATCTGTTAACTGGGCAAACTGGGGAGGGACTGGTAAAACAGGCAATGGCATCGGCACGGGCCCCTTTTTTAAATTTCCCCACTTACGAGGTCGAAGCAGCTTTTGCAAGCTCAGTCTCACATCCACTTAGAATTAGGTGCACTTGTGCGCGCGGCCAGGCTGTTGTATAACAGGGGTGCACACACATGCTGAGGTAATAAAATAGCTGCATCCCTGGGTGTGGGCCGACGAACGCGCCCACGTGCGCTCGCACCGCTTTGGAAGGTATCGTCCCTGTTTGCAAAAAAGTCCTTCAACTGACGAAAAGCAGCCTTCTCAGGTCATTTTCCCAAGGACAGCAGATTAGAAATTGGTCTAAAACTGGATGGTGGAAATTTACCTGCATCCTTTTGAAAGTATGGGAGTAAAGTTTTATATTTGAAAGTATGGGAGTAAAGTTTTATATTTTATTTTATATTTTATTTTATTTTATATTTTATTTTGATATTAGCCCTGCCTTTACTGCAGTTATAGCCCACTTGATGGGTAAAAACACCACATAATCACTTAAAATACAACACATACAATGAATAACAAAGCATAATACAACAGATAAACTAGGCATAGAACGGTGTAGAGAAAGTCCAAAACGCTTCCCCAGCTCCACCCAGGAATGCCTCTGCTGGCTGCAGGTAAACCTACGCACATACAAGAGATGCGCGAGTACATTTCCCCTGCGTATTGGGCAGGCACTTTTATAAGTGGTCATTTCCCTGGCTAGAGCACCGTTTCACCTACAGAAATGCCCTCTTAAAGTGCTTAGGCTTCAAGTCGTACCCAAGCGCTGAGAGAAATTTTCAAACTGCCCACAGAAGTGTAAACGTCTGCAAGCAGCTTCTTTTGAAAATTGCCTAAGAAAAAAAAAATACCCCAGACAGCTTGGCACCTCTGTTTTGCACTGCTACTTTCCTCAGGCAAAGTTACCTGCATACCTTTGAGAATTCAAAAGCAGGCCCCTGCCCCAAGAATGCCTTTCACTGCCGGTGCCATTATGGTCATAAAAGGCAGGGAAGAGAATCCTCAAAGTCTGTTTTATCTGTGGAATTCAAAATGTCCCTCCTTGTTTACAATCATTACATAGAAAGTATTTAAGGCCTCTGTTTCTTGATCAGTTCTTAAAACGGCAACCAACTCTCCTGCTGCCGGGGCATTTAATTAATTTTACCATTACTATTACAACTGCAGGCATGAGGAGGAGAAGAGAGGATTACCATGAGGGATATATGTCTTGGGAGTATTGCAAATAAACTCTTGATCGGTGGACAGCAAGTCTTCATGCAACAGTCTGGTTTCGATTTTTTTTTTCTTCTTTTTAACGCATCATCAGGCTGTGGGTTTCCAGCATCTTTCTAATAGTAACACTGGTGTAGCTACGTGAAGAAATCCATAAATGGTACACAGTTTCATAAATCTCTCGTCTCTTTTCCTAACTGGACGACACCATTGTTTTCACATCACATATCCCATTAGGGGAAGCACTGGTAACGCTGCAGGATTTCTCCCAGCACCTAACCCGTTTCCCACACCAGGGGCAGATAAACCTGCGTTTCCCATTCCTGCAGAGAAGCAATCAGCAAACTGATCCACCACTTCATCAAGCTCCTGCTGAAGTTTTATCATGGGCCAGAGAGCAGATCCATAATGGAATGAAGTGCGTGTGAAATTAGGCAAAAGAGAGACGATAGCTCAACACGCAAAAAAAATGTGTTTAAAGCAAGAAACATCAATTAGGACGAGGAAGTAATCGGATCTACTCACTGTAAATGCACTTTTTATCAGTCAGCAGACAAAAAGAAAAAGCTAAATTCCTCACTGCCTGATACATTACTGGACAATTCTTATTGGAGTTACGTGGGTCATCTGAGAAATATGCAATACAAGTGCGATGCATTCTAGAAAGGGGAACCTCCTATCTGCCATAAACATTTCTCAGTTGTAGTTGCTAACATTTAATCCCATTTAACGCTTCAAGACGCCTGTTGCTTCCAAAATTGTGTCGAAATCTCCAAACGGAATGAACACAAAGTACCGCATTTGACTTTCAGGAATGTTTACGTCCTTCCGTCAAACAATTAGAATTCTGAAGCTTAGCTCCCTTTGGACACTGTTTCATAATGGGGGCACAGAGGGCCCGCTGCTTTGCCTGTAAGCAGCACGTGGCAGTATGCAATAGAGCCACGCGAGACAAAGAGCTGGGACAGCAGCGATGCTAGCAAGGGAAAGGAACTGCAATGGGAAGACTCTTTCAGGGAGGTTACTGGCCTAGACAGATGTGGGAGGTACACGACGTGGTGACGCAGTTATTGAGTCTAAGGTACTGGTGGGGATGGCAGCGAGTCAGCTGTGACTGTAGTGAAATACTTGGCAGCTGCCTGCTAGTGAGCTAACCTTAGATAGTGATAGGCAAAAGCTTAGGATGCAGCCATGCGATGAGAGCGCTTTACGATTGCTGTGGAAGTCACGTAAAGGGCCTAGGAGTTCAGAATACGGTGAACTCAGGCATGGGGAAAGGGGGCAAAAGACCGGAAAGTTGAGAGAGGTCAGTAGATCAATCGTAGACAGCAGTAGCAGAAGCTAACAAGGGACACCCAAAACTGAAAAGCCTGAAGGCCCCCCACTTTTGGGTGGGGATCAGCTTCATCAGCTTAGCGAAGACAAAAGATATGAGAGCTTATACTGCAATTGTAACAATTTTTGGCACCTAATTTATATCTAGGGTCCTTCATTTTCGGTTTTTACTGTTCTTTATTTTTTCTGAGAATTTATCAGGGTTTATTATGACAGGAACAAAAACAGGAGAAAATCAGATGAAATACAGAAGCACAGAAATGACGGCAGAAAAGGATGAAATGGTCCATCCAGTCTGCCCAGCAAGCTTAAGGTAGTATCTGCTGCACCGTGCAGTTATCCCTACGCCTTATGATAACCCACAAAAATTGCAGCTAGCAACATTTTTACCTGGTGATGAGCTTTCTTGAAAATTCAGTCAGGCTGATGCAGTATCGGCGCACGTTAAATGGATGCTCATGATTGAGCACCCGTTCTCTTTAGCGCGCGCCGATCCACATCTCCCGGGTGCCTGATTTAATATTTAAATCGGCTGCCGCGGTAAAAATGAGGCGCTAGGGGAAATTGCGCGCCCCTAGCACCTCCTCGGCAGCCCAGGAGAGGTGGCTGTCAGCAGGTTAGGAAAACGGCCGCTCAATTTTACGAGCGTCCATTTTCCTAACCTGTGCACAGCCGTAAATTAGGGAAATGAACACTCATTAATTGAGTGTCCATATTTTCTGCTTTTCTGTAAATGTTTGGGGGTAGGCTGAGGAGTAATCTTAGGAAATATTTCTTTACAGAGAGGGAAGTGGATACACTGAACAGCCTTCCAGTGGAGGTGGTGGAGACAAAAATAGTATCAGAATTCAAGAAAGCATGGGATACGTGCAGGAGATATCTGAAGGAGTGATGGAACTGTAAAGCTGAATTATTTGGATGGATGGGCAGACTAGATAGGCCATACAGTGTTTGTCTGCCCTCACGTTTCTCTGATTTTATCTTTATGTGGATGATATTCAATTGTATGTTAGTAAGGTATCCGATCAGGTCCAAGCAATATCTCCCCTTAACAGGTTTTAGCAGAAGTAGCCAATTGGCTGAAACAACACTGTTTGAAATATGAAATTTTGTCGGACAGAGTGAATTAGTTACCTAGCAGTTGATGGCATTAAACTGTATCCAAAAAATGTAGTATGCAGTCTTGGAGTTTTACTAGATAACAAATTCACCATGGAACCTCAGATTTCAACAGTGGTACAAGCCACATTTTGTAGTTTACATACGATCAGACTACTTAACTACAGCTATTCATGCTATAGTGACCTGCAGGCTTCATTACTGCAACTGTTTATATCAGGGTTTACCCCAAACATTCCTGGGTCGATTACAGTTATTTCACAATACAGCCTGTAAAATGTTCACGAATACTCGGGCGCGAGATCTCATTACACTGAGAGTTGCCCTTGCTCCCAATTGTTTACAAAGATTTAGAAACGGTAACTGTGGGAGGCCCGTTGTCTGCCTACACACAGCTTAGGTCTTTACGCTCCCCTCAGTTGCATCAACCTCAGATTCCTCCACCTTTTCAGGTAAAACTAGAGCTTAGTTGCAAGACTGCTTTTATTTATTTTGGCCCTACTTTATGGAACAAAGTTACTTTTTATTTGAATGGAAGTTTCCTATCTGAAGTTCAGAAAACAAATTAAATCCTGGCTATTTAATTTGACAGGCACATTTTAAGAATTCCATCATCTTCGATCCAGTATGTACGAGAGTTACAATTAATGTGGCAGAAGACAGCAGAGACTGTAGAGGGTTGAGCCTTGAGATAATAGGGTTAATGGTGGAATGGAAAACGGTAGAATTTGATTTTAATTTTCTGCTATTCATTTATTATAATTGTTAGATGGACAGGCTTGACAAGGGCAGAAGAGTGAGATTATTTACTGCTGTGGTTGGTTGGATGGGTAAGATGAGGGTGAAGGGCGGATAACAATAGGTATTAACACTGGATATAATTTGCAGAGTGAATACCTGTGAGGTTTAAAAAGGTTCTTCTAACATGAGAAAATTAACTACACCCCCCACAGAGTAATTAAGTATACCTCGTTAGCAAGGCCATGTTAACTCATGGCCGTGAGCTCAGAGGCTTCTCCACACTGCAAAACAAAAACTGGGTTTCCAGGCCCCCCCATCATTCCTTTAGCACTCTCTCTAAACAAAGACTAGCATCCAGGCCTGGCCCACCTTAAAAATAACTGCAGTGCTGGTATTGGGGTTGCAGGCCCTTCCCCTCCATAGTTTCCACTGAAATCTTTACTGGCAGAATGGATCTGGTTTACCTCTTGCCACCAAGGCAACAAATTAGAAATAGTGCCACCCAACCTCATGTCCGTGCATGTGGTTCCGAGACAAACATGACACAACATTGGGCAGTGCTGTTTTGAGCTTGCCATCTTACTGGCAGGGAAAAAAAAATAACTTCCCTCCTGTTGGAGAAGACTTCAGTGGAGCCTGGATAAAGTGAGTGAGATTGGGGGAGTGGATGGAAGGTAGCAAAATGTCTACAACCACCACCAGGCTTTTTTTTTTTTTTTTTAGGGAGACACTTGGAGGCCTGATTGTTTTACATAGAAACATAACTTGTGTTATAAATGTTCAGCTCTATAACCCACACTATTCTTATATAGGTGGACTGGGAGTGATGGGAAGGGGGGAGGGCAATATTTGTTTGGGGGCATTTGTGTGTGGTATGCAGGGAGGCCCAGAGGCCTGGTCTTTGTTTGAGGTAGGGGTGTCGTGGTGTCTCACAGCAGGAGTAGAAAATAAAGCCTCCAAACTGGTGGCCTCTCTTCAAGGCTGCTTTAACAACTTAAGGAGCCCAAAGCAATTATTGTGGATGGGGCCCCTTTTCATTTTTTCCACACTGACTATCACCCTCCCTCCCTTCCTTCTCCTTCTGGCCTGTCCATACGAGCGCAGTGTGAGCTGTTCTCTTCCTTTTGGCAGACCAATCCAAGCACAGTGTTAAGGCCCTTGTGCTATAGGTTTCTGCTTTGCAGGGCCCAGTGCAGCTGCCCCTTTTGCCCATGGCTAAAAGCAAAGCAGCCCTGCCCCTCTTCCTAGCGTCAGGTCCCCCCAAAGTCCATAACAACTGGCCACATTTCTCAGGACTGGTTAATGCGCACAGCAGGGGATTGCACCAAACAAGGTGGCATTAAAATCAATGCATCCAGTTTAATGGAGGCATTTTAATGCTTCAGTATTGCGCATATCATTATGTTGATGCATCTGACTTTAATATGATGCACCATCTGTGTTAAAAGCAGCATGTAATGCACATTATCCTGCCAAATCTAGCACAGATTCATACAGACAGTAGATCCCATTACACTCCAGATCGCCACTGTTTGGCCTCCTGTGCAGTCTCTTATCTGCCAGTAAATTCCAATTTTTTTTAAATTTGTCCAGCTTTCTGAAATAGCTGTGCACCATGGCCTCCTTTCTGACTTCAAATTGGGTGAATCAGCCCCTAATAGATTTATTGTAGATACGCACACTAATGCTGAGTGGCAGTGACACCCTCGAGATTGGTGAATAATAAATGCATTTCTTCTTTTGCTAAGAATACATGTCCATATTTATCAAATCTGGGCAGCTGAAAAAATGCTGAAGGGAACAGTGAAACAACATTTACCAGTAAGTCAGTATTGCTGAATTAAATACTGAAATGCAAAATAAAATTGAAAAACAACCTTTAATTGATATGATAGGTACATTTTTGATAGAACATAGAAAATAACAGTAATGGAGTATTTCAAAAGATGGCAGAACTTTTGCAAATATATAATAATTGTAACTCCTCCTGAAAAATGTGCCAAATTGGCAATTTCAATAATGGAACATGTGAAACATCCCCCACAGAATGAATGCAAAAATAAAGTGTATATACACTCTTATAACGAGATCTTCATACTTTGGGGCTGATATGCATCGCACCTAGTTCTCCAACATTTTGTGGGCCCACAATTGTAATCATAGGTCCGCAATGTCTTTCAAGTGTTTTTAACTTTTTATATTTACAACACAGGTTTTTTTTGACAACTTGCTTTTTTAACTGTTTTTTTTTATTTGGAATTGAAAATGAAGTGAGAAACCTTGTCTTTGTCTTCATGCTGTCACTCTATCATGTAAACACCAAATGTTTGCAAAATCCAGATATTCCCAGAGTCCAGATGCTGCCAGTGTTCCCAAACATTCCCAGATGTACAAGAGGTCCAGATATTGCTGATGTTCCCAAAACGGAAGAAAACTTGCTCTCAGCAGTGTGATGGAGCAGGAAGTTTTCTTCTGAAACGCGGTCCGTGTTGGGAAGATCAGCACTATCTGGCCTCCGTGTGCATCTGTGCATGTGTGGGAACATTAGCAACACTGGACTCTGGGAATATCTGAATTTTGCAAACATTTGGTGTTTACATGATAGAGTGACAGCATAAAGATAAAGACAAGTTAGAGCATGGCATGAAGACAAAGACAAATTTGAGATAAGTGTCTAGCTTCCTTTTTAATTGCAAATGTAAAAAATAAGTTTAAAAAAACATGTCAAATAAACACATGTTGCAAATATAAAAAGTTAAAAACACATGGGTGTGGACCTGTAATTATTATGGGCCCGCAGCAAAAGTTGCTGGAGAGAGAGATGCAATGCAATGCATACTAGCCCCAAGATACGAAGGTCTCATTACCATTGTCAATAACAGAGTGTACACACTTTAGTTTTGCATTCATTCTGTGAGGGATGCTTCACCTGTTTCATTACTGAAATTGTCAATTTGGCACATTTTTTTCTGGAGGAGTTACAATTATTATACTACTTCTTTTCTCTATCCTTGTACTGATTGATTGAGAACACTTGCAAATACATAATATTGTATTCAGGTAGTATAACCATTGTGAACTGCAACTTGAGTAAAATGTAAACTATTTTTTGGGTGGTCCAGCGGATGTCTCTCTCACCGGCAGCCAGGCAAAAGTTTTGGAAATGCAGTGGGGGAACCAGCAAACATTACCAATGGCATGAAAGCATTTAATATGACAGAAATAAAAAAGAGATAGGATAAATTGCAAACTTGCATCTCTCTGGTAGATTGTGGAAGAGTTTTCTAATCAAACAGAGCCTGCCAAGCTGTAATAAAACCACCCCTGAAAATCAACAGTCAATTTCACACTGATTTTAATGAAAATTTTCAACAGTGCAATCCATTTTAGCTAATATATGAACGACAACAGGTCAGTGAACCCCCCTCCCCCAATTATTGTTTCATGATGTCACTTCCTCAGTATGATGTGTTTCTAAACCAAGGTGACAAATTCCTTTATTTTAACTTCACAATTATTCTTTAGTCAAACATAAAAAAAAATCTATGCACTGTCATTGACTATCACACAGTACCTATATGATACTACAAATCTGCATCATTAAATCCAGTCAAATGAGAATATGAAATGGGATCAACTGAATTATTAAATTAATTATGGCTGATCAGTTGATTGTATTAAGTTGGTAAAAATCTGAAGAATAAAAATTGAGTTTGCGTTGCTTTATAGCAACTCTGTTTACAAATGATGAAAGTACGTCTACTCTAACCATAGGGCCCCCAGTCTCCTGAAAATCTATGGTGGCAGGAGAGGCCATAGAATTAGCACAAACATAATTAGCTGTCACATAATGCGCATAAACTGGCCTCCTGACGCATAATCAATTAAAATGTCTATTGGCATTGTACCACAAAAACAGTTGGTCCCTCTCACCTGTAATACCAGAGGCAAGACTATGCTGCTGAAGCAGATTAGCTCGCTCATCCAATGAAATTTCCACCAGTGGGAAAGAGAACCAAAAAGTATAGTTAGCAGAGCGATTTCTAAGTAAAGGAGCAGCAGCTCAGTAGAGGGGACTCGTGACTCTGGCACTCTTCTGGGCACTGCTGCCGGCATGCAGTGCCCAGAAGAGAGAACTGAAGGCTTTCACTGGTGCTGCTGCTGCTGCGGATTAACCTGGAGCAGAGAGGTCTTCACAGTACAGTCTGTGCACTTTATTTTTGCCACTATTACTAGTACATATAAATACATTATTTTAATGATTTGTACTTACATGTACAAATACATTTTTCTATATTGTATTGTCTTTTTTCTTGTGTTATTCTCCCCTCAGCAGTCTCAGCCACCCTTTGCACTTCCTAGATGGTATACTACAAGGACTACCATTTACTATTAGGCATCCTGACAGGTATTTATGACCTGGATTCACCCACTGTTGGAAACAGGATACTGGGCCTGATGAACCTTGGTGCAACCCAGTATGGCAATTCTTATGACTAGAGGGGTGACACCTTCCAGATACAACCTTAGTGCTGTTGGTTGGCTGGCAGGGCTTGCCAAAGTAGAAGCAGCTATGGGTGCAATATGTTACAAATATGTTAGGCTATTTTCTCTGAAACAAAGATGAAAGAACAACAAAGACCTAGGATTTTCCACTATGCCTTGAGACTGGAAAATGCAGACATTATAGAACAAATCAGGTTATAAACTTTATTTGACAAGGCCCAAATTGTTTACCTTCCACCTTGCTTGAAACAAAGAACTCAATACTGATTAGACACTGGTTATCTTTAAGCTTTCCTAAGAACATGCAGTCACATAAGTAAAAATTAACTTCACTTTTATAAAAATAAGTGAGAATCCAATCAAGAGTGTAACACACCCGTGCTGAATTACCTTGCAGGTGTCAGAGAAACTGCAGCCAGGGCTGGACTCTGGGGTTAGCCCTCCAGCCACTCAGAAGGCCCTTTTGGATCACAGGTATGCATGAGCCCCTATGCCACAACATGACCGACACAACCCCGGGGTTGGCCTTTGTCCACATCACTGACGGGGTAAGCGTATCCAGGCACGGGCTAGGTGATGACAAGAATCCACTGAAGACAGGTGCCAAGACTGCAGCAGCACCAAGCTGGAACTGAAGACTGAAGTGGAGCCAAGCTGGAAACGCAGAATCAGGATCAAGACTGAAGACCATAGCAGACTGAAAACAGAGGTCCAGGCGAAGACGAGGAACCAGACAAAGACTGATGACAAGGTCCAGACAAGGATGAGGAAATAGGCAAATACAGAAGGCAGAGATCCAGTCCATGACGAGGAACCAGGAAAAGACCAAAGACAAGGACCAGGTGGACACCGAAGACCAGGATGGACTGCAGGCTGGAACAAGCTCTCCAAAGACCAGGAACAGGACTCAGGAGCAAGGAACTCAGGAACTCAGAACAAGACTCTAAAACCATGAGGACTCCAAAGACTTAATCCAGCAAAGATAGACCCAGGTTAGACAAGACCATAGAAGACCAGGAACTGATGACCACAAAAGACCAGGACAACAGACCAAGAGACCTTGCAAAGGCAACCAGGAAGTGCTTGAGGAGCCCTTTTATAGGGCTGCAGGCTAGACATCATCAAAAGGGGCTGCGAGGCTTTTCTCACCGCAGGCCCTTTAAATGATAAAATAAGGTACGCGCTGGTGCCTAGAGGACAGTGCAAGGGAGGGATGTCGGCAGCATACAGCCTCATGGATGACCAGTGGAAACTTCTCATGCTGCAGGAGGTGGCAGCACGGGTCTGGCAGCATCAGGGTGAATAAGGCCCCTCGCAGGACCGTCCTGCAAGTGGCGCAGCTGACAGCAGGACTGACCTGGTAGAGGCCCCCCTTGAACGGACTCCATCAGTCCTTGCATGCTTGGTACCTGATGCCTCAACCTGTTAAAGAAGGTGTTAGTGTGTGGGATTTCTTTTTATCCCAGGAAACCCCAAAATATAGATGGGACTGTAAACAGGGCTGACAGTATTTACAAATATATACAAGTTTTATTAAATTATATACATTTCTACAAGATATCAAATGACATATTTGTCTTCTTGTGGGTATTTAGTCTCAGACTATACAACTATATACTTCCACATGAAATCAACTGGCACATTTAGCTACTTGGGGGTGTTGGTCGCTACAAAATACTACCACCTAGAAAATAAAGTACTTTTGGCATTCCCTTTGATCTAATACAGTTACCTTCCCCCTTTTCTTCCCCAATGTACCCCCAAATTTCACCACTGTATCCCCAAGGAAATGTAACTGGGCCATTGGGTACTACTGGTCACAAGGGGGGGGATCTGTTGTGTCCAGACTGCTGCTGCCATCTCCTCTGCTCCAATTCTGCTCTACCATGGGGTCCATACCCTGCTGGGGGACCAAATGCTGCCTCTCAATCTGCTGCTGGAATCTCCCTGCTTCTGAGGGATTTGACTGTCTCCCAATCCCTCACCAGTGATGTGCATTCATTGCTCCATTTGTTTCTTTCATTTCGGAGTTGTATGCATATCTCATGAATGGAAAGTAGGCGCGCAAAATGGATGGTATGCGCGCATGTAGGTGACCATCTGCTTTTTCTTCAATTATCCTCAGGCGCAGTTGAAGAGAAAGCAGAGAGAACTTGCTCACAGCTAGGGCTTTGTGCGGCTCTTCTTGATGCCAATTTGGATGAATGTAGATCATTTGATACCATCTCTTTGGTGGAAATTAAATCCATAAGTCATGTGAAGTCAATACCTGATCAAATTTTAAAAGGTTTAGAAAGATTGGCTAATGAAACATAGAAACATAGAAACATAGAAATGACGGCAGAAGAAGACCGAATGGCCCATCCAGTCTGCCCAGCAAGCTTCACTCATTTTTTCTCTCATACTTATCTGTTTCTCTTAGCTCTTTGTTCTATTCCCCTTCCACCCCCACCATTAATGTAGAGAGCAGTGATGGAGCTGCATCCAAGTGAAATATCTAGCTTGATTAGTTAGGGGTAGTAGGGGTAGTAACCGCCGCGATAAGCAAGCTACACCCATGCTTATTTGTTTTACCTAGACTATGTTGTACAGCCCTTGTTGGTTGTTTTTTCTTCTCCCCTGCCGTTGAAGCAGGGAGCTATGCTGGATATGCGTGAAGTATCAGTTTTTTTCTCCCCTGTCATTGAAGCAGAGAGCCATGCTGGATATGCATTGAAAGTGAAGTGAAGTATCAGGCACATTTGGTTTGGGGTAGTAACCGCCATAACAAGCCAGCTACTCCTCGCTTTGTGATTGCGAATCCTTTTTTTCTTCACCCCTGTCGTTGAAGCTATGCAGGATATGCGTGAAGCATCAGGTTGTTTTTTTTTTGTTTTTTTTGTTTTTTCCCCTGCTGTTGAAGCAGAGAGCTATGCTGGAAATGCGTGATGTATCGGTCATTCTCCCATGCCATTGAAGCAGAGAGCCATGCTGGATATGCATGGAAAGTGAAGTATCAGGCACATTTGGTTTGGGGTAGTAACCGCCGTAACAAGCCAGCTACTCCCCGCTTTGCGAATGCGAACCCTTTTTCTTCTCCCTTGCCGTTGAAGCAGAGAGCTCTGCTGGATGTGTGAAGTATCAGTTATTCTTCTCCCCTGTCGTTGAAGCAGAGAGCTATGCTGTATATGCATTGAAAGTGAAGTATCAGGCATATTTGGTTTGGGGTAGTAACCACCGTAACAAGCCAGCTACTCCCCTCTTTGTGAGTGCAAATCCTTTTTTCCATTTCCTCTTGCTGTTGAAGCTTAGAGTGATGTTGGAGTCACAGTAAGCATGTGTATGTTTATTGAATAAGGGTATTGTGTCCAGGCAGTAGCCATCATTCTGGCGAGTCACCCACTCTTCATTGGCGGCCTCTTGACTTTATGGATCCACAGTGTTTATCCCACGCCCCTTTGAAGTCTTTCACAGTTCTGGTCTTCACCACTTCTCTATCAGAGGGGCTGGTCCACGACCTATTGAAAAAACATGTGGTAACCCCTAAAGTATATGTGCACACGTAGAACCCAGTTCTAGGCATACAAATGCTTTTGAAAATCACAAATGATAGGTATTCCAGTGCGATGTCAGTTTTATCCAGAAATGAATCAGAAGGAGTATGTCTAGAACACTCTCATGAAAGTAAGGGTTTACTAACCCAGGACTCCAATGATGATGAAGGCAAATCCGGGGAGGGCACTTCCGGTTGCTTTACATAGTAACATAATGATGAAGGCAGAAATGGACCGAATGGTTCATCCAATCTGCCCAGCAAGTTTCTTATGGTAGTAACTGCCACTTTGTGCAGTTTACCCCATGTTTCTGTTAAGGGTAGTAACTGCCGCTCCGTGCAGGTTACCCCCAGGCCTTATATTAAGGGTAGTAATATTTACAATCAAAATCAAGCAACTGTCAAACCCATAACCAAATTACTGCTAGCAACATTTTTCGAAGTGAACAGCCTTCTTGATAATTCAGACAATGCTGCTTATATGTGCTTTGCTTTTGGACTTGGATGTAGAAGTAGTCCTGCACTTTTTCCTTAATGTTTGCATAACAATACCTTGGACCGTAAAAATTGGGGCCCAATATTGGCTGTTGTCTGAATCCAAGTCCCCCTCCCCCTCCCACTGAAGTGGAGAGCAATGTTGCAGTTGCATCAAAAGCACAAAAGCTAATTGGTTAAGGGAAGTACTCCCCATATCTTCTGTTAAGGATAGTAACTGCCACTCCATGCAGGTTACCACTGTGCACCCTTTTCTTCATTTCCAACCTCTAGTTTTAGGGATACACAGTGTTTATTCCATGCCTTTCTGAATTTGTTTACTGTTTTTATCCTCACCACCACTTTGTCCGGAAGGGCATTCCAGGTATCCACCACCCTCTCTGTGAAGAAATATTTCCTGATGTTGGTTCTGGGTTATCCCCCCTGTAGTTTCATTTTGTGACCTGGTTCTGTTTCCTTTCCAACAGAAAACGTTCAAACTTCGTGCATCATTAAAACCTTTCAGGTATCTGAAGGTCTGTATCATCTCTCCTCTGCACCTCCTCTCTTCCAGGATATACATATTTAGATCCTTCAGTCTCTTCTCACAGGTCTTTCGATACAGACTCCCATACCATTTTGGTCACCCTTCCCTGGACCGCCTCTGTCTTGTCTCTATCCTTCTTGAGATACGGGCTCCAGAACTGAACACAGTACTCCAGGTGAGACCTCACAAGGACCTGTACAAGGGCATTATTATGTCCTTATTTTTTTACTGGTTATTCCTCTTTCTATGTAGCCCAGCATTCTTCTGGCTTTAGCTATCACCTTGTCACATTGCTTTACTGCCTTCAGATCGCCAGACACTATTAGCCAAAGTACTTCTCCCAATCCATGCCCATTACGCTTTCAGTTCCCATCACATACAGCTCTTTTGGATTACTGCACCCCAGATGCATGATTCTGCACTTCTTGGCATTGAATCCCAGCTGCCAAAACTTCAAACTCTCTTTCTTAAATCATTTTTCTTTCTTTCTACTCCTTCAGTTGTGTCTACTCTGTTGCACATCTTAGTATCATAAGCAAACAGACAAACTTTATCTTCTATCCCTTCTGCAATGTCACTCACAAAGATATTGATCAGAACCAGTCCCAAAAATGATCCTTGTGCACTCCACTTAACACTGTTCTCTCTTCAGAGTAAGTTCCATTTACAATTACATACTGTCTCCTGTTAGTAAACCAGGTTGTAATCCACTCCACCACCTTGACGTCCACTCCCAAGCTTCTCATTTTATTCATGACCCTCCTATGCTGGAGCATATCAAAAGCTTTGCTGAAATCCAAGTAAATCACATCGACTGTTCTTCCTTATCCAATCCTCTAGTCATTCAATCAAAAAAATTAATCAGATTTGTCTGACAGGACCTTTCCCTAGTGAATCTATGCTGCCTCAGGTCCAGCAACCCACCAGATTATCGCTAGTGCAGGATCCTTTCCTTCGCAGAGTCTATATTCATTTTCCCACCACCAAGGAGAGTCTAACCACCCTGTAGTTTCCAGCCTCCTCTCTGCTACCACTTTTGTGAAGTGGGACCACAACTGCTCTTCTTCAATCTCGCAGCACCACTCCTGTTTCCAGGGATCTACTGAACAGGTCACACAGCTGACCCGCCAGCTCATCACTGAGCTTCCTTAGTATCCTGGGATATACCTCATCTGGCCCCATGGCCTTGTCCACTTTCACTTTTTCTAGCCCTTCCTATACATTTTCTTCTGTAAATGGAGTTTCATCTATCCCACCCCCATCTACTGCCTTGTCAACCAGCAACGGTCCTTCTCCAGGGACATCTTTAGTGAACACCAAACTGAAGTATTTGCTTAATATTTATGTCATTTCTTCGTCTCTCTCTCTCTTCACATTGCTCCTTGTCACCTTTCAATTTCACTATACCACCTCAGGCCTTCCTTCTTTCTCTGATATATTTGAAAAATATTTTTCCACCTCACTTTATCTCTTTGGAAATACTTTCTTCCATTTGACCTTTTGCTTTCCTGATAACTTTCTTCATCTCCCTCAGTTTCATCAAAGATTCATTTTGGGATCTTTTATACTTCTTGAATGCTGTTCTTTTTGCCTTTATTTTTTCAACTAATTCCTTTGAGAAACAGATCGGGTTTATTTTTCTCTTACTTTTGTTTATTTTTCTAATAAATAGATTTATTGCCATTGTAATAGCTCCTCTTATTTTGGCCCACTGTTGTTCCACTTCACCCATTTTCTCCCAATCTTCTAATTCTTCCTCCAAGTACGTCCTCATTTTGACAAAGTCCGTATTTTTGAAATTCAAAATGCGAGTTTTCATGTGACTTCTTTGTATCCTATTTGCGATATCAAACCATACCGTCTGATGATCACTGGTGCTCAGGTGAGCACCTACTCGGACATTAGAGACATTATCCTTATTAGTGAGCACTAAGTCAAGTATCACACTCCAATATATTATTCACTCTGCTCTCACATTATAACGGTTCTTGAGAATTTATCTTGGCACCTAGTCCAGTGGGAATCTCAAGAACTGTTTTTCCAGAGAACCATCATAACTTAACTGACAGCACTAACTGCATTGAAAGTCTTGACTGACCCAAATTAACCTCTTTCATGTAAGAGTTAAGAGTAGATAGCAGAGTTGCTTACCTGTAACACTTGCAGATCTCCTCCACAGGGACTGCTCTCAAGTGGGCTACCAAATTTGCCAAGGCTTGAAGCGAATGAGCCTTAACATGGCCCCCAAGTTGCAGTCCCGCCTGAGCATAGCAGAAGGAGATGAAATCTGCCAGCCAGTTGGACAGAGTCTGCTTAGTAACCACAACTCCCAATCTATTCTTATCAAAAGAGATGGCGAGTTGCATGGACTGCCTATGGCTTGCTGTCTGCTCCAGGTAGACGCCTAAGGCGCTTTTGCAATCCAGACTGTACAAAGCCCATTTGTTCTGGCACGAATGAGGCTTGGGAAAAAAAGATGGGCAGAACGATGGACTGATTAAGATGGAAATCCATCACCACCTTAGGCAGGAACCTAGGGTGCGTTCACAGAACCATCTTATCATGAAAGAACTTCGTGTAGGGTGAATACAACACTAAGGCCTGAAGTTCACTGACCCTGTGTGCTGACATGACTGCGACCAAAAATATGACACAGGTCAGATGCTTAAGAGCACAAGAATGCAGCAGCTCAAAAGGTGCTTTCATGAGCTGAGCGAGCACCATACTGAGATCCCAGGACACAGGAGGAGGCCGCAGGGGAGGCTTCAACTGAAGCAGACCCTGCATAAAGCGTCCCACTATGGGTTGCACAGAGATAGGCGACCCATCCACATCCTGGTGGTAGGCACAGATAGCACTCAGGTTCACCCTAATGGAGTTGGTCTTTAAGCCAGCATCCGAAAGTTGCAGGAGATAATCCAGTAGCTTTGGTGTGGAGCAGGAGAACAGATCCAGCCCGTGGCGCCCACACCACACGGAAAAATCTCTTCCACATCAGGTCATAAGACTTTCCAGTGGAAGGCTTCCTGGAAGCCATCAGGACTCGAGAAAGAAGTTAAGGGGCTGCACAATTAGCCACTCAACATCCAGGACGTCAGGGTCAAGGCCCGGAGGTTGGGATGATGTAGCCTGCCCCGATCCTGCGTGATGAGATCTTGGGAAGGTCCCAGACTGATCGAGTCCCAGAGGGAGTGGTCCCACAGGAGCAGGAACCAAATCTGCCTTAGCCAATGAGGGACTATGAGGATCATAGTTCCCCTGTTCTGTCGAAACTTCAGGAAAGACTTCATCACCAAAGGAAGCAGAGGACAGGCATACAGAAGGCCCTTGTCCCAGGGATGAGCAAAGGCAGCCAAGGCTGGTTATCTGACCCCCCCCTATACAGGGAGCAGAAATGGCATACCTTCCTATTGCAGGGGCAGGCGAACAGATCCACGTCCGGGTTCCCCCATAGGCGGAAGATTCTGTTTGCCACAGACCACTCATGGGGCCAGAAGGCTCAACTCAGCCAGTCCACCACCGCATTCTCCGTTCCGGCTAGGTATATGGCTCGGAGGACCATACCCTGGGATAGCCCAGGCCCAGATCTGAACCACTTCCTGGCAGAGGAGGAATGATCTTGTACCTCCCTGCTAGTTGATGTACCAAATTGTCACCTGGTTGTCAGTCTGGACTAGGACCACTTTGTTGAGCAGGCGATCCCAGAATGCCCAGAGTGCATACCAAATCATGTGGAACTCCAAGAAGTTGATCGGACACCGTGCTTCCTGAGTGGACCACATGCCCTGGATGCAGCATCCCTCCACATGGGCACCCCACACCAGGTTGGACGCATCTGTAGTGAGCACAATACGGGCAGGAGAGTCTGTGCAAATTGGACAGACTCTTCCACCAAGACAGGGAGTCCCGAAGAGGTGGAGTAATGCGGATGCAGACAAGGAGGTCCTGGGTGGCCTGCCACTACTGGGACCACAGGCCCAGTGGTGGCAGGCCTGTGGTCCCAGTGGGGGACCACAGGCCTGCCACCACTGCATATGCACAGGCCTCTGAGTCCTGTGCATATGCAAATGATCAAAGGGAGTAAATGGACCATCGCGGCCATGTGCCCCAAGAAACATAACATACGGTGAGCCAAAATTTGCTGGCTTTGTCAGACCACTCCCACAATGGACACCAACGTCAGAGCCCAATTGCATGGGAGATACGCTCGGGCCTGAGCAGTGTCCAAGAGAGCACCAGTGAAGTTCAACTGATGCAACAGATCTAGATGGGACTTGGGTTAGTTAAAAATAAATCCCAGGGACTCTAATACTCAAATAGTCAAGCGCAGGGATCATACCACTCCCTCCTGGGTTGGGTTCTTGACGAGCCAAACGTCCATGTAGAGAAACAGCTGCATGCCCAACCAACAGAGGTTCACCCCCACTACTGCCAGACACTTGGTAAAGATGCGGGGGGCCGATGCCAGGCAAATGGCAACACCCTGTACTGAAAGTGTTGCTCACCCACCACAAACAGGAGGTACTTCCTGTGACTGCAGAAGATCTCGATGTGGGCGTAGGCGTCAGTGAGGTCGAGGGAGCAAAGCCAATCTCCTCCCTGAAGGAGGGGAATCAGGGTGCCCAGAGAGACTATCTTGAACCTTTCTCTTTTTAGAAACCTGTTCAAGGCCCTCAAATCTAGAATAGCACAGAATCCCCCTGTTCTGTTTGGAATCAGGAAATATTTGGAGTAGAACTTCCGCCCTTGCTGACTCAGCGGAACAAGCTTGACTGCCCTTGCAGCTAAGAGGGCGATGAGCTCCGCCAGAAGTATTTCCTGATGTGAGGACTGACCCCAAGAAGGGCAAGAGGAAGAATCTGGAGGGACACCCAGGAAGTTCCGTCGATGCCTTCGACAAACAATGGACAGAACCCACTGGTCTGAGGTAACATTGGACCAATGGTCTCTGAAGAACCATAGTTGGCCACTGACTGGCGGGCCATGTGTCAAGGGTACAGACGATTGGCTTATGCTCCCTCGCAGCCAGTGAAAACCCCGTAGCGGGGCTTGACTGGGGTGCTGGCTGAGGTCTGGGGATCCTCGGCTGTCTGGGGCGAGCCCTACACCTCACCTGCTAGGATTGATCATGAGAAGCAGAAGGGTAGTAATTCCTCCGACAATAGAAGGGTCTCCTAAGGCCCCGACGCGAGGACTTCCTGGCCAAGGATGGCAGATCTGACACACTGGTAGAGAGATGCCGAAGGGTCTCATGGTGATCCTTCAACTGAGCGACAGCATCTCTTACCTTATCACCAAATATGTTCTCACCAGTATACGGGAGTTCTGCAAGCTTCTCTTGTACCTCCAGCCGGATACCAGAGGCTCAGAGCCAGACCATCCTGCAGGAACCTACACCCATTGCCACCACCCAAGCCGCCATTTCAAAAATGTTATAGGTGTAGTGCACATCATGCTTGCTACATTCAAGGCCTTGCTAGACAACTGACAAAAAGGCATCCTGCTGCTGTTGGGGTAGGCGCTTGGACAGATCCTAGACCTGTTTCCAGAGGATCTGAGAATACTGTGTCATGTATAGCTGGTAGGAGATGATAATGGCAATTAACATGATGCCCTGAAACATCTTCCTACCCAGCGCATCCAGCGCCCTGTGCTCCCAACCCGGGGAGGTGGAGGCGTGGGTGGCCTTCTTTAGGGCAGCCTCCACCACAACTGACTGGAGTGGGAATTAAAGCTTCTCAAACTCCAAGGCATGCTGTACCAGATAAACAGCATTAGCCTTCCTCTTCGCCACAGGCACGGAGGTGATGTACTCCCAAATCCTAAGGAGCAGATCCTTGAAGATCTTATGGCTGGGAACAGCCACCACCTCCTTCCAGGCATCCATAAACTGAAGAACCTCTAGCATCTTGTGCCGGGCATCCTCTTCCATCAGAGGCTGGAGTGGAATGGTTTCTGCCATGACCTGTACAAACCCAGCAAATGTCAAGTCCTCAGGCAGGGACCAACGTCGCTCCTCTGGAGGAGACTGATCCTAGCAGAGGTCTCCAGAGTCATTGGAGGAAGACTCAGAGAAATCATCTCCCCACAGGTCGTAAGGGGCATCTTCGTCACTGAGATGTGTTACTGGTCTGCTGCGAGGAGTTAGCAATCTGTTATTGATCTGATGCCTGATGGGAGGAGCAATCAGATAGGAGTTAGCAATCTGTTCAGGACTGAGTTGCTGGAGTAGCAATCTGTTGTTATATATGAGAGTTGAGGGTGGATCCTTGGACCAGTGGCAGATGACCATGCCCCCGGGGGATGATCCCGAGAGGGACCACCGGTCAGGCTCAGAGTTAGGAGACAAACACACACTAGTTCTTTTATTAGACAGTATACTGAACCACCAGAGATGGCAGTAGTGAGCTGGTAAGCCCGGCTGGGCTGTAGTCCCTCAGATACTAGAACAGCGATCCCTGGAGGCTGAGCTGAAGAGAGACTGAGAAATAGTGAGCAGGCAGGGTATGCAGATGGTAACACTTACACAATGTCCCAGTGAAGCCCAGGAGCTGGAAAGTATAGGCCCTTGAGGAGCGAGTACCTGGTTCCAGGGAAAGTTCAGAGAGAACGATGGTAACTCACTGATGTAGCTGATATAGTTGGTAGTGAAGACTTCCAGGCAGAAAAGTATACGAAGCGAGTCTGGGATAGGGCCCTCGAGGAGCGAGTACCGGTTCCAGACTGTCACCTGAAAAAACAAAGAGAGAGCGAGGCCCCCGAGGAGCAGGTACCTCTGGTAAGTCCAAGGAGGCAGAGTTGCTTAGGTAGCGAAACCCTTGCTAACTCGATGTGTTAGCAAATTCCAAGACCTTAAATATCCGTCGTGGGTGACATCATCTTCGGGGAACGCCCCAGAGATTCGCGCCAATGCCGGTACTTCAATTGGGGCCGCACCGCGCGCACGCCCCTAGGCCTCCAGGAAACATGGCGATTACAGCGTCGAGCCAGTCCGGGAATGCCCGAGGACAAGTGGCAGGAGAACGCCACTGTAGCCAGTCTTCCCGCGGTCGGAGAGGGAGGCACCAGAGGGGTAAGGAGGGCGGAGAGAGGGCGGAGAGAGGGCGGAGAGAGGACGTTGGGCACCAACAGAAACAACAGATTGCCCACAGAATTCCATAGTGAGGCTCTCCCCAGTCCAATGGCTTGGGCACCAAGGGCATCTGGGGCCCTGGCAGCGGTCCAGGCAATGTTGGCCGTGGAACTGGGAGCCTCGACGGTGCCTTTGGCCTTGGAGGACCTTCCTCCTCAGAGGAACTAGCAATAGGGATCGCACTGGAAGGAAGCGGAAAAGGTGGCCAGTGGGGCATCAACAGCACATGAGCCATCGGCATTGGCTGCGTGGGGAGAACACCAATAAGAATATCGAGGCATTCTAGCAGTGGAGCCAACATCGAAGGTGCAGGCTCTGGCACTGATGAAGGCACCGGCGAGGCTGGTGGCTCGATACCCTGCAGGGCTCAAACAATCACCAATTGCACCCTGCAGTCCAGTTTCTCCACGAAGGCCGACGACAACAGGGCAGACTAAAGAGGATGAGGTGTAATCGGATCTCCCTCGGAGCCTTGAGGGAGCTCGATGCCCAGCACCATAATCAATGAGGAATGCTTTGGACTCCTGGCATCGATAGAGGGCGGTGCCTCTTCATTGTGGGGTCATTTTGGGGACATTACAGCGAGAGCTGGTGCCAACCCGAGCTCGGTACCATGCAAATATGGAGACTGTCGGCGATGCTTCCGGGATTTTCCATGGTGCTCAGCCCAGTCTTTCCCTATCACCGAGAAAGAAGGAGTTGATCCCAATGTCTTCGAGTTAGAGGAGACCAATGCTGGCTGATCCCCAGCTCCCCTCTCCACCGGAAGCCCCAGTCATGGGGTGGACACCAAAGGATTGGTGTCCATTGGCTCCCCCAACTTTTCGACGTCGATGCGTCTGACGCCGGTGTCGACGGTTCGGACTTCTTGGACCCAAACGCTTCTCCATCTTATCCAGACGGGTGCACCGGCCCTTGGGGGTCATCTGGTCACATAAATGACAACCCTGGATGTTGTGCGATACCCCCAGGTAAACGATGCATGCCTTGTGTAGATCCATGAGGGACACAGTCCAAAGGCACTGGGGGCACTGGCGGAAACCCGACGACACCATGAGAAAAAATGGCTGGCAAGCAACCAATGGCAGGCAGATCCCAAAGGACACCTTACCCGGAATCAACCGCACAGAAGTGAAAAACGTACTGCACCACCCTTCTAACTAAAGCCGGGGGAATGGAGAGGGACCCAGTGCAGGAAAATAATGTTTTCCGACAAAAAGAGCATGAGCTCCACACCTGCGAGACGACAGCTCCGCAGAAAAAAGAGACTAAAGAGGGACTCTGCAAGGATGCGTGGATAATGGAATTCTGGGCATGCTCAGTGTGCCAGCCAAAGTTTCTAGACATAACTTTTCTGTGCTGGGCTCCATCAGATGATGTCACCCATGTGTGAGGACTACCATCCTGCTTGTCCTAGGAGAAATATAGCCTATCAACAGACCAGACAACTAGGATCCTTCAAGCCTGCCACCAGTACTCTTCTTAAGTCAAATACTTTGTTCAGATCAGGAGACATTTTGTAGAATGGGTACATTTCTGCTTTGATATTCCAGATCTTATCAAAATCAGGGGTGGAGTATATAGGCGCTATTGTATTATCACATTTTACAAGACCGTTTCAAAATACTGGCTCAAAAGGTCATTCAAGGTCAGATGCGCTTCAAGGTTAGAAGCGCTAAGTATTTTTTCCATAGATACAAAGTGGAGAAAAATCTTTCATAAATCTGGCCCTCAGTCTGTTGTTTGAAAGGAATTTTTATAAAATAAAGATTCAACATGTGTATTGTCTTCTCTTAGACTTAATTTAAAACCACTTTGTAAGAGTTATGCTAGCAGCAAATGAACTTAATGATAGTGGATTTCTTCTGAGGAAATATGAAACTGAACAATCTTTCATAGGTACTAGAAAAACAAATGAATTTGAGATCCTTCCCAGTATGCCTCTACATCCATTCAATGATTTGGAGGAATCAATCTCGATAATTCAGTGCTATGTGATACCAATTCATCCAAAACAGTTGTCTGTCATTAAACATATCTGGCATGTGTATCATGCAATACCTGTTTAAGAAGTCTTTCCATTAATCTACCTGTTAGTCATTTACCAAATTAAAAATGTGTGTGTAAAATGTGGGCTGAGAAGTTAGTGCAGAGGTTAGTAGTACACAACTATAAATTTTCAATCTTGATTCCATTCTCCATTCAAGCTTTACAGTCTACTAGCCAAATAATGTATTTGATAATTCAGGTAATACAAAGAGCAAAAAATATCAATAAGATTTCTGTTATGATTTGTGGGTATGTGGACCCTTGGCCTGAGGTGCGAGTTGTTATAGCCCATGGGGAGAAGCCCCACAGGTCCGCACTGTCAGGAGGCGAGGTATAAGTACAGCAGGAAGCTCTGGGCACAGTAGTGGGGAGATCCCCAGAGACCAGGAGGTGACCCCTGTATGGTGACAGACTGTAAGCAGTACTTGGAGTGAGGCCCTGAAGAGAGAGAGGCGCCAAGCAGACCACAGAACGGTAGGCGCAGGAATAGCCGTGCAGAAGATTCTCTGGGAAGACAACCCCAAGGGGCGGAGCTGCAGCATAGTGGGCGTAGACTGGAAGGCGCAGGCCAACCCACAAAGCAGGGAAGCCTGAGCCCGGTCTCAGCAGCTTACGTAGACAGGTACCCAGAGATCGTCGGAGAACCGGCTGACCAGTAGAGAAGCAGGCCCGAGGAGCAGGACAGCTGACAGTAGTTATATACCCCGAAGCAGACCCTGTGGAGCTGGGGAGCTCAAGATAGTCTCTAGAGTGGTGAGCGCAGCCCAAGGAGTGGGAGAGCGCAGACAGTCTTGCTGAACAGAGGTGCAACCCCGAGGAGCAGGGAAGGCCAGCCAAGAAACTCACTAGTTGCTGCAGTAGTTCCAAGGGAGACCCAAGTGGTAGGAGCTGGGAGCTGGATAGGCCCCAAGAGGCGCGGAGCCAGCCCAAGGAGCGGGGTAGGCCAGGGAAGCAAGTCCCCATAGGAGCGCACACTGACCCCTGAGGAGCGGGGGCCAGACAGGGCCCAAGACCTAGGCAGGTAGCGGCATCTCAGGAACACGAGACAGGAGTTGAGGACTCGTATGGAACTTGTTGCCAAGTCGGCTTGCTGGGGGCGAAGGTGGAGCTTAAGTAAAGGAGTCCGATGACATCATCAATCAGGGACGCCGCTGAGGAGGTTTCAAAGGTGGAGCCTGTGACACGTGCGCATGCCTAGGAAGGCCCGACTTCAAAGTAGGAAGTAGCAGCGTCTATGCCGTTGCGAGGAAGCCCGAGGAACGCGGCGGTGTAGGCAGGCCTGAGCAGCGAGCAGACCCGGGGAGGGCAGGAGCACAGTGCAAGCAGTGAGTACTCGCAGTCACAGCCATCTGCGACCGACAGGCATATCAATTTCCTTTTTTAATTTGGAGATCTATATTCAGACCCAATCCAGATAGCAAAGTTAGCTGGATAAACTTATCCAGCTAACTTTGGAGGTCTATTTTAATAGTGGAGTGGAGGAGTAGCCTAATGGTTAGAGCAGCAGGCTATGAACCAGGGTTCAAGTCCCACTGTTGCTCCTTGTGACCTTGGGCAAGTCACGTTACCTTCTATTGCCTCAGGTACAAACTTTAATTTTCCAAGCAGCGATAGGCCCTTATCGCGGCCGTAAGACTTAAATTAGGGGAAGTGGAGGAGTTAGGGAGGGAATTATGGTAATCGGTGGCGGCACCGCTGTTGGCTATAATGTTTCGAACATTATCGCCGGCAGTAGCACGGGAAATAGCACCACCTTTTATGGTGGCGCTATGCCCGCGATAGCCTGCAGCCGGCTGCACTGTGGCAGGCGAAACCGCACCGCTGTGGTGTGACTGGCTGTAGGCTATCGCCCAACCCCCCCTGCTTTGCCCCCCCCCCCCTCCATAGCGATAAATCCTGGCCTTAGCTGGCTAACTCAACTCCTCCCAGTTACATCCCCAGAACACCCGAAACTTATCTGGCTAAATTCTAGCCCCCTGACTTATTAGTTTGCTAGAATGCAGCTAGAAATTTTCCCAAATATTAATTTAGACAGCTAACTTCTCAGTTAGCCAGCTAAATGCTTTTGAATATGGACCTCCCGATTTTTACATCATTTTTTCCTTTTAGTGAATTTAGTTAATGATTCTGCCAGATTGTCAGCACTGGAAAACTGAAGTCCTCTAGTTCAGTGGTGGCCAACTCCGGTCCTCAAGAGCCACAAACAGGCCAGGTTTTCAGGATATCCAAAACAAATATGCATGAGATAGATTTGCATACAACAGCAGCAGTGCAAGCAAATACACATTTATTTGGATATCTTGAAAACCAGTCCTGTTTGTGGCTCTCGAGGACCAGAGTTAGCCATCCCTCCTCTATTTATGCAGAAAAATGGTACAGCACATTATGACAGGCAGTAGGAGGGAAAGCTATCACACATCATTTTGCCGTTGTGCCCCTATTTATTTACATTGTACTGTCTTTTTAAATAGAATTCACCTAAGATGTCCCTTCCGAGAATGAGAATGTAATTTAGTCTCTAGGCTTGTGCAACCTTTATCCTAACTGCCAAGATGGCTAACAAGGGTGCCAATGAGTGCCAAATGATGGTTTATGGGGTGTAGGTACCTGTCCAGCAGGGCCTGAATTGAGAGCATCAATCCATTTCCCACAGAGCACCAAACAGCTTTCATATCACAATGACCTTTGCTCAGGACTGGCCTGATCCTGTAGTTGAGTCAGTGAAGAAGAGATAAAAGGCAATGGTAACCACGTGCCAGTTCCCTAAAGCCATTTCACTCCCCCTGAAGTTTTTGTTCATGGTAATCTTTTTAGAAAGCTCCCCCTTCTTAACTATTCTCACCATTAGGTGTTAACTGAGCTGATCCACACCTGAGCACCACATATAAAGTATGAATTCAGCATGAGCAACTGTAGTGTAAATTCAGGGAAGGCAATTGCTTGCCGTCTTTGGTGCTTTCAAAATAAGATCAGTGATTTTTTTTTTAATGCTTTCTCAAGAGAAAGTGCTTTTAAGTCTGGGGATATATAGTGCCACTACAGCTATGGACAATAATTCAAAGAACTGTGTAGATAAGTCTTGCCATGCAAGTTGACAGTTACTTAGGTTTGTACTAGAAAAGGATTGATGCTGCACGTTTAACTGGCCAGTTTACTGAAGTTGCCGTATATGGTGGCAACAATAATGCATACCCTTTTTTTTTCTTCAAAGAAAAAAAAAAAAGAATAATGTAAGAAAAAAATATGTTAAGAGTAAAAAAGAAAGGAGGCTTAGAAATAAGACCAGATAATCAGAAAGAGAGTCAAGAAACAGACAAGCCGAATTTTGATGAACCTAGGAGCCAATGAACTAAACTGCATTAATGGTAATGCAAGCATAATGCACATTGGGGCTGATGTAATAAGACTCATGCTGAAATCGGTGCTATTTTTCTGCGTGTATTTTTTTTGAGCACGGTGGCAAAACCCAGCAGCCCTGCGGGTTTTGCCACCGCAAAAGAGTATGTGTGATGAGTATGTGTGATGAGGAAGAGTATGTGTGATGAGGTTCATGATGTGCCCAGGGAGGAAAACCCAGCCCGGATCACCCCAGAGAGGGCCCGGGACAGACCCAGACAGCAGAGACGATCAAAGGATCTTGGGAGGACTACATTTCCCAGGTTCTTTGAAGTGGGGGTAGGCCAATGGGAAGACAGAGAGAAGCTTGATTAGCCACCTGGGGCTGGCACCCTGGGAGAGGGAATACACACACCTGAGCCCATGATTACAGAGGAGGAAGTCAAAGGCAACACGGGGGAGTTTAAAGGAGAGCTCAGTTGCCCAAGGGAAGAAGAAGGCATGGAGGTGGACGTTCCTGCAGTGGAAACTGCATCTGCAGACATGGACATAGAGCAGGGCTTCCCAAACCTGTCCTGGGGACCCCATAGCCAGTCGGGTTTTCAGGATATCCACAATGAATATGCATGAGATATATTTGCATACCATGGAGACTCGGTATATGAAAATCTATGGCCTCATTTTCTGTACCATCATCTTCCTTCTTACCCCAGTGATGCTCCTCCATCCCTAGGCATTCTTTGTTTACCATCGAGTACTGGAGGCCGAAGGACAGCTAGGAGTTGAGCACTGGTTAGGGATGGAGGAGCTCTGGGATAATGAGAAGGAAGAGTGTGAAAAGTATTCATGTGTTTACATCCGGATGTGGCCCCACCTCCTTTCCTCCTCCTGCCCCTGCTCTATACTTCCACTTCCTTCTTGTCTACAAATCAATCCCTGCATTTACGTATATAAGGCAGAAAAGTACTTGCATAAGAGGCGGGACTAATGCTCCATTACCTAGACGGTAAGTGAACAGATCTTCAAAAAAGAGAGCTAGAGGAAGTGTTGATGGAGACAAGTCATAAAACTACAGAGAGAATTAATCACTGTAAAAATAAATTCCACCCTTTGTTTTTCCCCTTTGAAAATCCTGAAAGCAGAGGTGTTCTCCGAGGACAGCAGGATGTTAGTCCTCACACATGGGTGACATCAACAGATGGAGCCCTGACACAGAAGACTTGTGTCACAATTTCTAGAATTTTGACTTGGCACACTGAGCATGCCCACATGCCCTATACCATGCGTTCACACGGGGTCCCTCTTCAGTCTTGTAACATAGAATTATATATAAATCAAAAAAATATAAGAAACCTAACTCCATGGGGTGGCAGGGGGGTTTCGTGAGGATTAACATCCTGCAGTCCTCAGAGAACACCTGTTACAGGTAAGCAACTCTTCTTTCTCTGAGGACAAGCATGATGGTAGTTCTCACACAGGTAGCTACAAGCTGCTCCCCGATATAAAAGGGGGCCAACAGGCACCTAAATCAGGTGCCAATGAGCAAAAAAACAATGGTGCTGTTGGTAACAGAGAGAGAGAGAGAGACAGACTGAACCCAAACAGGACCTAGGCAGGAGAGAGTTGAGTTCTAAACCTCAAGCAGATTCCAAAGGACAGACTAACCAAACTTACTGTCACATTGGCCATCTCTATCCAGGCAATTGTGGGATGTGAATGTGTGGAGAAAACTCCACATTGCAGCTTTGCAGTTCTCCTCCATGGCAACTGCTTGCAAGTGGCTTGGACAGAATAAGCCTTGACATGACCCCCAAGATGCAGTCCTGCCAGGGCATAACAGAAGGAGATGCAATCTGCTAGCCAATTTGATAGTTTCTGTTTGGCAACGGCAATGCCCAATCTCAAAAGAAACAAAATGTTGGGTGGATTGTCTATGGGCTTCTGTCCACTCCAGATAGAAGACTAAGGCTCGCTTGCAGTCCAAACTGTGCAGGGCGCGTTCGCCTTGATGTTAATGGGGCCTGAGAAGGAATGTTGGCAGGATGATGGACTGGTTAAGATGGAAGTCCATCACCACCTTAAGCAGGAACTTAGCAAGACCATCCTGACATGATAAAACTTAGTGTAAGGTGGATAAATCACTAAGGCCTGGAACTCGCTGACCCTGCATGCTGAGGTGACTGCTACTAAACATATGATCTTCCAGGTCAGGTACTTCAGGTCACAGGTGCGCAGCAGCTCAAAAGGAGCTTTCATCAGCTGAACTAAAACTACTCTAACACAGCGGGAGGCCTTAGGGGAGGTTTCAATTGAAGCAGCCCCTGCATGAAATGTTCAACTATAGCCTGTACAGAGATGGGCGTACCATCTACACCATGGTGGTATGCGCCACATGCACTCAGAAAAACTCTAACGGAGTTGGTTTTTCAAGCCAGCTTCAGATAGGTTTAGAAGGTAATCAAGCAGTTTTTGTGTCTGACAGGAGAACGGATCTAGGGCCTTCTGCTCACATCTGTTGAATCTCTACCATGAAGGTCGTCAAAATGACAGCCCTTTGACGATGCAGGAAGGCCTTGGCCTGAGCTGTGTTTAGCAGGGCTCTTATGAATTCCAATTGAGGTGACAGACTGAGATGGGACTTCGGGTAGTTGATGAAGAACGCTAGTGACTCCATCACACCGATGGTCAAGTACATGGACCTGATTGCCCCTGCCTGAGATGTGCTTTTGACCATTCAATCATCCAGATAAGGAAAATCTTGCACCCCAGCCTGAGGAGGCACACTGCCACCAAGGCCTGGCATTTTGTAAAGCCTCGTGGGGTGGACGCTAGCCCGAACGGCAACACCTAATACTAGAAGTGCTGTTTCCCACCACAAATAGGAGATACTTCCGGTGCCTGGGGAAGATCCTGATGTAAGTGTAGGCATCCTTCAGATTGAGGGAGGTGAACCAGACCCCTTCTTGCAAAAGGAGGATTAAGGTGCCCAGGGAAACCATCTTGAACTTTTCTTTTTAGACAAATCACTTCAAGACCCTTAGGTCTAGGACGGGATGGAGTCATAAGAACATAAGAAATTGCCATGCTGGGTCAGACCATGGGTCCATCAAGCCCAGCATCCTGTTTCCACAGAGGCCAAACCAGGCCACAAGAACCTGGCAAATACCCAAACACCAAGATCATCCCATGCTACTGATGCAATTAATAGCAGTGGCTATTCCCTAAGCAAACTTAATTAATAGGAGTTAATGGACTTCTCCCTCCAAGAACTTATCCAAACCTTTTTTGAACCCAGCTACACTAACTGTACTAACCACATCCTCTGGCAACAAATTCCAGAGCTTAATTGTGCGTTGAGTGAAAAAGAATTTTCTCCAATTAGTCTTAAATGTGCTACTTGCTAACTTCATGGAATGCCCCCTAGTCCTCTTGTTTTCCTTGGAATCAGGAAGTACCTGGAATAAAATCCCCGTTCTCATTACCTTGGTGGAACAGGCTCGATCGCTCTGGCCGATAAGAGGGAGGAGAGCTCTGTTAGAAGTACCTCCTAATGCGCTACCGGCCCCCAAAATGGGCTCGGAGGACAATTTGGTGGGACACCCAATAGGTTCAATCAGTACCCTTGGAGGACGATGGAAAGAACCCACTGGTCGGAAGTTATACTGGGCCACTGGTTTGTGAAGAACTGCAGCCTGCCCCTGACTAACAATCCATCGTCCTGGGTAGGGGCACTATGTTCCCTACGACCCAGTCAAAACCCCATCCCTGGAGTTCACTGAGGCGCTGGTTGGGGCTTGGGGGCTCTCTGCTGCCTGGGATGGCTGCGGGAGCCTGATGCTGTTGACAGAAGCGAGGGGGCAGAAGACAGTACTTCCTCTACCAAAAGAAAGACTTCCTCTGCCCCTGATCTCACCAACCTCCTAGAACAGGAGGACGGGTCTGGAGTGCTGACGGAGAGTTATTGGGAGGGTTTCATGGCGGTCCCAGAGCTGGGCCACTGCATCCCTCACCCTATCTCCGAAGAGATTCTCCCCAGTACACAGTACATCAGCAAATCGTTCTTGTACCTCCAATCAGAGATCCAAGACCCGCAGCCATGCCATTCTGCGGGCACCAATTCCCGCTGTAGAGACCCTCGATGCTGTCTTAAAACATTGTAGATCCCTCAGACTTCATGTTTTCCATACTGCAGGCCCTTATGCATCAGCAACGAGGGAGCCCTGCTGCTACTGAAGCAGCTACTTGGCCACCTCCTGCACCTGCTTCCAGATGTCCCATGAATACTAGCTCATGGAGAGCTAATAGGAAGCTATGCGGGCAATGAGCATTGCTTTCTGAAATACCTTTCTCCCAAGAGCATCCATCACCCTGTGATCCTTCCCTGGGGTGCCATGGAATGGGTCCATGAACTCTTGTCTCTCTTGAGAGCAGATTCGACAACCACTGACTGGTGGGGCAGCTGTAGCTTATCGAATCTGGCAGCCTTCTGGAGGAGATAAATCCCGTTAGCCTTCTTGTTCATGAGAGGCACTGTGAGGATATGTTCCCATATCCTTCCATGACCATCACAATCTCCTTAGGAGGCTCCATGAACTGGAGATCTCAAAGACCTTGTGCCTGGCATCCTTCTCCATTAGTAACTGAAATGAGATGGCCTCCGCCATCATCCTCACAAAACCTGTGAAGGTTGAGTCTTCATGTGGAGACTTCATTCTTCTAGAGGAATAGTGTCAGAGGAGAGACTCTCAGAGCCATCGAGGAAGACTCCCCAGGGACCCTCATCCTCATTGATAGCAACAAGGAATGGAACTCTAGATGCTCAGCCTTCGTCCAGAGATGCAGGCACTGGCAGAGCTGGATGAGGGGCTGCATGCCTCAACATCTCAGCCAGCCTGGGTGGAGCTTCCTCCTCTGAGGAACCGGGAATCGCCACCTTATCAGTAGGGAAAGGCTGTGATGGCCTTATGGCACCGATGCCGGCCCAAGAACTGATGCCAGCTGGGTTGGTAATGCACCAATAGGCACACTGAGCTTCTCCAATAGTGGTTTTAGGATGGACGGTACAAGTTCCAGTGCCATCGGTGCCACAGGACCGATGCCCCACATTGCCCGCTTGACCGCCATTTGGACTCGCTGCTCAAGTTCCTCCTCGAATATTGCTAATGCCAACACTGACTGGGAGGAAGTAGAGGTGGCCAGATCCTCTTCAGACCTGAGAAGTGGATCGGTGACTGGCATCAAGACAGTAGAGACTGTTGCAGACCCCCAGCATCGATGGAGGACTGGCACTCCTCGCCATGGGGTTGCTTTGGGTGCATCACAGCATGAGCTGGTGCATCCCCGTGCCCAGCACTGTGCATCAACAGGGACCAATGCTAATGCTTCTTCGGCTTTCCTTAATGCTCAGCACGGTCCTTCCCCGGTGACGAGATCAATGACAAGGAACCCGATGTCCTTGGCCTGGAGGTACCTGACAGTAGTCGGTTTCCGGTGCCCCTATCTGTTGATGGCACAGACAGTCCAGCTAATGGCAACGGCTTGGTATCCATTGATGTGGCTCCAAGGTCCTTTGGTGCCGATGCCAATGGCTCGATCTTCTCTGACCTGAAACGTTGTTCCAAATTGTCGAGCCGAAGACAACGTAGACGGATAGATCCCTACCCCATTGTACAGTATATAAAATTTTTAAATAAATAAAAACGTCCCTTCGGGGTCATCTGTGCATATTTGCATCAACCGAGGATGTCATGCGATGCCCCAGGCAGAGGACATGGTCCTCCTGCACTGAAAGCATTGTGGAAACCAGACGTGGCCATGACAGGGCAAAATAAATGGGAAACAATATCAAAATTGATGGCAGTGGGCATCGATGGCCAGCAGGCACAAAGCACCGCCGCCGCAGGGGAATCAACCACGAAAGGAAACTTACCAATAAACGACAAAACCCTGACTAAGAAGTGCTACAGGAATGGACCGAGAGGGATCCAGCATCAAATGCAGGCAAAAGAAATCGCAAAAAAAGCAAAAAGCAGAGAGGTTTGCCAAAAAAGCCAAAAAGAGCTCACCAATCACGATGCTGCAGCTCCATGGAAAAAGATTATAAGAACATAAGAACATGCCATACTAAGTCAGTCCAAGGGTCCATCAAGCCCAGCATCCTGTTTCCAACAGTGGCCAATCCAGGCCATAAGAACCTGGCAAGTTCCCAAAAACTAAGTCTATCCCATGTTACTGTTGCAAGTAACATGGGATAGACATGAAGAAGGAGCCCCGTGTGGACGCCTGGTATAGGACTTGCTGGGCACACTCAGAGTGCCAAGTCAAAGTTCTAGAAACTTTGACATAAGTTTTCCATGCTGGGCTCTATTCAATGATGTCATCCATGTGTGAGGACTACCATCCTACTTGACCTCTGAGAAATATTTTGATTCATAACTCTGGTAAACTTTCTGCTGTGGGGGAAAACTAGGAGCAAAAATTTTGATAAATCACTCATAGAATAACAGTCCAGCAGGGAATACCATGAAAGGAATGATTTTCTAAAGATTGCTGCTTTAAAAATATAACAAGGCATCAAAAACATTTTCACAAGTAGAAAAGAACATTTTGTGACCTGAACAGAAGGAAGGCCAAAATGCGAGATTAAACAGGGGTTGTAATATGCTGTAGAATATCTCTGACATTATATGCATCTGGTTTTGCTCAAATTTTTATATTAACCCAACAGTTTTTCTGCTCCTTTGGATTTCCAGCTTGATTGGAACCAGGACTGGGATCTGGAGTCATGATTCTTCATTCATAAGAACCCAGTAAATTTTCCCCCATTTTCCACTAGGTGTCGCCACTGCACAATGATGAACTCCCTCCCTCCCCTCCCCCGGGGGCTGTAACCCTGCCTCTGCAGCTTCCTCATCTCCACTCAACCCAGGGAAGAAGAGGGATCAAACCCAGGTCTTTCTGCATGGAACGTGCAGCTCTGCCACTGAGCTACTAGGCCAGCCTAAAAGTGGTCAAGTTCTTGTTTTTCACGCTAAGAAATTTTTCTTCATTTTTGACAGCCAAGCACATGTTTTAAAATGAATGCACTCAAAAGCCCATTAGTCCTTTGGTGAATACTGGGCAATGCTAGGGTGGCATTCACTAGCATGACTGAAAGGAGACGTTGTTTCTCGTGTCATGCTCTTTTTTTGTATATATACACATGGTACACTGTATTCATAGCATACAGTGCTAAATAGTGGATCACCAAACTGAAAGGCAATAGCATCCCATCCCTGGATGATGATCCCTGCAACCTACAACTCAGTCCATTGTAAGAAGGAGTGGAAAAGAGAGTAACTTCAACAAGCTGGAACGTGCCTGCTAGAAGCATGCAACAAAGGCGCATTTTACTTCAAGTGACAGTTTGCACAGGGGATTGAGGCTAAAAGTCGTTAGGGACTTATAATGTTGCATCAGTTCCAACCAAAATCACAGTTCCCTGGCAACGTTTAGTCAAATCCTGTCAAACGTTTCTGAGTTCCAGACAAAGGAATCAACCACCGACATCAGGCCTTCATGCGCTACTGAAATGTGCCTAAAAACTGATCATCACAATATACTTCCTTTTATTATGGTCACTACTAATGTCAGCTGGAATACGGATGCCAAGGCTCACAGAGTGAGACTCTGCTCTCAACTGATTCCGTCTCTTCCCCTTTAGAAGAATAATGGAGCTCAGATGTTAAGTCTTAAGCACATCATCCAAAAGCTGTAAGTGAAAGAGGTGTTGAGCAAAGAAGAAGAGGCAAATGCGAGTAGTGATCCTTCCATGCTCCCCTTGTGCAGGGAAAATCCATTTACATGTGTAATCCCCAAGACTGACAGCGTGGGCCATCAGGCAAAGCCAGGTCTTCTTAGCTTATCAAGTCTTTGGCATACAGAAAAGGCTCCACTTGGAGTTCATTATTGCTATCATAAAATGTCAAACTGAAGAGCAAAGATAAAACATTGTAAAGTCTTTGTTCTGTTTTTTTTTACAGGAGAATGACACTGTTGGGGCAACAAGCATTCATTCTTGAGTAGTGAATACCCCACTGCTCTGAACTAATTCTTACTCCACTCATCTTTTTACGGTAAGCTGCAGGTCACACTGTATGTTTACTTTCTCCAGCCTTGCACTTGTTTATTCCACAGACAGAGTAAGAGCACTGTTGGGGGGAGAAGACTTGCTGGGTTATAGAAGTCTCATTTTAAAGGTCAAATTATCTGCAAGAGTGATTCCCTGGCAAGCTGTGAATAATGGCACAAATCTGAAGGTGAGCAGATGAGGTGTGAAAGTTATGCAGTTTGATATTGTCAACAGACTGTGGCATTTTCTTACACTAGTAACGACCCCAGGAGCAAATGCAGAATTTCCCAGTAATTATTTGTATTTACATAGACATGATGAAAAGAAATTTCCATCGTTACTGCTAATATCACCAACAGAAATTTTAGTATCAAGTGCATTCTTATGTTGATTCACAGTACACAGAATTAAGGGTCAACAAATAAGTTGCAGGTGGCACCTTCTATATTAGACTAACATAATACATTTGCATCAAATATACATTAGACCAGTAAAAGATGTCACCTACAGCTTATCAACTGACCTTTAATTCTACATATCCAAACGGTCAAACGACAACAAGAATGCTAGGCTCATTATGAAGCCAAGCAGCCCTTCTGCAGGAGGTGAGGGCGGAGGCTGCCAGTGTATGTATGTCTTTCTGTCATTAAACACAGTGCTATATGATGTGAAAACTTGTGCAATTAACTCCTATAATCCAAAACATAACATCCTTTGAAAATAGACATCAATAATATAGTTATGGGAATTTCTCCCTTGTAATCTGAAGTTATTCATAGGAAGCAGCTTCAGTTTCAAGTCTATGCTCCAACAGATTTTTATGTAAGCAACGAATGAGAAGTCAGCAGGTGTGTGTGTGTGTGATGAGTAAGTTTTCCTAGGAATTACGCACATGATATTAGCATATATGCACATAAGTAGCTTGTACTCGCATACAAGTTATTTTATAAACAACAAAAGTACATGCGTATTTTCAGTTTCACGCGTTCATTTGAACTGCACAAAGAAGGGTCAATCTAGGTGCATTCCAGGGCGGGGCCTAGAGATACATATAGAAGTTGCAATTTTATATGAGATTTATGCAAATACATTAGGCTCCTTATTTGCGCAATTTTACCGCTGCTAATTATCCAGCACAAATGATATCAGACCTGTCTGTTGTCTGCTACTGTTGGGTGGGAGGCCTGGGTGAACTGGGGGGTGCTCAGGGTGAAGTACTAGGAACGTCTTGATGGACTGCAGATGGTGAACTGTTGAAGGTATCGGCAAACTGGTAGCTTGAACTACAAGCACATTTTTTAAAATATACTTACTTCCATGTATAAATCACAGTTTTACACCAACAAGTACTATTTTTTTTCACACGAAAAATAAGTACTCATCAATTTAGGGGGTGTGTTCTCTTTACGTTACCTTGCTAAATGTAATGTAAAATCTGAATAAAACAGGTATATTTTCTTTGATCTCTCTCTCAACTGAAAACACTGTTAGACAGTAGGATTGCTAGACAGCCAGCCTCCACTCCAGTTTAGTTTGTATGTATTGGCTTTTATTATTCATTCTCTTGCAAGCATTTTAGTCCACGTTTGTTTTCTTTTTGAAGCCTTTCTGTGGTCCAGCTAGGCTATGTATGCTTTCTTTTTTGCTTTTTAGTTTTTTGTTCCTGTATAAATTATTTTGGGTTCTCAGTAGCCTTTTGCATTCTCAAGCAATGTTCGTTATGCATAATTTGGAAATTAATAGAGTTTAAAAAAAAAAATAGATAGAAAAAGTATGCGCTTCCAATGCTTTGCTGATATTCGCCCATAATGAGACATATACATATTTTATAATCTGCGCAGACTAGATATACGCAGGTTATAAAATACCTTATTAGATCTCTGCGCGCTCATATGCATGCATACTTGGTTTGTGTGGAGGATTTTTTAAGCGTTATGCTCTGTGCATGCACATGTATTGTTGCACGTCTGGGCCGTGCTGGTGCCACGATGGGGCGTGCTTACCTCGGGCTCCCCTCCGCAGGTCCCGGCACATCCTCCCTTGCCGCGGCTGCCAGTTCTCTGCGTCCCCGGCGCCTTCCCATGGCGTCTCTGGCTTCCTCCAGTGCTCAGGCCTCTCGACGAAGCTCCCGCAGGTGCTCCGCGTTCTCGGCGTCCTTGGCCCCGCCCCTAGGCACGTGCGCGGTCAACACCCCGTCCTTTAAAGGGCCAAAGGCAGGAACCTTGGCCCGGGCACCTCCCGATGATGTCACCTGAACTCCGTATATAAGGCAAGGCCCTTTCCCCAGAACCTCGCCTTGACAAACGGGTCGTCACCTCGAGTGAAGCTTGTTGCCGTCCTTGTTCCTGAGCTTGTTCCAGTGTTCCTGCGTTCCTTGTTCCTGTGCTTGTTCCAGTCCATCTGGATGAACCGATCGTAATTTGAAAATCCAAAATTGTTCGCGTCTTTTAAGAACATATTGAATATCGCTACCCCGAGATGACACTTGCAGCATTTCAAGAATAGTCCACCGAAAATCCAGATTAAGTCCAGATGGACTTAATGAAATAGTGAATTGGTATTCCCTGACGTAATCAATGACATCAATACGTTTTGACGTATAAAGTTAGAGTGTTTGGGTGCCATGTTTAAAGATCTTTCATAAATAACTAAAAAGCTGAAATGTTTTTGGGACATATGCTGGAAGGAAATAGAGAGCTTTTTTTGAAAGGTGTTGTGAAACCCCCTGAAGCAGATAGTATACCGAAACATGGCCATGTCAGGGTTGTGAGCAGAGTTAGCCTCCAGATAAAAAGATAAGTAAAAACGGCTCTCATTAGAGATTTTTGCAATTAAGATGATGTTTGAGATGTGACCCGTTCTAAGGATCTTCATGGTTTGGGACTATGTTTTAAGAAAAATATGAAAAGTTCATAGATTATGGACAATAAAAAAAGAAAAAATATATTTAAATAAAAGTGGACCAAAAGGTTATACAACTTAACAGTTGGTTTAAATTTGTTCCCATGAAGGTCCTAAAAAAATAGTTGATACTGAATACAGCTGATTGAATGTGATAAAAGTATACTGAGGAACAGTGTGGTGGGTTTTTTTGACATTATAGTTACCTCAGATTTCTGAGCTTTTTTGGGGCTTGGTTTGTGGATTTTTGATTTTGTGAATAGGAGTCTGCCTGAGTGTATGTGCGAATGGGAACCTGCCATGATATGGGCTGGGAGTATGAATGGGAGGCTGCCTAGAGGGGGAGGAGTGAATGGGAGCCTGCCTGAGGAGGGTATTGATGGGAAAGGAAGCCTGCCTGTATGTGTGTGTGGGTGTGTGTGTGTGTATATATGGAAGCCTGTAGTGTGGTGGAGGTATAAATGGGAGGTTTCCTGAGGGGGAGGTGTGAATGGGAGCCTGCCTGGGGGGGGGGGTATATGTGTGTGGGAGTGGAGAAACTGCATGTGTGTGTATGTGTGTGTGTGTGAGGGAGAGAGAGAATGTGGGTGTGAAATCTTGTATGCAAGAGAAAGAAAGTGCATGTATGTTTGAAAGCAAGAGCATTTGGGAGTGAGACCCTATGTGTCTGAGGAAGCATATGTCTGTTGAAGTGGCAGCCTGCTTGTGAGAGTGAGACCCTATGTTTGTGTGAGCCTGCATGTGAGAGAGATCCTGTGAGAGCCTATGTGTCTGTGTGGGAATGTGAACCTGTGTATGAGACAGAATGTAAGAGTGAGAGCTTGTGTGTATCTGTGAGGGGGAATGGGAGCCTGCACGTGAAAGAAAGCATGTGAGAGCAAGAGCCTGTGTATGTGGGGAAGGGGGGGGGAGTGGGAACCTGCATGTGAGCATGAGAGAGAGTATATGAGAATGGAAGCCTGAGTGTGAGAGAGTGTGTGGGAGTAGGAGTCTATGTTTATGTGAAAGAGAGCATGCAAAAGTGGGAGCCTGTGTGAGAGAAAGCATGTATGTAAGACAGTGCATGTGAGAGAGCTTCTGTGTGTGTGTATGAAAGAGGAAGGAAAGAAGACAAAAGGAGAAAGAAGAAACAGAAAGAATTAAAGAGACCCTGAAAAAGGAATCAGGAAAAGACAGACATCGGGAACAAAGACATTGGGACCAACTGATTAGAAAATAAGATCAGACAACAAAGGTAAACAATTATTTTGTATTTCAATGACTGGAATGTGCATTTCTTATATATTTGTATTTTGCTGTTTCTTCAGTATCCCAGTATTCCAGTGTTCACAAGTCTGGTTCCTCAGGTTTTTCATTTCAGTTTTGTCTACATGTTTGTTTCTAATTTGTAGTCCCTTATTCTGTATTGGGTAGGGATCTATCTATATTGTGCATGTGAGGAGCACCCGGAAGGCGGAATGGCGCTTTATGTCCGGGATGGCATAGAGTCCAACATGATAAACATCCTGCATGAGACTAAATGCACAATTGAATCTTTATGGGTAGAAATCCCTTGTGTGTCGGGGAAGACTATAGTGATAGGAGTATACTACCATCCACATGGTCAAGATGGTGAGACTGATACTTAAATGCTAAGAGAAATTAGGGAAGCTAACCAAATTGGTAGTGCGGTAATAATGGGAGACTTCAATTACCAAATAACCAAAAATGTGGAACCCAAATTGTCAATTGAATATTAGCCTATGAAGATGTCAGCAAGCCTTGACGTTATATGTCACTTTCAAGTAGACACTAACCGGTCTTTTCAATCATCCACCTTCATCATTTTTTAATGCAACAAAATATTTTTTTCTTTTTTCAAATACATTAAAATAGTCCTCCATCCATGTAGACAAGAATGACTCTTGATTTCGAAAGAGTCATTCTTGTCTACATGGATGGAGGACTATTTTAATGTATTTGAAAAAAGAAAAAAATATTTTGTTGCATTAAAAAATGATGAAGGTGGATGATTGAAAAGACCGGTTAGTGTCTACTTGAAAGTGACATATAACGTCAAGGCTTGCTGACACCTTCATAGGCTAATATTCAATTGACAATTTGGGTTCCATATTTTTGGTTATTTGATTCTGTGTTGTGGTTAACCACTGACTCCCCAATATTGACTGGCTAAATGTATCGTCGGTACATGCTAGAGATATAAAGTTCCTGGATGGAATAAATGACATTTTTGTGGAATAATTGGTTCAGGAACAGACAAGAGAGGGAGCAATTTTAGATCTAATTCTCAGTGGAGCACAGGATTTGGTGAGAGAGGTAACGGTGGTGGGGCCGCTTGCCAATAGTGATCATAATATGATCAAATTTGAATTAATGACTGGAAGAGGACAGTAAGCAAATCCAAGACTCTCGTGCTAAACTTTCAAAAAGGAAACTTTGATAAAATGAGAAAAATTGTTAGAAAAAAACTGAAAGGAGCAGCTACAAAGGTAAAAAATGTGCAAGAGGCGTGGTCATTGTTAAAAAATACCATCCTAGATGCACAGTCCAGATGTATTCCACACATTAAAAAAAGTGGAAAGAAGGCAAAACGATTACCGGCATGGTTAAAAGGGGAGGTGAAAGAAGCTATTTAGCCAAAAGATCTTCATTCAAAAATTGGAAGAAGGATCCAACAGAAGAAAATAGGATAATGCATGAGCATTGGCAAGTTAAATGTAAGACATTGATAAGACAGGCTAAGAGAGAATTTGAAAAGAAGTTGGCCGTAGAGCCACAAACTCACAGTAAAAACTTTTTAAAATATATCTGAAGCAGAAAGTCTGTGAGGGAGTCAGTTGTACTGTTAGATGATCGAGGGGTTAAAGGGGTGCTTAGAGAAGATAAGGCCATCGCAGAAAGATTAAATGATTTCTTTGCTTCGGTGTTTACTGAAGAGGATGTTGGGGAGGTAAACATACTGGAGAAGGTTTTTTTGGGTAATGATTCAGATGGACTGAACCAAGTCATGGTGAACCTAGAAGATGTGGTAGGCCTGATTGACAAACTGAAGAGTAGTAAATCACCTGGACCGGATTGTATACACCCCAGAGTTCTGAAGGAACTCAAAAATGAAATTTCAGACCTATTAGTAAAAATTTGTAACCTATCATTAAAATCATCCATTGTACCTGAAGACTGGAGGATAGCTAATGTAACCCCAATATTTAAAAAAGGCTCCAGGGGCAATCCAGGAAACTACAGACTGGTTAGCCTGACTTCAGTGCCAGGAAAAATAGTGGAAAGTGTTCTAAACATCAAAATCACAGAACATATAGAAAGGCATGTTTGAATGGAACAAAGTCAGCATGGCTTTACCCAAGGCAAGTCTTGCCTCACAAATTTGCTTCACTTTTTTGAAGGATTTAATAAACATGTGGATAAAGGTGAACCGGTATATGTAGTGTACTTGGATTTTCAGAAGGTGTTTGACAAAGTTCCTCATGAGTGGTTTCTAGGAAAAGTAAAAAGTCATGGGATAGGTGGCGATGTCCTTTTGTGGACTGCAAACTGGCTAAAAGACAGGAAACAGAGAGTAGGATTAAATGGAGAATTTTCTCAGTGGAAGGGAGTGGGCAGTGGAGTACCTCAGGGATCTGTATTGGGACCCTTACTTTTCAATATATTTATAAATGATCTGGAAAGAAATACGACGAGTAAGGTAATCAAATTTGCAGATGATACAAAATTGTTCAGAGTAGTTAAATCATAAACAGATTGTGATAAATTGCAGGAAGATCTTGTGAGACTGGAAAATTGGGCATCGAAATGGCAGATGAAATTTAATGTGGATAAGTGCAAGGTGATGCATATAGGGAAAAATAATCCATGCTATAATTACACAATGTTAGGTTCTATATTAGGTGCTACCAACCAAGAAAGAGATCTGGGCGTCATAGTGGATAACACATTGAAATCGTCGGTTCAGTGTGCTGTGGCAGTCAAAAAAGCAAATAGAATGTTGGGAATTATTAGGAAGGGAATGGTGAATAAAACGTAAAATGTCATAATGCCTCTGTATCGCTCCATGGTGAGACCCCACCTTGAATACTGTGTACAATTCTGGTCGCCGCATCTAAAAAAAGATATAATTGCGATGGAGAAGGTACAGAGAAGGGCGACCAAAATGATAAGGGGAATGGAACAGCTCCCCTATGAGGAAAGACTAAAGAGGTTAGGACTTTTCAGCTTGGAGAAGAGACGGCTGAGGGGGGATATGATAGAGGTATTTAAAATCATGAGAGGTCTAGTACGGGTAGATGTGAATCGGTTATTTTGTCTTTCAGATAATAGAAAGACTAGGGGGCACTCCATGAAGTTAGCATGTGGCACATTTAAAACTAAATGGAGAAAGTTCTTTTTCACTCAACGCACAATTAATTTGTTGCCAGAGGATGTGATTAGTGCAGTTAGTATAGCTGTGTTTAAAAAAGGATTGGATAAGTTCTTGGGAGGAGAAGTCCATTACCTGTTATTAATTACGTTGACGTAGAAAATAGCCACTGCTATTGCTAGCAACAGTAACATGGAATAGACTTAGTTTTTGGGTACTTGCCAGGTTCTTAGGGCCTGGATTGCCACTGTTGGAAACAGGATGCTGGGCTTGATGGACCCTTGCTCTGACCCAGTATGGCATGTTCTTATGTTCTTAATAGAGGTACAATATTTTGGCTAGCATGTAGTTTCTCTGTAAGGATTTGTAGTAGTTTGGCTTCTTTAGTTTGCCCACTAGGTAGGGTATTTTCTAGAGCTTAGTTGTAATACTTGCCTTTGCCACCTTTTATAGATAAGGTTGCTGCTGTTTGAGTCCTGAGAGTTACTGTTGATATGGCATAGTATGACAAGGTTCTAGGTATTTTTTTTTTAATTCTTGTAGGGATTTGTCTTACTTCACAAAATGTTTGGTATTGGAAGAAGTTTAATTTGTCACTGAATATATTTTTTTTTGCATGTCCAAGTTCTGTTCTGCACCTGTTGAAAATCTTAAGTTCTTATGATGAGTATTATGATTATTGCTGTTTTACTGTAGTTATGAGACTCTCTGCATTTTTGGAAAGAGAATTCATAAAAGAATACGTTGGTATTTGTTTTACATGATTGGATCTGATTTTTCTGTTAAGAGTTCTTTACTTTTTACATGATGTGTATTTAGAAATTGCAATAAATATAAAATAATACAGATTAATAAGGTATTTTTTAATGCTGGTAAGTGCTTGAAATAGAATTAAAATATTTTAAAGCATCACTCATGATAAAACTACTTAGAAATTCATTGTCATGTGTACTCTAAGGCATTATTTATTGATAAGAGTACAACTAGTAGGGCCTAGACCTATGTCAGCTATCCACCTATATGTCAGCTGTCCACCCATTAACCTTGGCCCCCCCAAAAAAATTCATTCCTGGCTACACCACTGCCCAGTACTCTTAGATTTACCATTAAATCACTGGATTCAAGCTCCAACATGTCAAGAAAAATTAAGCAGACATTTTAATATGTAAAATCGAAAAATATAGTTTCATGGCAACTATGACTGATGCAAATTTTACTACTGTACACACACAAACTTTCAAAAGCAGAGGGAAATGGGTATGCTTTTCCGATCAGCGCACCTTGTCACATGAAAGGGCTTGATCTATAGACTGGCCAAAATTAAGGAAAAATAAAAGTGCACAAAGCTCGCAAGTCAGTGTGCTCACTCAGTTTTGATTTAGCACGTTTTTGCCCAAGGATGAATTTCCTGCAATGTATAGAAGCTAAAAAAAATTCACAAATTTGATAAGCTCTCAATTTTGTAATTATTTTATGGCCTTGCATAATTCCACAGAGAATGAACATATGGAGCTTGCGTTACAGCTGTATCAAGATAGGTATTTATATCCCTATGGGAGGCCCACCTAGTAACTCAAGATGAGGTTTAGGTATTAGTGTAGGGGTTAGGGGCCACTTTGACATTCAAAGTGAGATGTACAAACAGAACAGTGCTCTCTAGTGAAGATTTGATGACCCTTGGAGTGAGGACACTCACCAAAGATGAGATTTGTGCAATGTTCTCTCAACCTAGCTTGAGAACATGTTGAAAGTGTTCACTGTACTATTTCTAGCACACAATTGGGTTGAGATAACCTTTTGGTCAGTCTAGTCATAGAAAAGGCATTTGGCAGGGTTTATGTGGTGGGTTTTACGACATTTAATTTTGGGAGCAATTTATAAAATGGGTTCAAGTTCTTTATGATCAACCGTTGGCTCAAATATTGGTGAATGGTGCAGTATCTCAACCCTTTTGTCTTGAGCAGGGGAACAAGGCAAGAATATCCTCTATTGCCCTTATTGTATGTCCTCGTGATTGAACCACTAGCTATTAAACTGCATAGTATGTTTAATTTTCAGGGTATCCAATTTAAAACAAAACAGATAAAGTTGAACATGCTTGCTTTTCACATGGAACCCTTTGACTAATCTTTTTGAAATCATTGATTGTATTAATGATTATGGAACATTTGCCGGATTAAAGATCAATTATGTTAAATCAATGGCTTTTCCCTTGGACGTGACACTTGTGAACAGGTGGAGAGGAGTTTCCATTGAAATGATGTACTGAGTCACTACTTACCCAGCTAAGTAGCGCTGAATATTGGCCTATTATTGTTGTTTCATTTCCCTCCTGCCCACACCAAGCACATTCTTTGATTTATAGACTGTTACCCCAATTAAGAGAACAGAAGGAACATTTTTCACAACAAGAATCAATCAGGGAATTAAATAAACAAGGGGGTAACCCATGCTTAATCAATAGATTAACTATCACCTCCTTGTAAATCATTACCAAACTAAAATTAAATACACCAATTAAATTTCAAGGACTTAGATTACATTTAGCACTCCTACTCTCTTAGCAACATTAAACAACTAACAACTCAACAATATTAAGATGCAGTCACCAGTCAAGCAGTGAGATGGGGGCCTTCCAGTCTTTTGCTCTGATTGCCACATGTATGATTATCTACCAGTTGGCTCCTGGCTCTCAGAGAATGAGTCTGATCTCTAGAGTGGCAGATCTAGAGGAGCTGAGACAGCCAGAGAGGTATATAGAGGAGACCTCAGGAACATAGTAGCCAAGAGGATCAGGCGGTAGAATGTGGTAGGTTGGAGCTTTGAAACTCCAGCTTTTCAGATTCATCCAGGGATGTGCATAGATATATAAAGTAATATAACTGTGCGAAATCTGATAAAATTGTACCCATGTATCTGTGGTAATGTGACTGTATTTATCTTTTTAGTTAAACTCTTAAAGGTATTCAGTACCGTGTGAATGCGACGGAATTTAAACTTCTCAACTAAAAGTTCAGGAAAAACAGATTCTCAGATTCTACAACAGTCCCTGAAGCAGCTTGTTGCGAAACGTACGTCGGACTGGACTGCAAAAGTGACTCCTGGACCCAAAGTATGGTAACGCCATCTTCACGGATAAAAACATCCTCCTGAACAGCTTGATCTTTAAAGCGTGGCAGCGCTACCGGCAAGTAAGGGAAGTACCGTCTCACATCTATTTTATAATATAAAAAAATAAGAAAAATACAAAGGAAAACTCATTGGTTAATAATAAAAATAGGACTTGAATGGACCGATGATTAAATGTGACCCGTTGCGGTTTAGATTCAGGCTTACTGCCTACAAACCGTGGGTGTTATCATGGTCCCACAGATATAAATAAATAATTGCACAAGAAAAAGAAAAAGATTGTAATTTGCAACGTATTGGTTTTGAGATAGTGTGGTTCGTTGCACTTCGATAATTAACTGTTTATACTATAGTAAATTTCAAATACGCCAATGATGAATGGTTAAATGTTACATCATGACATGCTAGGGAAGAAAAGTTTCTAGATGAAATAAACAACTGAATCATGGAGGAGCTGGTCCAGGAACTGATGAGAGAGGAAGCTATTTTAGACCTAATGTTTAGTAACATGCAGGATTTGGTGCAAGAGGTAACAATAGTGGGGCCACCTGTCAACACTGGGAGGCAAACTACTGCTCTAGCATTTAACTTTCAAAAGGGAGACTTTGAGAAAATGAGGAACATAATTAGAAAAAAAACTAAAAAGTTGCAGCTGCAAAGTTAAGAGTTTACATCAGGTGTGGACAATGTTTAAAAATACCATATTGGAAGCCCAGACGAGATATATTCCATGCAATAAAAACAGCAGAAGGAAGGCCAAATGACTGCCGGCATAGTTAAAAAGTGAGGTGAAAGAGGCTGTACTAGCCAAAAGAACTTCTTTTAAATAATGGTAAAACAGGAAAAAGCATAAGCACTGGCAAATTAGATGCAAAACATTAATAAGATGGGCAAAAAGAGAATTTAAAAAGAAGCTTGCCACAGAGGCAAAAGCTCATAATCAAAACTTTTTCAAATACATCCGAAACAGGAAGCCTATGAGGGGGTCAGCTGGACCATTAGATGATTGAGAGGTAAAAGGGGCACTTGAAGACAGGGCCATAATGGAAAACAACTAAATTAATTTGTTTCTTTTGTATTTACTGAGGAGGATGTTTGGGAGATACCCATGCCAGAATGAAGAAATTACTTACCTGATGATTTAGTTTTCCTTAGTGTAGACAGATGGACTCAGGACCAATGGGTTATGCTTCCTTGCTAGCAGATGGAGAAGGAGCAAAGCTGATGTCAAAGTACATATACCCCTGCAGTGACCTCAGACCTCAATAGCCACTGTGGACATACTAGTAAAAAACTGATTATAAATATGATTAAAAACGGTCAACTGTATCTGTACTCAACCAACCATAAACACTGAACTCCAGTAAGAACATAGATACCCCAATTTAGGCACTGGATGAACAATTACTAGTAATCCCTTTGGATTCAAAGTCCCCCACAAGAAGACCCGTGGCACAATCGTTGAGCAGTCAAGGGTGGGAAGCTGAGGCCATCTGTCTACACTAAGGAAAACAAAATTATCAGGTAAGTAATTTCTCCATTTCCTAGTGTGTAGCCAGATGGACTCAGAGCCAATGGAAGATGAGGCAAAACACTTGAATACCTCCTTTCTTGGGAGGTTTTCGGCCCCGAAGAAAACTCTTGGGAGCCTCAGGCTAACATCCTTGATAAAGATATGCTCCGTCAATTTCATCTCGCGTATCCTTCAAAACCTAAACCTGGTATCTGCAGAGGAGACCGCCTTACCTCTCTGGCGACTCCTCCCGCGGTTGACGGACATTTGACTGCCGCAGCATCTGCCTGCCGTACTCTCCGGCGTCCCCGGTCCGGCTTGGGCGCTGCCTCCTGCCCTGCTTCAAATACTTTCTTTGGCGCGAACCTCCGGGGTCCCCCCTGTGATGACGACACGCATCCCGGATACAAAAAGCCTACACTACTGCTAGCTAATCGAGTTAGCACCAGGTATTCATACTGGTGAACTCTTTACGGATGGGATTCGCTCTCCGTACCTAGCTATTCTGCCTCTCCATTATTGGACTTACTCTATTTGGGGTACCCGCTGCTCGGGGGCCTCTCCTCTTTCAGGTCGCTGTCTGGAACTGGTACTCGCTCCTCGAGGGCCCATGTTCCTGGACTCGCTGCCTGGATTTCACTTCTGCCTGGAAGATACTGCTGCTTACACCATCAGTTAGTTACTATCTACTTCTCTCAGAGCTGTTCCCTGGAACCAGGTACTCACTCCTCGAGGGCCTGCCTCTACTCCAGCTCCTGTGATTCCTACCGAGAGAAACCACTGTGTGAGTACTCAACCAACGAGGCTCTATTCCAGAACCCTGCATATACTTCATTGTACTCACAATCTCAGTTTCTCTTCACTACAGCACAGCCATTGTGGGATCGCTGTTCCAGAGCCCTGAGGGACTACAAGCCCAGCCGGGCTTCATCTCTGCTCACTACTGCCACCTCTGGTGGCTCCTCAATACTGTTAATAAAAGATCTATCTGTGTTGTGTGTCCTAAAGCTGAGCCTGACCTGTGGCCCTTCACGGGACTTCCCCCCCGTGGGTGTGGTCAGTAGCCACAGTGTCCAAGGGTCCACCCAAAACCTTACAAACAATAACACCATTATCACATATCATAAGGTCTTCATGCGAAAATGAGTCACCCACAGGTGAAGGTTGACACCCCTGAGGTCCAGGATGGGGCGAGAAAAGCCTTCCTTCTTGGGTACAACAAAATAAATGGAATAATGCCCCATATTTTCCTGGACAGGTAAAGTAAACACGTGCAATACCTCTGTATTAGGGAGATCATAATCACACATAGTTGGATTTATGTAAGATTTGTGTTAAATTTATTGGATAAAATTGTGTATACAATAAAATTTGGGCATTATATATTGCTGAGTTCCTCTGTAGTGAGTGTATATCTTATACCATATTTTCCTGGGGCATAGGAATGGGAATCACATTTCTCATCCGGAGGAGCCTTAGGAGTGTAGACTCCACTGCCTGCCTCCACTGTGATAGAAGTGGCAAGGAGACATCATGAACACGTCCTGAGGAGTGCTGCGAAATTCCAGCGCATATCCTTCCCGTATAACTTCCAGGATTCATTTGTCCAATGTGATTTCGACCCACCGCTGGTAAGAGAGAGATAGGCACCCCCCTATTTCCTCATCCCAAAGGTGGGTCAGTAAAACTTCATTGAGGAGTTTGGGACAAGCCGAGACCCAAACCTGTCCCTCTCTTGGGCTGTTGGAGACATAAGGACTGAGACCTCAAAAGGGCCGAAACCTCTGAAATGAGTTTCTGTAGGGGCGAAAATGCTGGGAACCCCTGGGGCAACCCCTCATAGACAAAGAGTGCTGTAATTGCTTCCTCTTATCCTCCGGTAGCTGGGGAACTGGGGTCTCACCCCATTTACTGGCCAGCTTTTCCAACTCATTCCTGAATAAGAATGATCCTTTAAAGTTCATTTTTGTAAGAATAGCTTTGGAGGCAGCGTCAGCTGACAATTTGCACAACCATAGCTGTCGTCTGACCGCCACCACAGAGGCCACTCCTCTGGCTGAAGTACAGACTAAATCACAGCCCGCGTCTGCTAAAAAGGCAGCAGCGGGTTCCATAACCATTCTAGAATACACCCTAGAGTCATCCACCTCCTGAGAGAGAAGAGGACAAGAATGAGCCACCAGAGCGCAACAAGGAGCAATCTGTAAGATCATCGCTACTGCATCAAAGGCTTGTTTCACAACAGACTCAATCCATCTATCATGTGCATTCTTTAAGGCCGCTCCTTCCTCCATGGGAATAGTTGTTCACTTAGAGACGGCGCAGACCAGTGCATCCAGTTTAGGTAAACGCAAATACTTTCTCACTACTGGGTCTAGAGGGTATAAACCCTCCAGTACTCAGCCCCCTTTAACACTTGCTTCTGGGGCATCCCATTCCAGATCAATCAACTCCTGAATGACGTCCATCACTGGAAAGAAGCAAGAGGCTTTCTGCAGGAAAATCAGAATGGGATTCTTCTTTGGTTCCATCATAGAATCCACCCCAGGAACTCCCAGCATCTTCAAGGTCTGGGAAATAAGGCCCGGCAATTTATCTCTATGAAAGAACCGCAACATGGTCCGATACAGTTCCAACCCAGGTGGGGATTCCCCATCTTCCAAGGAGTCAGGGTCCACCTCTTCATCTGTGCCATCCAGGTCTCTACCAGGAATACCCACGACAAGGCAAAGCACGACTCGGCGTCTGCCGGTAGGCATGGGAGATGGAAGGATCACCAGTTGAGGATCCGTCAGGACAGGGGCAGGTGAGGCAGAAGACTGCACCTGCACAAAGGCTTGTAAATCCTGGAAAACTCCACCCAAGAAAAAGCAGCCGGATCCATGCCTAGTCCAGGAGACACTGGTGTAGGTCCAACTGAATTACCATTTCCAGTGGATAAGCCAGTCAAGGGAGTACTCAAATCTAGCGTACTTCCAGTTAAGGCTGTGGCCAGCCCATCATCTGAATAAGAGGAGCCAGGCTTAGCAAAGTCCGAGGAGGACAAATCTCCCTGAGCATCCTCAAAAGCTGACACAAGTTGGAATCCAAGTCAGGCTGTGAAGCTCTAATATTGCAAGCAGCGCAAAGAGAAAGAAGCTTAGGCTTCTTGGTTACCGGCGCCATTAGCGGCGGTAACTGTGCATTCAATTGGCTCATGCTTAAAAATGTATGCCACAAATTTCAAGCTCCTAGGTAAAAAGGCACGACAAGGCGCACACACAACCCATGCGCACAGCCGGAGCATATCCCATGCTTTTAAAAGTTGTATGCATCTGACATCACACGCACAGTGCATGAACACAGCCAACGCACTGCACGCACCGACGTCCTATAGAGGGTAATACGGCACACACAGAAACACACAAAAAATGACACCATCGCAGCCTACCACACAGTGTGCCGACAAAGCCTGAAGCGGGGCCTAGCCCACCGAGGGCCGCTCAACCTGTCCAGATGCCCAACATTCCTGCAACAGGAACAGGAATGACGTCAGTGCAACGCATCGAGTACAGAGACCAGAGAAAGCCCTGCAGAAAATCCCTTTAATCATCTCTGAATTGGAAGGTAAAGACTTCCATTTTTTTTTTTAAACTTACCTGGGCTCAGCGCTTACCAGCTGAGTACAGAGATGGTCTCTGGCTGCAGGGGAACGGGGCTTTGGCCGTCACCACTGTGCTCGGCTTCCTGCACCCGCTGCCTTTCAGCTGCATAAGCAGCAAAGTCCATACCGGGAACCAGCTACCAGACCAAGGCACACCCTCTGAGGGATCACAGAAATCACCTCAGGAATTCTCTACTGGGGGAGGCAGGAGAGCGGGGTTCAATTTAGGATATAGAATTTCTCCTCCCAAAAAAGTACAGCAATCTCCATAGGGAGAGGTACATCCAACATCTGCTGCAGACGGAGAATACTGATGGGCTGAGGTCACTGCAGGGGTATATGTATTGTAACGTCAGCTTTGCTCCGTCTCCATCTGCTGGCAGGGGAGCATAACCCATTGGTCCTGAGTCCATCTAGCTACACGCTAGGAAAACAGTATTTAATGGTGATGATTTGAAGGAACCGAAACAAATCAAAGTGAACTTGGAAGATATAGTAAACCAAATAATAAGCCAAATTAAAAAGCTAAAGAGTAGAAAATCACCTGAACCAGATGGTATACACCCGGGATTTCTAAAATAACTAAAAAATAAAATAATTTGTAACAGTTCATTAAAATCATTTATTGTGCCTGAAGATTGGATGGTGGCCAATGTAACACCAATCTTTAAAAATGGCTCCAGTTGTGATCTGGGAAGCTAAAGAGCAGCGAGTCTCATGTCAGTACTGGTAAAAATTGTAGAAACTAAAGAACAAAATTACAGAACATATGAATAAACATAGTTTAATGACACACAGCCAACAAGAATTTGCCCAATGGAAGCCTTGCCTCATCAATCTACTACATTTTATGAAGGGGTTAATAAACATGTGAATATGGTGAGCCAGTGGATATGGTGCATTTTGATTTTCAGAAGGCATTTAACAAAGTTCCTCATGAGAAACTCCTTAGAAAATTAAAGTGTCATGGAATAGAGGCGAGATCCTATTATGGGTTGCGAACTGGTTAAAAGACAAGCTTCCCACTAAAGGCCTGTTGTGACACCAGAGGCGCCACGCGCATGAAGGAGTGGAACTAAGGAGCATGCTCTTTTATGTGCTCCTTCTTGCTCGCTTCATGCCTTTGCCATATTTTTTTGGTACTGCTCGTATTTAAAAGTGTCTGTATGGTAATGCATCTCACTGAAAAGGATCATGTTCCAGTTTTGACTGGGCAAGGCCGCTATGGGGGGGTTTACCTCCCAGTAGGGCTGGCTTGCTTTAGCTGGTCCAAGAGTTGCAGGGGGCCTATCTCATGTGATTCCACTGTTCATAGTCAAAAATTCTGTTGTGACTCCTCTATTGCAGTTGGTGATTAATGCTCAAGCGGTTCACAAAAAGATTCCTGTTTTGACCTGCTTAGAGATGATCCTCAGATTTTGTTTGTGTAACTGAAGCATGGCAGCAGGCATCTGACTCTGTTCTTCTGAACCAACTGTATATCCTTAATTATGTTACCTTTTCTAAACACTGCACTGGAAAAAATCTCTGGATCTCCCACCCCTTAGAGATTATGGCTGAGGGAGAATTTGCCCACTTCAGAAAGTCCCTAAAAACTTACCTTTTTCAGCCCACCTTTGCTGACTGAATTTCACTACTGATGTTACGCTATTAGAGGTAGATTTTAAAAGCTTTGCTTGTGCAAAAACAGCCACATATGCGCACAACACAAATTTTAAGAAGCCAGGAAGGACACGCGTACATAAATGTAAGCGCATCCAGAAAAGGGGCAGGGCCAACAGATGAATATGATCTGCATAACTTTGCTACTGCTCCTCATGAGGCACAGGAGTCCTGAATATATGAGAGTGAGAGAGAGAGCTCCTCTGTATAGAGCCAGTCTGATACTCTATATATAGGTACTACTGTAGAGGGGCACTTTGAAGTGGAGTAGGTTTTCGGAAGGTGAGCTGGGGTTGGAGGGGTGTTGTTACAAACACATTCAGAGGTATTCATAGTAAAACTGACATCAGTAAAGAATTATACCCCTTATAAGTGATGAAAAGGGCTGTTCAGCTTGGAGAAGAGACGGCTGAGGGGGGATATGATAGAGGTGTTTAAAATTATGAGAGGTCTAGATCGGGTAAATGTGAATCGGTTATTTACTCTTTCGGATAATAGGACTAGGGGGCACTCCATGAAGTTAACATGTAGCACATTTAAAACTAATTGGACAACATTATTTTCACTCAATGCACAATTAAACTCTGGAATTTGTTGCCAGAGGATGTGGTTAGTGCAGTTAGTGTAGCTGGGTTCAAAAAAGATTTGGATAAGTTCTTGGAGGAGAAGTCCATTACCTGCTATTAAACAAGATGACTTAGAAAATAGCCACTGCTATTACTAGAATCAGTAGCATGGGATATAAGGACTACAATTCTTTACGGAGGTCAATTTTACTATGAACATCTCTGAATGTCTTTGTAACACCACAACCCCTAACCCCAACACCCCCCCCCCCCCCCCCCCCTCAAAAACCCATCCTGATTCAAAGTGCACCTCTAGAATGTTACATATATATAGAGTGTGTCAGACTGAGCTTATGCAGAGGCTCTCTCTCTCTCTCTCTCTCTCCTCTCTCTCTCTCTATCTCTCTCTCTCTCTCTCTCTCTCTCTCTCTTTCTCTCTCTCTCTCTCTCTCTCTCTCTCTCCCTCCCTCCCTCCCCCCCTCCTTGCAACCACACCAGATATATATGTAAAATCTGTAGAGAAGTACACACAGCAGCAGTATTTTAAATGCTACATGCGTACTTTATAAAATGAGGCATATATTTGCTTGCTCTGCAATGGGCGCCGCATTCCTTTTAAAATTTACCATATATTACATTTTGTGTTATTTGTATTGTCATATTTTATTGTATTTCACTGGGTAAAGAAGTCTTATTGTTGTATAACTATATATGTTAAGCTGTAATCCATAGCGATTTCCAGATCAGCAGAGAAAGGAAACTGAGAATAGGACTAAATGGTCAGTTGTTTCAATGGAGGAAGATAAATAGTGGAATGCTCCAGGGATCTGTACTGGGACTGATGCTTTTTAATATATTTATAAATGATCTGGAAAAGAGAACAATGAGTGAGGTGATCAAATTTGCAGATGACACAAAATTATTCAGTTGCTAAATCACAGTGGTTTGTGAATAATTGTAGGACAACCTTACAAAGCTGAGAGATTGGGCATACAAATGACAGATATAATTAATGCGGACAAAAGTGAAATGTGATGCACATAATCCATCTGTGGTTACACGATGTTAGGTTCCATATTAGAAGTCACCACCTAGAAATAAGATCCAGGTGCATCATGGACAATATGTAGGAATTATCAGAAAAGGAATGGAGAATAAAATATAGAATATCATAATACCTCTGTATCGCTCCATGGTGTGACTGCATGTAGACTACTGTTTGTCATTCTGGTCATCAAATTTAAAAAAAAAATATAGTCAAACTGGAAAAGCTTCAGATTTGGGCAACAAAAATGAAAAAGGGAGAAGAGTCTCCTGAGGGGAGCTTTGATAGAGGTCTATAACATCATGAGTGGAGTCGAATGGATAAATGCTACTATTGTTTACTATTAAAAATAAACCAGAAAAAACTAAGGGACACTCCAAGAAGTTACTAAGTAGCACATTTAAAAGAAATTATAAGAAAATATTTTTTCACTTAACGCACAATTAAACTCGAATTCATTGCCGGAAGATGTGGTAAAGCAGTTAACATAGCCGTGTTTAAAAAAGTTCCTGGAGGGAAAAGACTATAAACTATTAACCATATAGACTTGAGGAAAGCCACTACTTATTCATGGGCATTAGTAGATGTGGTCTATTTAAAATTTGGAATCCTGCCAAGTAAGTATTTATGACCTGGATTGGCCACTGTTGGAAACAGGATACTGGCTTGATGGACAATTGGTCTGACCTAGAATAGCAGTTCTTATGATCTTAGGGGCGGATTTTAAGAAGCCCTGCTCGCCTAAATCCGCCCAAATCCGGGCAGATTTAGGCGAGCAGGGCCCTGCGCACCGGTGAGCCTATTTTACATAGGCCCTACCGGCGCGCGCAGAGCCCCGGGACTCGCGTAAGTCCCGGGGTTTTCGGAGGGGGGCGTGTCGGGGGCGTGTCGGGGGCGTGACCGAGCGCAGCGGCGTTTTCGGGGCGTGTCGGGAGCGTTCCGGGGCGGGCTCGGGGGCGTGGCTACGGCCCGGGGGCGTGACCGCGCCCTCCGGACCCGCCCCCAGGTTGCGTCCCTGCGCGCTAGCGGCCCGCTGGCGCGCGGGGATTTACTTCTCCCTCCGGGAGGCGTAAATCCCCCGACAAAGGTAAGTGAGGGGTTTAGACAGGGCCGGGCGGGTGGGTTAGGTAGGGGAAGGGAGGGGAAGGTGAGGGGAGGGCAAAGGAAAGTTCCCTTCGAGGCCGCTCCGATTTCGGAGCGGCCTCGGAGGGAACGGAGGTAGGCTGCGCGGCTCGGCACGCGCCGGCTATACGGAATCGATAGCCTTGCGCGCGCCGATCCCGGATTTTAGCGGATACGCGCGGCTACGCGCGTATCTACTAAAATCCAGCGTACTTTTGTGGGCGCCTGGAGCGCCCACAAAAGTACGCCTATTTGCGGTATTTGAAAATCTACCCCTTATGTTCTAAATTTAGGGGCCTTCTAGTTAAATGTAAATTTGACTGAATATAGTCCCCTAAATTTTGTCACTGAGTGTCCTTTGAATATCAGCCTCTTAATTGCTAGGGTACAGAGGATCCTCATCCTCTAAACATGATTGAAAGGTATCCTAAAACAAGCAATATTTAATTTAACATTTATATTTTGGGAGGCCTATATTAAGAAGCATTTAGATGGATAAGTGAAAAGTTAGCCATCTAAATGGCAAAGTGGCAAAGTTAAATGCTGTATGTGGCTGAATTCTAGCCGTATGTTAATGAGTTATGCGGCTAAAAGTTTAGCCACATGTGGGCCAGAGATAGCCACATAAGTTATGTGGTTAATTTCAATATTCAGAGTTAGCTGGTTGTGCTATAGGGCTGTCCTAAAGTTAGCTAGATATACTTAAGTGGTTAACTTTAAGATAATCAGGTATATTCAGCGGTGCAGCCGCGCTGCTGAATATCCCTGATAAGTTAGCTGCAAAGCTTATATCTGGCTAATTTACCTAGCCACTCCACAGCTGAATATTGCCCCCAGTGTATCCAGAAAATAAATATAAGGTCAAAGCAAATTACATAAAAGCAAACCGAAAACCATAAATAAAGTACATCAAAAACAACAATTAAAACAATATGAAATCATAAACAAAAACATATATAAAAATCCAAAACAAAATACATAAAAACATATCACTCTGCACCATTACGAAATAGCCATCAACAAATATTCCCACTGATATTTGAAACAAACTAGATGTCAATATTCAAAGGCTTTCTCCACTAATTTTTGCAGTTATCTCATAAAAAACATGATTTCAATATCTTCCTCCGCCAAGTGGCTTACAAAAAGGTGGAAATGGAAGTATTCTGATGCTAGGGCTAACTTTTGCAAGTGAGCACAGATATTGAGCACTACCCAACTAAAGTTGCAAGCATAATCCTGGTCAGAAAAATATATGTCTTAAAGTTATGCAGGTAAAGATATGCATACAACTTTATCCATGTATATTCAGCAGCAGACGTATCTGAATAAGTCCTGTTGAATATCTGGATAAAGTTACACACATATAACCTACTCGCTCACTGGATCTCTGAATATCGAGCTCTTAGTTATTAAATTATAATAAGCCCATAATAAAATACAATATAAAATCTATAACTTGAGATTATCATAAATAAACAGCATGCTCTCCTTAACTGTAGCTCAGTAATATCATGCTACTAATTAGTAATATGATTCTCATTCAGACTAATAAAACTTTCTGACAGGACCTAGTGGTAAACACTATGAAGTTCACTCTTCAAAAGTATGTTTTTAAATCTGTAACCCCCCTTTTTCCAGATTCTCTCAGAAATAAGCAAGGGGACACCTTCAGATGCTGCAGAGATTAAGGAAAACCTGGTTGCAACCCTGGATCAGGATTCTCCCAAGGGGACATCAGAAATATAAAGCCCGAGGGATCACGTTCAAAGCCTAACAATAAACAAGTCCACACATAAGTGTTATATTGCAAATCAAAGTAATACTTTATTGTAGTACAAATCAAGTAAAGCAGTGCAAAAATAGCAAAGTACGGGGGAAACAGTTCTTCGCAAGATACTCAAATGATAGATAGACCGATCTGTCAGAAGAGAAAAACAAATCAAATCACAAGAAGTCAATTTCTCAGGCTGCTTTAGTAACAAGTGTAGGAATTAGGGCCCCGTCTGTTCCCTGTGAGCTTTCTCTATCCTCAGGTTCCCTAACGGAACTTGAAATCCTCTTTTCCCACGCAGAAACGAGGTACTCAATTAACTTATTAGTGAACCCTACCAGAAGGACACGTTTCTAATCCCCAAGGCCTGGGAATATTCATCCTCCTCGGCGCTGCTCTCAGAGTCCCTCCTGGAACGCATTCCAAATGGCTGAAGGAGAGAAACACACTTTCTCCCCATGGAAAGGAAAAGCAAATCACCCTTCCCCCTTCCAGGAACCCTGCAGAGCCGCAGCCGCTTGTCTCTCCCTTAATCTTCTGGCCGATGACTCCCTCTAGAGCCTCATGGAGACACCTATGTTTACTTATTTGAAAAATTTGTACAACACCTAGTCCACTTTAAAAGCAGTGAACACAACCTACATTAAGGGGCGGATTTTCAGAGCCCTGCTCGCGTAAATCCGCCCAAAACCGGGCGGATTTACGCGAGCAGGGCCCTGCGCGCCGGGAAGCCTATTTTACATAGGCCTCCCGGCGCGCGCAGAGCCCCGGGACTCGCGTAAGTCCCGGGGTTCTCGGAGGGGGGCGTGTTGGGGGCGTGTCGGGGGGGCGGGCCCGGTCGTCGCGGCGTTTCGGGGGCGTGTCGGCAGCGTTTTGGGGGCGGGTACGGGGGCGTGGCTAAGGCCCGGGGGCGTGGCCGCGCCCTCCGTACCCGCCCCCAGGTCGCGGCCCGGCGCACAGGAGTCCCGCTCGCGCGCGGGGATTTACGCCTCCCTCCGGGAGGCGTAAATCCCCCGACAAAGGTAGGATGGGGGTTTAGACAGGGCCGGGCGGGTGGGTTAGGTAGGGGAAGGTGAGGGGAGGGCAAAGGAAAGTTCCCTTCTAGGCCGCTCCGATTTCGGAGGGGCCTAGAAGGGAACGGGGGTAGGCTGCGCGGCTCGGAGCGCGCAGGCTATACGAAATCGATAGCCTTGCGCGCGCCGATCCAGGATTTTAGCCGATACGCGCGACTACGCGCGTATCTACTAAAATCCAGCGTACTTTTGTTTGCGCCTGGAGCGCAAACAAAAGTAGGCTATTCGCGCTCGTCTGAAAATCTACCCCAAAAGGTACAGAAATAAAACCAAGACTAAAACCAAAGCAATACAAATAAATCATCAGCCAGATAGAACTGATAAACAGAAAGGTGAATTTTAAAAGCCCTACGCGCGCATTAGGTAGGGGATCCGCATACAAGCTGGGCTGGCGTACGCCCACCAAATTTTAAAAGCTGCCGAGTTGCGCGCATATCTCCAGCAGTGCGCACATCTCACTCAAATTTTAAAAGGGGCGTGAACCAACCACTATCTCAGTTTTACCAGTTTGTTCCCAGTTCATCCAGTTAAGAGACAGGACCTCCAAAACCCCCATAGTTTAATAGCCTTCTCTCCCCCCAGCTATCCTCAACCCTTAAAATCATGCAGATTTTCCTATTTTTCTTTCTTTTTTTTTTTTTTAACTTACACGTCATCCACAGCAGAAGCAAATTTATGCGACAGGCGGCCCCTCAGCTCGCATCAGATCGCAAAGGTATATACGTGCGCATCTCAGGTTCACGCCCCGGCCCAAACCACACCCCACCCCATTTGAAACTTCTGAGATGTGCGCGCTCCAGGAGGTACGCGGGTATCTTGGCGGCTTTTCAAATCCGCTCGGCGTGCGTGAGCCCAACATATCCGAACATCCCCTAATTAATGTGCCATTGGGCTTTTAAAATTCACCTTCATTAAGGAAAAAGTCTGCAAAAAGCAATATAAGATAGTGGACATAAGGGGCCAGGTCATGGAGTGTTCTTTTACCTGGTTCACAATCAAAAGCCAGCTGAAACAAATGGATTTTAGTAATTTCCTGACAGTTTTTAGTGCAGCATGTCGGCATAAGTTATTCTGCTAAGGTGCTCCAGAACATCGAATCTGCAATGGAAAATGCACGCTCTCTTGTCTCAACTAATCAGGCAACCACCATCTTGATGTTACGCCTGCAGAAGATCTGACTAATCAAAACAGGGATCTATGTCAAATACAAGGAATATTTGCCGGCTTCGCAAGTTAAGTACAATTAAGTTTGGATTTTATAAGCCAGGGCTTCCCAAATCTGTCCTGGGGACCCCACAGCCAGTCGGGTTTTCAGGGTAGCTACAATGAATGGAGACTCGGTATATGCAAATTTATCTCATGCATGTTCATTGTGGATATTCTGAAAACCCAACTGGCTCTGGGGTCCTCAGGACACGCTTGGGAAGACCTGTTATAAGCATTTGAAAAAACGTAAAACATCGACATTGATGACTATGGGACCAATGATCAGTAATTAAAAACATAGGATTTGATGTCAGATGAATGAGCCTGTTTGTTACTGTACGATAGCCCCTTTTCATTATTACAGATTTATAGTTGTGTGACAGTCATTACATAAGGTGGTCTTTGATCATTAACTGTGTTGCATAGTAATCCAGCCTTGTACCGATTTATTGATTATATTGTAGGATACTCTGTAATAATTGCCTTTCCTTACACTGTGGCATACTTCTAAAGAGAAAGATAGATTTTTAAAATCACAGAAAAAAATTGGACAAGCAAACTCCAAGAAAGCACTTCTGGGCCTTTTGCCTAGACCTTAGATTTAAGAGGAAAAGGTCCATATGTGCTTTTTATACAAGTTTCTGCTTGCACAATTTTTTCCGTGGAATATTTCCACTTACAGAAGTGTGAGAAAACTAAAATCTTGGGCAAAAGATATGCAATTTTAACATTGTGCATGGAAACTGATATGCAAGATTTTTATAATGTTTGCTATCTCTAAATACGTGACAGCTTCACTTTTAAGGGCGTGGGGATGGGGGTGGTTGAGTAAAAGGGACTCTTAATATTCAATGATGTACTTCACATTAGAAATACCTGGTAATTGAAGTTGAAAAAAGGTTTCAAACCACACTGAGAAGTAATGATAACTTTTTAATAGACTAACTTAACATATTCATGACTAGCTGTGGGGGGCAAGCAGGGTACTTGTCCAAATCCCCTTTATGATACAAGGGGGCCAGCGAGCCACTGCCACTAGCCTGCAGCTAAAAGAAACACAGCCCAGTTGCATGGTAGAGTGCAGGGTCTATCAGCCGGCACACATTCACAGGCCCTGCAGCAGTCCCGCCCCCTCCTCCCACGCAGGCTTCCTGTTACCAAAAGAAAAATCCAGGTGAGATGCTGGACCACTGCAGGATCCATAAATGTGTTGACTCACAGGCACTGCACCAGTTTTTCTTGTTATCGTCACTGCTGCCAGGATAAGCCAAATGAGGGTAGGAGGAAGAGCATCTGGGCCAGGAAAAGAGATGTGGGGGAAGACAATATGGGAAGCAGTTATAGCAGGGGAGGGGGGAGAATGACCTGGAAACGGAGCACTAGGGAGGAGAAGGATAAGAGAGAGGAAGACCCAAGAAATCACCAAGGGACCAGAAGGGGTCCAAGAAGAGGATCTGAGAAGGGGTGATGGGAAGATAGGGGTGGGAGGGAGAAGAGGGAGAAGAGGGAGAGGACCTGTGAATGAGCTGCGGGGAAGGGTTGGGAGAGATAGGAAGGGGATGACTTGGAAAAGGGCCAAGTGGTGAGTGATAGAAGCCATGGGGGGAAGCAGTAAGAGGGCAAAGACTAAGAAAGGACTATGGGGCAAGGGTAGGTGAGAGAGAACCAAAGAAGACACTGGGCCTGAAAGTAAAAGGGAAAAGACCTGAGGCGGGGTTCACAAGAAGGGCATAGACGGGAAGGGAGAGCAATGACCCACATAGGGGCCCATGGGTGAAGACAGATAGCAGGAAGATGAGTGAGGAAGGCACCACGGAGAAGTAAGAGTGTGAAAACCTAGGAAGGGGAAATGGGGCGGGAGGGAAAGGACCAAGCAAGGGGTAAAGGGGGAAGAGAGGGGTAGGAGGAAGGAGCCATGCCTGGGAGCAGAGGATGTAGGGACAGAACTTGGGAAGGGACCATGAGAGGAAGGGAAGGCCTCCAGGAGGGACTATGGAGGGTAGAGTAGGAAGGAGAAGCGCTGAGAAGGGAGGAAAGGCAGGGAGACTCAAGAACTGGATATGGGAGGGCAGGGGAAAGAGGACTCAGGAAAGGGCCAAATGGGGAACAGGCTCAACTGCTTGAAATCACTGGAGAGGGGGGAAGAGGAAAGAAAAGACCTGGGAAGGGGACAACGTATTGGAGGAAACTCAAGGGTTGAGATCACAGGGGTGGAGTGGAGTGGGGGGGGGGGGGGGAAGGCTCAGGAAGAAGCCACAGAGGGAAGCAGAAGGCTTAAGGGCTGGAGATCAGAGAGAGGCTCAAAGACTTGAGATTGGGGTAGGCGGTAAAGAATCTGGGAACAAGGCCATGGGGAGAAAGAGTGCGAGGGAGAGGACCCAGCATGGGGGCCAGTGGTCGAAGGAGTGGACTCAGGATGGACGTGGGCTCAAGGACTGAAGAGTGGAGTAAGGGAGGCTGAAAAACTGCAGGTTGGGGTCTGGGAGTAGGAGGAATAAGATCAAAGAAGGGGCCATGGCAGGAAGGAGAAAGAGGAAGAGCAGGCCGAAGACCCAAGATGCGGGGGGGAAGGGCAACAGCAGGATAGAACCCACATGGGAGGGGGGAGAGAGAGAGGAGGAGTCAGGATCCAGGATTGGGTCCCCACTCACAAGTTTCTGCCCTAGGCAGTGGCCCTGAGAATTAAACTCCCTTTGTCAGCTCAGGCAGCCACATCGTCCTTAGCTCACTCTGCAAGGACTTGACAAACTGACACACGGCTCTTGAAACCTGGTCACAAATGTATTAAGTTAAGTTCATTTGAAAGGTCTCACCTATATCTCGCTTCCTGACCTTCCTGTAATTCTACAAACATGGCAGCCGCATGACTCTAAACACGCTGACAAAGAAATCCATTTGTCAAGCCTCGCTGTGAGCTAACGCCACTGGAAACAGTGGGACGGTCATCTTGAAGAGTTAATAAATGAGAAAAAAAAAAAGACAGACCCTAATGATAGAAGCATAAAGGCGCTTCAGCTATGGACCTATGTGAACAGGCCTCACGTAAAAAAAAATTATTTTAACTCAAATTGAAGTTATTTTTAATTTTGGGAGATAAGGGGGAGAGGAGGTATTCATTATTTTATTTTATTCAGGCAGTCCCACTGAATTTATGAGTCAGATTTGTCACTTAACCTATCACCGTGCCGATGGCTCTTGCTCGGCGCAGCGTCAAAGTCTTTAAAGACACCCTTCAGTTTCTAGGATGACCACGCAGCGCTAGACTGAAGCACGTTAAGCGTCCAAGCCACGGGCACAAGAGCCCTGTGGGGGCGGGGGAACGCCTTGCCCCCTTCCTCTCCTTCTCTCTATCTGCCTCTCCCCTCCCTATCTCACAGGAGGTGGCAGGGGCCAGCAGTACAAAGTGGGGCCATCAATCAGTCCCAGGTCCCTCTGCAGACACCTCCTGTCAGCTGATCAGAGGGGAAGGCTTCAGTGGAATCAGCTTTCCATTATCAGGCTCTGCTCTGTGATCAGAACAAGCCACTGAACCTCGTACTTTTCACTCGGAAAAAAAAAAAAAACAACCCCATACACTGGGGGGGAGGGGGAGGGAGGGGGAGAGAGAGTCTCCTGACAGTTCATACATTTCTCTCCATTCCAGGGCCAGATGATTTTTGACGGCTGGGTCTCACCCTCTTTGATGTTGGACTCTTTTGAGAATGCCCTTGCTGTGAAAAAAATTTTATCCATCCAAATTAAAGAGAAATATTTCTGCGTCCAGCTGTTAAATGTGATGTGTTTGCCATTTTTCAGTGTCCTGGCCTACAGCCACCTTGCAGGCTGTGCCGTAAACCCCTCTCGCTCGCCTTTACAGCAACAATATTCACAATGTGTCAGTGTCCCCAGCCAGCTCCTCGCTAACACTTACCACTGAGAAAATTAGGAAAATGCAAGTAATATTAGCTCCCATTGCTATTGCCTAAGAAAGCACTATTTATACAGACCTCTCAAAGGCGACCTAAAGGAGTCAGCCAAATTCCTCAATTAGGCACCCCAAAAAAATGAGATATATATGTCATTATTTTTTTTTTAATTCTACCAAACTAAAATATTAATTTTCTTGTAGCCCCCCCATATAAGCCTGACCGCAGTAAAGGGAAATCCCAGAATGCACTTGGCTAGCGAATGCAAAAGTGAGATCGGTCTGAATGTCATTAGAATCCACATCAAATGAATGGCATTTGTTCAACAGGCCTAGCTCTGTTTAAATTTAGTCAAACTTCTCATGAGGCTTTCAATAAACATTTAGCTTTAAGTAATCAAGAAAACCTGTATCTGCTTATATTTATTAAGTGTAATTTTTGCAGTTATAAATCCCCCTGTCATGGGTTGTATATACTGTATATGAAGGGTGCACTACGTCATAACAATGCCTGCTCCTCCCCCCCCCCCCCTCGCTTCTCTCTGGGGGAGAGGGTGACACCCAAAGAGCCTTCCCATCAACGTGCAGCATATTTCCACGTTTTGCTAGCAATGGAAAGGAGTGACATTATATACATTGGGGGGGGGGGCGGCATACACAATTACTGAAACGTAACCCGCCATTCATCCCAGAGAACTGCCTCCTGTTGCTCGTCCACCTCAAAATTGCCGTATTTTGGTCACCTGGTTTTCGGGGACACTGCCCACAGTGATGAGCTCATCGTGATAAATAATAAACAAATCGTAAAAGTAACGAGTGCTTTAATTCTGTATTAGCTTGCGCTGTCCATAAGAGGAGCGTAGTATTTCAGCAGCATGGGGGCACCCATCGGCATGGAAGCAGGCCTGGATCTGTCAGTAGGCACGCTAGGCCCATGCCTGGAGTAGCAAACATTTGAGGGGGCAGCAGGCTAGCTGAAGAATTGCTGCTTTCCTGCTGTGCTGAATCTCATTCAGCAGAGAACAGCTCTTTGTTTCCTTATTCAGCTGCAGGAAAGAGAAAGAGAGGGGGTGGGTATGGAGCAGACAGAAAAGGGGGATCATTTTGGGGAGGGTAGGAGGAACGAGATGGGGATCATTGGGGGGGGGAGTGAGGAGAGGCGCTGAGAGAGAATCTGCTGGGGTGCATGTGTGTGTGTGTGATAAAGAAGGGGTTGGTGCTGTCTGAGTGGGTGGGAGGTTAAAGGGGGAACACAATTGGAGTACAATAGGGACACCTCTCCTCATCCCCTTCCCCCCCACCCTGGAATTCAAATCTTCCCTCCTATGATCTCAGATTCTATCCCACAGATCCTATACCCTCCCTTCATTCTTACCTCTTCCTTCTCCCAGATCCTGGAATTCCCCTCCTCTTCCACTTAACCCCTAATCCCAGCTTCTCCATCCTTTGCTCCCCTTCCTACCTCTTTCTCCCTCCTCTTGCCCCATCCCAGTTTCCTCTCTTTCTCTCGCCTCCTCATCCCCAGTTTTCTCTTCTTCTGACTCTCCTCTCCCCCAGTCCTCAGCCTTCTCTCTCCTTTCCCCATCCCTTGTCCTCTCACCCTGTCCTTTTCCTTCTATTACCTCCCCGTGCTAATACTTGAGGTCCCTTTACCTCACACTATAAAAATGAAATAAATTCTACACACACAAGCAAGATGGGAAAGTCATTGTATACTGTAATATAAAAGAAGGAAATATTTGCATATGTGTTTTATAATTTTCTAATTCCTATCTCAGGAAACTGTGGGGCTGTGCCGTAGATCTTCTACTCCTATAGCATGACCTTCTTTCTGGGGTGAGGAGGGGATGACAGCCCCAACAGTGCCTAGGGGTGGCAAAAACCCAAATCCATCACTGTATGGAAGAGGGCTATGTGTACAAATCTACATGCTGTATATTAGCCTATTAGTGTAAAAAAGAGAAGGAACAGAAATAAGCTTAGCTATGACATTGTGTGTAAATCAAAGGAAAGTGAGGTGTATACAATGGCTCGCCCCAAGACACACACAGTTGGTGTAGGAATCAGTTGTCAAGACTAGATCCCAGGACTCCAGGAAGCTGGTGTGGTTTTTAGCGCTACTTTCTGATTGCTAAGCTACTGCTCTTCCCAGTTTAGTTTGCGCACATATTGCAAGTAGTACATTACTTTGCTTCCTCGTTGGCAGTGCCCCTAGGCAAATACAAAAAGGTTGATTGCTTGATTTCAATTGAAAAGAAAAGTGGCATCTCCAGGGCCGGTGGAAGTTCTAGGCAAACCTGGCGACTGCCTAGAGTGCCGTGGGTCTCATGGATTCGTCTTTCCACCCACAAAGTCTAGAAGAGAAAGTGGTGTGTGCACGTGCAGGCAGGAAGAAGGAAAGGCTGTGCAGTCGTGGCCAGAAGCAACTGATAGAACAGCACATCCCCCAGGCCGTCGCAGCCTCGGATTCTGCAGCTTTCGATCACAGGAGCAGCAGCAGTAGTATGCCTCCCCATACACACTCCTGGCAGGTGCTGGAAGCCTCTCGGTCTGCCATGGGGGCTTAAGGAGGAGGCTGCCATTGGACTTCTGATGGGAGGGGGAAGGAAGTGAGTGAGAGAGTGTGTCTGTGTTTTTCTGTGAGAGAGCATGTCTGTGTGTGTGAGAGAGTATGTGTGTATGGCAGCATGTGTGGGTGTTACAGCATGTCTATATGTGTGTGTAAGCATGCGTGTGTGTATGTGTGTGTATGAGAGAGAGAGAGCATGTCTGTGTGTGTCTGTGTGTATGTCTGAGAGCATGTCTGTGTGTGTCTGTGTGTATGTCTATGAGAGCAGTGTGTGTGTGTGTGAGAACATGTCTGTGTGTGTGAGAATGCATGTCTGGGTATGTGTCTGTGAGAGCATTTCTGCATGTATATGCATGTCTGTGTGTGTGTGAGTGTGTAAGTGTGAGTGTGTGTGAGAGAGTAAGTTCTGTGATTGAATATTTGTGAATGTACAAGAGAGAAGAGAATGATTGTGAGCAGCAAGCCCCCTCCTCTCCCCTGCTAATCCATGACAATCTCAGGGCATCTGGAAATCAAAAGATCCCAGGTATGGAGAACAGATGATTATTTTATCCTTTTTAAGTTTTAATTATTGGGTGGGGTTTATGTTTGCTGTTTTGAAATATTTTATTGGTCTTTAGAAAATGTATATGAGTTTTAGATTACTGGATGATGTTCTTTTTGTCAGCTGTTTTGAAATATTCTTATTAGTATGGTTCTACTTCTATTGAGGAATTATATTTTCTGATTTTATTGTTTGTTTATGAGGAATTGTAGTGTTTTTATTTCTCCATTGTTGCACTGCATACTTAGTCTGGCTTGTTGTGGTTTACAGTTCAGTTTTTGTCTGCAAGTTTGTATTACTACTTTATTCTGCATTTTGTGAGAATCTGTTTGTATTTTGCATGTCTGACTGAGCTGATGCATTCTGCTAGTGTGTAGGTTCTGTGTACGGATCTATAGCAGCTTGGCTTTTTCTGTTTTCCTAATAGTAGATGTATTGACGTTTTAGGGCCTGGTGTAATAATTGTAGGGTTGCCTATTCATTAGTGTTTGAGTGCTGGCAGTTATTGCAGTTTTGGTCTGGGAGATTTACTATACTGAAATTATTCATTTTACTCGTGGATTTTTGAAGGCCAAGCCCATATCCAACACACATTACAATAGACATAATACCAATTCCAAGAGTCTTTTTTACTTTTACAGGGTTTTACAGCACTGCAAGTAAATATAATATACATGTTGTAAGTGATATTTTTACCTCAGAAGACTGTACTTTAAATGTTCTTGTTCAGGTAAAATCTATTATTATAAATGAATAATTTTTAATTGTGTGCGGGGACGGGATGATGGAGGGGGACAGCTATACGTTTCGGCTAGGGTGCCTAATACCCTTGCACCGGCCCTGGAAATTTCAGAGTTACAAGTTTGTAACATACATGTCTTAATTTAATGAACTGTTGATATTTGCACTTGGTACATTTTTTGTTTGCATAGTTATATATTATTTAAAAAAAATAACATGAATGGTTTTCATAACAATTTACTTTTTTGCAGGTCAGAGATGTGACTTTTGATATAAAATTATGCAAATTTTCCACATAACTACCACAGAATTTTGAACACTCTGCCACAGGAAACCGAGGACTCTGCTCATTGGTCATCGAAGATCACGTTTTCTGACATGCACAATTAATCTCTGGAACTCACTGCCAGAGGATGTGGTTAGGCAATAAGCGTAGCTGGGTTTAAAAATGTATTGGACATATTCCTGGAGAAGAAGTCCATAAACTGCTATTAACTGACTTACAGCCCGATACTGTAAAACCGCGGGAGAGCGGACGAACGCCCGCTCTCCCGGCGCACGCACCGGCCCTTTGCCGGTGCGAGCTATCCAGTATGCTCCAGCATGCAAATTAGGCGACGCGGTGCAAACGAGGGAAAGGAGGCGCTAGGGACACTAGCGCGTCCCTAGCGCCTCCTTTTGGCCTGGAGCGGCGGCTGTCAGCGGGTTTGACAGCCGATGCTCAATTTTGCCGGCGTCGGTTCTCGAGCCCGCTGACAGCCACGGGCTCGGAAACCGGACGCCGGCAAAATTGAGCGTCCGGTTTTCGGCCCGACAGCCGCAGGCCGAATTCAAATTTTTTTTTTTTTTACTTTTTTTTACTTTTGGGGACCTCCGACTTAATATCGCTATGATATTAAGTCGGAGGGTGCACAGAAAAGCAGTTTTTACTGCTTTTCTGTGCACTTTCCTGGCGCCGGAAGAAATTAGCGCCGACCTTTGGGTCGGCGCTAATTTCTTAGAGTAAAATGTGCGGCTTGGCTGCACATTTTACTTACTGGATCCCGCGCGCATACCTAATAGGGCCATCAACATGCATTTGCATGTTGAGGGCGCTATTAGGTGCCGCGGGTGGGCCGCGTGTTTTCCTCCCCTTACTGAATAAGGGGTAAGGGAAAACACGCGTCCAGAGCAGGCTGACAGTGCGCTCCGATGGAGCACACTTTACTGTATCGACCTGTTAAGGAATATCCATGGCTTATTACTGGCATTAGTAGCATGGGATTAATGGTTAGATTCATGTAATTAGCTGATCTAAAGCAGTGATGATGCTTTCAAGTTTCCAGCAGTTCACTTAATGCAACATAACAGTCTAAAACCGCACAACTGTGTCGTGATGCTACAGCTTTCCAGGACATGCTACTGACCAGGCAACGCTGGGTAACATGCACAAATCCTACAGAACACAATGTAAAACTCCAACTTGGTTTTCAAATATCTTGCATGCTGGTTGATTCCCACTACCAATATCCAGAACCAGATTTTTCATGGCAGATCAAAAAGGAACGAACACTGAATGCAGCGAATGCAAACAGGTGAGGGCCTTATGACGAGCTAAGAATTAAATTTGGTGCAAGGAGCTGAATACATCCTTACTAAGATCAGTCAGCATGCAATATGATGAGCCTTCTGCTTCCCATCTAGTACACACAAAAAGAATGTCCAAGAACTAACCCCTCTTTAGAAGCTTAAAAACCAAACCCACTAGAAAATGTTTATTCGAATGAAGTAATGGTTTCCTAAGGATTTGCTTCTTTTTATATTCCCTACAGTTATATTTCTCCAGTGAAATGTGTCACTATTTAAAATTATGATGTTTTCTCAAGCCTACTACATTCTTTTCCCCTTAAAGTTAGAAAACCTGATTGTCAAAATATGCCGTTCTCCAGGCAGATGGCGTCCTATACACAACGTTTTTGGATAACTTCTTTTTCCAATGTCTGGAAATTATGTCTTCAAATATTCTTAAAGCTCAGTCTCTAAAACCAGATGCGGGTGATTGAATTTGTCATATATTTCACAGCTGAATTTATGCCATTCAGAGACAGTAATGTTTTGTTTTTTTTTATTAATGTTACCAGCTAGAAACACATAGGACCAAGCCATGAGGATAAATGCAGTATTGCAAAATCAGAGAACATCTCAACCTACCACTGGAGGACAAAAGTGGTACAAACACAGAGGTGGGGGTAAGTGAGAGCAAAGCCAGAGATGAAATAAGACCTGGGATATTGAAGTGGGAAGTAAGAATGGACATGCCCGAAGGGTGTTGTCCATTCTTACTTCCCGCTTCAATATCTGCACTGGTTACTTCCCACTTCAAAAATCTGCACTGGTTACCTGTTGCTGAAAGAATAACATATAAAACTCTCACTCTCATCCACAAAGCTCTCCACAACCAAAACATGCACTGGTTCACGGAACACCTCACCTTTCACAACTCAAACAGACCAAAAAGGCAACAACACAGAGCTCCCCTCATCATTCCCTCACCTAAACATTCTAAACTTGGTTCCACTAAGGCTCGGGTTATATCTTTAGCTGGACCCGTTCTATGGAACAAACTCCCTCCCTTCCTATGGCAGGAACCTTGCCCAAAAAAATGTAAGCAGAATCTGAAAACCTGCCTATTTAGGCAAGCATTCCCAGAACAGCCCTCCCTCCCCCACTAGTCCCCTTTCCTATTCTTATTCTTGCCGTAGTTAATTACTTAATTAGCTATGTAATTAGACATCCGTCATGTAAATAGTTATTTTGTGAGTATTTGTACTTTTCCTCCTACTTGTTCTGCCTATATTTATTTATCTAATTAGCTATGTAATTAGACATCCTCGCTGTAATTAGTTATTAATGAGTTCATGCTTTAAGTGGTTCCCCCCCTTATATGTTATATTACATTGCTCGCAATTTTTCTATATTATGCTCATTGTTCCTTGTTCTCTGTAAAGCTCGTTTAGCTACTGTTCGGTTTTATGTGAACCGATGAGTTGTTCCCAACGTTCATCGGTATATAAAAGCTTACAAATAAATAAATAAATAAACAAATAAATAAATAAATATTGTGGTCTTATTCTACAGATGCCATTATATTCAAGGCTTTTTTGACTGAGGCTACAGGTGACTTAGGCAAGGGATTTTTTTTTTGTGAAAATAAAATGTTATTCATAGAGTCTACAAGGCTCCCCTCTCAGAATGGGACACAGAAAGGAGAGGAAATTAGTGAAGTCACTTCATTATGAACCCAGATTCTACCGGTGATATTTTCTTTCAAAGAAAAGACGCTGAGGCTTCCTTGCACACATAAAGAAAGACAGGGTAGTTATGTTCACCTAGCTGAACATACAGTAAGGAGTGGCAGGCTGTTACGGTCCCGGGCCGTGCCCCAGTCCCTCCACCTACCTCGGGGACGGCCCGGGCTGTTTCGAGGCCTACCCGGGCCTGCACTGCCTCCAGCGCGTCTCTCCCTCCTCGGGAGAGTCGCCGTCGATCCGCCGCGGCTGGCCCCGCCCCCTAGACGCGCGCGGGGAGGAGTCCCTCTTAAAGGGGCCAGAGTGGGAAAACTCAAACCCTGCCTCGGATGACATCAGACGCTATCAGGGTATTTAAACCCTGCTTCTGGACATCTTCAGTGTCTTGCAACGAGGTTCACTCAGTCCCCTGAGTTGCTAGTTGCTGCTTTTGGATCTTGATCTTGTCTTCTACTTCTGGCTTCTGACCCGGCTCCGTCCTACGACTCTGTTTCCAGCTTCTGCCCCTGGCTTTGACTTCGGACCTCTGACTTCTGGCTTCTGACCCTGCTTCGTTCCTGGACTCCGACTTCTGTTGCTCCGCCTCTTCAGGTATCCGGTTCTTGCTGGCCCAGGGGATTCTCCTAAGTCTCAGCGGCTCGGGCTCTCACGGGCTCCTCCCGGGGGAGCTGCGGGCTTCCGAGGGTGAAGACTCTTCCAGCCCCCTGGGTCCTGCTGTCCTCATCAACCATCTCTTCGGCTGCTGCCTGGATCCTTGGTCGCACAGGGTCCCACCTAAGTCCAAGAGGTCCAGGTTCCTATGGGCTCCTCCTGGGGGGACCTCAGACTTCCAGTGGCGAAGTCTTCTCCGGAGTCTCTTCAGCGCCGCCTCCCGGCTGCGACGCTCACTGTGGGTCCCCACAGTGTAACATCTGCAGTCTCAGCCGGCCCAAGGGTCCACGACCATAACAGCAGGCAAACTGCAGGTCACAACTTTTTACTGAATTAATATAAAACACTGTGGATTCTGCTGTCAGAAGAGTTTTGCCACTGTCACAAAACAAGACAAATAATTTTGAAACCAGGTCCCTTGGAGAATTACTTTTGATTCTCCACAGGTCTTCAGGTCAGTGCTGAGCTAATCATGAACCGGCTGCTCAAAGTCATTCCAGAGAACACTAAAGTACTTCTCATTCAGAAAAAGGGATCATGCAAAATGCTTACAGTTAATGAAATGTCTGTGTTCACTAAAGAGAAGCGAGATTTTCCAGTCCCTTCCTGTTAAGAAGTGAAAAGCATTCTGGGATGTGAGTAGCAGTCACATTAATAGCATGTATATTGCCACACACATCACGCTTGGCAACACTGATCTTAATGCAATCATTTTTTAATAAATGACTACTCCCATTTCAGGAAACAAGCGAGTTTTCTGCCAGACCTTTAATACCAAATCCTCCCACTATGGAAGCATGCATTAAAAAACTGAGCTAAGGAGTCACGTGATGTGGTGATTCAGGGTGGACGCTCGATCCCTGGCTCCAAGTGTCTTCCCCCGAAATCTAGCAATATCTGAGGCATCTGATCTAAGTTAACTGAGAAAATTACTGGTCTGAAGAGTGCCTATGAATATCGATCAATACATGAAAAAAATCTCCTTTGGGTATGCCAGCTAAACTGGCAAGCAAAGAAAAAGGAAAATCCAAAGCGGGAGAAGAAAAAATGACGGCCGCCATGGAAAATCCGACGCACTGCTCTATAGATGAAATCACAATGAGTGCAATAACAGAGGCGGTGAAATCGGCAATTGCTGGCAAGCTAGATGCCATCGCAGAAATAAAATCTTCATTAGCAGATTTCAGCCCGCAATTAGATGCTTTGGAAAAACTGCACGACTATAGTAGAAGATGACACATTGTAGGCTGCAAGAAAAATACAAAAGCTGGAAAAATCAATCAGGCCGATTCAATAAAACGTGCGGGAGAGCCGGCGCTCCGAATTGAGCGCCTGCTCTCCCAACGTGCGCCCAGGCACCTCTCCTGGGCACGCGATTCTCTATTCAAATGAGGCCGGACACTAATGAGGTGGTGCTAGGGACAATAGTGCATCCCTAGTGCCTCTTTATTAGCAGAAGTGGCGGCTGTCAGCAGGTCCGACATCCAACACTTAATTTTACCGGCGTCGGTTTTCGAACCCGCTGACAGCCACGGGTTCGGAAAATGGACACCGGCAAAATTGAGCGTCCTTTTTCGAACCCGCCGATTGGCAGGCAGATTTTTTTTGGGGGGGGGGTTCTTTTGGTGCCTCTGACTTAATATCGTTATGATTGAGCAGGCGTTAATTGAGCAGGCGTTAATTTCTGAGAGTATTCCGAGCAAATACTCGGAATACTCTGCATGTGATAAACGCTATTAGTTTCAGGGGAGTTGGCCGCACATTTTCCACGCGAAAACGCACATCAAACAGGTGTTAAACGGTGCCGTCGGCCGAGCGCACCGTACTGAAAGACAGCTCACGAGGACAAAATAAATGAGTTTGAAAACCAGTCAAGGAGGAACAACTTACCGTTTGCGGGCTTTGAAGAATCTATCAAAGAACATAAATTAGACAGTACGGGGCGGATTTTAAAAGGCCCGCGCGCGTAAATCCGAAAGGATTTACGTGCGCATGGCCCTCGCGCGCCTATTTTGCATAGGCCGCAGGCGCGCGCAGAGCCCCGGGACGCGCTTAAGTCCCGGGGCTTCCTGATGGGGGCGTGGTGGGGGTGTGGCGGGATGACGTGGCGTTTAGGGGGCGGGGCGTTTCGGGGGTGGCAACGTGGGCGTGGTTTCGGCCCGGGGGCGTTCCGGGGGCATGGCCACAGCTTCCAGAACAGCCCCCGGGACCGGACCACGGAGCGGGGCAGCCGGCCGACGCACGCAAAGTTACGCCTGCTTTCAGCAGGCGTAACTTTGCCGACAAAAGTAAGGGGGGGTTTTTAGATAGGGCCGGGGGTGTGGGTTAGGTAGGGGAAGGGAGGGGAAGGTGGGGGGAGGGCGAAGGAAAAGTTCCCTCCGAGGCCGCTCTGAATCGGAGCAGCCTCGGAGGGAACAGGCAGCGTGCGCTGGGCTCGGCGCGCACAGGTTGCACAAATGTGCACCCCCTTGCGCGCGCCGACCCCAGATTTTATAAGATACGCGCGGCTACGCTTGTAGACTGGCTCCCCATGGCATTAGGCATATCTGAAAATCTGATGGACATGATCATGGAATGTGTGCACAGGCTGAGAGCCAGGAAGGAAGGCGAACGATAATAATGGCAAGCATATCCTAAGACATCAATCAGCCCTGAAACAGAACAGTGCTCCAATCAGAATCTTTCAAGATTTCTCAAACAAAGTTGCCATGAAGCAAAGAGAATTTGGGTCCTCATGCGCGCAGCTGGCAGCAAAACAAGTCAGGTTTGCAGTACAATTCCCAGCCAGACTGCGGGTGTGGCAAGATGGTACTATGTGTCTGTCTGACACACTACCCGAGACAAAGCAATTTGTGCAAAAATTGAATTCGGAAGGCACTTCATGAGAAGAGGAAGGCAACTCATAAGGCAGTGGTTTCCGTTACCTAGTTATTGCTTACATGATTTCTGAGAATTTGGAATGGCGCATATCGCACGGAGAAGAAAAGTGAGGAGGGAATGAAACAACAATATGGCCGCTCGCAGCAATAGCTGGCCCCGGCAAGTGATGTAACTGTTGCTGGTTGATGCAAACTTGTTTTCTAAGTTCTAGCTGGGTAAATTTGCTCAATTGGGTTATGAAATTATCGCCTTAGGGTGGAATTTGTCGCTGTGGCGAAAGTCAAGAAGCATCAGGCGATGGTAGGGAAGAGGCATCCTGCGGCAATATGGGGTCTACTTGGCTGATCCTGGCTCGTTACCCCTAAGTTAGGGGGCTATTATTTATTTATTTTCAACTTAATGGTTATTTGCTTTTACTGTTCTTCCTGAATGTACCGATAATGATGCTTATTTGGCAGCCTTTGTTTAATGCCTTATAATGGATAACATGTTCATATTAAATCAGATGATACCTGATCACTCACAATACTGGCTCTGTGTCTCTAGGACGTGAGTTTAACTGTTATGGGGGTTGATGAAAGGGATGCAGGGGGGAATATAGGGTTCAGGGGTATAATAAGGAATAGAAGGAAAGGGGAAGGGAGGGAAGAAAGTCCTTGCAAGATAATATAACTTCTAAAGTTGTGATTTTTCCTTTCATTGAGGCGGAGAGTGGCGGGAAGTATTTTCAGAAAGGATTAGGTACTCAAGAACACAAGAGGAGAACAGTTCTTTTAGAAATAATAATAGGAGGGGGTTCTTGTGTATATCTTTATGCGGGGGTATTTGGAATCATGAATATAAACTGAATAGAGATTAATAAAGGGGGTTTAGGCAGATTAATAGAGGAATGAGATGGGTCCCAAAGTGATGCTACTTGGAATGTAGCAGGTCTAGGTTCACCTATAAAAGAGAAAAAATATTAGCCCATATTCATAGGTCCCAAGGAGACATTGTTTTCCTAAAAAAACACATATGACAGATGCAGACCCAACAAATTAAGGAATGAAAGGGGCTTTAATCAATTATTTTATTCATCAAAATCTCCCAAACACAACGAAGTAGCTATTTTAATTCATAAAAGGGTTTCTTTTACTTTGTAGAAAAAATGGACACATGATAAAGGACGTTAAAGGCAATCTATTTGGGAAAGCTGTAATTCTGGCTTCAATCTATGCCCCCGAAACAAATATCACCACAGTTTCTTTACCAAGTTAGTAACTTGTATATCTGCCCTAGGGGATGCTCATGTAATACTAAGTGGAGACTTTAATTGTGTAAATGACCCGTTGTTGGATAAATGTTCAGCTTCTAAACTTGCTAAACTGGGGAAAGGGAAGATCATTACATTTCTTTGTAAATCTCTTTCCTTATTGGATATATGAAGAGTATGATATCCTGAAGAACGTGATTACACTCACTATGCTAGAGCGCATCCTGCAAAATCCAGGATAATATGTTTAACGAGGTGGGTTAGACAAAGATAGGGAACCTGGTGATATCTGACCAGTGTCCCGTGTTTTGCTCAATGGGGGGCCGGCTGGGTTTGAATCTTTATTTCAATGGAGAATGCCTGAATGGTTATGTAAAGAACTGGAATTCAAACAGTTTTAACTGGAGAAATGGCACCTATTGAGGAGTCTAATAAACAACACGAGGACAACCCAGTCCTTTTCTGGTAAACAGCAAAAGCTGTAATAAGGAGGGAAATTTATTAAATTTGCAGCCTATTAAGTGCAAACAAAGAAATAAATACTGGAGGTAGAATAACAAATAGCATATTACAAACTCCAACTGATTAGAAGTAATTCTGATGAATGGACAGTCAGATTTAGGAATGCTCAAACTATTTTAAATGACCTTTTGCACCAGGAGGCAACAGGTGCTATGTTTCTCTTTAAACAGAGATAATTTCTCCATGGGAACAAACCAGGACAAATGATCGGAGAAAGGCCTCAAGTGTAATCTAAAGGGGTCATTTTCAAAGGCTTATCCCGTGTGATAGCATGCTGGGAGCGGAGTCGGGGCGGCGAGGGGGCGGACGCGGCGATGTCTTCGCTGGCGGCGATAAGGTTAGTAACCTTATCGTCACCAACAGCACGCCAAATAGCACCACCTTTCACGGTGGTGCTATTCGATGCAAAAGCCGGCAGCGAAGACACCGCGGTAGTGCGAAAGCTGCTGGCTTTCGCAGGCCCACCCCCACCCCCCCGTTTTCACAGGATTCATCATTCTGCAATAGAATGATGAAACCAGGCCTAAATTTGTTAAGAATATTAAGAAACCAGATGGTTCCTTTGCCACTACCTCATCAGAAATAGGGAGTTTTATCAAAACTTATATGGCAAGGAAAACCCCAATTTAAAACTTCAAAAGGAGGTTTTTGATGGTTTAAAACTACTCAAGGTTTCTGATGCACAATTAAACAATTTGAATAACCCCATCTCTGAGCAAGAGATTCTCTCAATTATTAAAGAACTGAAACTGCAGAAATCCCCAGGTCCAGACAGTTTAAACTCTCTATTTTATAAATCACTATAGCATCCGGTAACCCTTGTCCTGAAGGACTTGTTTAATCATATGGTGCAAACTCAGGTAATATCAGAAACAATGAAAGTGGCAGCCATTACAATACTACCTAAACCAGGAAGGGATTTACCAGATCCAGGCTCATTCAGGCCAATATCACTATTAAATCAAGAAGTAAAAATTTACCAAAAGTTATAACAAATTGACTAAAATATACTATGCTGGATTTAATATCCCAGGAACAGATTGGTTTCACATATGCCAGAAAATCAGCAGATAATATTAGTGGCTCTAGAAACCTGCCATTTCTCACGGGTGGTGGATCCATTGCTGATCAGCTTTGATGCAGAAAAAGCTTTTGATATGGTGGCATTGGATTTTCTATTTGCTTCCATTGAGAAACTTGGATTTATGGGTCCAATTCTTTCTGCCATTCAAGTTTTATATAGTGATCCTAAGGCATTCATTTGTGTCAATGGATCCACTTCTAGAATTTTTGACAGGTAGAGGCACTAGACAACGATGTCCCCTATCCCCACTGCTTTTCATTCTCTCCCTGGAACCTTTAGTATGTAAAATTAAGCAAGATATCAACATTGCAGGCATACAAGTTGGACACTAGGAGCTTAAATTAATACTCTTTGCAGATGACATGGGCTAAAGCCCACACAAGTCTCCTTCTAGTGCTGGATCATATACTTAAATTTGGAACCTTTTCAGGATTGAAATTAAACTTGACAAAATCCGAAGCTCTGGATTTTACAGATCACTTGCACAGTGCTTGGGAAAACTTTCTATTATTATGGGCAAAAGACACTATTAAATATTTAGGAATCAAAGTTTATTGAGACACAAATAGATGGTACCAGCATATCTAACTTAGTGCACAAGAATTAGGAAAAAATTAAATAGTTGGCATCACCTTGCATTATCCTTGACTGGGCGGGTAGTATTGGTTATGATGATATTAATACCTAAGTTATTATATGCTTATGTACCTTCCTATTTTCTTCATTAGGCCTTTCATTCCATTTTTTTAATAGATGCCTTTTTGGCTTTGATAGCCTTTTGAACAGCACCATGCTGGCAAATGCTTGTTTTTCTTTTGACCTTTCTTAATTTGTGGAATACAGATCATCTGGGCTTCCAAAATAGTGTTTTAAATAGTCTCCATGCCTTATGCAGAATTTTGACCCTTGTAACTGCTCCTTTTAATTTTCTTCTAACTAGTTTCCTTGTCTTATCAGTCTTCCCTTTAGACTTTTACAAAGAAAGATAATTAGGAGATATCCACCCCTGAAATTTTTCTTTCTAGGTGATGACTCAGAGGAACTGAATCAAACCAGTGACTCTAGAAGTGCTAGAACAAACTGACAAACTAAATAGTAGTAAATCACCAGGGCCTGATGGTATTCATCCCAGAGTTCTAAAAGAACTCAAACATGAAATTGCAGATGCGATACTGGTAATCTATAACCTATCATTCAAATCTGCTTTTATAGCTGAAAATTGGAGGATAGAAAATATAATGCTACTTTTCTAAAAGGTCTCCAGGATGACCCAAGTAACTATAGACCGGTGGTGAGCGGTGGAAGCTATAATTTAACAAAATTACTGGTCATATGGATAGACATGGCTTAATGGGGAAGATCCAGCATGGATTTAGCAAAAAGAAATCATGCTTACTAATTTTACTATTAGAATTCTTTGAAGGACTAAAGTAGTATGTGGTTAAAGGTAAGCCAATCAAAACAGTATATTTGAATTTTCAGAAGGCCCTCATGAGATGCTCCTCAGTAAACTAAAAAAAACATGGAATAGGAGGCGTTGTCTTATTGTGGATTGGTAACTGGTTAAAAGACAGGAAAAAAAAGTAGGACTAAATGGTCAGTTTTCCCTGTGAAGAAAAATGAATGGTGGAGTACTTAAGGATCTGTGCTGGGACCTATGTTACTTAATTTATTCATGAACTAGAAAAGGGAATGATGAGTGAAGTGATCAAATTTTCAGGTGACACAAAAATATTCAAAGCAAGTAAAATACAAGCAGACCGTAAGGAACTGTAGACAGACCTTGCAAGACTGGAGAACTCGACATTTTAGCAGCATTTGAAGTTGAATATAGATGAGTGCAAAGAGATGTCATGCACATAAGAAAAAAATAATCCCAATTACAGATACATAATGATGGGTTCTGCATTAGGAGTTACCACCCCGGAAAAGGATCTTGAAGTCATTGTGGTGAGAACTTTGAAATCCTTAGCTAAGTAGGCAACAGCGGTCAACAAAGTAAACAGAATGCTAGGAATTATTCTGAAAAAAAAAAAAAATAAAACAGAGAGCATCTTAATTCCACTGTATAGATCTATGGCATGAGCATTGTGTGTTCTCATAAAAGATATATTTTCAAGGGTTACGATTCAGATGAACTAACCTGAAATATGATAAACCTGGAAGATGTAGTAGGCCAGATTGACAAACTGAAGAGTAGCAAATCACCTGGACCAAATGGTATACATCCTAGGATTCTGAAAAGACTAAAAAATGAAATTTCAGACCCATTACAAGTAATTTATAACTTATCATTAAAATCATGGATTGTACCTGAAGACTGGAAGGTGGCCCATGTAACCTGGATATATAAAAAGGGCTCCAGAGGTGATCCAGGAAACTATAGACCAGTGAGCCTAACTTCAGTGCTGGGAAAAATCATGGAAACAGTTATAAAGAATAAAATCACAGAAAATATATAGTTAGACACAATCTAATAGAACACAGCCAACATGGATATGCCCAAGAGAAGTCTTGCCTCACAAATCTGCTACATTTTTTGAAGTGGTGAATAAGCATGTGGATAAAGGTGAACTGGTAGATGTAATATGTTTGGATTTTCAGAAGGCATTTGACAAAGTGCCCCATGAGAAGCTTCTAAAAAAACTAAAAAGTCATGGGATAGGAGGTGATGTCCTTTTGTGAATTGCAAACTGATTAAAAGACAGGAAACAGAGAGTAGGATTAAATGGTCTGTTTTCACAGTGGAAAAAGGCAAACAGTGGAGAGCCTCAGTGATCTGTACTTGAACCAGTGCTTGTTAATATATTTATAAATGATCTGGAAAATTTGCAGATGACAAAATTATTCAGAGTAGTTAAATCACAAGTAAATTGTGAAAAATTGCAGGAGGACCTTGTGAGTTTAGAAGATTGGGCATCCAAATGGCAGATGAAATTTAATGTGGACAAGTGCAAGGAAAAACAACTCTTGCTGAAGTTACACGATGTTCGTTTTCATATTAGGAGCTACCACCTAGGAAAGAGATCTAGGCGTCATAGTAGATAATACTTTGAAATCATTGGCTCAGTATGCTGTGGTGGTCAAAAAAGCAAATAGAATGTTAGGAATTATTAGAAAGGGAATGGCGAATAAAACAGTGGACGTCATAATGCCTCTGTATTGCTCCATGGTGAGACTGTACCTTGAATACTATGTGCAATTCTGGTCACCACATCTCAGAAAAGATATAGTTGCACTGAGAAAGTACAGAGAAGGGTGACCAACAAGATAAAGGGCATGGAATGGATCCCCTATGAGGCAAGGCGAAAGAGGTTAGGGCTGTTCAGCTTGGAGAAGAGACAGCTGAGGGGGGATATGATAGAGGTCTATAAAATTATGAAAGGACTTAAACGGATAAATGTGAATCAGTTATTTACTCTTTCAGATAACAGAAAGACTATGGGGCATGCTGTGAAGTCTGCAAGTAGCACATATAAAACAAATTGGAGAAAATTCTTTTTCACTCAATGAACAATTAAGCTCTGGATTCATTGCCAGAGGATGTGGTTAAGGAAGTTAGTGTAGCTGGGTTTAAAAAAGGTTTGGATAAGTTCCTGGAGGAAAAGTCTATAAACTGCTATGAATCAATAAGGAATAGCCACTGCTTGTTACCAGCATTAGTACCTTGAGATCTATTTAATGTTTGGGTACTTGCCAGGTACTTGTGACTTGAATTGGCCACTGCTGGAAACAGGATACTGGGCTTGATGGACCCCTTGGTCTGACCTAGTAAGGCATATCTTATGTTCTTATGTTGGGTAACACAACTAGTAAAGAGGATGGAACAGCTCTCTTTCATAAAGAAAGTCTAAATAGGTTAGGGCTCTTCAGCTTGGAGAAAAGACAACTGAGAGGGGATATGATAGAGGTTCATAAAATCATGAGTGGAGTGGAATAGGTAAATAGGGAACAGCTATTTACCCTTTTAAATAATACTAGAACCAGAGGACAGACCTTGAAACTAACAGGTAATAGATTTAAAACAAACTGGAGAAAGTATTTTTGCACTCAATGCACAATCAAGCTGACAGAAGATATGGCCATGGCAGCTAGCATAGCTGGGTTCAAAATTCTGGGAAAGTTCCTAGACGAAAAGTCTATAAACAGTTATTAACTAGATAATTTTGGGAAACCTATTACTTGTTGCTGGGAGCAAGCAACAAGAAATTGGAGTTAGGGCTGGGCTCAATGGATCTTTGGTCTGACCCAGCATGGCCCTTATGTTCTTATGCAAAGTAATTGTGAAAGGGAAGAACTGCAGGATCTCTCCTGCAAACTTCACGAACCACTTAAAAGGCTGTACGCCCGGAGGTACTTGTCCTGTGGTATTTTTCCCATGCCTCAAAAAGGATATTCCAGGCATCTCATAGAGATTTATTCCTGTGCATCACTGTGCAAGATGTCTCACAGAGATTTACTCCTGTGCATCATTTTTTTTTTACATACCTCTGAATTTGACAGCATAGAAACAATCAATTTAAATATCTTATTAGGGAACCATGAGGTACAATATTTGCAAACATAACATCTGATATCCAATCCATGAGGGTCACAGAATCCTTTCAAAGATTAACAGCTAACATTTAAAAAGTAATTTAAAGAAAATACATCTTCTAAACTATTTGGCAGAAGAATAGCACTGGATTCAATTACTAAACTCTTTAGTTTGTAAGATCTGTACTGTGACAGGTTAACAATCAGTAACAATATAGAATGCAACAGATCAGAGTGACAAACTAACAAGTAACAAATTATCAGAACCAGATGGCATCCACCCCAGAGTTCTAAAAGAACTAAAACATGAAATTGCTAGTCTGTTACTAGTAATCTGTAACCTATCATTTAAAACAGCCACAATAACTGAAGACTGGAAGGTGGTCAATGTGACACAGATTTTTAAAAGAGTTTCAGGGGTGATTTGGGAAACTATAAACTGGAAAGCCTGACATCAGTTCTGGGCAAAATGGTAGAAGCCATTCTTAAAAATAAAATCACTAGACAGACATAGCTTAATGGGGAAGAGTCAACATGGATTTAGCATGTGTTTTAGCCTCCAAAATATTAGAAAATATTTATCCTTTTTGTCTTTACCTCCTCAGTACTTCGTCTCCTTTGTATCTTCTATGTTTCCCTGGTACTCTTTCCTCTCAATCTCTGTTTCCCAAGCCCCCTTGCTCTCCAATTCCAAATCTTACCTAAGAGTCATTACTGCCAGAAAGAACGTTGCTTCTCAACCTCTCTATTCTGCATTCTTGTTTCCCCATACCTGAGTCTCCTCCAGCACTGTCAAACAGACATACCTTTGGGGTATGGTCCTACAGGATTCCATATTTTTCAGAACAGACTTCTCCAGGTCTGGTTTTACCATATGGCATGCATGAACTTGCAGTTCAGATTTTCCCTCCACAAAGCAAGACAACAAGTGCATGTATGCCTTGAAGTAAAACCAGGAATGTTTTGGTCTATCCCTCCCAAAATGGAGCCAGCTTTCAATGGTTATACTACTTATTAGGGATGTGAATCATTTTTCTAACGAATTGAAATATCGTACGATATTTCTAAATTCGTTAGTATTTCGGGTTAAAAAAAAAAGATCACTTTTCCCCCCGAATTTTCGTAAAAATCGTTTTTTGGGTTAAAAAAGCGTTTATTTTTGTTATTTTTTGTTACTTTTTGCTATTTTTTTGTTAGTGCACGCTAACCCAAAAACCGATTTTTCATGAAAAAAAAACGGGGATCCACGGGAAAATCTCGTTTTCCCGCGGCCAGATGTACCCGACAGCGGGAACGATCGGGCATCTGATTCACATCCCTACTACTTATACAGCACTGCATCTCTTACATAAGCTTGTTTGCTATCTTCCTTTCTTTGTAGAGCACTACACATGCTGAGGAGGGATATTGTAGCTAAGAATAGTCACAATATAACAGTTGTGCAATACAGCAGAAAAGAGGAGATCACAGATCTAAGAACAAAGGAAACGGAAGTCAACAAGGAGCCACTACAGGATGACTAGTTTCCTTCTTTGGTACATGATTAATACAGAGTGCATTAGGAGAATTTCTATGTAGTTATATTTTTATTGTATACCATACTAATGTTTTTATGATTTTGTGGTCTATCAAATAAAGTAATAAATATATCATTAAGTATTAGAGAAAGATAAACACTGTGCCGGTGACTCTCGAGCAAAATGAGCAAGCTGGAACGCTTCTATCCTCTTTATCTCAGTGCGACCATGTCTCTGGCACTCCTCATTCCTTCTGCCCTCATCCTTTCTTTTTTTTCATTCCATTTTTTTCTCTGGATTATTTGTTTTCTTCTTTAGAGAGAGATGACTTGCATGTCATGATATTTTAAACAATGTGGAGGTCCATATTCAAAAGTCATTTAGAGAGATAACTCAAATATTAGCCATCTAAATGGCAAATGTGGCATATTCAGCCACTTATCAGGCTAAATTGTAGCTGGATAACTACTTAAGAGGCATTATAGGGAGGGGATGACATATCTGGCTAACCTAGCCAAAATATCGGGAATATCCAGCCTTGTTTGACCGGATAACACACTACTTAACCAAATATCTTTAAAAGATATCTGTCTAAATAGCAATGTCAAAAAAAAAAAAGAAATGAGAGGGCCAGCAGCCCCATCTCCTTCCTCCCCCCCCCCCCCAAAACCTTTTAAATGTGTTGTAAACTGCAGGGTTTGCAGGCACGGGCTCCCCTTTCCCCCCATACTTCAATGTTTGTAATGAAGAAAGTGCTCCCATTTCACCCAACCCTCCCCATTTTCCCCTGATACCTAAAAGACCCTGCCTGGAGCAAGACACCTACAACAGCCGGATAACTTTAGTCTAGTATATACAGTGGGATGTTTAGCCAGATAATTTGTCCATTAAACGGCCTACTGAATATTGGCCTTGTAATCTTTATCTGTCCATTTTCCCTTTAGGAAAATAGGCAATAGCTGGAGTCAGCCAATGACCTCAGGCACTAACCAATGGCTGACGGGCTCCTGCCTATCGTGAACATCTGGGTGAGACTAGACTTCTGAGCCTGTTGAACATATTGGCACTTCGTGATCAGTGCTTTACCTTCCTGCTTCACTATCTATTTACAGCAGTACAATAAAGACTCTATCCATTCTGGTGTCTGCTAGCTGTGTCAGCCTATCGCAGTGGTTCCCCATGGGGCTCCTCCCTGTGGGTGGAGTCATCTCCATTGCGACCAAGGGTTCACAATGCCTCAAACACAACAGTTCTGTTGGTCATTTACATAGGACCTGAGGAAAGCTTTCAGGGTACTATCATCCCCAGGCCGTTAGCCTGGGGATGATAGGCCGAGATGAAACTTAAGTTGATATCGAATTTCTGACATAGTGAGCACCAGTATTTCGCAGAGAACTGTGGGCCTCGGTCTGACACTATTTCTCTCGGCAGGCCATGCAGATGGAAGACATGCCTCAGGAACAGTTTGGCAAGTTCGGGAGCTGATGGGAGGCTCCGCAGAGGAGTGAAGTATCCTATCTTAGAGAAGCGGTTGATGATGACCCAGATGACTGTGTTATCTTGGGATGGAGGCAGGTCAGTGATGAAATCGGTTGATATGCTGGACCATGGTTCGGTGGGTGATGGAAGTGGTTGGAGAAGTCCCCATGGCCGAACTGTAGGAGGCTTTTGTTGTCCACATATAGGAAATGAGTCAACGTAATTGCGGGAATCGGTTACCATGCTGGGCCACCAGTAGAAGCGTCTTAAGATTTCCAGGGTTCTGGCTCGACCAGGATGTCCAGCTAACTTTGAGTCATGGGCCCAGCGGAGTACACATTCACGTAGTTTGCGTGGAACGACCATCTTTTCGGTAGGTACCGTGGTGGTAACCGCAAGGGACACATAGGCCGGATCAATAATGTGTCTTGGGGTGTCTGGAGTGTCCTCTGGCTCAAGGGAGCGCGAGAGTGCATCTGTGCGGAGGTTCTTTGAGGCTGGCCGGTAGCGCAGCTCAAAATTGAATCACTCGAAGAATAATGCCCATTGGGCATGTCTAGGATTTAACAATTGCGCCTCTTTTAGGTGCTCCAGATTCTTGTGATCTGTGAATACAGTAAATCTGTGTTGGGCACCCTCTAGTCATGGGCGCCACGCCTGAAGTGCTAGTTTGACAGCTAGAAGTTCACGGTCTCCAAATGTGTAATTTTGCTCTGCAGGTGAAAATTTGTGGGAATAGAAAGAGCACGGTACCAATGTACCCTTGGAGGAGTACTGACTCAACATCGCTCCGGCTCCGATGGCGGACGCATCGACTTCTATGACAAATGGGCGGTTTGGGTCGGGGTGTCGTAAACAGGGACCAGAACAAAAGGCCTCTTTCAATGCATGGAATGCAGCTTGAGCTTTGGGACTCCAGACCCGGAGATTGGAGTGGAGCAGCTAATGTGGAATAGTTGGCAATAACGCTCCTATAGTAATTCATGAACCCAAGGAATTTTTGTAAGGCACGGAGACCTACTGGTTGGGACCAGTCACGAATCCCCTGAAGTTTTTCGGGATCCATTGTAAATCCTTGATTGGAAATTATATATCCCAGGAAGGATAGACGATTCTGCTCAAAGATGCATTTCTCTAATTTCGCTTACAGGTGATTCTCTCGGAGGCGTTGAAGAACAGTTCTGACATGGGAGCGATGGGACTTCAGGTCTTTTGAGAATATCAAGATGTCATCTAGGTACACCACTACGAATGAATAAAGCAGATCTCGGAGGATTTCATTCATTAGGCGCTGGAACACCGCAGGGGCATTGCATGGCCGAAAGGCATCACGATGTACTCATAGTGGCCATCTCTGGTGTTGAATGCAGTCTTCCATATGTCCTCAGGCTGGATGCATACGAGGTTGTACGCTTCTCGCAGGTCGAGTTTTGTGAAGATCTCGGCCCCTTGCAGGCGGTCAAATAATTCGCTGATGAGGGGTAATGGGTAGCAATCCTTGCGAGTGATGGCGTTCAGCCCCTGGTAGTCGATACAAGGGCGTAGCGCTCCATCCTTCTTCTTGACAAAGAAGAAGCCCGCTCCTGCCGGAGAGTCAGAGGGTCAGATAAACCCTTTCTCAAGATTCTCTTTGATGTACTCAGACATCGCCTGTGTCTCCGGAAGCGAGAATGGATAGGTTCTGCCTTTGGGAGGTGTAGTGCCAGGTAGAAGTTCAATAGAACAATTGTACTTTCGGAGAGGAGGTAGTGTATCTGCCTTTTGCTTTGAAAAGACGTCCTCGAAATCAGATGCTGGGCTGGAAGGCCAGCGAGAGTAGTAGTCTTCAGGACAATCAGTGCTGGAGATACTTGCTTTAAGCAGTGTTTCTGGCATTGTGGACCCCACTGAACCAGCTGGAGGGATTGCCAGTCAAATTGGGGTCCATATGTTTGAAGCCAAGGGAGGCCCAGTATAACTGGATGTGTAGAATGTTTCAAGACTTAGAAGGATATTTCTTTCTCGTGGAGAGTACCCACGGTGAGGCAGGAGGCCACCGTGCAATGCGTGATACGGCTGGGAAGATGATCCCCTTGGATAGATGTGATGCGGATAGGCACCTATAGGAGTTGCACGGGAATTTTCAAGAGGTTGACGATGTCATTCTCGATGAAACTGCCACTTGCTCCAGTGTCGATGAGGGCAGTGGTGGCGAAGGAACGGGATTCCATGGAGAGGGAAACTGGTAATAACAGTTGGGGGTCGGTGACAGAAGCACCCAAGCTCGGAACCCCCACCAGGCTTAGGCCTTGAGGTTTTCCGGACGGACCGGATAGGACTGCCTCAGGTGTCCAGAAGCACCACAGTAAAGACAGAGACTCTGCTTCACGCTCTTCGGGAGACAACCGCCCACGGTTGACTTGGATGGGTTCCTTGGTAGAAGGAGGTGGTGCCGGTAGAGCCTTCAACTGAGGGCTTTGGGCACGCATTGGGCGTTGAGCAGGAGACCAGAATGTCTTCACTTCATGGTGCCGTTGTCAGAAGCGATGGTCAATTTTCCCAGCGAGGGAAATCAGGTCCTCTAGAAACATAGGAATCTCACGGACTGCAAGCTCGTCTTTGAGAGCAGGAGATAGACCTTCTAGGTGGAGTACCCGGAGGCAATCCTCTTGCCATTCCAGTTCCATGGCCAGTGTCCAAAACTCCACCGTAAACTCGGAGAGGGATCTTGAGCCTTGACAGAGGTGGAGAAGGTGATGACCAGCAACCACCAGATGACCAGGATCTTCAAAGGTCCGCTTGAAGGTGGTAATGAACTGGGACAGTTGTGTGAGGATGGGGTCAGACAGCTCCCAAAGTGGAGAAGCCCATGCTAGGGCCTTCCCTTCTAGGCGTGAGAGGATGAAAGTGATTTTCGTAGATTCCCTCAGGAACAGGGACGGCTGAAGGGCAAATTGCATGAAGCACTGATTGAGGAAGTCTCAGCAGAGGTGTGGATCCCCATTGAAACGAGGAGAAGCTGGCAATGCCAGTGATGCTCTTGGTAGCAGGGCAAAATTTATGCCCACAGGATTGGCCATTACTGCATCCTACATTTGAGAGCGGAGTTCTTCCACTGAAGATGCTAGAGTCTCTATGGCCCGTTGTTGCTCTTGAATAGTTGCAGCCAGACCCGGGATGGTCCGTATGGCGGGAGACTCCGCCGAGTCCATGGCCTTGGCAATCTGTTGCGCCAGGAAGTGGACCCTTGGCCTAGTGCAGGATTGGTAGGCTCCCTGTCAGACCCAGAGAGCACCTACCACCAGGAGGCGGAGTACAGGAGGAGACAAGCTAGCTGGAGCTTCACCACTAGCAACCCAGGGTACCCTCCGGTTGAGCCCTTGGTTACCCGGGCCACCTGGTCTTAGGTGATCCTTGCAAGATCTCCTTGAGAGAAAGTTCAGGGGTGTGCCCACCATGATCAAGGGTGCGCGGTCGATGTTCAGGCTAGAAGTCAGAGGTGCCAGAGAAGGCCAGAAAAGAGTCTCTGAATGTATGGCAAGAATCAAGGCCAGAGTCAAGGTAGTGTAGTCAGCCAAAGCAGGGGTCAATACCAGTAGTCAGTCCGTGGGTAGTCAGCCAAAGCAGGGGACAGGTTCCAGGCAGACGTGGTCAGAGATCAGGCAGAGATCGATTCCAGGCAGTGTGCAGACGTAGTCGAGGAAACAGGCAAAGGTCAAATCCAGGCGGCAATCAACGTAGTCAAGAACAGGCAGAGGTCAGTACCGAATACTCAGTCCAAGAGGTACTACCTGGGGAAATGCAGGAACAGGAGGACACAGGAACAGAAGGACACTGGAATGAGACTGAAACAGGACTGGAACAAGGCTGGAACAAGACCGGAACAAAGACTGGAAACGTAGAGGCAAACTAGAAATCACAGCATGATCGACCCGATTGCCAAGGCGAGGAAGTACAGGCAGGCACTTCCTCTTATACAGCGTTCAATCAGGGCGCGCCGCGGAGCTGGGATCCGCCCCTGGCCCTTTAAGGGACCGGGCGGTCTGCGCGCATGCGCCTAGGGGCAGGGCCAACGCTATGGAAGACGCCAAACCCCACAGTGAGGCCTGCCTAGAGGTGGAAGGCCCGGCGACCGCCGCCATGGGACGCCTAGGCCTGGCTGTATTTGTGGCTGCAGCTGGGGAGGACGACCCAGGACCCACTGAGAACTTAGAAAGGTGAGCAGGCCCGGACGCGGGCCAAGCGCAGATGGGATGCTCAACAGTCTGATGTTCTACAATAAGTTAATGCAATTCGGAAATCCTTGAATCAATTATCATATCAAAGAAAAATAGTACGCATTATGCATTTCAATAGTGTTATGTTTAGACAAGGCAATAAAGCTGGTAAGCTTTTAGCGCATATGGTTAAAAATATTAAACCTAAATGTTATATTACATCATTAAAAGTAAGAGTATGTAATTTTCATACTACTACTGAAGGTTCACTGAAATTATGCTAGATTTCTGTCGAAATCTTTATTCAGGGAATCCCGGAGGTGAGGAGGAATGAGAAAGATTTTTTTAGAGATTTGAGCTTACCATGCATATCCAAACTACAGGAACAAATGTTGGATAGACCTATCTCCATTTCTGAAATTCTTACCTCTATCAACGCTACCATTAACCAAAGCACAGGGCTCAGATGGGTTTCAGGCAGAATTTTACAAACTTCTGCATGAGGAAGTAGTGCACCTATTGCTTCAAATGTATAATGGCTGCTTACAGTTTGGTGGTTTTTCTTCTGATAAGAATCATGCACAGATTGTTGTAACACATTGTCTTTCTGGTACAACCTACATTTTCAGAGAGAGGCTTCACACATGTTTTCTTCCCTGGCAAAACACTGGACAACAGAAATGGGTATAAATATTTCAGAGAAAAATATGGTGGCTTGTTTTGACACAGCCTTCAAAATGTCGATTAATGCCAAGTTTTAAGAACTACAGTTTAAGTTATTACATAGGACCTATATAGATATGGCCAAAACATATAAAATGAAAATCCTAGATACTGATCTTTGTGTTAAATGTTGTATGCATAAAGGGACATATCTTCATATTCGGATTCTTTGCCCATCATTATTCATGTTCTAGGAGACAGTGCTTGATCTAATTGAAAATGTTATACATCATAAACTACCTTTCTGTGGTGAATTTCTGTTATTAGACTCATTAAAATGGTTTCCGAAGGTTTCTAAGCATCAATCCAAATGCATTCGTATCCTGGTCCTGTTGGCAAAAGCTTGTATATTATCTCATTGGATCTCCCTTCAGAGTCCTTCAAAGAGGTTATGGTATCAAAAACTTGCAGAATGAATGCAGGTTGAAAGACTGGACACAATATTTTGAACAGGATAAAGTATAAGGATTATATTAATCTTTGGATGGCTACTTATGATCTATTGCCAGTCTCGCTATAAAATTATTTGAAGACTGGAAGGGGTTCCTCAAATTGGTGATATAGTTTATAAATACTGTTGATAAGATAATTAGTCTTGTTTCCCTGTACCAACCTATTTGATTGTTATAATCATGAGAATACTTGGATCACTGGATATGACTGAGAAGTGGTGTATGAATGGTGTATGAATGGAGATGGATGTGGTGTCTGTTCCTAAAGGTTTCTATAAAACTCAAATGGGAGTATTGTACTATGGTCATTGTTGGTATGTTATCTTTGAAGTTTTATCTCTCATGTTGTTTGGATATATAAACTGCACTATGATGTTTCTTATGGCCCACTTTGTATTTTTGTGCTATTGTATTCTACCCATATGGATAAATAAAGAAATTTCAAAAAAAAGAAATGCTCCCCATTCCACACACAGGACCCCAGAGGCAGGCTGAGCTTCAGATTCTCAATGCGTGGATGAGACGGTGAGAAAAGATGGTTTTAGATTTGCTAGGAAATGAGGAACATTCTGAGGAAGGAGGAGCCTTTATCAATGGGATGGGCTTCACCTTAATCAGAGTAGAACCAGGCTGCTGGCACTAACATTTAAAAGGAGAAAGAGGAGCTTTTGGTATAGGCGAAAGATAAATACTTCAATAAATAAATAAATGACGGAAAGCCGACAATCACTCAGAAATGCATAGTTCAGAGGGATGTATTTTCCAAAGATACCTGCAAAACAGGGAAGTTAGACTAACCCAGTAGAGAAGTTGTGTTTACGGCTGAAGTGGCCCAGATAGACATAGACAAAGAGCACCCAGATGTGAATGACTCTAAACTCCCTGTATCATTTGCTAACAAGCAGGTTGTGAATAGAAAGAGAAATGAAAGAACAAATTAAAACATATTTTAAAATGTCTATATATGAGTGCCAGAAGTCTGAAAAGTAAGATTGGTGAGTTAGAATGTATGGTATTTTACAATGATGTTTTATTTATTTAGATTTTTATATTCTACTTTTCGCAGTACTTCAAAGCGGATTACATTCAGGTACTGTAGGCATTTCAGAGACATGGTGAAAAGAGAATAACCAATGGGACACTGTGATACCAGGCAGATCAAATTGGTGGCGGGGTGGCTCTGTATATAAAAGATGGCATAGAATCAAGCATGATAAAAATCCTGGGGGAAACAAAACACATTGTGAAATCCTTATGGATAGAAATTCCATATGTGACTGCTAAGAGTGTTGCAGTGGGAGTATACTACCAGACACCTGGCAAAAATGAACATTCAGACTGTGAAACGCTAGCTGAATTTAAAAAAGCAATACAATAATAATGGGAGATGCCAATTACCCCAGTATTGATAAGGTCAATGTCTCATCAGGACATGCCAGAGAGATTACGTTTCTAGATGCTATCAATGACTGCTTCATGGAGCAGCTGGTCCTAGAACTGATGACAGAGGAAGCTTCTTTAGTTCTAGTCCTCAGTGGAATACACAACCTAGTACAAGGGATTACAGTAATGGGGCTGCTAAGCAATATCCATATAGCACAAATCAGAGATGTCTAAATACCAAAAAATAAAAAATATATACAAAATGTATTGCAACAGCTTCATGAAGATTGAAAATGCCTAACACAAAATATATAATACATAGCTCAGTTTTAACAATATGTAATGAAAAACACTATCTCACAATTTTAACAATATGCAAAAAATATTCAGTGGACAATGACACTATCTCATAGTATACAATAAACCCTATTACATCATGATTTCTCATCCATCAACCTGCTAAAAACCAACCTCACTCAAACTATAACCTACCCCATTCATACTAAACCACATTCATACATATAAAATTTCAAAGGCTCCCTGTACTCTTAGAACCCCAAAACACATCAATTCTCCGCCCCCCCCCCCCATGCTTTTTTTTTTTTTTTTAACAAGGGATCCCTGTTTCACCCTACCAGGCTTCCTCAGAGGGCAATTACTCTACAATAAACAAAATCAACACCCTTCCATTATACTCCAAAAATGTAAAATACCACAACGACCCCAAATGTTTCTAAAAACATAACCATTACCACAAAAGATTTCTTGTTCCACACTATAGAGCCAAACAATCAGCGTCACGGCAAAAAAAATTTCAATTCATTGATTTGTTCTTCACACCATATCTATGAAGCAAACAAAATGTAAATTCAATTTAATATTTAAATCTACACAAATATATCTTTCTTCAAATTTTAACTATTACAGCTTATCTAAGCACAGATCAGGGAAACTGCCACTTCACAAACATCCTTGCCGAGATGACTGAAAAACGCTACCATCAACGTCATAACGTTTGCGTAGCTCACGTATTACTGCACATACATTTAAATTCACCGACCCAATCAGAAACCAGAACATAAAATCACATGAATGCCAACCACTCTATCTCACTATTGAGACCGAGCAGTGTCAAAGTATGCCAATTACAAATTAAGCATTGTTCACATTGATGCAGTCTGCGAGAAACATCCCCTCCACGTGTCCCATATAATTGTTTAATAACAAAAGGTTTAACATCTTCAAGCACATGTGATATCAAATTCCAATGGGCTCAAGAGGGATATTCTCCTTGATGCTTGAATACAGCTTTTATGTTCAATAATTCTCTACCTGATCTCCCTCTTAGTTTGCCCTATGTAAATATATGAACATGGACATATTATGGCATATATAATGTATTTAGATTTACAAGAATAAAGGCCAGGCCAAGAGTATGGATAAGGTAAATTCTTATGGGCAAACTGTTGAACGATCAACACATTATCATAAACCGAAACTTCATCACATTTAATATGTCCCCTATCTCCATTGTAATCACACCATCACACTGTATGTGAGAAACGCTACTACCTCTAACCAATCTACTCTTCAAATTCTGACCTTTCTTGGCGGCAAAAATAGGTTTTTCTGAAAATGATGACAATGATCCCAAAACTGCCCAGTGTTTCAAAACACTCCGTTTCACGGCTGTCATCCATGCTGAGGGGCCGATGCAAAAAAAAAGCGTGGAAAGTGGGCGCTGAAAAGTCAGCGCCCGCTTTCTTAATGCACACATGGTGCCCACAAGGGGGGCATAATGCTATATTGTAATTAGGGGGTCGCGTTAGTAAGGAGGGGCTAGGATTGCTTGCGCACCCCTAGTGCCTCCTTGCTAACATGAACCCGCGGCAGCTGCCAGTCACGAAAACCGATGTCGGTAAACTCGGCATCGGTTTTCATAACCGGCCGTCTGCCAGTAATGAAAATGGCGTCGGTCTTCCTAACTTGGCGATCTGCCAAGGTATTTTTTTTTTCCTTTACTTAAAAAGTACAGAAAAGCAGTTTTTTCTGCTTTTCTTTACTTCTTTTACATGCGCTCAACTATTAACGCCTGCTCCAGGCAGGCGTTAATAACCGAGAGCTAAATGTGTGTCTGAGACGCAAACTTTTTTTTTTAGAATGCAGAGTGAATGAGTAATGGCCTCTGCGTCGGACGTGCATTAAATAGGTGCTAATCCCCCTATTGCATTAGTATGTGTACTGGAAGGACGCATGTTATTGTAATGTTGTGGAAATCTCAAGACGAACAAGGGAAAATTAAAAACTCTGTCCTACACATATTCCGGAAGATGTCTGAGACTCACACAAAGGAACTGGCAGGCATTCGTATCAGAAATGATCACCCTGGCAATCATTTGTGAGACTTTAACACAACATGAGTCATGTGTGGACTATCTTGGGTATATTTCCCAATCACAGAGCTTTAGTACTCTGAAGAGGAGGAAGGAAGAGGGGGCTGGTACTTGGTCACGTCACAGCACTCCTAACTCTCTTAGGAGAAATTTTAATGACTGAACTCGGGATAAGAGGGGGGCAGGTGGGGAAAAGGGAGGGATTGGGATGCTGGGAGGCAGGATAGATAAGAGTTATAGGATGGGGATCGATGGGAATTTGTGAATGAGCTGGGAGCCCATATCAAGTAAGAGAGCAGCAGGGGAGAAGACGTTAGGGGAGTTGGTGTCTAGGCTGGGAGACACCGGCTCATAAGAAGGTGGATTATATTCGGAGATTTAAGATGGTAATTGCTGGGTTGTGATGCACACCATTAGAATAATTACATGTAATGTCAGTGGTATAGGATTGGTGGTTAAAAGTTACAAACTGTTACAGGCTATAAAGAGATTTAAGACAGATATAGCATTTTTGAAAGAGACAAAATTATCAGAAGAGGAAAATAACAAATTGTGCATGCAGTGGGTGGGGCAGGTTTATTCTGCTGCTTTGTACAACATAGAGCAGAGGTGGCCATTTTAGTTAAGCGCTCTATCCAATTTCGGATGGAAAAAATTGTTCGGGATCCCATGGGGAGATTTATGTTGAGGGTTTAATTTATGGCTCACAATTTAAATTGCTAAATAGAGCATTTATCTCACAACACCAAGTTTTAAGCGCACACATTGTGGATACAGATCTCTGCATTAAATGTTCTGCTGTGGTGGGTACTTTAGGCCACTCTTTTTGGTCAGATCCCAAGATATTTTGGAGAAAAGTGTTCTCATATATGGAGATCACCTCTCTGACATGGATGTTTGGTGCCCAGTCACTCTGTTTAGTGAAGTTTAGCCAACATCTTTTTGCTCTATCACATAGAGAGACTGGATGAGGAAGGTTTTGTTATTGGCGTAACAAACCATTTTACATTTCTGGCAATGACCAGAACTTCCTTCCGTAGAGTTCTGGCGGAATAAAGCAAATGTTGCTTACCTGATGTAACAGGTGTTCTCACAGGACAGCAGGATGTTAGTCCTCACAAATGGGTGACATCGAGGATGGAGCCCACCACGGAAAACTTCTGTCAAAGTTTAAACAGAACTTTGACTGGCCCCTACTGGGCATGCCCAGCAAGGCACTGACCCTGCAGCCAGCAGGGGTCTCCCTTCAGTCTGATTTTCAAAGCTACAGGCAGTGCCTAGAAAGTAAAAACAAAACGAACCCAACACCGCGGGGTGGCGGGCGGGTTTCGTGAGGACTAACATCCTGCTGTCCTGTGAGAACACCTGTTACATCAGGTAAGCAACATTTGCTTTCTCACAGGACAAGCAGGATGGTTGTCCTCACAAATGGGTGAGTACCGAGCTGAGGATGTCCTGACTTGCACCAAATGCACCCAACGACGTGCAACAGGCAGTACAAGTGGGGTGGAATTTGGGAAAGGGCATCCGCACCCTACCGGGAAGGTGGAAGGGTGTTGGTACATCAGGTTGGAAAAAGGTTACGCAAGACAGATTGGCCGAAGATGGAGTCCTGTCTTCCAGCTTTGTCCAAACAATAGTGGGCTGCAAAGGTATGGAGAGAACTCCAGGTTGCAGCCCTGCAGATGTCAGGAAGCGGCACCGATCGAAGGTGTGCCACTGACGTCGCCATGGCCCTCACAGAGTGTGCTTTGACACGGTCTTGGAAAGGAATGCCAGCCTGCTCATAGCAGAAAGAAATGCAGTCCGCCAACCAGGAGGAAAGAGCCTGCTTACCCACAGGTTGTCCTAACTTGTTAGGATGGAAAGAGACGAATAATTGAGTGCTCTTCCTGTGAGAAACTGTACGGTCTAGGTAAAAGGCTAGAGCTCGTTTACAGTCTAGGGTATGCAGGGTCTGTTCTCCAGAGTTGGAGTGGGGCCTGGGAAAAAAGATAGGTAGTATAATGGATTGATTGATATGAAACTCAGAAACTACCTTAGGTAAAAATTTAGGGTGAGTGCGGAGTACCGCCCGGTCCTGCAGGAGTTTAGTGTAAGGCGGATAGGTAACTAGGGCCTGTAATTCACTAACCCTGCGAGCTGAAGTGATAGCCAAAAGGAATAACACTTTCCATGTGAGATACTTTAACTCACAGGAGTGCAGAGGTTCGAAAGGAGGTTTCATTAGACGACCAAGAACCAGATTAAGGTCCCAGGATGGGGCCGGAGGCCGTAAGGGTGGCTTCAGATGGAGCAAGCCTTTAAGAAAACGTGTTACTAGGGGTTGTACTGAAATAGGGACACCCTGTACACCTTTATGGAAGGCGGCTACCGCACTGACATGCATCCTAATGGAAGAGGTTTTAAGACCTGATTCAGAGAGATGCCATAAATAGTCCAAGAATTTGGAAATTGGACAGGAAAGGGGATCAAGGGACTGAGAAGTGCACCATGATGTGTACCTTTTCCATTTGTATGAGTAAGACTTTCTTGTGGAAGGCTTTCGTGAAGCTATCAGGACTCGAGAAACGGAATCTGAAAGGTTGAAAGGCTGAAGGACTAACCTTTCAACATCCATGCCGTCAGGGACAAGGCTTGGAGGTTGGGATGGAGGAGGCATCCGTCGTTTTGAGTGAGCAGATGCGGGTCCTTTCCCAGAGGAATGTGCCTGCGGATGGAGAGATCCTGGAGTATTGGAAACCATACTTGGCGTGGCCAGTAAGGTGCTATCAGGATCATGGTTCCTCCGTCCTGGCGTAGCTTCACGAGAGTCTTTGACACAAGAGGAAGTGGGGGGGAATGCGTAGAGCAGACCGGTTGTCCACTTGAGGGAGAATGCATCCCTCGGCCGAGAGTTCTGGCTCCGAATGAGAGAGCAGTAATCGTCCACTTTGTGGTTCTGAGGGGACGCAAAGAGGTCTATGCGGGGAGAACCCACTTGTGAAACAGAGAGGTCGCTACCAGAGGATCGAGTGACCACTCGTGCGGTCGGAAGACACGGCTCAGCCGGTCTGCCAATACATTGTCTACTCCCGGCAGGTAAGTGGCCCTGAGGTACATAGAGTGGGAGAGAGCTTCCGCCCAGATCTGCGCAGCTTCCTGACACAGAAGGAAGGAGCCTGTGCCTCCCTGCTTGTTTATGTACCACATGGCCACTTGGTTGTCCGTCTGGATTAAGATTATCTGATGAAAGAGATGATCTTTGAAAGTGCGGAGCGCATAGCGGATTGCTCGAAGTTCCAGGAAATTGATCTGGTGTTCGGCTTCCTCGTTGGACCATAACCCTTGGGTTTGAAAATTGTCCACATGGGCCCCCCAACCGATGTGGGAAGCGTCGGTGGTTAGGATAACTTGCGGATCCGGTGGAAGAAAGGGTAAGCCCTGAAGGAGGTTGACCTGAGTCGTCCACCAAGTTAAGGATAGGCGCAGCGCTTGTGTGACTGTGATTATGGAGGACAGAGGCTGAAAAGCTTGAATCCATTGTTGTCGTAGAGTCCATTGTGTTACCCTCATGGCTAGTCTGGTCATGGGAGTGACTTGAACCGAGGATGCCATGTGTCCTAGGAGAACTAGGAATTGGCGAGCTGTGGCAGTGTTTTTGAGACTGGAGCTGGTGAGCTAGGGACATGAGAGTTTGGACCCGTTGTAGCGGAAGGTAGGCCTTTGCCTGTAAGGTGTCCAAGTCTGCCCCAATGAAAGATAAGGTTTGAGATGGGACGAAGCAAGATTTCTCGTAATTGACAAGAAACCCTAAGGAAAGGAGTGTGTTGATTGTCAATTGTAGGGAGGACCGGGCAATCTGAGGGGTGGAGGCCCTGATCAGCCAGTCGTCCAGATAGGGGTATACGTGGACACCTTCCTTCCTGAGGAATGCTGCTACAACTACGAGGCATTTGGTGAAGACCCGTGGAGCAGATGCCAGACCGAAAGGCAGTACTCGGTATTGATAATGGTCGCGGCCTACGAGAAACCGCAGATATTTGCGATGGGATTGTGTTATCGCAATATGGGTATAAGCTTCCTTGAGGTCGAGGGAGCACAGCCAATCCCCTTTCTGCAGCAGAGGGAGTAACGTGCCCAGGGTTACCATCTTGAACTTTTCTTTTTGCAGATACTTGTTGAGGGCTCGAAGGTCTAAAATTGGACGTAGCCCTCCTGATTTCTTTGGAATTAGGAAGTATCTGGAATAGAATCCCTTGCCTCGTTGAGAGGGAGGAAAGGGTTCTATAGCATTTGATTGCAGAAGAAGAAGAGATACTTCCTGTTGTAATTGAGCCAAATGGCTGGATAGACTCCACGCTTGAAGCGGCGGGGAGTCTGCCGGAAGAGTTATGAAATTGAGGTGGTAACCCTGTGCGATAATCGCCAGCACCCACTGGTCTGAGGTAATCCGTATCCAATGCTGTAGAAAGTGGCACAGACGACCCCCTACAGGGATGTGGGGGAGTGGGATATGGCATGTGCTCCGAGTCGGGAAGTCAAAGGCCTGCCGCAGGCCCGGGGGGTGGGGCTACAGCAGGTCTTTGTTTCCGAGGTTGGCGTGGCTGAGGTCTGGTGGAGGATCGAGCCGGACGAGGCCTAGTCGACGGAGGGTAATAACGACGTGGCCGAAAGAATGACTTTTTGGAGTCCTTCTTAGGTGGTGGTTTGGAGGATACCTCAGATGGAACAGACGAAAGTTGTTTCAACGTCTCGTGGTGATCCTTCAATTCCGCCACAATTTGTTGAATCTGTTCTCCGAACAGATTATCCCCTAAGCAGGGTAAATCGGCTAGACGATCCTGAACCTCTGGGCGAAGGTTGGATGATTTTAACCAAGCCCAACGTCTGGCTGAGATGGCAGTAGCTGAGACTTTCGTGGGAAGCATCGAAGATATCGTAGGCCGTTCGGATCTCGTGCTTCCCAGCTTCAAATCCTTTGTGAAGGAGGGCTTGAAGCTGTGGCTGGTATTGGTCCGGTAAGGTGTCAGCGTAGTCCTGCATTTGTTTAAGGATAGCTCTGTTGTACTGAGTCATATAAAGTTGGTATGAAGCTATACGAGATATCAACATAGCCCCATGATACACTTTCCTTCCCACACTATCAAGAAATTGGTTGTCCTTGATAGGGGGAGTGGAAGAGTGTGGCTTTAAACGCTTGGCTTTCTTTTGCGCAGACTCAACTACAACAGAGCGATGATCCAGTTGAGACTTCTGAAATCCTGGTGCTGACTGAACGAGGTAGGTTGAGTCAGCTTTTTTATTGACTGGTGACACAGATGAAGGTGATTCCCAGTTTTTCTTTAAAAGATCCAGAAATACTTGGTGAATGGGGATGGAAGCGATGATCTTGGGGGCATCCAGAAATTGGAGCAGCTCCATCATTTGGTGCCTGTCATCGGTCTCAGATTGCAGCTGAAAAGGCACAACTTCTGACATCTCCTTTACAAAATTTATAAAGGAGAGATCTTCAGGAGGAGATCGTTTTCTACTCTCTGTAGGAGATGGTGGGGATGGTAAATCTGTATCTGAAGATGAATCATCACCCCAGGTATCATAAGGATCATGTAAGGTTTGCTGTCCTGAAGGACCTGGTAGAGGATCCAAAGGCATCGATGGAACCGGTGCTGCAAGCGGAACAGTGAACGGCATCGAGGGCTTCGGGGCCCCCGATGGAATCGGTGCCGATCTTGGAATCGATGGAGCCGAAGGATAAATCGGTGGAAAGGTATGTGAAGGCACCGATGGAACGACACCGGACGGAGGAATCCGGAACGGTGTTTCTCCTGTCGATGAATGTCCTTCCGGAGATGATGGTGTAGTCGGTGCTAATGAAATCACCGATGGTGGAAGGGCGCGCATAAGTGCCTCCATACGATTTAGTATCGGTTGCCAACGCTTCCACTATAGGCTCGGTGGTCGGTTCCATCCTCGGTGGCAGAGTCGGTGCTGAGGTCGGTTGCCTGAGGCGGTGCCGGAATCGGTGCCGGAGGCGGTGCCGGTGGAGGCTGGAATCTTCGCATCGCATTCTCGATGGCCTCCTGGACCAGCCGGTCCAGTTCTGCCCGGAGACCAGGGGTAAGCATACCCGGCTCGACGGGAGGGGGAGGCTGAGGCAGGGCCGGAGGGACCACCGTAACCGGTTGGGATCACGGCCCCCGCACCCCGGGAGGGTGAGGGTTTCCTCGGTGCCTGCGAACGAGACGTGGACGGTGCCAGGTTCCGACCGAGGCTTTTTCTTCGGTGGCTCGGCCTGTTCAGAGGTCGATGGTTGCGGATCCTCGACGGGCCGAGACTTGTGCCGTCGATGGCGATGCTTATCCTTCCGATCTCCTCGGTCATCCGGGGAGGGGACAGGAGTCGACGGCCGAGAAGTCATCGATGGTGGACGGTCACCGGCGGGTTGGCGATGGTGGTGCAACTTCGACGGTGCCGGTTCCGATGACGTCGATGCTATCGATGGCGTTGGGGTGGGTGCATGGAAGAGGAGCCCCATCTTCTCCATCCTGGCCTTGCGACCCTTAGGTGTCATTAAGGCACATTTGGTGCAAGTCAGGACATCATGCTCACTACCCAAACATAAAACACAAACCCTATGGGGGTCAGTGATGGACATAGTCCGGGTACAATCCGGACATCGACGGAACCCCGTCGCCATGGCTTAAGGCCAAATTTAGGCGCGGGCTCAGTAAGTTCCCACAGGCCTCAAGGGCCAAAATCGACGGCCGCCGATTAAAAAAGGGAAAAAACTTACCGGTTTCCGCGAAAGTGACAAAAATTTGTCGAAGGGAGACCCCTGAGGGGCAAATTTTCTTCGGATAGAAAAAAACCGAATTCCTGTCAGGAACGTGGTAAGAGAGCTCCTTTCACCGCGTGGCAACTGCTGCGCGGAAAAAAGAAGACTGAAGGGAGACCCCTGCTGGCTGCAGGGTCAGTGCCTTGCTGGGCATGCCCAGTAGGGGCCAGTCAAAGTTCTGTTTAAACTTTGACAGAAGTTTTCCGTGGTGGGCTCCATCCTCGATGTCACCCATTTGTGAGGACAACCATCCTGCTTGTCCTGTGAGAAAATACATTATTTGCTTGTAATGTAACAATTGTCTTGTAAGATGTTACACCCTCATAGGAAAAAGGCTACCCTAGATTTGTGGCTCACTTATATTACAACGCTTCTTCATAACATTCATAGTCAGGTATTGAATGATTTCTAAATTGGTATAAGAACTGTATCATTTGGACAGATTAGGGTTGGGGGGATGGGTAGGGAGGGGATAGGATGGGGAAGAGGCTTTGTTTGACTCTGTACTATGAATGATTGTTATATAGTCTGGAAAATGTAGTAGAGTTACACAAAAGGGCATCATTAAAAAAATGGAAAACAGAAACCAAAGGAAGTATATAGACAAGAGTATAAGCACCAGAAAGTTAGATGTAAAACAGTAGTTAGACAGGCTAAGACAGAATTTGAGAAATTCTTGCCAGTTAATAATAAAAACATTTTCAAGTACATTTGAAGCAAAAAGCCTGTGAGGGAGTCAGCTGGGCTGCAAGATGAATGAGGAACAAAAAACAGGGAAGATTATTAAGAATTAGCAGAAAAACTGAATTAATTCTTTGCTTTGGTCTTTACAGAGGAGGATGTTGGGAACATACCCACACCTGAAATATTCTTTAAGGGTGGAGATTCTGAGTAACTAAAACAAACATCTGTGACAATGTAGGTTTTAATATATCTGTTGTGCTGGAGGTGGACCCTTGGCCTGGTGCAGGATTGGTATGGCCCTCTGGTCGGCGCCTGCCGCCAGGAGGCAGAGCACACAAGGAGACAGAGGATAGCTGGAGCTTCGCCAATAACCGTCCGGGGTTTCTGCAGGTTGAGCCCTTGGGTACTCAGACTGCCTGGACTTAGGTGGGCCTCAGATTGTCTCCCGGAGAGGTAGCAGAGGGGTGTGCCCACCACGAGCAAGGGTGTGTGGCTAATGCAGAGAGGATAGACTAGACCCGAACTGGAAGCTCTGGAGACCTCAGGGAGGTAACAGTTCAGGAAGGTTCTCTGGGTGAGGCAGGCAGTGGTCAGTTCCAGGCAGCAGACAAGAGAATGGTCAGGCAGGCAAAGGTCAATACCAGAGATCAGTCCAAGGAGGTACTACCTGAATAAGGATACAGGAACACACAGAGACACTGGAACAAGGAGACACTGGAGCAAGGAGAAATTGGAACAAGGATTAGGCAAGCTTACTACACCACGGTGTCGACCCGATTGCCAAGGCGAGGTCCTGAGGACAGGGCCTCGCTACATATAGGGCTTTCAAGTGTTCTGCGCCCCCATCGGTGTTCCCGCGCTTGGCTCTTTAAATCGGCACACGTCGGCCGTGTGCGCATAGGGGCGGGGCTGAGGCGGCCGAAGACGTGGAGCCCCAACGGGAGCTCTACTGCGAGGCCTGCGGCATGAAGGAAGCCAGAGAGGGCCGTGGTGAACGACGGGACAACGGGACTGGCAGCAGTGGCGAGACTGGAGCTAGTTGAGGGCAGCGCAAGGTGAGCAGGCCTGGTCGCGGCACCCACGCGACCGGGATGCGCAACAGTACCCTCCCTTCTAGGCCTCCCCCTTACCGGTCTAGGTTTTTCTGGATGATCTCGGTGGAAGTCCAAGAGCAGGTTTTTGTCAAAAATATGGTGAGAGGGCTCCCAGGAGTTTTCTTCTGGGCCGAAGCCCTCCCACAACAGGAGGTACTCGACGGCGTCGGACGTCCAGGACTTCTTTGACTTGTAAGGTGTTTTCAGGTTCTGCTAAATGTTGTGTAGGTGGAGGAGGCCTTCGGGAAGGCCAGAATAGGACCAATGGTTTAAGTAGCGACACGTGGAATGTGTTGTGAATTCCCATGGAAGCTGGAAGCTTTAGCTGGTAGGTGACTGCTCCTATGTGTCGAAGGATGGGAAATGGACCAATAAATTTGGGAGCTAGCCGCTGGGAAGGTAATCATAACTGGATGTGCTTAGTACTAAGCCAGACTTTTTGTCCAGGCAGGAACAGAGGCGCGGTCCGACGATGGGTGTTGGTGAAGAATTTGGCCCGATCAGTTGCTTGGCAGAGCCACTCCCTTACTTGGTTCCAGAGCCGGCATATGGTTTGCGCTGTAGATTGAGCTGCAGGTGAGGGTACACTGAGTAGAACCGGCAGGGGTAGGCGCGGTTGCCAGCCAAAGACTACAGCAGAGGCGATATGGGTATTATGGGTATTTCTGCCCAAGGCAGGTCAGCCCAGTTATCTTCTTGGTCGTTGACATATGATTGCAGGAAGGTTTTCAAAGAACGACTAGTCCTCTCAGCCTGGCCATTTGCTTGCGGATGATAGGCTGATGTTGTTTAATGTAATATTGAACTTTTTACAGAGAGACTTCCAATATTTAGCGGCAAATTGAGGGCCACGATCGGAGACAATTTCTTGTGGTAGTCCATGTAAATGAAATACGTAGGTTAAGAAGAGTCAAGCTAGCTCTGGAGCTGATGGGAGTCCAGGTAAGGGGACAAAGTGGGCCATTTTTGAGAAGCGGTCAATGATGACCCAGATTACAGTATTTCTTTTTGAAGGAGGTAGATCCACGATGAAATCTGTGAAGAGACTTGACCAGGGTTCGGTGGGCACAGGAAGTGGTTGAAGAAGCCCCCATGGATGGCCAGTCGGGGGGATTTGCTGTGCGCAAACCGGACAGGAGTCCACGTATTCTCAGGAGTCCTTTGTCATACCAGGCCATCAATAGTGCCTTCGGAGCATCTCGAGAGTTCGGGCTCGGCCGGGGTGACCGGCCAGCTTGGAATCGTAAGCCCAACGCAGAACGCGTTCATGGAGATGGCGGGGGACTACAGTCTTCCCGGCTGGTACTGTGGTGGTAACTGCAATTGATATGCCTGGGAGTCTCGGGTATGACGGAGCGAGAGAGCGCATCTGCACGGAGGTTTTTCGCTGCTGGCCGATAGCGGAGCTTGAAGTTGAAGCGCTCAAAGAACAGGGCCCAGCGGGCTTGTCTTGGGTTAAGTAACTGGTCCTCTTTTAGGTGTTCCAGATTTTTATGGTCGTTAAATATTGTGAATTTGTGCTGCTCCCCTTCAAGCCAGGGACGCCATTCCTGGAAGGGAAGTTTCACTGCGAGGAGTTTGCGATCCCCTATGGTATAATTCTGTTCTGTGGAGGAGAATTTATGTGAATAGAAAGAACATGGAACTAGGGTTCCCTTGGTGGAGTATTGACTCAAGATCGCTCCTGCTCCAATGGCGGATGCGTCGACTTCAACTACGAAGGGGCGGTTAGGATCCGGGTAACGTAGACACGAGCTGGTAAAGAAGGCCTCTTTCAAGGCGTGGCAGGCTGATTGGGCCTTGAAGCTCCAGACTCAAAGGTCACACCCCTTCCTTGTCATAGCGGTGAGTGGAGTGGCCAATGTGGAGTAATTGGCGATGAAGTTTCAATAGTAATTTGAATCCAAGGAATCTTTGTAGGGCGCGGAGACCCACTGGTTGAGGCCAATCTCGAATACCCTGGAGTTTGTCAGGATCCAATGTGAACCCATGGCTGGAGATGATGTAGCCTAGGAAAGGGAGACTGGATTGCTCAAAAATGCACTTCTCCAATTTAGCATAGAGATGATGGTCTCTAAGGCATTGGAGGACTGTTTAAACATGGGAATGATGAGACTTCAGGTCTTTGGAGAAGATTAATATATAGTCCAGATACACTACGATGAATGAGTACAAAAGGTCATGGAAAATCTCGTTCCATTAGCCACTAAAAGACTGCAGGGGCGTTGCAAAGCCTGAAGGGCATTACTACATAATCATAGTGACCGTCCCTTGTGTTGAAGGCAGTTTTCCAGATGTCTTCCGGTTGCATCTGTACTAGGTTATATGCCCCCCGTAGATCTAGTTTATTAAAGATTTGTGCGCCCTGTAGGCAGTCGAACAATTCACTGATAAGTGGTAGTGGGTACCGGTCCTTATGAGTTACTGCATTCAAACCTCTGTAGTCTATGCATGGTCTTAAACTGCCATCCTTCTTCTTTAAAAAGAAGAACCCAGCGCCTGCCGGGGAAGTAGAGGGTCTTATGAACCCTTTGGTCAAATTTTCCTTAATGTATGTTGACATCGCTTGGGTTTCTGGGAGTGACAGAGGATAGATTCTGCCCTTGGGAGGCATGGTTCCAGGTAGGAGTTCTATGGGGCAATTAAACTTCTAGAGTGGAGGCAGGATATCGGCATTTTGTTTGGAGAACTTGTCTTTTAAATTCTGAGTATGGAGCAGGTAACCCAGGAAGGGTTGTTGTAGAGCTAGAACTGTCACAGATGGAGACACTTGCCGAAAACAGCGAGTCTGACATTGAGGGTCCCTCTGGGTGAGTTGCAGGGATTGCCAGTTGAAGTGGGGTTCATGTAACTGAAGCCAAGGAAGTCCAAGGACTACGGAGTGTGTTGATCATTTCAAATCAGGAGGGAGATCTCCTCATCATGGAGGATCCCAACAGTGAGGCGAATGGCCATGGTACGGTGAGTGATCCAATCAGGGAGATGTTCTCCTTGAATTGAGGTGATACATAATGGTACCTCCAGTGGTTGGACTGGTATCTGAAGAAGCTTGACAATTTCTTCCATAATGAAATTTCCACTCACCCCAGTGTCCACGAGGGCGGTGGTGGCGAATGGATGTGATTCCCTAAGGAGGGAGATTGGCAGCAACAGTTGAGGGCCAGAAACTGTAGCACCCAAGCTTGGGACCCTCGCTGGGCTCAGGCTTTGGAGTTTCCTGAACGCATAGGGCAAGTCTGAAGAAGATGTCCGGAACTGCCGCAATATAAGCAAATTTTCTACGTCGGAGACGTTCCTCTGGAGTCAGGTGGCTGCGGTTGATCTGCAAGGCTCCTCGGGAGGTTGAGGAGCTGCTGGTAAGGCCTTCAACTGAGGACTCACCGAATGGGGTGGTTGTAGGGCAGGAGGTCGAAGGACCTTTACCTCCTGATTCCGTTGTCGAAGGCGGTAGTCGATTCTACCGACCAGGGAGATCAGGTCTTCCAGAGATATGAGGATCTCGCGGGTGGCTAGTTCATCCTTAAGGGCTGGAGACAGTCCCTCGAGGTAGAGTGCCCGCAGGCAGTCTTCTTGCCAACCCAACTCAGTTGCTAGAGGTCTAAACTCCACTGTATATTCAGCGAGCAAGTACGAGCCTTGACGGAGGTGGAGTAGGTGGTGGCCAGCGACCACCTGTCGGCCTGGGTCCTCAAAGGTGCGTCAGAAGACGGAGATGAACTGAGGGAGCTGGTGAAGAATTGAGTCGGAAAACTCCCAGAGTGGGGAAGCCCATGCCAGGGCCTTCCCCTTAAGATGCAAGAAGATGAATGTGATTTTTGTTGCCTCATCAGGAAATAGCGAGGGTTGCAGTGAGAACTGCATATAACATTGGTTTATGAAGCCTCGACAAGGACCCCATTGAAACGGGGTGGAGCTGGAAGGGCCAGCGATGCCCATGATGGCGAGGTATGGGCAAGGGCCCCTGGGATGGACATGGCAGATTCTAATTGAGAACGCTTCTTTTCCACAGAGGAAGCCAACTCTTCCATGATCCGTTGATTTTCTCAACACGATTGACCAGACCAGGGATGGCCTGCAAGGCAGGAGACTCCGCCGAGTCATTGGCCTTGGCAACCTGTTGCACTGGAGGTGCACTCTTGGCCAGGTGCAGGATTGGTACGGCCCTCTGGTCAGACCCAGAGAGCGCCTGCCACCAGGAGGCGGAGCACATGAGGAGACAGAGGCTAGCTGGAGCTTCGCCAATAACAGTCTGGGGTTTCCGCAGGTTGAGCCCTTGGGTACCCGGACCGCCTGGACTTAGGTGGGCCTCAGATGGTCTCACAGAGAGGTAGCGGAGGCGTATGCCCACCATGAGCAAGGGTGTGTGGCTAATGCAGAGAGGATGGACTAGACCCGAACTGGAAGCTCCGGAGATCTCAGGGAGGGTAACAATTCAGGAAGGTTCTCCGGGTGACGCAAGCGGCGCCTGCGGGTGGATTCCAAGTAGGTTGATCTGGTAGCCACAGTAGGCCAGAAGAGAGTGTCTGAGTGAAGCGCAAGGGTCAGAACCAGAGTATCAATCCAGAAGTGGTAAGCCGAAGCAGGGGTCAAATACCAAGGTCAATCCAAGCGTAGTCAAGGCAGGTGAGGGTCAGTTCCAGGCAGCAGACGAAGAGAGTGGTCAGGCAGGCACTGGTCAGTTCCAGGCAGCAAAGAGAATGGTCAGGCAGGCAGTGGTCAGTTCCAGGCAGCAGACAAAAAAAATGAATGGTCAGGCAGGCAGTGGTCAGTTCCAGGCAGCAGACAAAAAGAATGGTCAGGCAGGCAGTGGTCAGTTCCAGGCAGCAGACAAAGAGAATGGTCAGGCAGACAGTGGTCAATTCCAGGCAGCAGACAAAGAGAATGGTCAGGCAGGCAGAGGTCAGTACCAGAGATCAGTCCGAGGAGGTACTACCTGAATAAGGATACAGGAACACATGGAGATGCTGGAACAAAGAGACACTGGAACAAGGATTTGGCAAGCTTACTACACAACGGTGTCGACCTGATTGCCAAGGCGAGGTCCTGGGGCCTCGCTATATATAGGGCTTTCAAATGTCATCATCAATCTATGCCCCCATCGGTGTTCCCGCACTTGGCCCTTTAAATTGGAGCACGTCGGCCGCGTGGACGCCTAGGGATAGGGCCGAGGCGGCCGAAGACGCGGAGCCCCAACAGGAGCTCTGCTGCAAGGCCTGTGTCGTGGAGGAAGCCGGAGAGGGCCGTGGTGAACGATGGGTACGGCGGGAGCTGGCAGCAGCGGTGAGACCGGAGCTAGTTGAGGGCAGCGCAAGGTGAGCAGGCCCGGGTCGCGGCACCCACGCGGCCGGAACACGCAACAATATCAGACTGGCAAACTAAAGAGTAAAATCTCGCTGGGTTTGGATGGCATATTCCCCAGAGTTTTAAATGAATTGAAACATGAAATCATTAACCTGTTACTAACCTTTCATTTAAATCAGCCACGATTCCTGAAGACTGTAAGGTGGTCAATATAACACCTATTTTTAAACAGGGCTCCGGGATGATCTGGGAAATTATAGACCAATGAGCCTGACAGTCGGTACTAGTCAAAATAGTAGGAACCATTCTTAAAATCAAAATCACTGGCCATACAGATACACATTGCTAATGGAGAAGGCTCAACATAGTTTTAGCAAGCGGAGAGGTCTTATCTTACTAATCTTTTAGAATTTTTTGACGGTGTAAATAAATATGTAGAAAAGGTGAACTGGTTGACATAATATATTTGGATTTTCAGAAGGCATCTGACAAACTCCCCCACGTGTTGGGCTCTGTATTAGGAGTTACCACTCAGGAAAAGGATGGATGGGTAAGTATACATTGAAATCCCTTGGCTCAGTGTAGGGCAGAGGTAAAAAAAAAAAAAACCACAATTGAATGTTGGGAAATTATCCAAAAAGGAATAGAGAATAAAACAAAAAAATATCATATTGCCTCTGTATCAAGCCACACCTTGAGTATTGTCCTCCATTCAGCGCACTATCAAGCTATGGTAATCTGTTGCCAGAGGGACATGGTCAAGGTGACCAGCACAGTGAGGTTCAAAAGAGGTTTGGACAAGTTTCTGGAGGAGAAGTCTATGTGACAGATTGTACAACAACTCCCTCAGTCTGCCTTAAGGAGCCTGGTTCAAGGTTTTAACCCAGTCCTCCTTAAGGCAGAATGCCACAGATTCTGGGGAAGGGAGGTTTCCTTCAACACTACCATAAGAACCCAGGCCTGGAAAGGCTGGGGATAGCCCCAGGGAACTGGTAGGGACCTCACGATATACCCATTCATCTGTTAGTTGTGCCTGACGCAAGGTGATGCTACTAACTTGATTCTTGTATTTTTGACAGCACTGTAAATAAATACCTGTTGCCATAACTAAGCTAGTCCAGTCTTATTGTATTTCTGCATCATTCCTGCGGCCCACAGCAAGCTCGAATAAACTACAGTCATAACACAGGTAGATAAAGAAATCTATGCTATCCTGGGAGTAAGTAACAGGAATTAGATCTATTTTATGGGATCTGCCAAGAATTTGTGACCTGGATTGGCTACTGTCAGCGACAGGATGCTGGGCTCGAGCGACCTTAGTCTGACCCAGTATGGCAAATATTATGTTCTTAAGTCCAGGGTCCACCACGATTTTTGACAATCACAATTCATTATGCTGATAAAATTAGAGGTGAGCGCGGGCCTGGTGGCTTAGTGGCAGTGTCCATACAGAAGGTTCCCTTGTTCAATCTCCCAAGTGGATCTTCCACATCCCAGGTCAGCTGTGGCTGGGGATGCTGGCAAAGGCAGCAGTTCATGGGACCTGGAGATCTTCATTAAGGGCAACAGCCAGTAGAATGACTTAGAGCTCATGATAGAGGGTTCGTGAAGGATCTCTGGTGCATGGCTCCCAACATCTGGGCTGTTACTGCAATGATCAAACTAAGAATAGTGGGAGGGTGGGTCTATTAAAATAGGAGGCAAAATCTCCAGTAGTTGTTAATGAATGCTCTGATGCCAGGGTCCAAGCACCAGTTCCAATTGAGCTTAAAGAAAAAGGACGAACTACCAGCTAAATAACAAAGTTTAGATGAATTATTAGAGAGGTTTTGAAATGTGCACCTATACATCACATGTATGTAAATCAGTGGCTGATATGATTATTAAATTATGTTCTATAATGCAAGAACAATGCCTTAATGCTTTGAAGTTAATATCAAGTGAGAACTACATTTTGAAGCCAATCAACTCCACCGATATCACTGATGAATTTGAAAAATAAAAGCCAGAGAAAAGTTGTGAATACAATAATAAAATCTAAAGCACATAACAATGAACCAGATTTTTAATAATATATATCTACCATCTACCACACAATAAAAGGCAAATTCTTTGGGACCATGAACTGAGGGTGTTGTGTTTATTTATGTGATCGACCGGAGTTAAATGTTGTGTCCGTCCATCCG